>NC_137331.1:2242519-3442519 GCF_965287045.1 Carcharhinus amblyrhynchos
AGGGGTGTAGGGGAGGGGAGGAAGGGGGAGGGGTGTAGGGAAGGGGAGGGGAGTAGGGAAGGGGAGGGGATTAGGGAAGGGGAGGGGAGTAGGGGAGGGGAGGGGATTAGGGTAGGGGAGGAGGAGGAAGGGGAGGGGAGTAGGGAAGGGGAGGAAGGGGAGGGGAGTAGGGGAGGGGAGGAAGGGGAGGGGAGTAGGGGAGGGGAGGGGAGTAGGGAAGGGGAGGGGAGTAGGAGGAAGGGGAGGGGTGTAGGGGAGGGGGAGAAGGGAGGGGAGGAAGGGGAGGAAGGGGAGGAAGGGGAGGGGAGTAGGGAAGAAGGGAAGGGGAGGGGAGGAAGGGGAGGGGTGTAGGGAAGGGGAGGGGAGTAGGGAAGGGGAGGGGAGTAGGGGAGGGGAGGAGGGAAGGGGAGGGGAGGAAGGGGAGGGGAGTAGGGAAGAAGGGAAGGGGAGGGGAGGAAGGGGAGGGGTGTAGGGAAGGGGAGGGGAGTAGGGAAGGGGAGGAGGGAAGGGGAGGGGAGGGGAGTAGGGAAGGGGAGGGGAGTAGGGGAGGGGAGAAGGGAAGGGGAGGGGAGGAAGGGGAGGGGTGTAGGGAAGGGGAGGGGAGTAGGGAAGGGGAGGGGAGTAGGGGAGGGGAGGAGGGAAGGGGAGGGGAGGGGAGTAGGGAAGGGGAGGGGAGGAAGGGGAGGGGAGGGGAGGAAGGGGAGGGGAGTAGGGAAGAAGGGAAGGGGAGGGGAGGAAGGGGAGGGGTGTAGGGAAGGGGAGGGGAGTAGGGAAGGGGAGGGGAGTAGGGGAGGGGAGGAGGGAAGGGGAGGGGAGGAAGGGGAGGGGAGTAGGGAAGGGGAGGGGAGTAGGGGAGGGGAGGAGGGAAGGGGAGGGGAGGGGAGTAGGGAAGGGGAGGGGAGTAGGGGAGGGGAGTAGGGAAGAAGGGGAGGGGAGGGGAGGAAGGGGAGGGGAGTAGGAAAGGGAGGGGAGTAGGGAAGGGGAGGAAGGGGAGGGGTGTAGGGAAGGGGAGGGGAGGAGGAGGAAGGGGAGGGGAGGAAGGGGAGGGGAGTAGGGAAGAAGGGGAGGGGAGGGGAGGAAGGGGAGGGGAGTAGGGGAGGGGAGGGAGTAGGGGAGGGGAGTAGGGAAGGGGAGTAGGGAAGTGGAGGGGAGGGGAGTAGGGAAGGGGAGGGGAGGGGAGTAGGGAAGGGGAGGAAGGGGAGGGGAGTAGGGGAGGGGAGGGAGTAGGGAAGGGGAGGTGAGTAGGGGAGGGGAGGGGAGGAAGGGGAGGGGAGTAGGGAAGGGGAGTAGGGAAGTGGAGGGGAGGGGAGTAGGGAAGGGGAGGGGAGGGGAGTAGGGAAGGGGAGGAAGGGGAGGGGAGTAGGGAAGGGGAGGAAGGGGAGGGGAGTAGGGAAGGGTAGGGGAGGGGAGGGGAGTAGGGGAGGGGAGGGGAATAGGGAAGGGGAGTAGGGGAGGGGAGGGGAGTAGGAGGAAGGGGAGGGGAGGAAGGGGAGGGGAGTAGGGAAGGGTAGGGGAGGGAGTAGGGAAGGGTAGGGGAGGGGAGGAAGGGGAGGGGAGTAGGGAAGGGGAGGGGAGTAGGAGGAAGGGGAGGGGTGTAGGGGAGGGGAGGAAGGGGAGGGGAGTAGGGAAGGGGAGGGGAGTAGGGGGAAGGGGAGGGGAGTAGGAGGAAGGGGAGGGGAGTAGGAGGAAGGGGAGGGGTGTAGGGGAGGGGAGGAAGGGGAGGGGTGTAGGGAAGGGGAGGGGAGGAGGAGGAAGGGGAGGGGTGTAGGGGAGGGGAGGGGAGTAGGGAAGGGGAGGGGAGGGGAGTAGGGAAGGGGAGGGGAGGGAGTAGGGAAGGGGAGGGGAGGGAGTAGGGAAGGGGAGGGGAGGGAGGGAAGGGGAGTAGGGGAGGGGAGGAAGGGGAGGGGAGGAAGGGGAGGGGAGGGAGGAAGGGGAGTAGGGGAGGGGAGGAAGGGGAGTAGGGGAGGGAGGGGAGGAAGGGGAGGGGAGGGGTGTAGGGAGGGGAGGAAGGGGAGGGGAGGGGAGGGGAGTAGGGAAGGGGAGGGGAGGAAGGGGAGGGGAGTAGGGGAGGGGAGTAGGGGAGGGGAGGAAGGGGAGTAGGGGAGGGGAGGAAGGGGAGGGGAGGGGAGGAGAGTAGGGAGGGGAGGAAGGGGAGGGGTGTAGGGAAGGGGAGGGGAGTAGGGAAGGGGAGGGGAGGAAGGGGAGGGGAGTAGGGAAGGGGAGGAAGGGGAGGTAGGGTAGGGGAGGGGTGTAGGGAAGGGGAGGGGGGAATTGGAGGGGGGAGGAGGGGAAGGGAAGGGAGGGGAGGAAGGGAGAGGAGGGGTATGGGGAAGGGAAGGGGAGGGGAGGTAGGGAAGGATGAGTGTAGGAGGAAGGGGAGGGGTGCTTCAACTTTGTGTTGGCAGAAGTGAATGATGCCATTTGGTAATGATAATGAAAAAAAAACTCTTCATCATTGCATTTGGTGAAGATGAATGATTGATGTGCTTTTGAGACACTGACAGCACGACACTTAAGCACTTGATCCCTTTCCGTATCAATCAAGTTACCTATTTTAATAAAATTATCCCTATCAATCAAGTTAGCTATTTTAATAAAATTATACATCTTTTTCCACCTCAACGTGGTCATCATTGGAATTTACCTAGTCTCTGTACTCCAAACTGTCCATAATCTTCACCCTGTATAAATCCTTGAAATACATACGTGGCACCGTCAGGCTCAGCAGAAACCTGGTGAAATTGAAATAAAGCATTTGTAATAACGGTAAATCAGTCTGTTGCTGGACTTTTCAAATTTTAACAGTGGAAAGGAAAAGAATCTGACGGGAAACCATGTTTCCCGACACGCCTGTTTCTTGGAAGAGAAGATTTATGACATGATGCGCCAAGTCTGTGATTTTGATTCCGGTGAGTTATTTTGGTTGCGCGACAATGGCTTCGTCTTAACTTAATGCTTCACCTGAACTGCACAATTACAGTTTTCTATTCTCCAAATCTTAACAATTGCAACTGCTTTCTTTTCATTTCTATTCTGGGTGGGATTTTTCTGCCCGGTGTCTTTCGTGTCACAAAGTACTTTACAGCAGCGTTAGAAACTCCCATCAGACAAGATTCCACTTCAAAAGGTCGGACCGCGAGGTAACTCTCAGGTGCAAAGCGCCGCAAGGAGGAAATTCCTCAGTGTCAGGCCCATTTAAGTCACAGTGGTCAACGGTGCATCGATTAAAATCCGACTTGGTCATCCTATTAGAGGAGCATTGGTAACTCAGAGTGAATATGTGACGCTGCGAGAGCTTTCTGACTCCTTCCGTTCCTGCTTCTGCACTTTTTTAACATCCACCCTCCGACAGGTTAATTGTCAGATGCCTCGTGTGCTATTTCTGACAGCATTATTTAAAAATGGTTCTCCGTATAAACTGCCTTCTTTAGCTACCGCTTCCATCCTTTGCCTTGGCGGCTGTCTCCGTCTGCCGCTCCTTCAAAAACCATCCCTTGACTCTACCTTCCCTGTGACCTGCCGACCGTTTTTCAACCTCCTGTTTCTCTCCAAAGCCCTTGATATTTGTGGCTCCTGTCTGCCGAATCTATGCTTCCCTTCCCTCGAGTTCAATGGTTGAACTCCTCCCGTCAGGTTTCTTCCTCTGTCACAGAATCGTAACGATTCCTGTCACGCTCACAAATTACATTCCAGGTGACTGTGACAAAGGTAAACGTTCCCTCCTTGTCCTGTCTGCGGCCTTTGACGTAATGACGCTGTTCTCCTCCGACACATCTCCCTTGCAGCTCGGCTGCTGCGACTGCACTTTCTGGGTTTCTTTGTCTCTGTGATTGCAGCTCGGAAATCTTTTGCGATGGTCCTTCTGGCGCACGGTGTTCTGCTTGGAGGGTCAGGAGTGAGAGTACCTGGTCACCCAAAGGAAAGGAATCGCAGATGGACGAGAGTGAAATGCGACATGCGGATCCCTGTGGACGTTAGCTGAGTGGGAATAATGTCTGAAGAAAATTCCAAGACAAATTCTTCAAATGTGGAGATTGGAAAGCTGTGTCAGAAAGACTTCTTTGGCTCATACGGTGACGCGTATCAATGTGGATTGTGAACAAATCCATCGAATTTGATGCATCTTTTGTTCGCTTTGAACACAGTTGTTGAATGTGGACTGTGTAACTAACCTGAATATAAGACCGTCAGATAATTACTACAACCGTTTATCTGTCTGATTTTGTGCGAGTCTACAAAGATATTGTTAAAGGAAATTCACCTTCGCCACCTCTAAACAAATTCCTATAAATTCACCGTAAATGCACCAAATTCCTATCTGGCGACTGAGAAACATTTCATTCTGTGTTTTGTCCAAGTGGGTCACTCGCACAATAGAGCAGAGTTTGAAGTAGGCATTCTGTCCCTGTTCTCATCGCCAGTGACTTCAATGCAACTTTTTTCTCCATTGCTGTCAAAGGAAGTCCTAAGAACGGAAGAAATCAGAGCAGGAGTAGGCCATCCGGCCCCTCGAGCCTGCCGCGCCCTTCAATAAGATCGTGACTGATCTGTCGTGTCTCAGTTCCACATTCCCGTCCTCTCCCCATTACCCTTAATCCCCTTGCCTATCAGAAACCTATCAACCCGCGTCTTAAAAATATTTAGCGAGGCAACCTCCACCATTTCAACGGGCAGAGAATTCCAGAGATTCGCCACCCTTTGAGTGAAGAAGTTCCTCCTTGACTCCGTTCTAAACCGCCCTCCCTTTATCTTGAGGCTGTGCCCCCTAGTCCTACTGTCCTTTCTGAGCGAGAAGAGTCTCTCCACCTCTATCCGATCTGTCCCGTTCATCATCTTATACGTCTCAATGAGATCTCCCCTCATTCTTCTAAACTCTAACGAGTACAAGCCTAGTTTATTCAGCCTCTCCTCATAGTTCAACCCGCTCAACTCCGGAATCAGCCTAGTAAACCTCCTCTGCACTCCCTCCAAGGCCAAAATACAAAACGATATAAAAGGGGCTGCTGACTTATCCACGCTCGTTTTGAAGCATTGTCGGCAAAAAAACGCAATCTGTTCCGATGAGTGAGTTCAAAAGCACAGACGAAAGCAACTTAGCTTTGATACTCAATCTTTTCATCTGGCGTTTTGACCAGAAGCAATGATGTTTTTTAATAAGGAATAATTTCCTTCTCTGCGCAATCACGGATTATAGAAATCATTGCTGCTTTTCACACGTTTGTTTCTTTTCTTGTGAGTATTTAGTTCATTAATTCTCCGTTATTTATTACTTTAAGCGTATAAATTAAAATCGTCAGAAAATAAGTCCGCTTGGAGGAACCCGTCTGAGTGAACTCACAGGCACGTACTTACATAACCATCCATAGCCCATTTATCTTTCAGCTTGCTGATAGAAGCTTGGGCCTCTGCCTTCACGTGGTACACCAGAAGCATGAGACGTGCTTCCTGGCTTTTGTAGACACCTAAAGGAACGAACGAAAGTGAAAAATTAGACCTACGAATTGAACTGCGTGTCCTTCGATCGCACTTAACAAAAAGGAAATTAAACGATATAACTTGTCGCGTGTTAATTTCAGCAAGTCACCTGATGATTGGTATTGACAAATCATTTGCTGTACTCTAACACTACAAAGCAAGTGTTCACATATTAAAATGTGCTATCTGCTTCAAATTATATTATAAGCTCTGCACGAAAACGTCAGCCAAGCTTGCAGCGGGAATCACGCTGGACGGGAATCACGCTGGACGGGACCGACCGCTCAGAGGTCTGAGATCAGGCAGGCGTTTTCGCGCTGAGACGTGCGCGGCCTCCGTTAACTACATTTAAATGGAGTTAAAGATTGCCTTTGATGTAATTGTCCCAATGTCCTTCACCGATGCACGACCAGTAAGAAATGCAAGCGGTGACCAAAGCGAGCGAGGTGGATTTTAAAAAGCGTTTACAAGAGAAGAAGCGGAGAAGTGTAAAAGGGAGTTGCGATGCACGGAACGCAGGCAGCTCGGTATAGTCCTCGGAGGTGAATGAGGAGATGGTGTACGTGAGGCTACAATCAGAACGACAAAGTGTTCTGATTCTAGTCTCTGACTACTTTCCCTTTGATTCCAGCCTCCTCCTTCCACTTGTTTAAAAACTGTGACGTTTCCGACTTTTCCCGGTTCTGATGAAAGGTCGTCGAGCTGAAGCAGGAACTCTGCTCCTGTCTCCGGCCGCTGCCTGACTGGATGGGTGATCGAGACAGGCAGAGGCGGTGAATGGATTCTTCAGGTCCTTTTTAGCAAATGAGAACTTGAGATCAATTCGTTTAATTGAAAATGGGACTCTAATTCGTAACACTTGACGAGTCAAAAAATTAAACTTAATGTATTCTACTGACATCCTTCTGTCTGTTTTGTTTTAATCGCAGCCATTAATTTCTGTATTTCAAATGGATTAAACTATAAGCTTGAAACTGTTATGTGAACGTTTCAAGCAGAAACCAGAAAAACAGTTGCCCGCGAGATTCCAACTTTGGATGGAATTGGTCGGAGAAAGTTGAAGGAATTAATGCGAGAAATTAATCTTACTTGGAGTGATGTTTTGGAAAGTGCAGTTGTGCCTAAAAACTGGAAGAGAGCAAATGCAGTTCCAATGGTGACAAAACGGTACATGGTTCACCAGGAAATTGCAGCTCACGTAGAATTACATTAATGGCCGGAAAAAGTCTGGCTCCTTCGGTGAACGCTTCAGGGCCAGAGGTGTTATTAGAAGTAGCCGATATGGCTTCAGAACTAAGAATTTGCACCTTACAAACTGACTGCATTTATCACAAGAAGTATTAAAACCATTAAGGGCAATCTAGTAGATGGACTTGAATAGTATTCAGCTGGTTTGAACGTTGACCCAGCGAGGCCGGCTCATGGAGCAGATTAAATGTTGGTTCGGGAAAAGAAGATTGTAATGAATGGGAAATACTTTTTTCGGTATAGAACGGCATCCCGCAGGAAGCTGTTCGGTGACAATGGTGTGCGTGACATTTGAAAATGTTGCTGTTGACGCAAAGCGCTATTTAGCGGACATCGAGCAGAAGAGAGATAAATTAGCATCAGAAAGACTTGGACCGTTAGATTGATTCGCTGACCCGAATAGCTCACAAAATGGAATTCGCCAGACTGAGGTCGTAAAATCCCACCGAGTGAGACGGTGCTCATCGATGGACAGAACGACCTCTGTACTTTGACGGTCTTTGATAGGTTCGCTCAGTTGGCTGGGTGGCTGGTGCGTGATGCAGAGCGACGCCAGCAGCGTGGGATCGATTCCCGTACCTGCGCAGGTTATCCCTGAAGCGCCAGGCCCTCTCAAACTTCCTCCTCGCCTGAGGTGAAATCGACACCTGTCAGCTCTCAAAGAATAACAGAAAACGCTGGAGAAAAGCTCACCGAGTATCTGAGGTGAGAGACTCGACCTGGATGTGCCGCGTTGGACTGAGGTAAACACGGTACAAAGTCTGACGACACCAGGTTTCAGTCCGACCGATTTATTTGATAGTAAACGCGCAAGCTTCCGAGGTTTCCCTCTTCGTCAGGTGAACGGAGAGTTCTGGCCTCGGACAGAGCGTATAAAGCACGGACGGTTTAGAGATTACTGATTAGAATGTGAATCTTTACACCGAACCTGCTGTTCAAGTCCTAAAGTGGCCGACAATGTGAGTGGAAGGAGCACCGATCACAGGTTAAAGAGATGTGTATTGTCTCCAGACGGTACAGTAAGTGAGGTTTTGCAAACCCAGGCAAGTCTCGGGGGTTACAGACAGTGCGACATGAACCCAAGATCCCCGTTGAGACCGTCCTCATGTGTGCGGAACTTGGCTATCAGTCTCTGCTCAGCGACTCTGCGCTGTCGTGTGTCGTGAAGGCCGCCTTGGAGAACGCTTACCCGAAGGTCAGAGGCCGAATGCCCGTGACCGCTGAAGCGTTCGCCGACAGGAAGGGAACGGTCTCGACTGGTGATTGTCGAGCGACGTTCGTTCGTCCGTTGTCGTAGCGTCTGCACGGTCTCCCCGACGTACCGCGCTTCGGGACATCCTTTCTTGCGACGTATCAGGTAGACGACGTTGGCCGAGTTGCAGGAGTATTTACCGTGTACCTGGCGGATGGTATTCTCACGCGTGATGATGGTATCCGTGTCAATGGTCCGGCATGTCTCGTAAAGGTTGCTGTGGCAGGGTTGTGTGGTGTCATGGTCACTGTTCTCCTGAAGGCTGGGTAGTTTGCTGCGAACAATGGTCTGTTTGAGATTGCGCGATCGTCTGAAGGCAAGAAGCGGGGGTGTGGGGATAGTCCTGGTGAGATGTTTGTCTTCGTCAATGATATGTTGAAGACTCCGGAGAAGATGTCGTAGCTTCTCCGCTCCGGGGAAGTACTGGACGACGAAGGGTACTCTGTCCACCATGTCCCGTGTTTGTCTTCTGAGGAGATCGGTGCGGTGTTTCGCTGTGGCGCGTCGGAACTGTCGATCTATGAGTCGAGCGCCGTATCCTGGCCGTAGGGGATGGCTTCTTTAACGTGTTTACGGTGGAAGCTGGAGAAGTGGAGTGTTGTGAGATTGTCTGTGGGCTTGCGGTACAGTGAGGTGCTGAGGTGACCGTCTTTGATGGAGATGCGTGTGTCCAAGAATGCAACTGATTCTGGGGAATAGTCCACGGTGAGTCTGATGGTGGGGTGGAATTTGTTGATATCATCATATAGTTGTTTCAGTGATTGTTCACCATGAGGCCAAAGGAAGAAAATGTCATCGATGTATCTAGTGTACAGCATCGGACAAGCCCTCCGTATGCACGGGATTTGCTCGGATGAGGAGGATCGTGACAGACGCCTCCAGACTCTGAAAGATGCCCTAAGAACAGGATATGGTGCTCGACTCATAGATCGACAGTTCCGATGCGCCACAGCGAAAAACCGCACCGATCTCCTCAGAAGACAAACACAGGACACGGTGGACAGAGTTCCCTGCGTCGTCCAGTACTTCCCCGGAGCGGAGAAGCTACGACATCTTCTCCGGAGTCTTCAACATATCATTGATGAAGACGAACATCTCGCCAAGGCCATCCCCACACCCCCACTTCTTGCCTTCAGACAACCACTCAACCTCAAACAGACCAGTGTTCACAGCAAACTACCCAGCCTTCAGGAGAACAGTGACCACAACACCACACAACCCTGCCACAGCAACCTTTACGAGATGTGCCGGACCATCGACACAGATACCATCATCACGCGTGAGAATACCATCCACCAGGTACTCGGTAAATACTCTTGCAACTCGGCCAACATTGTCTACCTGATACGTCGCAAGAAAGGATGTCCCGAAGCGCGGTACGTCGGGGAGGCCGTGCAGACGCTACGACGACGGACGAACGAACGTCGCTCGACAATCACCAGACGAGACCGTTCCCTTCCTGTCGGCGAATGCTTCAGCAGTCACGGGCATTCGGCCTCTGACCTTCGGGTAAGCGTTCTCCGAGGCAGCCTTCACGACACACGACAGCGCAGAGTCGCTGAGCAGAGACTGATAGCAGAGTTCCGCACACGTGAGGACGGTCTCAACGGGGATCTTGGGTTCACGTCGCGCTATCTGTAACCCCCGTGACATGCCTGGGTTTGCAAAACCTCACTCACTGTGCTGTCTGGAGACGATACACATCTCTTTGACCTGTGATCGGTGCTCCTTCCACTCACATTGTCGGCCACTTCAGGACTTGAACAGCAGGTTAGGGGTAAGGATCCGCATTTTAATCAGTAATCTCTAAACTGTCTGTGCTTTATATGCTCTGTCTGAGGCCAGAACTCTCTATTCATCTCACAAAGAGGGAAACCTCGAAAGCTTGGGCGGTTACTATCAAATAAATCGGTTGGACTGAAACCTGGTGTCTTCAGACTTTGTAGGAGAGGATAGAGCCAGTGTTTCGAGTCTGGACGACCCTTTGTCAGAGCCCGGCCGAGCTCTGTCGAAGGATCGCCCGGACTCAACGTTGCCTCCGTTCTCTCTCCACGGTCGTTGTCAGATTTGCTTAAATTTTCCAGCGCTTTTTGTTTTTATTCAGATTCCAGCATCTGCAATATTTTGCCTTTTGTAAAAGAATTGTATCCGAAACTCGTATTAGAATGTGTGTGAAGAAGTAGATTCAAGATGGGAGATGGGATGAGACCAGTGTGATTAATCGGCTCAATGTGTGTTCCTTAATGTAATTAAGATAGTAGTCAGACCAGCGTGACTAGATGAAGTGTAACTAATATCATCGATGCACGTGACCCAACGTAGTTAGTACAGTAGTCATTCGTTAATGAATGTAAACGGTGGCCGCTCGGGAGAAGGATGGACGCTGCCCAGTGGTCCGACTCGATACGTGACAGTAGCAAAAAGAGAGAATAAAGTAAGCGTGTTTTTCTTCACTGTTCGGCCTGAGTTAGCTGAACCGCGATTATTACGTTAGCAGAATTGTCTCGATAAGGGCAAGGGCCGTAACTACCGTGGTTTTGAGAAGCAAAGAGACGTAACAACGAACGACCGATCTCAAGCGAGATAGATAAAGGGTCGACCCAGAAACAACGGTGGCTAAACAAGGTTGAATCTTGAAAGTAAGATAAGAATCTTGAGATATGGAGCGGTAATGCGCATAAAAAGACTGTAAGCGGACGGTTCGTCGGATCGTTGCGGACGTCCCGGCTTTATTGTCTTGCGCTGGAAAATAAAGTCTACCGCTCGGAGGATTAAGACTCGGACTCTTTGTTCCGATCGGCTAAAATCGGTCATCGTCCTGGGTAACCACGACAAAATTGGCGCTGACGAGCAGGGCCGGTGCGAGATCGCCCGGAAAATAGCATTTGGAAGGAGCGGCGGGGACGGTGGTCCGACCGGGGCTGGAGATCCCAAAGCCGGCATTCTGACAGCAAGGTAAGCAGACTTACGTTGCGTGTAAATCCTTGTCGTCGGAAAAGGGATCTTGAGGCCTGGCGCGCCCGGCTCTCTGCCGGTCCTGGATCTCCCCCACCCGAAAGACGTCCTGCGTAGGTAAAACTAAATTGTGTAAAACACTTTGAGAGACTGAGTCCTATCTGAAGGGTAGAGTTTTGCGTGCAAAGCGTGCCGTGAATACTGTATTGTCTGTGAATGGGTAAAAAGTGACACGCAAAAAAACCAAACGCTAATTGACGCAACTCGGTTAGTCGAGCGGTTTGGAGCGGGATTCCAGGTTACGACTTGCCCGAGGAGAGTGAGTGTGGGAAGGCCTGCCGGTCCCAACCTACCCAGGACCTCGGCTAAAGGACGTCGACCGAGAGGGAGAGAGGTCTGTGAGAGATTGTTCTCTTACCTCGTACGGTAGACAAAACTATAGGAGTGGGAATCGGAACTAAGAGAAGGGGGCGAGCGGTTAGAGTAGAGGAAGCGGAAGACCAATCTGAACAGACTAGTCTGAGACAGCAGCGTGGAGAACAGGAATAAAAGGGAGATTCGGAACATGTTCAGGGTAAGAACTAACAACTTGGAGAAACCGTGCTGACAAAGTCTCCAAGTGGTGAAGCAGGCACACTCGTTTTAAGGGAAAACCGACAAGGAGGTTGAAAGAGGAGTTAGGGAGTGGTATAAAAACGGAAGAGACGCTGGATTGGAAGAAGATTACGTATAGAACTAATTTGGATGAGGTAAAAAATGAGTGGCCGTGTGTAAACTGGGAAGGAATAGCAGACAGGAATTGGATGAATAAAGTAAAACTAGAAACCTTAGGAAAACTAGTAAGGGGATCTGACCGGTATAGGGTTTTCATACAGATAGACGAACAAGTGAAAACCTACTACCCTTTCGCCGGGGAAAGAAAGATAGTGCCAGGGAAGGGTGCCACGGGGAAGTGGATATCGGGACCCCGGTTAGAGTTGCAGATACTGGCTAGAGGAATTCAAGGAAACAGTGAACAGGGGACTGAACACGGAAAGATAGTACACCGGGTGACAATAACTATAATACCGAATTCTGACGAATTGAGCGATAAAAATTACAATAGTGATTCGAGAATACAGATAATGGCAAGTAAGGCTAAAACACCAGTGGAGATACTAGGGGATAAGTTCCCAGCCCTTCGAGGGGATATAGCGCATATTTCTAAAAAGTGGGCGAAAAGAACGAATAAGACAGACGCACGGTGGCCGGAAGAAGCACGCGGTGCGTAGAGAGGTGCGAGGATCGGAAGGGAATGTTGAAGAACTGCAAAATCGAGGATAAGTCGAGAAATAGGAAGGAAAAGCGTGAAAAGGAGCTCGAGATATTGGCAGTATTTGAAAAAGAAGGGAAAGAAAGGAGGAGGGCGTGGGGGAAAGATAGGATGCAAATGCCAGTCCAATTTCAGGACAAAAAAGAATCACAAGATCCGAACGTAGCCCCACCCCCATACCTAGAGGAGCAGAACTCTACGGGGCTGTATCCAGTTATAACGGGCACAATGTATTTTGAGGGAGAATGTGACGTAAAGCAGATGGCAAAGGAGGAATGGTCAAAAAAGCAGGAGGAAAGGGAGTTGGAATGAAGAAAGAGGATAGAAAGAAAGGAAGAGACGTAGAGGAAAGGTGCTGGGGAACGCAGAAGTGGGGGGATAGACGGAAGTATAGGGAAGCACGGACATGGAAATTTCCAGAGAGAGAAAAGACAGAGGAAGGAATGGAAAGAGAGGCAGAAGATAGTAGTGAAGAAGAGGAGAGACAGTTAGTGCGAGGGGGAACGGAGAAAATCAACGCGAAAAAGACAGCGGCCTGTAAAATATCCAGCTGAGGATCGAAAAGAGAAAGGGGTGGTCCCGGTGACGCTGAAGGGTGGCAGACTACAATATATCCCTTGGTCACGTCAGGACCTGCCTAATTTGATTAGCGAATGACCCAATATTTTGGACGGAGCCGGAAGGTGGATCGGACGGCCGGAGGCTGGAACGGTGGGAAAAATGATGGCGCTGGGTGACGTCAAAGCCCTCCTGACAAAAGCACTGGGAATGAATCAAATGGGCGAGGTGATGAGACTGGCAGGCATCCCGAGTGCAGCGTACGACCCAGATGAGGACGGAGCGCCGATGGACCCGTACCGCCGTGACGTTTGGCAGGCGTTACGAGATATGTACCCCGATCGGATGGATGTAAAAACCCTGAAAGGGGAGCCATTGGGCGAGGAAGAGAATGCGGCTGTGTGTGTGGAAAATCAATTAAGAAGGTGGAGAAGGGACACGGAGAGGGATATTCTAACAGACCCACTGACCAACTCCCTGTTCCGAGCAGCAATTCTAGAAGGTTTGCCGGTTTCGGCTAAGGCGAGACTGGAAGGAGTGGCGGGCCTGGAATCGAAAAGCTACCGAGAGTTTGTGGATTATGTTGCCCGTGCGGTGGAGAGACACCGCGGGGATGAAAAGAATGCCGACAAACAGCTGAAGGAAATACAACGTAAACTCCTTCAGGCACAACTAGAAGAAATCAAAAGTAAGGAAAAGCTAAAAGCAAAAGAAGATCTCGCACCCAAGAAAATGGCACCGAAGGCGGTGAACCGAAAGACAGAGGAAATACCTGCGCCGACGCTAGGGAGGAACGGAGGCGGAGGCCAGCCCATCGTAACCTGCGACGTTTCTGCCTTCCCGCTGTCCGTGAACCCAGGAGGCTATGGCCTAAATTATCCAAACCCTTACGCCCCACAAAATCAGACGGACCGGAATGGAAGTGGGAAATGACAGGGAAGTCGAAAGCCGCCCTCTCACAATCAGAGAGGACAGGGACAGGGAAATCGTCAGACTCTGAGGCAGGGACCACCGCCTGGCCCTCCAGGTGTATGCTGGGGGTGCGGGGAGGCAGGACACGTAAAACTAAATTGCCCACGGAGCCCCCACAGGCAGGGAGAAAACCAGCAGCGGGCAGGCCAACAAGTGGCACGAACACCACTGAGTAACCCCCCTATGTTCCAAGGACCCGTGAATCATCAGAGTTCCCTATAGGGAGGCCCAGAGAACCCCGAAATGGTAGGACAGTACGTACAAATAACAGATACAGCGGACCGAGAACCCGTAATTAGAGTAGGAGGGGTTGAGGTCCCCATGACGATAGACACCGACGCCACGTGTACGTGCGTACAAGTAAAATATGCGGATCGCCTACCGGTATCAAACCGGTTTGTAAAAACTGTGGTGCTCTCGGGGAAAGCGATATTAACACAGATGACAGCGCCGGTGCCTGTTACCGTTGGAAACAAAACTGCCTATGTGCCCGTGCTAGTGTGTGATAGAACTCCATTAAATTTGCTGGGAAGGGATGCAGTCCTAGGTTTGGGATTGAAATTAGAATGCACAGAACAAGGAATTGATTTGACGGGAATGTATCCACTTGGAATACCAGGAGAAGAAGGGGTTAACGTGTATCGGTTGGGAGATATAGAGGAGCAAGTTCGAAAGCAGGTATGGGAAGTTTGGGGAAAGCTGATAGACACTTGGGTTCCACGAGCCAAAGGGCCAAGAACGGAATTGCACAGTACCGTGATATTTGATGAGGAACAGAGACCCGAGATACAGGGGGAGTGGGGAAAGGAGGCAGGACAGGAACAGGAAGTAAAATCAGAAAGTATTATAATCGGACAAGAGGGAGCAGCCCTTACAATTGTAAGGAATGAACGGGTGAACAAATGGTTCTCTGTACCTGGGGCAGAACCACGTTACGTTGAAAGTGAATCCTGGATATAGATCGAAGGATCTGGGAGCGATGGCACGTAAAGCACGAGTATTAGAATTTGTTCAAACAGACAATGTAGATATTTGGATATCCGCTAATGGACAAATGATAAAAAAAGTCTTGGATGTTAAGATGCTCGGGAAACCAAAACAGGTGAAAATAGAGGCAAAAAATGAGGAACGAGAAAAGGAGTGGAGAGAAGGCGTAGAAAGAGATTTGAATTCCCTCTCACAGGAGCTGTGGTCCAGACAGGACTCTGATGTGGGAAGGCTCAAAAACGCTACTCCGGTGGAGGTCAGGTTCAAAACAGGATGTCAGGGACCATACAGGCCCCAATATCCCATTGAGGTAGAAGCAATAGGAGGAATCAGAGGAACAATTAGGGGACTGAGTGAAGTGGGAGTGTTGAACGGAACCCAGAGCAGATGCAATACGCCATTTCCACCAGTAAAAAAGGCAGATGGGGAAAAATGGAGACTGGTACACGACTTAAGGGCAGTTAACGAGGTAGTGGAAGATATGCCGGTAGAGGTTCCAAACCCCTACACCCTGTTGACTAATGTACCACCTGAGAGCAGATGGTTTACTGCGATAGACCTATGTTCAGCATTTTTTAGTGTACCGTTAGCCCAAGCAAGCCAGTATCTGTTTGCATTTACGTTTGAAGGGAAACAGTACACATACAATAGGATGCCCCAAGGATTTAAACGTTCACCGCATGTATTTAATCAGGTGTCGAGAGCAGATTTAGAGGGGATACAGTTGGAAGTCACATCGATACAATATGTGGATGATTTATTATTATGTACAGAAACAAGAGAACAATGCAGGAAGGATAGTCTGAAACTATTAGAAAGACTGGCAGAAGGGGGGCACAAAGGATCCAGAAAAAAGCTGCAGCTGTGTCAGGAAAAGGTAGAATATCTTGGAAGGGAAATATCAGCAGGGCAAAAGAGGATAGCTTCACGGCAGATAAAAGCGGTATTGAAAATTCCAAAACCGCAGATGGTGGGGCAAATGATGACGTTCTTGGGAATGACAGGATTCAGTTCAGAATGGGTAGAGAGCTACGCAGAAAAAACACAGGCGTTACGGAAGATAATGAAAGAGGCGGGATGTGAAGAACTAAAAGCCAAACTAATATGGGACAGAGAGGCCTCGGAAGCATTTGAGAACATAAAGAAAGAAATGGCGCAGGCGCCAGCATTGGCTTTACCTGCATATGACAAACCTTTTGACTAATTCGTGAGCAACAGAGAAGCAGGATTTGCTACAGCAGTGTTAATGCAGGAGAGTTGTAAGGGCAGACGAAGGCAGGCTGTAGCGTACCATAGTACCAAGTTAGATGACGTAGCGATGGGATATCCTCCTTGCTACCAAGGCCTGGAAGCAGCCTGGTGGGCGTACGAAAAGGCAGCCACAGTCACAATGGGGTATCCGATAAACATACACGTATACCGTAAGGTAGCTGAATTGATTGAACGAGGGAGATTTGTCCTGACGCCGGCTAGAATTCATCACTTTCCAATGTTGACCACATTCCCGACATTACGATAGTAAAGTGCAACAGGGTCAACCCGGCCGATTATATGCCGTTACCACGTGAGGGAGAGGAGCGTGAGTGTGTAAGAGAAACTAGAACGTTTATGAAACTGAGGAAGGACCTGAAGGCGGATAAGTTGGACACAGAAGGGAAAAGGACATTGTATGTTGATAGTTCGTGCTGTAGGGATCATGTAGGAAATCACGCAGGTTACGCCATAGTTGAGCAAAAGGGGGAGACATTTGAAGTGGTAGAGGCGGGAGGATGCGAGCAGCCTTGCTCAGCCCAGTCAGCAGAACTTAAAGCACTGACCAGAGCGTGTGAGCGAGCAGACGGGGAAGCAGTGGAGATTTATACTGATTCAGCTTATGCACATGGGGTCTGCCACTTATTTGGAGCAATGTGGAGACAGAGGGGGTTTATGAAAAGCGGAGGAGGACCAATACGACACAAAGGCCAAATAAGGACATTAATACGGGCCACGATGAGTCCGAGGGAATTAGCGATAATTAAGTGTCAGGCGCGTAAAAAGGGAACGGATAGCATCGCACAGGGAAACGCCAAAGCCGATAAGGCAGCCAAAGAAGTGTCAGGATGCACTGAGACGACGATAGCCCCGGTAGAAATAGCAAGACCGCACCCAGGGCCAGGTGTGGGGAATATCGAACCCCAAATTACATTAGAAGATGTGGCACAGTTACAGGAGGAAGCCCCTGTAGCTGAAAAGACAACGTGGAAAGATAGGGGAGCAGTACAGGGACAACACGATGGACTATGGAGAAATGGGGAGGGATTGATCGTAGCACCCACACCACTACTAACCGTACTAATCAGTGAAGCACATGGGGTTGACTACTGCGCAAGAGGAGAGGTAGCCAGGAAGATCAAAAAAGGAGGATTTTGGTCACCGTACTTGCAAAACTCAATTGACTACGTACTAAGTCAGTGTGAGGTGTGTGCTCAGAATAACATCAGAAAGGGCATCACTGCCCCAATAGGGCACATACCAATCCCCAAAGGACCGTTTAAACATTTATGCACGCACTGTGTGGACACGGGAAAGGTGGTAAGAGGGAAAAGATACATGTTAGTGATTCTTGACAGATTCAGTAGATGGATAGAAGCGACGCCATCCAGAGATCGAGGATCTGGAACGGTGATTAACTTCCTGTCAAAAGAAATTATCCCAAGATTTGGCATACCCATGCAATTAAGTTCGGACAATGGATCTGCTTTTATCGGAAGGGCGCTGAGAGAGACTCTCTCGGCACTCCGAATAGAGCAGAAGTTTGGGTGTGTGTATCATCCTCAATCTCAAGGAGTGGTGGAAAGAGCAAACGGGACCCTTAAGGCTAAAATAAGTAAGATTTGCAGTGAAAGAGGGAAAAATTGGATCGATGCCCTGCCGCTAGCACTAATGCAATACAGAAGTCAAGAAAATAGAATCACGCGTTTGAGCCCACGTGAGATGTTGACAGGAAGAGTAATGCCGGTACCAAAGATTAGAGGATCGGGGGGGCCCTACGCTAGAACGCTTAGGTCGGGATACAAGAGAGTACATACGACAATTAACTGTTATACGTGGAACGATATTTGAACGGGAAAAAGCCAAGGAGGAGAGTCCGGCAGCGGAACACCAGATCAAACCTGGAGATCGAGTATACGTCAGAAAGTTTCGGAGGTGCTGGAACGAACCCCGAAGAGAAGGACCGTTTGAAGTCACCAAAGTCTCCCCCACGGCTTTGCGAGTAGAAGGCAGCGCGTTGCGGTGTCGTTTAAATCACTGCACTGGAACAGCGCCCGAAATAAGGGAGCGTGAGGAGACTGAAAATACCGACCCCTGGGAAAGGGATAGCAGTGAGGAAGAGGGAGAACCACAAGTGGAGGGCCCTAGGAGACGAGAGCAGAATCAAGCGAGGGAAGGGAAAATGGTGAAAACGATTCTACGCCTGAGCTGGTTGATGATACAGACGTCCGGCCTGAGCTCGTTAGTCAAGGCACAAAGCGGGGAGAGGAAAGGTCAGGGGTCTCTTTCCCCACCTGGGATTTGGAAACCATCTCCATCCAGGACTCTCTTGACCCATAACGAGGAAGGACAGGGTAAAAATTAGACGCGATCGGGCAGCCCCGAGGCATCCGAAATGTGGAGTTTTTTCAAGGAGCAGCTACTGCGAGTCCTCGATAGGTATGTCCCTGTCAGGCAAGGAGGAATTGGTCGGGCTAGGGAACCGTGGTGCACTAAAAAAGTTGAATCGTCGGTTAACAAGAAAAAGGAGGCTGACGTTCGGATGAGACTTGAGGGCTCAGGTAGTGCACTGGAAAACTTTAGATTGGCTAGGAGGGAGTCGAAGAGTGAGTTAAGAAGGGCTAAAAGAGGACATGAGATGACTTTGGCTGATAGGATTAAGGAGAATCCTAAGGCGTTCTATAGGTATGTTAAGAACAGAAGGTTGGTTAGGGCAAGATGAGGGCCAGTTACAGACAGCAGAGGGAAGTTGTGTGTGGAACCGGAAGAGATTGGAGAGGCGTTGAACCAATATTTCTCTTCGGTGTTCACGCAGGCGGACGTGAATGTAGCTGAGGAGGACATTGGGTTGCAGGGGTGTAAACTAGACAGTATTGCAGTTGATAAGGGGGACGTGCTGGATATTCTTGAGGGTTTGAAAATAGACAAGTCCCCTGGTCCGGACGGGATTTAACCTAAGATTCTCTGGGAGGCAAGACAGGTGATTGCGGAGCCTCTGGCTCTGATCTTCAGGTCGTCGTTGGTCTCGGGTACAGTACCGGAAGATTGGAGGATGGCGAATGTTGTCCCGTTGTTTAAGAAGGGGAACAGAGACTTCCCCGGGAATTATAGACCGGTGAGTCTTACTTCTGTTGTGGGCAAGGTTTTAGAAAAAATTATTCGGGATAGGATTTATAGTTATTTGGAGAGTAATGAATTGATTGGAGATAGTCAGCGTGGTTTTGTAGCGGGTAGGTCGTGCCTTACTAACCTTATTGAGTTTTTTGAGAAAGTGACCAAAGAGGTGGATGGGGGAAAGGCAGTTGACGTGGTATATATGGATTTTAGTAAGGCGTTTGATAAGGTTCACCACGGTAGGCTTCTGCAGAAAATGCAGATGTGTGGGATTGAGGGTAATCTACGAAATTGGATCAGGAATTGCCTAGCAGATAGGAGACAGAGGGTGGTGGTTGATGGTAAATATTCGTCGTGGAGTTCGGTTACGAGCGGTGTGCCTCAGGGATCTGTTTTGGGGCCACTGCTGTTTGTAATTTTTATTAATGATCTGGATGAGGGTATAGTTGGGTGGATTAGTAAATTTGCTGATGACACCAAAGTCGGAGGTGTGGTAGATTGCGAGGAAGGGTGTCGTAGTTTGCGGGGAGACTTAGACAGGTTGCAGAGCTGGGCCGAGAGGTGGCGGATGGAGTTTAATGAGGAGAAGTGTGAGGTGATTCACTTTGGTAGGAATAACGGATGTGTCGAGTATAGGGCTAACGGGAGGACTCTGAATAGTGTGGATGAACAGAGGGATCTAGGTGTATGTGTACATAGATCCCTGAAAGTTGGGAATCAAGTAGATAAGGTAGTTAAGAAGGCATACGGCGTCTTGGCGTTTATTGGTAGGGGGATTGAATTTAGGAGTCGCAGTGTCACGTCGCAACCGTACACGACTCTGCTGCGTCCGCACTTGGAGTACTGTGTGCAGTTCTGGTCCCCACGTTATAGGAAGGATGTGGAGGCTTTGGAGAGGGTGCAGAGGAGGTTTACCAGGATGTTGCCTGGTATGGAGGGGAGGTCCTATGAGGAGAGACTGAGGGATTTGGGGTTGTTTTCGTTGGAAAGAAGGCGGCTAAGAGGGGATCTTATTGAAACGTATAAGATGATTAGAGGTTTAGATAGGGTGGATAGCGATAGCCTTTTTCCTCGGATGGAGAAAGCTAGCACGAGGGGGTGTGGCTTTAAATTAAGGGGGGGTAGTTATAGGACGGATGTCAGGGGTAGGTTCTTTACCCAGAGGGTGGTGAGGGATTGGAATGCCCTGCCTGCTGCGGTCGTAAATGCGCCGAGTTTGGGGGCGTTTAAGAGATCCGTGGATAGGTTTATGGACGAAAAGGGATCGGTTTAGGTTAGTGGGTCATTGTTTTTTTTTAACTGGTCGGCGCAACATCGTGGGCCGAAGGGCCTGTTCTGCGCTGTAATGTTCGATGTTCTATTCCCGATGAGTTTAAAGCCAGAAACGAGACAGCGGCCGGATTTGAATCTATTTTGGTCTGGATTACTCCCGACAAAAACACTGAATGGATTAATTATATTTATTATAATCAACAAAGGTTTATTAATTATACAAATGACGCCCTTGCAGCATTGGGTGAACAACTGGACGCGACCAGCAAAATGGCCTGGCAAAATCGACAGGCATCAGAGTGGCTTCTGGCAGAAAAAGGAGGAGTGTGTGTCACGTTTGGGGACCGGTGCTGCACATTCATCCCGAATAACACTCACTCAGAGGGATCATTCACCCAGGCCGTGACTAAGTTGAAAAATCTCGGGAGGGAGGTGAAGGAGAATGCTGGGTTCGGGCACAAAGTGTGGAGTTGGCTGGACGGTATGTTAGGAAGATAGGGGGTTTGGTTCGTTAAAGCTGGAGTCGTAGTGGTCACGACAATAATCATCCTGGGATTAATATTTTGCTGTTTTTTTTACCTGTCCTGAGATCCCTCCTTGCCAGACTGGCAGTGCGACAGACGGTGACACGAGTAACAAGCGACCCGCTTTCAGGAGAAGAAACAAAGGAACGGGGAGACGTTGACCTGCCCCCGCTGGATGAATCCACAATGACCCTGATCGAAACTGAAACTTGTCATTCTGTGAAATAGCAATATTAAGCGGAAGATCGCCTTATGCCGACAGTAACACCTCGCTGATGCCTACTGAGGCCGGGAAACTTAGTTCGTGCACAGTGATCGGTCTTTTTCCCTTCCCGAGACAAGAGTGGGAAGGTTTTTGCCTGATAACTGTTAGCGGCAGGTAATCTGGGGGAGCGACCTCAAAATCAGGACTTTGATAGACAGGCCACGATAAAGTTAGAATAGGGACGTTGATCCCTGACCAAAATAATTGGCTCCCCCACATTACTTGTAAATATGATAGAAATGTGTGTATGTGAAAAGGATTAAAACAAAGTGACTACCTGAGTTAGTGTTTTGGGGAACTGAGATGAGACTAGAAGATAGTTTCAAAGAGGGGACGTGTAAAAGAATTGTATCCGAAACTCGTATTAGAATGTGTGTGAAGAAGTAGATTCAAGATGGGAGATGGGATGAGACCAGTGTGATTAATCGGCTCAATGTGTGTTCCTTAATGTAATTAAGATAGTAGTCAGACCAGCGTGACTAGATGAAGTGTAACTAATATCATCGATGCACGTGACCCAACGTAGTTAGTACAGTAGTCATTCGTTAATGAATGTAAACGGTGGCCGCTCGGGAGAAGGATGGACGCTGCCCAGTGGTCCGACTCGATATGTGACAGTAGCAAAAAGAGAGAATAAAGTAAGCGTGTTTTTCTTCACTGTTCGGCCTGAGTTAGCTGAACCGCGATTATTACCTGAGCAGAATTGTCTCGATAAGGGCAAGGGCCGTAACTACCGTGGTTTTGAGAAGCAAAGAGATGTAACAATGAATGACCGATCTCAAGCGAGATAGATAAAGGGTCGACCCAGAAACGACGGTGGCTAAAGAAGGTTGAATCTTGAAAGTAAGATAAGAATCTTGAGATACGGAGCGGTAAGGTGCATAAAAAGACGGTAAGCGGACGGTTCGTCGGATCGTTCCGGACGTCCCGGCTTTATTGTCTTGCGCTGGAAAATAAAGTCTACCGCTTGGAGGATTAAGACTCGGACTCTCTGTTCCGATCGGCTAAAATCGGTCGTTGTCCTGGGGAACCACGACACTTTCTCAGCGGTCAGCTCGCCCTCCCTCTCTCGCGCACAAAGGCGCTTGGCAATCCTCTGGAACTAAAGCAACGTTGTTCTTTTACCCTCTCGTAGATCTACCGCACTGTAGAAGGAAATGGAAACTCCTACAAGGGCTCACTCAGCGACTGTAGCCAAGTGAGCGACCGAGCTTTGCGCACTGGGATAGTGACAGAGTTGTGCCGAGGCTCTGCTGATTTAATTGATCAGAGCCAGTGTAAATACTCGGACAGACAATCTTTGGCAACTGAGAATCCGGTCAGTCTTCCCGATCGGTCTCCGGAAGAAAGTAATTCGAGATCGGGGTCAGAGAAAGACACCGTTCCTCGCCTCTCTGCTCGACGTTATAAAATTGACGGGACCGTCCTGCTTTCCGTGTGTAAAGATTACTGATAGACCTGTACCTGAAAGCTGCAACTCCATGTGACTGTTTGTCAGAGTGGCATTTACTCTGCTCGTGGAAGTGTTGTAACTCGTAATGGTCAACGTCATGGGCTGTTTCTTTCCTTTGTAGTTGTATGACCCCTTCCAAATATAATATGGGGCAAAAACATCATCTGGAACTGAAAAATAGAAGCGCGTTAGTGATGAATCTGACAAGTGCGTTTGAACAAATTACAAAGATGAAAAACGTGAGTTGAAATTGAACTCGGACTTGGATAGAAAACAAACAGAATCACTGTTACTGAATCTGAGATTCAGTTTTATCGAAGCCGATGGAACTGAACGTCGGACGGTGTGCTCTCCGCGTCGCTCGTGCGATACTACCCCTCTGGATTCCCAGCCACGTTTAAACCCCTGTCGTCATTACCTGTATTTCATCGTGAAGTACACTGTCGACAAACGTGCAAAAATGACTTAGTTTCTACATACGCTTTCTTTGCTGCTGTTATCTCCTGTAATTATCGTAGCTAGGAATATTAATGATACTGAGTGACACGTCCTTCTCGCTTTTTAAACCCACTAAGTGCTGCCAGGACAGTGCTCGTGGAATTCAGAACTCCCTGGACTGAGTTTCAATTTTGTGCCTTCAGAAAAGAAACAATGAAGTGCTTCGAGACACGGGATCTGTAATTTGGCATCTCAAAAAACATGAAAATTTGGTATTAAATTGTACACAATGTGTTGCATACTAAGATTTCTTGGGATTGGGTTGAGACTGAGCGACTTCATATTGTAAGATTCTTCGAGGTAGCCAAATAAATGCTGTGGCTGCGGACATCTGATGGGTCCCAACTGTGTCATTGTCTTTATAGCTCATGTAGAGCGTTCCCCCTTCCGGTCCTACTCTGACTCCCTCCCGTAATTCCTTTATCAGTACAGCGACAACTATTTCCGTGTCGCTTTGTGCTCTCCTCTGGACCTGAAAAAAATTATCAATTTTGCTTCCGATTTCCACCCCTCTGCCACCTTCACGTGGTCCACGTCTGACACTTCCCTTCCTTGAACTCTGTCTCCGTTTCTGGAGATAAACTGCCCACGAGTATTCATTACAAGCCCACCGACTCCCACGACTACCCTGACTGCAGCTCTTCGCGTACCACGTCCTGTAAGGACTCCTTCCCGTTCTCTCACGTCTTTCGCCTCGACGTCGCTTGTTCTGACGACGGCATTTGAAAATAGCGCCGCGGATGAGTTTCCCTTCCTCCTCGGTTGTGGTTTTCACCCACTGTACTCGACAGGGCTTTCGTAACCCGTCCCTGGGACCACTGCTCTTACCCCCTCCCTTCCCTCCCGGAATCAGGATAGGGTCCTCCTTATCCTCGACTTTCACACCGCCTGTCTCCACGTTCCAAGGATTGTCCTCTGCCGTTTCCACCGATTCCAGCACGACGCCACTGCTCGACGCGTCGTCCCCTCGCCTCCGCTGCCCTCCCCGCTTCCCATTAGCGTTCCAGAGGAACCGTTCTCTCCGAGACGCCCTGGTCCGCTCCTCCGTCACGCCCAACGCCTCGCTCCTTGCTCGCGGCACCTTCCCGTGCGATAGTAGAAGGTGCGGCACCTGGCCCTCCCTATCACTGTCCCAGGTCCTCGACACCCCTTTCAGGTGAAGCAGCGCCTCCTTCGATCTGGTCTGTTTCGTTCGCTGCTCCCCTTGTCGTTTACTCTACGGACAGGCCGAACGCAGACTGGGTGATCGCTTTGCTGAACGTCTGCGGTCTTCCTGCAAACGGGACCCAGCTGTCGGTCGCCGTTTCAACGCGCCGCCCTGCTTTCCTGTCCGTATGTCCGTCCTTGGCCTTTCGCGAGGTCCTAGCGAACCCCGACACAGATCGGACGAACGGCACGTCGTCTTCCGATTGGGCTTTTTACAGCCTTCTGGACCGAAAACTGAGTTTGACGACTTCAAAGCGTGAAATGTCTCCTCCACCTTCACCCTGTTTCCTGTTATTTTATCTCATTTCATTTCATGGCAGTCATCCAGTTTATCATCCTTCTTTCACTCTTCAATTTTTCCACTTCTCCATTCCAGCTCTCCTTCTTGCCCCCTCACTTCAGGGCTATTGCCATCATCTCCAGGCGTTCCCTTAACCCTCTGTATCTTTGTCTTACCGTTCACGCACTCTGATCGCTTCACGGACACTTTTTGCACTTTCTCAGCCCTCCGTTTACTCATAAACAGTCATTTTGTCCCGTTCCACACCCAACAAACCCAAAAATTTGTAACGTCCGCGCGAGTAGGTAACTAAATCAGTCAAAGTTTCGCTAAAATTGACCTACCGTTCAGTTTGGGGCTTGGTGTTCCAATGGAAGGCCTGTTGCTCTTCTCTGATCTCTTTGAGCCAGCTGTGAAAATCAAAAGTGAGAAAGTTCTCAAACAGAATATCGACATTTTTTTTGGAAGTACGTGCCAGTAATTTCTGTGCGACTTCCCCAGTTCGATCACCTGATCTGTGGTGAAAGCTCAGCAGAAACGCTGGGGAAACGGAGCAGATGGCAGTTTCTCCAGTGTTTCTACCTACGTAATGGTAAAATAAACTGAGGAACGGCTGGAGAAATTCTGTCAAATTCTAAAATACGACATGTCAACGAGCTAAAAATTGGCCCAGTTTTTAGCCTGTGATTACGTTGCACAACAGAAAACTTCAAAAGCGCTCAAATCGACTCTCCACGTTTGCCTGCCGTTATTGGATTTCCTGTCGGTGGCCTGTAGCGGTCGTTGGTTACTCACTTTGGGCGATGCCTGGGAAACCCAGCGTAACTATTTCAATAAACCTGAATCCAAAGTGTTGGCTGTGTTAAAAGCTCTTCTTTTGTGTGAGAAAAATGTGACAGTGTGTTTCTTTTTTATGTTTGAGGACAATTCTCTTTAAAGTTTAGCTTTTTTCCACAAGCAGTCAGTTTGGCTGGAAGGAAGACAGCTCAGGGTAATTACTCGTTTCGACCTTGCAGATGGTTTTGTAGAGTTACGGACTTTGGTTTTTATGCAGGTTTCCCTGCAATGTCACATTAGAGTGATCGACAGGAGGATGTGATGTTGCGGTTTCTTTGCTGCCCTGCGCAGCAGTAAGAAACAGGTTTTTTGCATAAAGGAGTTAGAGTTTGGCTGTTTTGGTTCAAGTTAGGAAAGCATTGTGAGCTTCTGAAAGCTCTATACCTTCCCGAAAACTCCAAGTCTGCGTAGACTCGCAATAACGAGTATATTTGTGATTGTGGGTTGTTATAATTCAGGTCAGGAACTCCAAAGTGTTTTGTGCGGTCTGCCTGGATCGTAAGCTCCAGGGAGAGACTTTTGGCAAGCTAACCACCAACAGCAAATTGTTCCCTCCAGGAAAGCAAGAAGCCTTGCTTTCAGCTAACCAGCAGAATCTCCAACACCAGGGAGAGAGAAAAAACACTTCTTTTCAGCTTAACGTCCCTTCTGTACTAAACTGCTGCCACACAAACAGAAAATGAAACCTTAAATTCACCACAAAGGGGGGAAAAAAACTGTCCAGAACACGTGACCTGCCGACCGGTCTTCCTGCGAGCGATGCAGGGGAATAAAACAATCCCAGTAAGTACCCGAGGCCAACGGTAAAAATAAACAAAACTCCACTTAGGTTGTGATAAAATGACTTCTAGCAGCCGGCCCGGCAACAATGAAACCAAGACTGCTCATAACTGCAGAGAACGTGATATTGAAAAAAAAAATCTCTTAAACGGACGCTAACGTCACAGGATTTTAAGTCTGCAACGAAAATGTTACTGATGCGGAAACGGAAACGTCGATGAGATAGAAATTAGAGTTATTTCTTTTCATGTTTAAAGATTTTCGGTTGTTAAGAGTTAAGCTGCTTCATTTTGTTCCAACTGTGCTGAAACTGTCTTACGAATAAAGCTTGTTTTGATAAAATGATCCTTAATCGGTCAGTGGAATTACTTCTGGAACCAAGCAATTATTGCTCATATTTACGTCAATTACAGAAAAATTTTGGGGTCTGGTCTGTTTTCGTGAGAAACCTTAGGGTTCTGGTCCAGGGCGCTAACGTTTACAACGGGTGAAATCCTGTCCCTGTCCTGACACTCGTGTTAAATCGAGATCTTCCAGTTTAAAAATAAATTGTAAAAAAGTGACTGTCAAAATCATTTTAACATCATAATGCTTATTTATTCAGAATCATAGACTCTGACAGCATTTAAAGAGGACAGTTTGCCTCGTGCCTATGCCACCCCTTTGAAAGGGCTGTCTAATTTAATCCCAATATTACTTTTCCCCCACCGTTACGCTTAAAATCTCTTTCAAAATTAAGTTCGATTGCCTTTTAAAAGCTCGGATGGAATCTTGTTCCATCGTCCTTTCCGTTAGTCTTTCCAAAATCCGCATGAGAAAATTATGCCTCGTTTCTCTTTCGTCACTTGAGAATTGTTTCAAATCTGTGACCTCCGCTTATCAACTCACGAGGGAACGGTTCCGCTCCGTTTGCTCTGTTGAAGCCGTCTCAGCTTGGAGGACCTCAATTGACTCGCGCTGCTCAATGGAGAAGAATTCTAGCTTCTTCAATCTCCCTGCATTACTGAAGTCCCTTAAGCTCTGATACCATTCGGAAAACCTGTTTAGATTTTATGTGCGTTTCGTGTTGTCCTTCTCAAACTGCACGACTTTCCGCTTCAGATAACGATAGAATTCCTACAATGCAGGAGGAGGCCATTTGGGCCACTGAGCCTGCACCAATAACTATTTCACCCAGACCGAGCCCGATAAACCCAGCCTGCAGGTGCAGCGGGTGATCAGGAAGGCGAATGGGATGCTGGCCTTTATAGCGAGGGGGATCGAATATAAAAGTAGGGAGGTCTTGCTGCGGCTGTATAGGGCATTGGTGAGGCCGCAGCTGGAGTACTGTGCGCAGTTTTGGTCGCCGCACTTACGCGAGGATATTTTGGCCTTGGAGGGGGTGCAGAAGAGTTTTACTAGGCTGATGCCGGAGTTGTGGGGGTTGAGCTCTGAGGAGAGGCTGAATAAACTAGGCTTGTGCTCGTTAGAGTTTAGAAGAATGAGGGGAGATCTCATTGAGACGTGTAAGATGATGAACGGGATGGATAGGATAGAGGTGGAGAGACTCTTCCCGCTCAGAAAGGACAGTAGGACTAGGGGGACACAGCCTCAAGATAAGGGGGGGTGGTTTAGAACGGAGTTGAGGAGGAACTTGTTCGCTCAAAGGGTGGTGAATCTCTGGAATTCTCTGCCTGTTGAAGTGGTGGAGGCTGCCTCGCTAAATATATTTAAGACGCGGGTTGATGGGTTCTTGATAAGAGAGGGGATTAAGGGTTATGGGGAGAGGGCGGGAAAGTGGAACTGAGCAGCGACAGATCAGCCATGATCTTATTGAAAGGCGGGGCAGGCTCGAAGGGCTAGATGGCCTACTCCTCCTCCTATTTCTTACGTTCTTATGTTTACTCTGCTAGCCCCTCTGACGCAAAAGAGCGAATTTAGCACGGCCGTTCGTTCTTACCCAGACATCTTTGGAGTACGGCAGGAAACCAGAACACCCGGAGGAAACTCGTGCAGAGATGGGGAGAACGTGCAGTGATCCAGGGCTGGAACCGAACCCGGGTCCCTGCAGCCCTGAGGCAGCAGTGCTGACTTATCAGTGTGAAATTTCATTTTCCACCTGTCTTTCCGTTCTGGTTATGCTTCCTATTAATTACATTGCCAATTCCGTTTCATCTGAAGATTTCCTGTATCCAAATGCAAGTCATTTATGCCTAACAAGAAAATCTACAATCTTCAAGAAGGACAAAGTGGGGTCCTTCATATCGAGTCAGGAAAAAAATGCTCACTGTCACTCTCTGACTACTATCCCTGAGCCATGTGTCTATCCTAGTCACCGTCAACGATTCAATGGCGTGCTTTTATTTTCTCAATATGAGTGTTATGTGGTGCTTTACCCTCGTCATAACTTTGATCGATCCTAAATTACTTGACCAAAGATTTGTCCCTGCATTAAAAGATCCTCAAGAATAATAACTAAATTTGTGTTTTTTCAGTCTGAAGATACTTTAATGCTTCATCGGCATGTCAACTAGACGGATTTCTGTTTTATATTTTTGTGACTTTGCGATGTGAAAAATTGTCTTTGGGTAGTAATATTTCTGCCAGTGAACCAATAGCTTATATAGCAGGGGTGAGTATTAGTTTTACCTTATTATTACATTATTCACAAGGATGCATTTAGATCGTAAGTAGACCAAACTTGGACTGTCGCTCGGCGTACGATGGCTTTTTAATAATGCGGTAAGCTGACAGAAGGAACCTTACAATGAAGCTGAAATGGCCATTCGCAAAGTGTGACTGACGTCTGCCAGACTGAGTTGCAGTAATCTCCTCCAGCTTCTCAGACAGCTGTTAATGGATCGCTTTCAACAAAAGCGTTCGGCTTTTGGCGCTCAAGTGATTACTGACAGTGATAGGGCCGAAGTGACGGCTCGTGAAGAAACGTCTTACCGTGACAGATCGGTGATTTCCCTGTCCACGTTCCGTCAGACCTGCACGCTCTGTGTTCCGATCCTCCAGCTAAGAAGAATCCGGGCTGGCAGGTGTATAACAACACGTAACCCAGTGAAGGAAGATCCATCCCGACTACGTTGGTGTGAGCGGGTGTCTCCGGCTGTTTGCAGTTGTGCGCTGCGGTCGGAGCCGATGTGTATTGATAGGGTGAAAAGAGCAAGACTGAACGTTAGAAAAACAGTCGGTGACATCTTTTTCCAAGTCATCTTTTCTTTCTGGTGTGGCACGGTGGAATTTGAACAGTTTCAAAGTGAACAAAGCTGGCCGCGACAATATTTTTGTTAATTATCACTCAGTGGCGTAAACCTGAACCAGGGTGGGTTAATCTATACGATTAATCTATTATCAGAAAATCAAACAACGTTAGCAAGAAAACAGAAATAGAAGATGCTGAAAACACGCAAGAGATCAGACAGCAACAATAAAAATAAAGTGAGCGGGTCAATGTTTCTCAGAGGGGGAGGTGTGTTACAGATCAACAGCATTTAAAAACGAACCGAGCAAGATAAAGGCAAAAGTGGAAGACGACAGTCTTTCGCCCCAATTTTTCTTGTACCTTGGAAGAGAATATTCGTATTTGCTGCTCATACTTCTGTCTCTATACTGGGAAGACTAAATGCGTTTTGGCTGTTGGCTTTGCCGAATACCTCGGTTGAGTCTGCACTGACCATCTGAATTCTCGAACCCGACCCCGCTCTGACCTCACTTTCTCTCGACCGGTTTGCGGCCTGCTGGTCTTAATATTGAGCTAAATGACTTGAAATCCGAACCGACGTTCCCATTTTCTTTTTGATATCAGGTGCTGGGAATAGAGCCATTGAAAAGTGTGGCACTGTGGGCTGGTGCTCGGGGTTTGAAAATCGCCTGTTAGCACGCAGCTGATGAGGTGATCCACATTCTGGGGACTACTTGCCTTTCTTCCATTACAGTCCGAGCCACAGCGGCTATTACCGCTTTGCCAGACTTTTGTCGCTTCCCTCTTCTATTCCAGCCCATCTTCTGTTTCTCAACTTGTCCCATGAACTCTCTGTTTCACCTTGCACTGTTATTCCAGAGGCACGGCAAACTAACATGAGGTTGGATGCTGATCTTGAAAAGTTCACAAACTGGTCTGTGTCGATGACTGCCCAGTATTTTACATAATAAAGAAAAGAATTACATTCCTAAAGCACCTTTTATCACCTCGAGGTGTACCAAACTTTCTAAACAACTGAGCCGTTTGGAAATATTGTCACCGTTGTAATGTGGAAAGATCAGCAGCCGTTGCGATTTCCACGAGGGCTTTGTGATAATGAACAGATAATTTGTCCGAGTGATATAAATTGGCTAGGACGTGGGGGATACCTCTCCGGTTCTGTTTCAAAATCATGTGTTGGCATCTGTTATGTCCACCCAAGACAGCCTGAGTGAAACAACTCATCCACAAAACAGCATTTCTGACATTGCATCGTTTGCTCATTGCTACACTAGGGAGTCGGCCCTGCTTTCTGCACTTGCGTCTCGGATTAGGACTCAAACCCATAACGTTCTGGCTCGGACGGGAGATACTGACTTAATCACACTCGTACCTCTGTGCCGTTAGGCTTGACTGCGGAATGCTCATTCGTTCCTTCAGAGTGTTTCAAATGAAATTGTTGGAATCCACTTTCCCAATCAGGAGGCAGGTCAGGCAACAGAGACCACTGTTAAATTTCATGACTGAGCCTTGTACTTGAGACTGCGCTACTTAATCATCTCAAAACCTCATCTTTGTCAGCTTGCAGAGGATTAATCAAACACTTTGGGGGTAATATTAGTCACCGCAACGAGTGAGGGAGATGAGACTGGATGAAATAAACTTTCTCATCACTTCTCTTGTTCAACTGAATAGAAAGCGGGAAAGTGGAACCGAGCCACTTCAGATCAGCCATGATCTTACTGAATGGCGGGGCAGGCTCGAAGGGCTAGATGGCCTCCTCCTGCTCCTATTTCTTATGTTCTTATTATGTTCTTACGAACTTGTACTGATGGTTTGTGAATGATATGCTGTGCGTTTTTAAATCTTAACCGAATGAAATCGCTTTGTGACGATCTGTGATAAATCTGATCAGAAGCTGCCGCGCGTGCCCGCTTTGTTAGAAAATATTTTCTTGTTAACGCGTCTGGATTAATGTACGTACGTATACATTCTGGTTGAATTCCACTCCAGGTGAGGTCAGGAAGGCAAATCCGAGTGGTGGATCCTTGCAGTAAATGGCCCTTCTTGCAATGGAATTGCACTACGCTTCCCACCTGCAAAAAAGTAGAGGAACAGGTGAACAACCGAAACCAGACGTTACCGATATTAGTTCATTATTCACCCTTTAGGTGAATACTCTGCAACGTTTAACAATGTACTAAGTTGTTCTACACTTTCTGGATATTGTCTCTGGTAAGGCTGTAAGAATTAATGTAATAAGGTTTTAAACATTCCTGGCTGAAATAAAATAACTTCTGAGAGCAGGAAAAATAAACTCGTTTCCTATTAAGATGATGAGTAACAAGCTTGCATCCGATTTCTGTGTGCTTTACAAAGATATTGTTGCAATCCCAATTCGACACACTTGTTGGACTTTTTTATTGCAGTTTCCACCCTGATAATAGAAACTCCAGAGATGGTTAAGCGCACATTTAAATGTGATTTGGAACAGAAAACTTGCACTGAAGGTACTGATACTCTAGTACAAAATTAATTCCAATACAATCATTTTTTTTGTCAATTTTTAAGTTATCTGACGACTACACTTCACTCTGCCACTGTAAGGTAACGTGATTTACTTCACTTCTGAAAATGGCAACAAAACAGTACAGGTGGCATGGTGACTCAATGGTTAGCACCACTGCCTCATAACACCAGGGATCTGGGTTCAAATCTGGCCTTGGGTGACTGTTTGAGTGCAGTTTGCACATTGTCCCCATGTCTGCGTGAGTTTCCTCTGGGTGCTGTTTTTTTGTCCCCACTCCAAAAGTGTGCGATTAGCCACGCTGAATTGATTACGTCGATGAGCCATGTTAAATCGCTCCTTTGTGCTCGGGGGATTAGCGAGGTGAATGTGTGCAGTTACGGGGATGGGGCCTGCGTGGTATTGTTGGCGTCGCAGGCTTGATGGGTTGAATGGCCTCCTTCGACACTGTCGGGAATTCACGATTCTACAAACAGTTTAAATGATTTAAAAATTATTCTGTAAAAGGGATTGAAGCCAATTCGCAATAAGCTAACCTGTCTGAGAACTGGAATGGGCGAAGAAACGCTACGGTTGCTAAAATATTGGAAGATGAGTCCAAGGGCCGAGTGTCCAAGCAAAATTACTGGTCGGTACTTCGAGAGAGTGGGGTGGGCATTGTTGGGGGAGGGAGGAGGTTGGAAAGAACAGTTTTTCATTGTACTGCTCGGGCCTTGGAATCTTTACTGTGTATAAGGTGCTAAACTAATACAAATGCTGTTGTTTCCTGCAGATTCACCAGAAAATAACAAAAAAAAGATTGAAGGTAGTAAAACCAAACAACTGAAGCAAAAATAAAATTGTGCACAACATCGTATAAAGCAAGACGATTCTCTTGACGGTAAGTATTGGAGCTACTATTTTGTGTGATGGAATGTTATTCGATGTAACGTAAAAATTATTTTATTTCTGATCTCAGTAATTCCTTTCAACTGGTACATTACGTTAAGTGACCGTTTAAGCAACTTTACCAGAATGTCTTTTGAGTTCCAGTTTTACCAGTGGTGGGTGTTGAGATAGGTACTCTCACGTTGGACTGTTGGAGGATAACCTTTCCTCTTAGTATCCACCACAGAAATGTCTTCCTGCTATTTCTAGCAAGACGACCAAACTCCACAAAGAGACAGAGTCCTTTGTGTGTCAGCATGTTCTCTCACTGAGTTTCACCCTCTCTTTTTCTGTTGGTGTAGGTCAGGACAGGGGGGGAATGGGGAGGAACCGTATCACCAATTCATAAACTTCAAATAAACGGTGGCTACGACTGAAAATACAAATGCCTGTCAAGAGAAACATAGAATCGTACGACACAAGAGGGCATTCGACCCATCGTGCCTGTGCCATCTCTTTCGAGGAATTATCCGATTTGTCCCAGCCCCCTGCTTTTTCCCCACTGCACTGCAAACGTTCCCTTTAGCCTATTCTTCTTTGAAAGTTACTTGTAAATTTGCTTCCAACGTTCTTATACACAGGGGTTTCCAGATTATATCGACTCACTGCATGTTTAAAAAAAACAGTTCTGATTTGTTTGCCGACTGACGTTACTCCGTATTATCCGGTTACTGACCCACTTGCCAGTGGAAACAGGTTCTCCCAGTGTACTGTGTCAAATCCTCTCAATTACAAATATGGGATATTATGCGTCAAACAAAGGCCATCGACTAGAGCGCTGCTGATTTTATAGTTTGAACTGTTTAAAACTCGCGAAGACTGTCCGAGAAACAACTCAGATTATTTCCTCGCCGTTACAGGTATTTCAGGTAGCAATTGTTCACTTGATTATTTTCACTTGTTAATCTAATCCCTGCCGCCTGCCTCTGCAGCAGTTTTCCGAGTCTCCTTGCTACCGTCCTGAATGAGTTTGAGATGAAGAGAATGAGAGTGAAGTTTGAATCTGTCATTTAATCGTTCGTACGAATAACAAAAATACCAAAATTACTGAAATTCTGGTTGCCAGGAATAGCTTGCCTCCAACTACTTCCAGTTTGAATTTTGATGTCACCACGTTTGACAAAAAAACGGTGAAGAAACCAAGAACGTTAAGATTTTATATGCAAAATGAGAACTTGGTAACTGCATTTTGTAAAAGTTGATTTTAAATCGCTAATGCAAAGTCACGAACGATAGAAGATATCACTTGCGCACTTTCCTATTCTTTCTCACCCTAAACCTGTCATATCAATGCAATAAATCACATAATCTTTCATTCCACTGAGGAAAAAAATCAGATGAACAAGATTTGCATTTCGATTATGAAGGACGCAACGAATACAGGAGAAGGATGACAGCGGAGCCCTTTTGACTTCCTTCTTTTCCATGTGCAGAAACTAAATGCTGCAGTTTTTACTGAAAAACAAGGCCAAACAGCCAGTTTGTTCAAGGGTTTTGATCTGAGGATTTCTTAAAATGTTCCTTGTTTGCTGTCTTGTTTTTTCAATGCCTGACATACACGAGGTTGCGAGTTTACGACAATCGTGAGCCACTGGTGTTTCTAACAATGTATACTGGGCACTTTGCGTGCTTTTCCTGTGATTTCGAACAACGATTTTAACCAATTTAAATGGTAAATCGGACCAATTCAGAATTCAATATTTCCCTTCAAAAAAAAAAGGAACAGCCCACGGTCCTGCACCCGATTGTTATCCTGTCGGAAAGTGTATCTATGGTCGGGGACGTGGGTTGAATGGCCTGCCCGCATTTACTGTCAGAGCTCACGTATGACTAATGTAATGGCACATGTAGAACCGTTTCCCATCGTCATCCAGTAATTGTATGGTTAGCGGGAAAAACAGTCAAAAAATCTATTTGCCGTGCTTCAGAAAAGGTTGTCAGGTCGCTCCCAGCAATTACTGGTTTCACTGCAGAGTTTGGTATCGCCGAGCCCCTCGCCATTTTTGTGGCGCCGAGTAGGTTTCTGAATGACTTGTGGATCGTGGCAACCCCCAGAGGACTTGGGAACTCCAGTCTGGATTCAGAAACTTTGTGAAAACTAAGTTCCAAAGGTCTTCCTCGTGCCCCTTTCACACCCCCTGCAAACTGACACACGTCAGCCACCCACCCCACGGTCACCCGTTACGCTACGTACCGGTTCGTAATGATGCCATGTGCGGAATTCCTGGGAGAACAAATTAAAAACACCCACTGACACTTCTTTTGAAAAGAAATTACTCTTCCTATAACCCTGAAAGGACATCGTGAAACTGTCAATAACAGAGGCTTCAAACACTTCGCGTGTCTTAACCTTGTACGAAAAAGCATTGAGACGCTGCCAAAGGACGTTACAGAAAAAACAACCTATTATAACCGCTTAAAGATGTCAATCGAGCGACAATAACCGTTCTCTCCAGTTGCTGAAACAGAACCCCTTGCTGACAAATCCTTTTTATGAGTCTGGGCTCTCAGCTAGGCCTGGATAAAGAGGATTGGTGTAAAAACTCTTGCATTAGATCTGGACCTCTAAATAGAGAAACCTGTTGAAAGATCGACTGTCTGCAAATATTGATTTTGATCGATACTGATTTTTCAAATTCAGGGAATGAAATGATTGAAATTAAAGGCTAATCGTACTTATTGTAAAAGGTAGTTTCGTCTCGTTCCTTGATTTTCCAGTAAAGGTTTTAAATCTTCTCCACAAAACCGATCTTCAAACTTGATGGACAGTGAAAGTTTCAAACTATTGCAATTCGTGGTTCTGCATTACATTAATTCTTGAGTGAAAATTGGCCCGAATGACCCTGTAGAAATTATTCTTTATGCATTTGAGTAGAATCTCTGTTCACAGCTTCTAAATTCAGCACTGCTATAAAATTGCAATGTACTGTAATAATATATGCCTACTTGAACATGGCGGCGGGCTGACTGCTGATCAGTTGAATTATTTCTTAGACTTGCTAACTCAGCCAAATCGAGACATTTGAGGCTTGCTAATTAATATAAGCTAATTAAAAAGGTTATTGTCCCTTTAAGTATTAATGATGAATGTAAAATATTATTTTTGAACTTGAAAGGACAATCGCTTGGTGTTGCACACTATTTTGTAATACTCTGACTTTTCTGCATGCAATCCAGATAAAGTATGTCCTTTTAACATAATTAATCCTTACATTTTTCATGCAAATCAAAGGGGTTCATTCAGAAGAGCAGCTAGACTAACTTGGACATTTGGTTGTTTCCACATTTCAGCAGCGTTATCAAATATAATGCAAATTTCAACACTTATTTCAGTAATAATATAACATATTTGGTATCTTATAAGAGTTTCAATTTTGTTTGATAGAGCAGGTGTGGAAAAGCAGGACCTTATTTTCATTTTGTTTTCATAAACGACTGACTTAGAAATAGATTATTAACCATTTGGAGTGGTAATTTGCTGTAATTTGCTTTTATCCTTTAACTCGTCCCACTTTCTTCGAATCGAAAGAATAACAATGGGTACCTGCATAGTTCCTAGCTGTGCTTGTCTTTTTATGGAGGGGGTACGTGGAACTTTGCTTGTTCCGGGCCTACCGGGGTCCCCTTCCACAGCTCCTTTACTGGTACGTCGATGACGATTTTGGTGTCGTTTCATGCTCTCCTCCAGACCTCGAAAAATTCATCAACTTCGCTTCCAGTTTCCACCTCTCCGTCGCCTTTATCTGATCCACCTCAGACACTTCCCTTCCCTTCCTTGGCCTTTGTCTCCATTTCCAGCAGTAGAGTATCTGTCACTATTCATTACGAGCCCACTGATTCCCACAGCTATCTGGACTACAGCTCTTCACACCCACGTCCTGTAAAGACTCTATCCCTTTCCCTCAGCTCCTTCGCCTCTGTTGCATTTTTTCCGATGTTGCCACTTTCCAAAGCGGTGTTTCTAATGTGTGCTCCTCAACTGTGGATTCCCGTCTACACTCGTCGACAGGGCCCCCGACAGCGTGCGGCTCATCTCCCGCGCCACGATCCTCACCCCCTCCGTTCCGCCCCAGAACAAGTATAGAATCTCCTTCGTTCTCACGCTTCACCCCAGTCTCCACGTGCAAAACATAATCCTCCACCGTTTTCATCAATTCCAGTGCGATACCACCACCAAACGCATCTTTCCTTCATTCCACAGAGACCGTTCCTTCTGGGATAACCTAGCCCGCTCCTCCACTGTACCCAGCACCTCTCCCGTCACTCACGGTACCTTCCCATGCAATCGCTGATCATCCAAGGTCCAAAACACACATTCCACGTTAAGTAGTATTTCACTTTCACCTCTTTAAATCCGGTGTATTGCATTCACTGCTCTATATTGGGTGATCGCTTTGTTGAGCGCCTTCGGTCTGTGTGCATTCAGGACCCTGACCTTCCGGCTGCTGCCATTTTAACACACGATCCTGCTCCCGTGCCCACACGTCTGTCCTCGGCTTACTGCAACGTTCCAGCGAAGCTCAATGCAAACAGCAGGAACGGCATCTCATCTTCCGGCTCGGCACTTTACAGCCTTCTGATCTCAGTGTCAAATTCAACGACTTCAGACGATGAGCTCCACCCCACCTCGACCCCTTTGTTTTCATCTCGTTGAATTTTTTACTGTTCTCCACCTTTTATTTCTTTATTGTCTTTCTTCCCCTCCCCCACTCTTTCCCCCTCCTTGATTCTCCCCTTTCCTCTCCCTTTGCTTCCCCTTTCCCCCTTTTTCTAAATTCTAACTCTCTCCCACCCGTTCCCCCTCTCCCCCCGCCGACACATTCATCTGTCACAGATTACCTTCTAATTGTGGTTTCTCTGCCGTTTGGCCATTCACAGCCTTTATTCCCCCCCGAGGACTGTCATTCGGAGCCTTTTGCCCTGGTTTCTGGGGCCGTGACTCATCTTTCGTTCCCTCACCCTGCAGTGTAAATACCTCCCACCGGAACAGTTACAACGCTGGCATCTACCCGACAATGTGGAAAATTGCCCACCCGTGTCCTGTACACAAAAATCAGGACAAATCCAACCCACCGATTCCCACCCAGTCCGCTACTGAGCACAGTAAAGTGATGGAAGGGCCCATCGACAGTGCTATCCAGCAGCACCTGCTGAGCAATAACCTGTTCAATGATACCCAGTTTGGGTTTCACCAGGGTCGTTTAGCTCCTGACCTCATTACAGCCTTGGTTCAAACGTGGACAAAAGATCTGAATTTCAGAGGTGAGGTGAGAGTGACTGCCCTTGACGTCAAGGCCACGTTCGACCGAGTGTGGCATCAACGGGCCTTAATGAAACTGGAATCGATGGTTATCGGGGGGCAAACGCTCCACTGGTCGGAGTCATACCCGGTACATAGAAAGATGGTTCTAGTTGTGGAGGGTCAGTCATCTCGGCTCCAGGACATCTCTGCAGGAGTTCCTCAAGATAGTGTCCCGGGCACAACAACCTTCAGCTGCTTCGTGAGGTCGAAAGTGGGGATGTTCTCTGATAATTACACAGTGTTCGGCACCGTCTGCGACTCCTCACGTACTGAAACGGTCCATATTCAAATGCTACAAAATCTGGACAAGATTCAGGGTTGAGCTGACAAGTGGCCAGTAACGTTTGTGCCACGCAAATGCCAGGCAATGACCATCACCCGTAAGAGATACTCTAACCGCTGCCCCTTGACATTCAATGGTGTAATTCCCCCACTGTCAACATCCTTGGGGTTATCGTTGACCAAAAACTCAACTGGACTCGCTACATAAACACAGTGACTACAAGAGCAGGTCAGAAGCTAGGAATACTGTGGCGAGTGACTCATTTTCTGACTCTCCAAAGCACAAATCGGGAGTGTGATGGAATACTCCCCACTTGTCTGGATGGATACAATTCCAACAATGCTCGAGAAGCTTGACATCCAGGGCAAAGCAGCCCGCTCGATTGGCACCACATCTACAAACATTCGATCCCTACATCACTGACGCTCAGTAGCAGCAGAGTGTACTATCTACAAGGTGCACTGCGTCAATTCAAAGATCCTTAGACAGCACCTTCCAAACCCACGATCGTTTCCGTCTCCAAGAACAAAGCCAGCTGACAGCTGGGAACACCACTCCCTGCAAGTTCCCCTCCAAGTCATTCACCATCCTGACTTGGAAATATATCACCGTTCTTTCATATTCGCTGGGTCAAAATGCTGGAATTCCCTCCCTAACGGTACTGTGGGACAACCCACAGAACATGGACTGCGACGATTCAACAAGGCAGCTCCGCACCTGCTCGAGGGCAACTCGGGATGGGCGATAAATACTGGCCTGCCAGCGACACCCCTGTCCCGTGAATGAATAAAAACAACTGTTTTACTTGGCGGGTGGTGGGAATCCGGAACTCACTGCCCGAAAGGGTGATAAAGGCGGAAACCCTCACGACATTTAACATGCGTTTCGACGAACGATCGAAATGGCACAGCCTGCACGGTTACGGACCAAGTGCTGGAAAATGGAATTAGAATAGCTTGATGTTTGATGGCTGGCACAGAATGGATGGGCTGAAGGGCCTCGTCTTCTTGTAAAACTCTATGACTTATGACTGTTGTATTTATATAGCATCTTCAGCATCGTACAACTAGGAAAGACACTTCACCACTGCATTATTAGACAGCACTTGATACCAGATAAAGAGTTGAAGGCAGATGTCCAAAAACTTCACCTAAAAGTGGATTTTAAGGATAATCTTAAAATCGTGTAAGGTGTCGGCAGAATTTGGCAGCTAAAACACTGACTGATTGTCAGGTGAAATTGGATAATGCTGGCCTGCCTGCTGGAACTCGTAGGCCAAGGTATCTTTTAATTTAAATTAAATCACCAGGTCCTTAAAAACAGTGTATTGAAATTTGATGCCATTTTGTCACCAGTTGTGGTCCTCGAGTAGATCCTGGTAGGAGAGTGGAATATGGGGATGGAAATGAAACAATCGGAAGGGGCCGTGCGACGGTCTTCCGGACTGTTCTGTTGCTCCCTCTCGGCTACGTGGTCCGATATAGATCTATTTTTTACAAAATGTAGGGGCGAATTTTACCGTTCTGTCTGCCGTGGGAATCGGAGCAGGCATGGGGCAGCCCTCGTGGTGAGCAAGGCTGGAAAATCCCACTCGCAATCTCCTTTTCACGGTCTCCAGTGAACCGATTAGAACAAAGAACGATACGGCACGAGGACAGGATCTCCGGCCCTCCAAACTTGCATCGATCGCGAGGCCTGCCAAAACTAAAACCGTGTCTATATCCTTCCGTTACCATCTTATTCATGTATTCTTCTAGATGCCCCTTAGATGCTGCTGTCGTTCCTGCTCCCACCACCTCCTTGGGCAGCGCATTGCAGACATTCACCAATCTCTCTGCAAAAATTTGCCTCGCGTATCTCCTCTAAACTTTTCCCCACACACCTTAAACCTGTGTTCCACTTGACTTCTCTACGTCGGAAAGAGCGCCTGACTACCCAGCATCTGACCTGATTAGTTAAACGACTTGGAGACTTGGATATTTCGAAAGCGGTAAGTTCTGGCACTGGCAGTGTTCCAGACAGGTCAGCTCTGGGAAGACACTCTGAAACTGGCATCAGACCTACATATGTAACAGGCTCAACAGATGCCAGTCTTGAATATTTTTATTTTACTATCTACCAGTATGAGGAGGAATGAACTTCGGGTGTAAAAGGTGAGTGTGTGTCCTCAACAGGCTTCAGTGCTCCTTTTGTGTATGTAAACCTGATATGGGTGTGAGCATCCTTGGACACCTTTGTGCTCCCTTCCAGTAATTCGAGGTGAGGCTAATCGCAACGTCCCCATTGTTTTTGTTGTTATGGTCTTAGGTGTGTCATCTCATTGAAATTTCTAATTCTCAGGTTACGTTATATTACACTGAGTCAATTATCGAATATCTGAAATAAATAGTCTTGAAGATGTCCTAGTTTTACGCTTGATATTTGTTCTGTTTCAAGGTGTTCTTGTAGTTGCTAAAGTTGAACACAGCTATTACCGTGATAGGATGCTATTATCTACATTGTTATCACTGGAGTGCAGTGACGATGTTGAATCGCAACAGTGCTGAAATCGATAGGCAGGATTTTACATCCTCGCTCATCCCAAAATCCCACCCGAGGTCAATGGACCTTCCTGCTGTCCGTCCCTTTTCCGCTCCAATTCCCACGGTGGGTGGGATGGGAGCGTTCCAGCCACTATGTTTGTAAAAAATATAGATGGCTGAAAATACCAGAGAAATACCACACTTAGGCTGCATTTATACTTTTAATAACAATATATGGAATTTGCTCTGTGTTACTCACCATAAAACCGAATGTATTATTTTGTGTTCCATGTAGGGGTGTTCCTGGGTTCTCACACGCCGTATGTGAAGGCTCTAAACAAAAGAAAATAATTATTTCAATTTCCGACTTCACTTTTCAAAGTCAAAATTTCAATTGCAAAGCCACAGATTTTGTCAGTTTCGCCCTTGCCAAGTGCACGACTTCTGTCCTTAAAGCAGTGACTCGTGATGGAATAATACAGATTTTCAGGCCGCAGAAATATCCTACAACTGAGAGGCTAAGCAGATCTGTACGGCTGCCACTGGTGCAGAGCTGAGTCTGATCTCAGATCTTCACGCAGCCTTATTCAGTTAGAGGGGAGTCCATTCCGCAGAGACTTTCAAAACTGGGAGGCCAAGGATGGCCCAAAATTGAGTCCTGGGTTTTCTGAACATTCCACACGTGTGATGATACTGCCTATAGGTGGCAATTTGTTTTGCCAACAGTATTCCAAATGGGAAGAGATGGGGCTGGGATTGGGGATAGGGCTGGGATTGGAGATCGGGCTGGGATTGGAGATAGGGCTGGGATTGGGGATAGAGCTGCAGAGTGGGGATAGAGCTGCAGAGTGGGGATAGAGCTGCAGAGTGGGGATAGAGCTGCAGAGTGGGGGTTCGCGGGGGAGGCATGATGTTGAGAGGTGTTGTGGTGCGTGGCTGGAGAGGGCTGTGGAAGCAAAGTATTAGTACTCCTCCTGGGTCCGCAGGAATACAAAATAAAATAAAAATCTGATCCTTTGTTGGAGGCCACCGAATTCTGAGCTAGACAGGCTGAGTGCCTGCTTTACTCATCGTAAGTATGTTTTCCCGAGAGAACGTTCACAAGTGTTGAGGCACCAAATAAAACATCAGTCAGAATTAAAGGACCGGTCAATGACTTTGTAAGTGATTGAAACACGTGCTCTGATTGGGTTGCTAAATGTGTTCACGTTGTGCTGATTTCCTTCCCGTCAATTGGGGAAGATGAATTCCTTCTCCTTATAATCTAATATATCTTCGAGATTGCATCACAGCTTATTCTCATGAAAGTATAAACAAATCAAGTCTAATCCTGATCGAAATACAAAATTTTACGTTGGTTTTTAATGAATTAAATAAAGCTGAAGTATAGTCTCTGTGGTGGGGTGTGAACACTGTACCTATACAGCGAGGTTGTGAGCCACTCCAAGCCCCGTCAGCCTTGCAAATCCTGGTGCTGGAACCCACCAGGATCAAAGGGGAGTTGCAACTAAATGAAACCTCTGATTGATAGATGAAGCTCTTGCCCTCTCTTCTTCCTTGTGCTGGCACCCCAGGGTCTCCACAAAATTTGGCTGTGAAAAACAGAGAGCGACAGATGATCCATTAATCAAGAGTCCACCTTTTCTTTTAAATGTGTCAGTGCTGAGCATTGTACCAGTGAATACTTTGTAAATGGACGTCATCTTTTTGTCTGAATTTTTGCAGCTGTTTCAAGTTTAAATAGTGCCAACAAGTGCACTCCAATCAAAATCTCCTCAAATCTATTTGAATTCACCCAGGCCTACTTGAACTGTCATACGTCGAGAGATCGCTTTAATTAGAATCAACAAACCTCGTGTAAAATATCATTAGGATGCAATATTATTTTCATCGTTATGAAATTAACATGAAAAACCAAAGCATATTTGCAACTCCGAAGATGTGTGGGTTCGATTAATTGGCCGTGCTAAATTGTCTCTTAGTGTCAGGGAGATTAGGAGGGTAAAAATATGAGGGGTTGTGGAGATAGCGTCGTGGTGGGATTGTTATCAGCGCAGGCTTGATGGGCTGAATGGCCTTCTCCTGCATTGTAGGGATTCTACGATCGTGAGATAAATTTCGCTGGTAAAGTTAAGGATCGTTAACATGCACCCTGTTATCAATGTGCAAAACTGATGAACGAGCTCAAAGATTGAAGTGGAAGCCAAGTTATGAATCTCTAGAACTGTCTTTTTGATTTACTCCACTCTACTGCTTGCTTTTCATGAACAGCATCTCTCCCTTAGCCTTTTTGTACATTAATTACCCAGAAATGTTAAGCTGGAACTTAACAACATAAGTACCCTTTTAATGGCATAACGATTGCCATTACCGTGTCTGGTCCAGACAGGGAATCATTAAAACTGTCGAGTCTTACTGTTTGTAGTCAATTATTAGAGATTCAAAAAGAGTAATCACGTTTAAAATGTCTTCCTTACTTTTCTACTTTTTTTTTCTTGTTCCTTCATTTAGTTTCTCTTTCTGTAAGCGATTTGTCTCATTCACCCTACTTCTCTTTTTCTTTCTTATTTGTTGAAATTTAAGTGGTTAAGCAGATACCCGATAGGTCTCGTTGTGCATCACGGTTTCAGGTACCCGACCGACAGGGCAGTCCTCCCACCTGTCCCAAGCTTCCTGTCCTTCGGTGTCACGTACCCTTGAACATTCAGGTCCCAGCCTTTGTCATCTGACCGCCATGTTTCTGTGACGGCTATCAGGTCATACGTACCTATTTCCTATTTATCTGTTAATTCATCCGATTTGTTACGAAGGCTACGTGCGTTCAGAGACAGAGCCTTCGACTTGCTCTTTTTACCATTTCTGCAATCTTTGGCCTTGTTGGCTGACACACTTGTAAGTTTGTATACTCTGAATATAAGAATAAATTAGATGTAGCTCCAGCTGCTAAAGGGATCAAGGGATATGGTGGGGGGCAGGGATGGGACCAGGATATTGAATTTGATGATCAGCCACGATCAAAACAAATGGCAGAGCAGGCTCGAAGGACTGAATGGCCTACTCCTGCTTCTAGTTTTTATGTCCCTTCCTGCCACATTCTGATTATCGTTTCTTCTTGTGGCCTTGCTCAATTGCCTTCTTTCTTTAATCAATCACATTCTCCCACAGTTGATTCCTTGCCCCTGCTATTTAGTTTAAGCCCTCGCTGCTGCCCTAGTCATCAAAACGCTGGTTCTAACAGAGTTCAGGTGAAGACCGTCTCAATGTCAGCTGTCCGAAGGCGGCTCCCGGTTTTCCTCGTGTTGGCGTCAGTGTCCAGGAATTGAAACCCATTTCTTCCGCACCATTATTGATCCATGCGTTCATCATGCTAATCTTACTCATCATATACCAATCTGCTTGTGGATCAGGTAATATTCCAGAAATTATTGTCTTTGTGGTTTACTTTAGCTCCCAGTTGCTCGTACTCACTCAGCAGAACCTCCTCCCGAGTGCTTTCTATTCTTTGGCGCCAGCAACGAGGTGGTATCTTATCGGCGGAACGATGTCAGTTGAAATTTGATGGCAGACAAATATAAACTGCCGCCGCAGAGGAAGGAAAAATAGATAAAATGCAATAGATTGTGTGTGTGTGTGTGTGGGTGGCGCAGCGAGAGAGTTTTGGAAGGCTTGGCTCTGAATGTGTCCAACTAATGAAGACTTACGTTCGAGGAAACTAAATCGTGTTGGACTGAATACCTCGTGACGGTAGCGGTGGCCAAACTTTATAGTTCCCTGGCAAGCTTTCACGTTGAATGTTATGTCCGGTTCTGGTCATCGAGGAAAAAGTGAAAGGATTCTTACGCTGGAGGTGATAATGGTGAAATGCAATGAGACTGGTTCCTGACCTGAGTGGTCTGCTATTAAGAAAGATAGGGAAATTTGAATTTTCTGTAACAAAACAGATGAATTGACAGCTCGATTAGAAATAAATATGCTGGTCTGATTATGCATTACAGGCTGCTCAATGACAAAAGCTGGTACCTAAATATTCAAGGCTGCGTGACATTTCAGGATGGGCAGCTCGGAAAGGTGAAGGGGTAACTCGGTCAATTAAAGCTATTAGTAACGTAAAAGAGAGATGAGCTTAGTTCTAAAGATCAAGATATAGAATCTGTTTGGGTAGAGATACAATATAGTAAAGGTAGGACATCACTTGTAGGAGTCATTTTTCGGCCTCCGAATAGTAATCGCGCTGTAGTACGGTGTATACAGGAAGAAATGATGGGGACTTATGAGCAAGGAATGTTGAAAATCATGCAAGATTTTAAACTACAAGTGGATTGGACAAAACAGAGTAACAAAGATAGCTACGAATGCCTAGAATGTTTTCAGGATACTTACTTAGAGCAGTCTATGTTCGAGGCAAACAGGGAGCAGGCTATCCTAGATTTGGTAATGTGCATTGTGCGAGGTTTGATGAATTGTCTTGTAGTAAAGCACTCCGAGGTAGCAATGATCATAACGTTGAACTTCACATTCGGTTTCAGGGAGAGAAGAGTGGGTCTAAAACTCGTCTTTTGAATTTAAATAAGTCAATTATGAGGGTGTGAAGACAGAGCTGGTTAAAGCGAACTGGGAAATTAGGTAAAGAGATAGGTCAGGGGCGATAGAGAGGCAGACGTTAAAGGAAATATTTTATAACGTTCAGCAAAGATACATTAGTGAGAAACAGAGTCCCTTGGAGAAGGATGTGCCATCCGTGGCTAACTAAGGAAATTATGAAAAGTATCAAATTGAAGAAAAAACAGGAAGTTTCGCAAAGATTAGTAACAGGTCACAAGATTGGATGGAATATGAAAAAAAAGCAGAGAATGGCTACAACAGATAATAAAAAGGGAGAAATTAGAGTATGATAGAAAGCTTGCTAAAATATTAAAACAAATAAGCGTTTCTACAGGTATTTAAAAATGAACATAGTAAGTAAAGTATCAGATACATCATGAGTCTGGGGAATTAGTAATGGAAACTAAGGATATGGCAGATCAATTAAACAGATACTTGTTACCTGTCTTCACTATAAAAGGTACAAATAGCATCCTAGAATAGGTACATGTCGAGAAGCGAAAGGAAAGGAGGAAATTAGAACGACTACAATCGTCAGGGAAAGACTGCTCTGAGATGTATTTGAACTAAAAGCTGCCGAGTCCCCAGGTCCTGATGGACTTCGTCCTCTTCTTAAAAGGAAGAACGGCTAATAATGATAAACACGTTGGTTTTTAGTTTTACAAAATTCCCTGGATTCTGGAAAGATCCCATCTGATTGGAAACCAGTGAACGGAACTCTTTAATTTAAGATACGAGAGAGACGTAAACTCCGAGGCGGCTTAATTGGCATCTGTCCTAGAGAAAATGCTGGAATCTATTGTTAAGGAGCTTACAGCGCAGTGCTTAGAAAATCTTAATGTGATTAAGCAGAATCGACATCATTTAGTGAAAAGCAAATTGTGTTGGTTTGGATTTATAATTGTCACGTGCATTAAAAAGTATTGTTTCTTGTGGACGATACAGATAAAACAGAGTACGTGGGAAAAAGGACAGGAGAGTGTGCAGAATATAATGTTATAGTCAGAGTTAGGATGTAGAGAAAGATCAACTGAATATATGCTAAGTCCATTCAAGTTCGTTAAGAGGTCTGGGGAGGGTATGTGATTGTTGGTCTGCTGTTAGGAATGAGGCATTGGCAGTTTGTGACTTTGAAGACCCTTGTACGTAGGTGAGGAACACGTGACTATATGTTGAAAAAAATAAAATGCAAACTGTGAGTGACATTTCACAATGTTTCCATTGGTTGCAACGAGGAAGCTTGACTCCACGTGTTCACCTGCAGGTTGAAGGTGGCCCTAACTATTCTTATTTTTTTTCCCAGACAAGTGCAAAATCAGCTTCTGCCCTGAGCCACAAGAGTCCCACATTGACCTCTGAAAGGAAGAGGGAGTCTCAGTGTGTGCAGAGTCACATCCCTGTCCTGAGCCCAGCATCAGAGCAGGTCCTTGCATTTCGGTACGTACGTGCACCTTCCACACAATGGAAACACAAATCGGTGAAAGCACGTCATCGTTGCGCGAGCAAGGGCTAGGGGCCGATGTGGTGTCGGTCTCCGGGACTCGGAGATGTGCTGTGAGTAATAAAAATGCTGAGCTAACGGATGGTGATGAGCCTCTTGAGGTACCTGTAAGGTGGCAGATGCTGCACGTTCAGCAGGAGGTGCAAAGCAATGTGGTGGAGATTCCAGAGGCATTTTGGGTTGGATTTTGGAGGAGTCGATCCAGAACTCAAAAGAACACAAGGCTTCCTCCGTTGACAGACCGGTGATTGTCATGGAGGGCCAACCCTGGCAGATTGCTGATGGAGATGCATTCTGATCTGCGCTCCATCGCCAGGGAAATGTGGGAATGGGAAGCCTGGAGTGGCATCCAGCAGACAAACAGTTGATGCCATTGTGGAGCATTGGGGACTGGGTGATGGTGAGGGGGGCAGGAGGGGCGAGGTGGCTGGTTTGAGGCTGGAACCTGCCTGTGCTTTTGATAATGTCAGCATCGCCTCCCTGTCTTTGCCATTGGTGCAGAGGGGCTTAAATGCCAGGTTGGCAGACAGGCATTCTGCCTCTTTGCAGCATATTCCCACTATATTGGGGTGCTCGTAACTGCAGCCAACCAAAGGACAGCAGCCTGTTTCAACTGCAGTTGGCAGCAAGAGGAGAGTGTCTCACTGCAGCACCTGGAAAAGATTGAAGAAAACCCCAGTGTAATCATGCTTGCAGCACATGGGTGGATTTCTCATTTGTGATTTTGCATATGTTAACGATTTTCAGGCAGATAAATGATTTCAACGTTTTGCAAGGCTTCATTAGTTCATAAACTGTGTGTGAACGGATAGAGAAGGATTCAGTTGCTTATTGAGCCTTACTGAGTATGTAATTAAGTGCATCCAAACTACTGATGTGGTTCGGATACGTGAAATTGCCCAAAACGATGAACCGGGTTTCCGTGCGCTGAATGAACATTGGCCGTGCAGTTAATACGTGTGGGATATAATTGTCCCATAGTAAGAAATTCCTGTGTCTCCCAGCCTTCCAGACGCTTCCTGGGAATGGCCTGCACGTCTGGCTTCTGTCAAACTCATCTTCCTCATCGGAGGAAATCTTTATCTTCCGTAACTCTTCCGTCAAAGAGAGGTCCCCTCTCTACAGTGTCAGATTGAGCGGTGGACTGCTGACGACAGCCCTACTCCGAATGGCAATTCGTAGAGCGATTCCCTGTGTGTATCGAGACATCTAAACTTCATCTGGAGCAGACCAAGATGAAATCGTTGTTGCCGTGGCTCTCGTTGTCTCAGTGCCCTGGTTACATCCTCTTGCTTATAACAGGTGTCATCAGCGGTAAGAGCAGCACGGTGACACCGCTGCCCCGCAGCGCGTGGGACCTGGGCTCAATTCCGGCTATGGGTTTCCTTCAGGTGCTCCGGTTTCCTCGCACAGTCCGAAGATGTGCAGGTTAGGTGGATTGGCCGTGCAAATTGCCCTTTGGTGCTGGAGGGATTAGCAGGGTAAATACGTGGGGTCACGGGGATCGAGCTTGTGTGGGATTGTTGTCGGTGCAGCCTCGATGGGCTGAACGGCCTCTGTCTGCACTGTCGGGATTCTTTGATTTCTTCGGAAGGCAACCTTTCTCTCCAAGCATCATCTTTCCAATGCCTCTGTGCCTGAAAACATCCCTGGCACCTGGGATACGAGTTGTGGCTGCTCCCCAGGTACCTTGCACGCACCTGCACAATTCATTGCAAGCGTTCACACGCTATTGGACATCGATAGAGTGGTAGCCCTTTTGGTTTATAAACACCCCTAGCTGATAGGAAGATTGGCACACCAAAAGACGCCTTGCACCCTTGGAAAACAAGTCAGGGCCATGAAGCCTCTGGCTCTTTTTGGTTGGAGGCAAAGAAACAAGGCATCTGTGAAAACCTTTCTGCCCTGGTGCGCTGCAGACAGGGTAATCCTACCCTGGTCCCCGTGGCAGCCTGCAATGAACCAGAGCAAGTTCAGTGCGACTGTGTCTTTTAATGCCGTACAACTGGTGGACATCTCAGGGGCAAGTATGTTCCATCGGAATGAGGTAGTGCTGGCAAAAGGTGGAGTATCTGCAGATGCTGACACTCTGTCATCTGCAGCCAGATTTGGAGTCAATAATGTGACAGGCAGGGTATGGTCTCTGACTGCATCTGTGTCCTGCCCACAGCAGCCTCACGCCTGATTTTCCTCCTTCCTCTGTAACACGTGGCACCTGTCGTTGGTGTGCTGGCCTTCTCCCTCACCTTCTCCCATCCTTACTGAAGGAGGTATCCCCCAAAGAATACACGATACCCGTAGGGGACACCATCGCTGGAATTCTATCGCCTTGCCTGTCACGTAATCAGAGCGAGCGAGGGTTGGACAACAGAAATATCCGTTGACCTTGGGTGGATATTTCTGACCTTGCTCGAGCAAGGCTATAAAATCCCACCCCGTTTCTCAGCAGCTCAGGTTTAGCGCTGAACAGTTAGTGCAACTTTGCAGACACAGTAATGATGGTTAGCCCTGATTACATTCAGAAGTTCGGCAAACATTTCTGTTTGAACGTAACCTCCAGCCTCAGTATCTATCCTTCTACAGAGACCCTGAAAACATCCAGCTTCCTGATTGACAATGTTTCACGTGTCATCATCTTGAGAATGCATTATTGCAGTGATCTGAACAGCGAGCCAGCTTAATGGGCAAACACTTACCAATTTCTGAATGGCGGGCAGGCTGCTGATTTTGGAGCTTTGCCTGCCCGCTGTATTATTACATACCGGAATAAGAACGTAAGAAATAGGAGCAGGAGTAGGCCATCTAGCCCTTCGAGCCTGCCCCGCCATTCAATAAGATCATGGCTGATCTGAAGTGGATCAGTTCCACATTCCCGCTTTCTCCCCATAACCCTTAATCCCCTTGTCTATCAGAAACCTATCTGTCCGTGACTTAAATATATTCAGCGAGGTAGCCTCCACCACTTCAACGGGCAGAGAATTCCAGAGATTGACATGACGACATCAGGTTCCCAGTTCAATATCACCAGCTGGATGTCACACCCCCGCAGGACAACGGAAGTCCCACTTTAATATTCAGCCGGAAAAATCAGACACTGCCAGGGAAGAAAGAGGTCGTTCAGCCCGCCCTGCCCATGCTGGCTCTTTGAAACGAAGCATAATTGGCTCCACACACATCTCTGCTGTTTGTCTGTAACTTTCAAAGTTCCTCAGCCGCAAAACATTTACAACCCCCTTTTAAAATTAGTTAAGGAAGCAGCTTCAACTGCCAGATGAAGCATTCCAAATCCCAGCAACTCTGAGTGAAAAAAGTACATTTTCTGCATCTACCCCCGAGATATTTGTCCAATGAGTTTGAATCTCTGATCTCTGGCTGTTGACCTATTCACCAGAGGGTAGCATTTTCTCCCCTAATTTTCTTTAACAAAGCCTCTTCTAATCTCTCCTCGTATCACGTCCCTCACCCTTCTAATGTCCCAGTAAACCTGTTCGATGCCCATTTCATGGTATTCGTGCCTTTGGCATTCTTGATCAAGTGTGATGTCCAGATCGTACAATCGTAGAAACCCTACAGTCCAGAGGGAGGCTGTTCGGCCCATCGAGTCTGCACCGACAACAATCCCACCCAGGCCCCATCCCCGTAACCCTGACGAGTCCCCTGACATGAAGGGGCAATTTAGCGTGGCAAATCCACCAAACCTGCACAGTTTTGGATTGTGGGGGGAAACCGGAGAACCTGAAGAAAACTCACGCAGACGTGGGGAGAATGTGCAAACTCCACACAAACGGTGACCCAAGCTGGGAATTGAACCCAGGCCAGGTCTCTGGCACTGAGCCACTGTGCTGCCCCACAGTACTCCAGCCGAACACAAACAGTGATTCACCAAGTTCATATTTCATATTCCGTTCCTCTATTTATAAGTCCAAGTAATCGAAATGCATTTTCAACCACCTTTAAGGACCACATTTATGGATGTAGGTACACGGACGCCGAGGTCACTCTATTCATGTGCACTTTTCATTTATACTATTGTATCTTTCCTCCCAAGGCACACAACTTCACCCACCTCTGCAATGGATTCTGAATGCTATGTTTCTGCCAATATTACCATCTGATGTCCTTCATTCTGAAGCCTATATCGTCTAATACTTTAAGTTTCATGTTATTTCCAATTCAATGCTCCCTGTGGCCAAGCTTCAGTTGTTTATAAAAATTGAAAAGAGTGTTGAATCCTAATCTGAGTTTTGGGACTACACTGCAAATTACCTTCCAGTATGAAACAAAATCTATCCACCTGTCATTGGGCTTCCAGTCACTGAAGCAATTTTGTGTCCATACAGCCTCTTTCTTGCTGATAACATTATCTTACATCTTCTTAATAAGTCTCCTGTGTGCCACTTTATTGAATGTCTTCCAAAAGTCCATTTATAAAACATCCACGACACTCCCTTGGTCAGCCTGCTTTGTTATCTCAATAAAGCATTCAAACAATGCTTTGGCCTTGGAGGGAGTGCAGAGGAGGTTTACTACGCTGATGCCGGAGTTCAGGGGGTTGAGCGATGAGGAGAGGCTGAATAAACTAGGCTTGTACTCGTTAGAGTTTAGAAGAATGAGGGGAGATCTCATTGAGACGTATAAGATGATGAACGGGATGGATAGGATAGAGGTGGAGAGACTCTTCCCGCTCAGAAAGGACAGTAGGACTAGGGGGCACAGCCTCAAGATAAAGGGGGGTCGGTTTAGAACGGAGTTGAGGAAGAACTTCTTCACTCAAAGGGTGGTGAATCTCTGGAATTCTCTGCCCGTTGAAGTGGTGGAGGCTGCCTCGCTAAATATTTTTAAGACGCGGGTTGATGGGTTTTTGATGAGAGAGGGGATTAAGGGTTATGGGGAGAGGGTGGGAATGTGGAACTGAGCCACGACGGATCAGCCATGATCTTATTGAATGGCGGGGCAGGCTCGAAGGGCTAGATGGCCGACTCCTGCTCCTATTTCTTATGTTCTTATGTAACAACTGAGGCAGACGTCGGGTCAATTCAATATTTGTGACGAGGGGTCTCAGCCACCAGCTGGAGAACAGGCGGGAGCTCCACGTCACCTCCACTGAAGAAGGCGCAACGCAATTAACTGTCTGTCAGGCGCAAATGCCTCTCCGTTGTCTGTCAGAGCTCCTGGCAAGACCTCCAGTCTACAAAGTTCTGAAAGGAATCAACAGGGTGGGTAGGCAGAGGCTTTTTTCCCAGGGTGGAAACTTCAGTTACAAGGGAGCACAAGCTCAAGGTAAGAGGGGGAAAGTTTACGAGAGACGTACAGGGGATATTTCTCACACAGAGAATGGTGGGTGTCTGGAATGCGTCACCAAAAGAATTGATGGCAGCAGGTACGTTAGCAACATTTAAGAAGCATCTGGATGGGTACGTGAAAAGGGAGCGAATAAAGGGATATGGACGGAGTAAGAGCAAAAGGTTTTTTTTTTAGTTTAGGTTGGCAAAGGCTTGGAAGGCCAAAGGGCCTGTTCCTGTGCTGTACTTTTTTTTTGTTCTTTGGCAGCAGCTGTTTGCAATACACCCGCCAGAGGCTCAGGATCAATGAGGGACCACGGGATAAAGCTGACGGAGAAAAAGATGGACATCGCAGGAAGTGGTTCACGAGAGAGGGGAGGAAGGCATAAGAACATAAGAAATAGGAGCAGGAGTCGGCCATCTAGCCCTTCGAGCCTGCCCCGCCATTCAATAAGATCATGGCTGATCTGAAGTGGCTCAGTTCCACTTTCCCGCTTTCTCCCCATAACCCTTAATTCCCTTGCCTCCCAAAAACCTATCGACCCGCGTCTTAAATATATTGAGCGAGGCAGCCTCCACCACTTCAACGGGCAGAGAATTCCAGAGATTCACCACCCTTTGAGTGAAGAAGTTCCTCCTCAACTCTGTTCTAAACTGCCCCCCCCGACCCCCATCTTGAGGCTGTGCCCTCTAGTCCTGCTGTCCTTTCTGAGCGGGAAGAACCTCTCCACCTCTACCCTATCCATCCCTTTCATTATCTTATACGTCTCAATGAGATCTCCCCTCATCCTTCTAAACTCTAATGAGTACAAGCCCAGTCTATTCAGCCTCTCCTCATAGTTCAACCCCCTCAACTCCGGTATCAGCCTAGTGGCGGTTCAGTCCCCCCTTTTCTGATCCCTTCGGAAGCTGAGTGTCTTTGAATGAGGTCCCTCACCCGCCCCTATTGGACAGTACTTTGTTTCTCTGATTCCCCATATAACATCTCCTTTACCCATAGCTGGTCGAATAGCAACAGCAGCAGGATGAGGCCTCTGAGTGGACATTAATTGCCCATTTAAGGGCCTCACTTGCAGCCTGTGTGGGAAAGCTGCCCATGAGGTTTCTTTCACGGACTTAACCGACTGAAAGTGGAAAGGTAGAGGAGGCCTTTTGGAAGACGGATGAGAATTTATTTGTTGCAGAATTGTTCTTGTATCCATTGTGTTTTTATGGCTGGAATATTCAGTTTCTGGTCAACGTAACTTCCAAGATGTTGACGATGGAGTTCCGGTGACGGTAATATCATTGAATGTCAAGTGGAGATAGTTAGCTTCTCTTCTGTTGGAGATGGTCATTGACCGGTGCAAATGATTCTTGACACTGATCAGCCTGAGCCTGTGGGCACAGACTGCTTCAGCATCTTCAGAATTGTAAATGCTCCTGATGTGCAATCCAGATCAAACCTTTCCCCCTTCTACTGGAAGGAAAGTCTTGATGAAAGAGCTGAAGATGGTTGGGCCTAAGATTCTAATCTGAGGCATTCCTGAGGCTCGTATCATTGGCCCCCAACAACAACCATCTTCCCTGGTGCGAGATATTTCTCTGACCTTTATCAAATCCATGCTGGGTCTCCTTGATTTATCGTACCTTTCCAAATAAAAGTTAAAATAAATTTCCGGTTATCTCTGATTATGGGTTCCTTGCCAGCTATGTGAAACTCAGTGACCTGTAGCTTTCTGATTTAATCCTCTACACTTTTTCGAATAGTGGTCTAACATCAACAATCCTTTCACTTTTCTGGCGTTACCCCGAATTCCAATGAGGATTAAAAGATTGTAACCGACGTTTATGCTATTTCTCTCTTTGTTTCTAAAAAAAACCAAAAGAGGATGCATTCCATCTGGACCAGATGACTTTTCAACTTGCGGTAACATTAATCTTTTTCGTAAATCTTCTCCATCTTTTGCCATCCTATCCAAAGCTTCCCTCTCCTCTTTTAGTGTCATCTCTGCATCATCCACTTGCTTTGTGAAGGCTGATGAAATCTACTCATTTAATACTTTGATACAAAGATATGAATTAGGAGCAGGAGTCGGCCACTTGTCCCTCTAGCTTGCGCTGCCGTTCAATAAGACCGTAGCTAATCTGATTGTAGCCTCAAATCCACATTCTTGCCAACCCCCAATAACCTTTCACCCCTTCCATTATGTCTTCTGTTTCTACGTGAAAATTTCACTTTGGGTTTGGAATAGGCCTAAGCGTTGAGATACTGGAAGAATTTTTCCCCCTTCACTTTTAAACAGCTGCCATATTTTTCCCCAGGTCTCTTACTTTGAAGTGTTTTTGCATTTTCTTGGTTTCATCCCAATGAATCCATTTTTCTCCAGAAAATTCACAAGTCATTTTTACCTCTTTCTGTCACTTTAAATTTGCTCATTAATTGATCTCGAGTCAAGTTTCCTGCATGTTCATGATAAAAAGTGTCCCCGTTTGTCTTCTACAGAAGTGTCGAACGACCTCTCTCCTTTTTTTTTGCTTTGGTCGTTGCATCGTATCACTGAATTTATCGCTTTTAAAACGCTAAGACCTGGCTCCTGGTTTTAATGATTGATGGTTCTGAGATCATCTTAAACTTTCACTTTCTATGATTGTAATCTCCTTGGTAGCCACTTTCTTATAAATGAAGAAGCATTTTGACTGTGATAAGTAATATCAATTGAAGTAATGTTTCATGCGATGTTTCTGTTACGCTTGTAAGCGAAAGCATCGTGGATGATCATCGTGTAAATTACATTTTGAAGCTGAAACGTTATCTCTCCATCAGGAAATAGGTTCGTTTGGAATGAAATCCGAACAGGCATGTATTTTTCAGCAGAAACATTGATTACACGTAAATATCAATTTGCAGCTGAACGTATATTAAGAATGTTTCCCATAAATGGAGCAAAGGAGGCATTCACCAAGGTGGATATATCTGGAGCGTTTTGACAAAAGGAAAAGACTGTGCAGTGAAGAAGATTGATCTACAAGTGCGATAAGGCAGGCTGCTCTCTCAAACAGTTTATGTCGTCACTAGATAGGAAGCAATGAGCAAATGTTCTGCTTTCTCAACAAAATTGATCTATATTGCAAACAGGTACAAACAAAAGCACAGAAATTACCTTCTCAAGCGGCGGGGGGAAACGTTTAGAATTTCAAAGCCAATACAATTTTGCATCGCCCTATTTTCCTTTGACAATTCAATACCGTTACTATCAGAGTAAAATACATGTGTGCCAGCAGATTTATCATTCTCGCTGATAATCTAATGTCTACTTACGCAAACACTGAGGTACTTCTCCCATCCAGGTTCCATTTCCTACACAGTTCAGTATTGCGGGAAATGACAGCTCATAGCCTGGAGAACAGCTGTAACTGATGCTTGATCCCCAGTCAAAGTTTGTTCCTTCCATTTTCCCGTTTGAAATCTGTGGTGCTGCTGAACACACCACGGCTGCAATAAAAACGAATTGCGTTAGATACATGAAGCTATTCACGAGTGCCACACTATTTAAAACCTAACTCGGCCTTTTCTGCTAACGGAACTTAATTAATTTGTGCAAATATTATTATTGGACGTGCATTTCGCGAGCAGTCAATTATTTTAACATAAATATGTGTCACAGATAGCAAACATCGGGCAAAATAGCAGAATAATTGTTCTGGTTATCTGGTGACTCAAGTATTCTGCTTCCCATGAACATAATCTCGTGTTTTATATCATCAAAATATATTACTGTTGAGGCTGAATCATTATCACTTCGCAAAACTTCAACATAATGCATTTCTATTAATTGTGGAAATTTACACAGACTGGGCAGTATCTCGAACCTGCGTCCGCTGTCTGAGAGACTGCCACTGGGGGGGCTCACGATCTGGAAATAATAGTTCTCGTTGGTGAGAATGTGACTTCAGATCCTGCCACCCCCTCATCATCATCAGGTTCAGGCCCCATACGTTTCCACGGATTTTAATATTAATAACGCACCGCCTTGTCGTACCTTGACCTCTCGTCACGTCTTCAAGTGGCACCGATGTAACGTCGTATCGATACAGTTTAAAACAGGTTCAACCCGGATGTAAACACGTCCTGGGGGCTCTCCCCAGCGTCATAAAGCTAAGTATAACCCCTGGGAGAGAGGGACGTGGCCAGGCAGTGTCCCGGCAACGTCCCTTGGGATTACCAGAGTGGGATTACCAGAGACCTTACAAGATGTCCCTCGCTTAATTTTCAATTTTCATACCGCTTTTCTGTCCCGGGACTATCACATTGGCCCGGACGTGACCCATCGATAGGTCCCACGGGTGCAAATGTTTGGTTCGAATCCTGAGCCACCCTCATTGAAACTGACTCGGGGTGGGGATCGTGGTGGCAAACTGGAAGGAAAAGCTGGCGCCACCAAAGTGTGTGCCCCTGACCCCAAACTCAACCCATTTAAACATCCAAATCCAGGCTTCACTTTTGGAATCGTCCTGACAATGGTGAGATCAAATCACTTCTAAAAGTAACTAAAGCATTTTCATCTGGAACTCCATATTAATTATCAAACAATTGTTGCTTCCGGCATAATATTCCCACCTTTACACGACGGCATTGAGCCACTCCACGTGCCATTGCTGTTGCAGGAACGGACCCGGGATCCCTCGGAGCCCATTGTGTACCCAGGCTGGCACATGTGGGTGACGTTTTGTCCGACTGTAAAATCATCCCCGATTCTTATCCCGTTGGCCGATACCCCAGGATCTCCGCAGGTGATTACTACGAAAGACCAGATTTGACACCATGGTGTGAAAGGAAGATAAATGAAACGCTGAAACAAATACAAATCTGTCAGTTTCGCCATCCATTTGTCAGAACCGAAGATACTTATTGAGACGACGTAGTCACAAAGAGAGTAAAATTCAACTGAGAGAATTCCATTGAGGTACGTGAAAGCTCGATGCAAACCTTTCACAATCAAAAGAAATCGGCACAGAGCAATTTATTTTTGCGAGACTTACGAAGAGCAAAAGAAGCTTTGCATAAAAGATGGATTTCACTTTGTTTTAGACGGACCGTAGGAAAAATTGGCTGCAGCGACCGCTTTCAGATGGCTTCAAAGTAGCTTTCTTTTATTAATTTGTGGGACGTGGACATCGCTAGCTGGCCAATATTTATTGCCCATCTCTAGTTGTCCTTGAGAAGGTAGTGCTGAGCTATCTTCTGGAATATAATTGAGTGACTTACTCGGCCATTTCAGAGGGCAGTTGCGAGACAGCCACCTTGTATTGGCTCTGGAATCACATATAGGCCAGACCAAGGAAGGATGGCAGATTTCCTTCCCTAAAGGACATTCGTGAACCGGATGGGTTTTTCTGACAATTGACGATGGCTTTATGTTCGTCAGTGGATTCTTAATTCCAGATGTTTTTTTCGAACCCGGGTCCCTAGAACATTAGCTGGGTTTCTGGATTGATAGTCTGGCGATAAAACCACTGGGCCGTCATCTTCTTGATCAATAAAGACAGAGGTGTGACTTCGGTTTATCGGATCTCTGAACTTCCCAATTGGTTCGACCTATTTTCCTGGTATTGTTGAAAGAGGCCCGACCAAACAGGGCATAAAAGATCGAATATTACCTCAATCTTTTATGTGACTTGAAGATGCAGTCATAATTTAAATGTTAATATTGGGGTCAGGAGTATGTTAAAATGAAGTTATCACTTATCACATTTATTCATGTCAGAACTCTGAACTGCCTCAGACCTGAAGTAACTTCACAAAGGTATTCTTTAAATAATATTTTTCTTATTATTCAAAAATGCTTATTTTAACAGTTACTGACTTACTTGTACAGACGGGTTCACTGCCAGACCATGTCCCGTTTGCTGTGCATTGTCTTGTAGTCGAACCAGAGAGTAAATATCCGTCCAGACATGAATACGTTGCAGAGTTGGAATATGATGTTCCGTCGATGCGAACCACTTTGCCGTTCGCCGGCGTCCCAGGATTGCCACAATTGACAGCTACAAACATTGGTTGGAAGCATACAAGGAAGTGAAAAATCAAAGCGTGCCAACCATTTAACCTTAATTTCACGAATAACAAATTTATCTTTGGTTAATAGCTACTGCGTAAGTTGAATCAAATTTTGGTCTTGGTTTTGGTCTTTACTCTGCCAAAATTCCTTCATTAATAATTTGAAAATCCCCCAATGACAAAATTCGATGAAACAACTTGAGTTCTTAACAAACATGAAACAAGGTTTATCTGTGACTATCGAGCTGCTGAATAGTTGAAACAGAGTGACTGAATAATAGTACTCACAAAACTGAGGATGTTAACCTCTCAATCTGTTCTACGTTCAGGGCAGTTTATAAATATTCATGTTATTTTCTCATTTACAAAATCTACTTTTTAGATTACATTTGAAGATGATCTCTTTGAGTCAAACATTATCTTAAAAACCTAACAAGCCACGGACTTGGAACTTTCCAATTCCTTCTGACACAAAAATCAGAAAAAGCTTGCTAGTTTTTTTTTCCCTGGAAGAGATCGCTAACCTGTTACCAAAGATTGTGGTGGGTGGGGATGCACTGGCCCCGCTCACCAACGGCGGGAATCCTGACTGCCCCCTTAACCGAGCATCGGGGCCAAAATCCCACCATCGGCGAATGGCGTGACGCCTTCTTCTACTGAGAAACGCACAACGAGGATGCCGGGGAATCTCATCCTTGAGTGTTCGCAGCCAATTGCGGCACGTACACTGAGTCAGAATCAATTATTCTTTCGTCAGTCATTGAAGCGAACTGAATAGTATCTTCAATTACTCAAACTGAGAATCAATTGAAGTTGGTCAAATTTATCTTGTACCATATTGAATGTAAACGTGGATCATATAGCGATTGAATTATGGCATAAAATAATTCGAAAAGAAAAAAACAGACAAAGCAAATGAAAAAGTGACTATATAGTTGAAAGAAGACACAGCATCAAAAAAAAGGAAATTATATATGTGTTTTGGCTGATGCAGCTGAGACATTGCAGTTTGAGGTCAAAAACAGGAAAGGAAAACAGATATGTACTCATGTTTTTTAATAAATTCCCTGCCAGCAGGAGAGTTATTGAATGGAATCTCTGTACAAATCAAGGAGGCCTATAAAGAGTCAAGAAAACAACCTTGAACAAGTTCAATGTTGTCGCTATTTACTGGGAAGAGAGTAAAACTTAACATGAGAGTTTTTAGGAATGGCACACGGAGCTTCCCTCACTAATTACAGCAAAAAGCCAAAGCATTGATTGGCTGTACGAGATCTGACCTTCAGTCGTGATCCAGTATACAAGTAAAGATGAAAAACAGATTCTCAAAAGATAAGGTAGCTGGAACCAACAAACAAGCAATCAGGCCTATAATAGAATCATTGATTTGATTTATTATTGTCACATATATTAACATATCGTGAAAAGTATTGTTTCTTCTATACAGACAAAACATACCGTTCATAGAAAAGGAAACGAGAGTGCGCAGAATGCAGTGTCACAGAATCCTACAGTGCAGAAGGAGGCCATTTGGCCCATCGAGTCTGCACTGACCACAAACCCATTCGGACCCTATCCCCGTAACTCCATGCAGTTACCTTAGCTAGTCCCCCAAACACTAAGGAGCAATTTAGCAAGGCCAATCCACCTAACCTGCACACCTTTGGACTGTGGGAGGAAACCGGAGCGTTCGGAGGAAACCACGCAGACACGGGGAGAACGTGCACACACTGCGCAGACAGTGACCCGAGCCGGGAATCGAACCTGGGTCCCTGGCGCCCTGAGTCAGCAGTGCTAGCCACTGTGTCACCGCGCCACCCGTAAATTGGGTGGGCGCATCTGTCAGAAATATCTAGAAGATAAAACTAATTTGATCCTGTTGAAGGGGGATAACTTTTAATATGGACCATGCTGATGAGTCTTCTCGAATAAGAACAAACCAAAGCTTGCAGTAAGAGTATATCACGTATCTTCAGATCAGCAAAAGAAGGTCTTTTGCTCTATGCAGACGTGAGGATGTGTGACAGAACAATCAGCCGAGGGGGAGAATTCAAACAATCAAAAATAAATTGAGAAAACAGAAGTGTCAGTGCATTGGCCTGTTACATTCTTCAGGACCAAATCTGTCAGGGGAGTCAGATGAAGCAGTCCGTGCCGTGACATGGTGCTTGGGCAATGACCCTTGTAATTTACAAGAAACGCTAACGTGGCACCCTCCCAGGGGGCACTGACAATGGTAAGGTCAAGTTCGGCATGATCTAAGACTCAGTCACGCTGAGGATCAAGTGGTAAGCGGACCCCTGAGAGATAAAGTGCGGCGTGTTAACTTCCATGACTAAATTTTCAACATCTGCTTCTAGAGGGTGAGACACACAGTGCAGCAAGAATTTGTCAAATCGACCACTGACAGATGAGGAAAAGTGAGAAAGGGAAAAGTAGCTGAAAATGTGTCAAAAAAGAGCTTTACAATTAGATTCAAAGGAAATAAAATAAGACCAAAAGCAGCAGATAGCCTAAATAACATATTTAAAGGTGTCATAAATGCTGAGGGCTGGTTTTTCACCATCCGTAGAAAGAAAAGAAACTTGGTGATAGTTTTAATTTCAGTAATGCAACCAGACCTACTGTACACGGCTCGCATTTTCTGTTTGAATTTCAGATTTCCAGCATTAGCTCCTGCTTTTCATTCAAAAACAAATTAAAGGGTTCCCAGGCAAAGATTGAGGACTGGTTAATGTTTGCAACATTAATCGTGGAACAAGGACTTTAATTTGAACAATCTAATAATGTTTCACAGAACATTAAATCAGGGTATATTAAAGATGCATCAGTAAGGTTTTCAGATAACCAAAGACTACGACGCTTGCATTGGGTAACAGTTAAAAAAAAGAATAAGAAAGCTGTTTTATGATTGCTGGTTGGGAGCAAAACGAGCAAAGATGATTCAAGAATTTCCAGAAAACAAACATCAGTGAAAAGCTACTCCTTTTGCAAAACCTTGAAATTGATCTGATTCAAGTTAGTTTTGTTTCCATGTTAAGTTTAAAGTTTATTTATTAGTATCACAAATAGGCTTACATTAATACTGCAATGAAATCTCTGTGAAAATCCCCTAGTTGCCACACTCCGGTGCCTATTCGGGTACACTAAGGGAGAACTTAGCATGGCTAATGCACCTGACTAACACGTCTTTCGGACTGAGAGAGGAAACCGGAGCATCTGGAGAAAATCCACGGAGACACGGGGAGAATATGTAGACTCCATACAAACAGTGACCCAAGCCAGGAATCCCTGGTGCTGCGAGGCAGCAGTGCTGACCCCTGTACTACCCATGGTGGTTTTAATGTAAGCCTACTTATGACATAAGTAATCTTTCATAGGTGTTATACTACAACTGGGCTGGTTACTGTTCTCGCTGAATCTTGCGCATGGCTCCGCTCTATTCCTGTCAAAAAAAACCATACACCACCACAAATATACCAACTGGGTTGGTAACAGTGTTGAACCGGTTACAATTATTTGCGTAAGTTACGAGAGTTCGATGAGCCTTTCACGAGTTGGTCAATAGCCTCAAAAGCAGAGGATATTTGTGTGTTGAAAACGGGGTGCTGCAAGTCGGAAGGGTAGAACCCTGTACCGGACTCTAAGGTCTGCATTCCCCTCCCATCTCCTCTCCCGAAGCCCCTCAATAAAGCTCTGCACCAGAATGATGTCAAGCGTTAAAAACATATTTATTCCGAAAGGCTTTTTGGTGCAATAATTAGTGATCAGTGTTACTGAAATACATCTCAAGGATGATAGCATCCTAACGAATTAAATTTTAATTAACAAATGCCAACTACAATTCTTATTAGCACGGGAATTTAATGTGACATTTATTCACATCGTAAAGATTTCTAATACTTAATGCATGCGTGCTACAAGGCAATTTGTTTCCCGGAATTGGAAAATAAAACATTTGGATCCAGTTTCTTGCTCTGCAGTTTCTTTCGGATTGTTATTAGGTGATATGATAGAAATCCCCATGCTGGTCCTTAATAGGGGATATTCGCATAGCCATCAGAAGGATTAGATCTGCTAGTGTGGTACCATTGGTGAAACGAAGGGATGATTCAGCCAAAGCTTTCATTGATAATCTGGTGATATACAACTCTGGCAGCTATCACCCATACTCTTCTTGGCATCTTGTATTCGTTCTGCTCTTGCAACTTTTTCTTCTTTCCCCAGCAGCTGTAAAGGGTTTTCACTTTGCAGGACAAGGTCATGCAGCACAAATCAAACCACAGCGAGCCTGGATCCCTACTCGTGGCTCTATTGCAGGGCATCCTATCTGGGCTATCTCAGTTTCAGGACATCAAAGAGTTGCTTAATCAGGAGCACGGCTCTCATTACAGTGCTCGTCTGCATTTGTTCTAGAGCTGTTGACAGACATCACAAACCACATGTTTAAGAAAATCCCTTGTTGCTTAGCGGTCAGCTCGACACCTGATAATCTGGGTGCTGAGCAGGAATTGGTGTGGGATAAAGGCATCATGACAACGGTTAGGAAGCTGGGCACAGATCAGCATCTCTCAGTTCCTGTTATCACATACCTAATGCACGTGACCATAGGTGAATACAGGACCTTCCAATTCAGTTTTAGTACAGAGCATGAAAAACAATGTGATCCTGTAAAGCCCATTTTGTTTTCCTTCCTTGCTACCTCCACAGAGAAAGGAATTAATTAGTTTGTCTTGACAAAGTGTGCACCCATCTCTTGCGTGGAGGAGAAATGCGCTGCCAATTGGCCGATGTTTCTGATATCATCTGCGGCAGCTTGGAATGATAAAATTTGGACCAGAATTCCCTTCGCAGTCACGGTTAATTAAATACGTGACCTGATGTTGGGCTGCAGTTAGGTGCTGCAACAGGTAACGTAGATCTGTAATAGCCTTTCCAGTGGAGCAAAACCAGCCAAGAAGGAAAAGGTGGTAAAACTTTGGAAATGACTGGTACTGGTCCGAATTGGAGCTCCATTTTAAGATACACGAGGCCAGCACTAGTCATTTTCCAAATTTAACTTTCCTTTCTGGGAGTGGGCACATTATTTCTCATCAATGGGAGGTTAAGATGTTCTGGTCAGGTAATCCTATTACTCGTGGCTTCCTGTAACATTCCTTCCTTCAACTTCTTTTTCTCACAGCTATGAAGTCCCACCCTTTTGCTTGCTCTGCTTCCACCTCTTCATCCTCCAGCAACAGTCGGGGACTCAGATCACAACCGCGTCGCTGGAGGAGGCTTATGATACAAGCAATTATTTTCCGCAGTGTTTCCAATTCCTACAGCAGCCAACTTATCCAGAATTGGGCGCCAAAAATAACCACACGCTGAGCTAAAAGCAGCTGAGGGTCCCTTCAGAGAACAGTTATCCAGCTTCCCTCCAAACTGACATGGGTTAGAATTTGTGAGCAGGATTCACAATGGGGAATCCATAGTCAGGAAGTCACATTTAACAGAGGTGTATTTAAACAGGAACAGGTTCCATGTTTATATAAATTCATTAGGCCATATATATATATATATATATACACATATACACACACACATCCTGGGTGACAAGAAGGTGACCAGCTCTTTATGTTGGGTGCACGTTGATGTGAATAATTGCCAGAGCAAATTCAAAGAACTGATGCTCATATTAACAGAATGAAATAAATGGTCATGAATTAAATTCTCTATTAATTCTCCATTTATTTTGCCTCGGGGGGCAAAATGCAACTTTAGTGGGATCACAGAACAGGCAATAATCGGTCATCCGGTCATTACTCTGCTCTATTTATTAATTGTCACCATTGCCTATTAACTGATCTCAACTGGCAGAACAATTTGCCCTCGAGTTTCGTCAGTAAGCATGAAAAGAAACACTGAAACCGAAAGGGAAAAAGCTGGAAAATCTCAGCGGGTCTGGCAGCATCTGTAAAGAGAGACAAAAGCTGACGTTTCGAGTCCAGATGACCATTTGTCAAAGCTTTGACACCCACTCGCTCCCAACCACCTGACTAACCCCGACCACCTCTCACCAAACTCAAACCGACCGCCGCCCACCAGACTGACCCCTGACCAGTAACCACCTCACTGACCAGACGCAACTCACCCTGATTATGATCGACTACCTCCTGACTCAAGCTGGCTACTTGCTGACTACCTTCCTTTTTGACCTGACGAGCCTAACTCTCCCACACCCCGCTCTCCCAAATCAGAACCAACTACCGACCTGATCTGACACGACTATTTCCTCATCATCCAAACGGTTCCTCTGCTCACCCGGCCACTGATCTACCCACCTCGATAGAATTACATTTGCTGATATTGTCTCTTCATTAATGAAAGCAGAATTAAACCTTTTCTGATCAGGAGGATTCAACCTTATCAGATTTCTAATGTAAGAATCGAACTGGTGACTTAATTAGGTTGGGATGTGACCGTTCTCAGGGCGGCACAGTGGTTAGCACTGTTACCTCGGGGTCCTAGATTCAATTCTGGCCTTGGATGATTGTATGCAGTGTCCACGTGTCTGCGTTGATTTCCTCCGGGTGCTCCAGTTTCCTCCCACAGTTCCAAGATGTGTGGGTTAGGTTGACTGGCCATGTTAAATTACCTTGTAGACGATTATCAGGGTAAATACGTGGAGTTACAGAAATAGGGCTTGGATGGGATTGTGGTCAGTTCAGACTTAATGGGCTGAATGGCCTCTTTCTATGCTGTAGAGATTCTATAATTCTGTGATTAAAGAAACCTAATCATTTCCAGATTTGCCTAGCAATGCTTGAGCTGTTAACACGTAGAATCACAACCAACGTTAATTAATTATATTTTCTGTTCTCCCAATTCATGTTTGTACAATGTTACAGCACTCAAACAACCTAAACCTCATTGTCTTCCTGGAGGCATATAGTACCGGTTGGAACTCAAACTCCTGTACCAGCTGAATTAATTGAAACTATTCTGTTTTTTGCAATTTTCCCACCCTGCTGCTCTGGTCAAGGGGAGGGGGAAGAGGTGGCGGCGATCGAGAGGCCGACGATGTGGGGGTGGGATCTGTGTGTCAGGGTCTGTGGGTGTGAAACGTGGGAGGGGTTATGTGGGAGGGGTCTGTGGATGGATAGGGGGGAACAATATCCGTGGGCGGAGGTTGACAGATCTCACGTATACTGTGTACAAGTCCACACGGTATACGGGAGATCAGTGTGCGTGGGGAGCCGTCTGCAGCTGGCTTTCCTGTTGAGCTTAGGCTCTGCCCCTTCTCCTCCTGAACTGCCCCCCACCACCACCCCGAACCAGCGTGAAATTCTCTACCGCCAAAAACATTGACAAGAGTGCAGCAGAATCACATGGGGAAACTCACTGATAAAACTCTCTGGTTTTCAGACCTGCGTGGCCCTTAGAATTTCTTCAGCAAAATTCCGCTGAAAGGATGCCAACATAATCCTGGGAGCCACAGATTAAAGTCACTTGCTGAAACCTCTGCTGAGGTTCTGACTCCTGCTCCATGAGACAATACTTGGTACCGATATTGTTCTGTCTGAAGTACAAAAACAGAAATGCGGTGCGTGCTGTGCAGTAGACTGAGGTGAAAGTGGTTGCAGTGAAAACTCTGGCATAATTCTACTCAAAAAAAGTAAAAGCACAATCAATGTTCTGCCTAACTGCAGTTCAAATTGCAACTAAAATTTGGTGTGACAGCGAAGCAGGTGTTAGTCCTGCCTCAGTGATAGAATACTTAGCGCTGAAACAAAACACTGGAGGTTAAAGTCCCACTCCAGAGATTGAGCAACACATGAAAGTTGACAACCCAACACGGCAGTGAGGGAACGCTGCATTGTTCAGATAAAAATTTAAAAAGTAGCAGCGAAAGTTGTATTATGTGGGCTGTTGGGACTACTCTGTCATTCAACCCGATTGTGGCCGAGCTTGAACTTCAACTCCGCTCACCTGCCTGTTCCTCATATCCCTTGATTTCCCCAAGATACCAAAAATCTGTCTCTCTCAGCCTGAAAAACATTCGAGGATGGAGCATTCACAATTCTCTCAGGGAGAGAAGTCCAAAAATTCACAACCCTTTGAGTCAAGAATTTTTTTCTCATCTCAGTCCTAAATGATGAGCTCCATATCCTGAGATGATGCCCTGATATTCGAGATTCCAGCCAGTGCAAGGAACCTCTCAAAGTCAAGTCCCTTCAAAATCTTGTGTGTTTCAATGTGATTACCTCCTCTTTGTTAAAGCTCTAGAGAACAATCCATTCAGCCTGACATCATGGCATAACCTGACTGACATACTCAATCTTCACTGCACTGTCTCCAACGCTTTCTTAAATATGGAAAGCAAAACTGCACGCAAGATACCAGTCTCACAAAAGCCCTGCGTCGTTGCAGAAAAATGTATGCATTCGTGCAATGAAATCCCCTTGCAATTCAGGTCCACACGCCATTTGCCTTCCCAATGGTTGTTGCACATGCACGTGCTCCTTGTTTGAATACACTCATGTCCCTTTGAACATCAACATTTATAAGTTTCGTGCTTTTAAGAAAAAAAATCCTGCTTTTCTATTCTTAGGACCAAAGTAAATAACCTCACAACTCCCTTCCCACTTTATTCTCCATCTGACGATTGGGGCCCCATTTTAATTCTAAGTGCTGGGCGGACGTGAAACCGGGAATGTTTCAGATCCTACTTTTAGACCCATTCTCAGGTGCACCCATACACGCTCTGTCTGCAAAAATATCAACGATTCTGAATCGCACTGCACAAGTCTACGGGTGGGGTTTATCACACTCAAAGCCCTGCAGTTTGGATCAGTATTTCTAACTGCGTATGCGCAGAAAAAATAATGATACAATGCCACTCCTCTGCCACATCCCTCCCGGGCTGGATAATGCCTCCCCCTGGCCCCCATAGACATTCTCCCAACAACTCCCCCAACATCATTGACAACCTTTTCCCCTCACCCGCTCTGCCAAGTCAAATCGATCGTGCCCTCTTCCCCTTTCCCCCCACCAGTCTCAGGTAGAGTGGCAGTGGACCCCCCCCTTCCCCCTCATTGATCTGAGACAGACTGGCAACAGATTCCCCTCCTTCCCCCACCTATCTCAAGCAGAGAGCCATCGGACGCCAGGCACCTACCTCCTCACAAACTGGAGTGCCTGAATCGGACTTTGGTGGAGCGTGTCTGATTTGCACTGAATCTGGGTGGTAAAGGGGGGAGTGTTGGTAAGGTTGGGCATGCAATTTAAATGCATTTAAATGGCTGCCTTGCACGTTTCAGGTGCAGTTCCGATCATGGACATTTTCGGGCCTTGGTGAAAGGGGAACTAGCACGCAGATGGTCATGGATTGACCTTACAAAGATTTTGCGCCCATAAAATGGATGGTAAAGTCGAGCCCTGGTTTCCCATTCACTTAACCTGTCTATATCTCTTTGAAGCTTCTTTGTGTCCTCCTCACAGCTTACATTCCCATCTATCTTCATATAATTTGCAAATATTGGGGGTAATTAGAGGCTGTAGAAAGCAGTCAAACACAAATAATGACATAATAATAACCATTTGTGTAAGGTCAACAAACCGCTCTTGTAACTGCCAGACCCGATTTTCCTTTTCGCTCTCGCTGGCACTGGCAGGCTGTTTTAAGGAGATGGGGGTTTAATAACTGCACAGCTTTAACAGTTGTACAGGCCTTTTCCACCTTTAAAGGCATTGATGTCTCCCCAAAAAATTGCAACTCCTCCACTCCATGTTCAGCCCCTCGCTGAAGTGAAAATGGGGTCTGTTTGAACTCAGCTCCGAGTTCAAATGGCCCTGCTGAGTTTGGGTTTCCCTCCTGTGAGAGTCGTACCCTGCCCTCTTTCTACCAGCAGTGAAATTGGGATTGGCTGGTTAACATCGTCTAAGATCCACGTCCCGCTTGTTACTTGGCAAGTTCCACAAAGTCTTCACGACTCCACGAAAATCAATGCTTGGTATCTGGTATCTCATTTTTGATGTATTGAAGTTTGAAAACATACCTTTATTTACAGATCTACGTTATTAACCAACGTTACAGGTCACAGATCCCACTTACCCTTACACTCTGGCTGCCTCCCCGACCAGGTGCTATTGGGGAGACAAATCCTCTCAGTGGAACCGTGCAAAACATATCCCGTCAGACAAGAAAAGCGTACAGTGCCCTTAATCCAGAATTCACTCTTTTCTCTGAAACCGTGTGCTGGAGAACCAGGGTCACCACACATTCCGACTGTATCTCCTGCAAAGAACACAAAACCATGGTTAAAAGGGTACCAGATGCATTGAAAAAGTCCACTCTTTAGATTAAATGAGATGACATGTGATAGAAACATTTGTAACAGGTTTGAGAAATGCTGCCAGAAGTTTATAGTCTTTATTTATTGCTATTCGATCCCTGCAGTTAATTGAACGTTCGACATTTAGAGGTGTGTGCGTGCTGACTAAAATCTAATCGTAAGTTTGGACAACCCAGGGGTGTGACGATGGTCTCCCTTTATGATCTGAAATAGTTATTGGCCTTTTGCTGACATACTGTTTTTTGGTTCAAGCAAACACTTGGTAAAACTCGACAAGATGTGAATCATCAGTTGTTTTCTTCCACAGTAACTAAACAATTATTATTGGATGGTTTTGTAGCGATGCTGTAGCTTACCTTTGTACAATAATACAAAACAGTGAAATATACTGCACCTACTCACATCAGTACATTGTCTTTCTTTGTTTAAAAATAACTTCTAGCTAACCTTCTGTGTTCCCACTCTGAACCTTGCCAAAGCTTGACCTTTAAGCTTTCCATTTGTCGATGCTTTCCCTTCTATTTATCTTTTTGTCTTCTGCTGTTTACAGCCAGGAAAGAAAAATAGTTGTGCGTTGCCTTTGGAATTCTGAAGCAGGAAAATTAATTGCTCATCATTTAGAAGTCAATGGGGAAAGATTGTCAAATCTAGCGCATTATAATTTTACACACTTAACATTTCAGTGTCTTGTTTCAAACTAAATAAACTTTGCTTTTAAAATCCAAAATTTTAAACTCTTTCCATTTTCATTATCTGGAAACAGACAACAATCCCAAAAGGTAAACGACATATTGGGGGAGATTCTCCGGCCTCCCAGCTGCGTGTTTCACACCAGCGTGAGGTAACGCATCGTTGACCAGTGGCGGGATTCTCTGGTCCTGCCGCTGTCAAATGGAAATTTACATTGACATCACCCCATGTCAGCAGGAAACCCACAGGAAGGGAATTCTGGCCTTTCAGTGTCATGAAGATTAAATAACTGTATCTATCGCTTGAAACAAATTCGAAGAAAACACTGCTTGGAAAGTCATAAATTTCACAAAATGCTTTCATTTCTATTGACAGCTTCCCTGAGGTGAACAGGCAGTCTTGACTCCAGTTGGGCAGGGAGTGCTTGGCTGCAATGGCGGCTAGGAAGAGTGCATCTGCTGCGTAAGCTGTGACTGTCCGAAACTAGGAGAGGGCTGATCGCCGACCCCTAAAAAGTCAGATCCAAGAGAACTGAGGATCACATCACTGAACGTGAGGGTTTTTGTTCACATGAGATTTTGTGGAACAACTCCATTCGGTCCATAAGCATGACCCTGAGCTTCTGTGACCTGCCACTGTGCTTTCATTTGGCCTCTCTGTCATCAGGCTGTTGTTCCAGTGAAGCTCAACACAAGCTCAAGCTTGGGTGGGATTTACTGTCCCTTCCCACCAGTGGGATCTTCTGGTTTCCACCACCCCCCAACTGCGGAGAACTCTCCAGCAGTGGGATGGATGAGCTGTGCAAAAAGCTGTTGACATTGGCGAGACCAGGTGTTCCCACTGGTGCCTCTGCCCCTGGAAACACACAGCGAGATGGGTGGAAAATTATACCCTTCACCTTTCAATTAGACACTTTACAGCTTCCTGGACTCCGCACTGGGCCCAATTTTACCATTGCCGGGTGTGGAAACTTGGTCAAGTCAGGTGTGAGACCATTAACGTGATCCGCACCCTGCTCTGTGCAGACGCCCAACTTACCAATGCCTGTAAATGACTGCGATCCGAACCACGCTCTCGGAACGGGCGCAACAGCGATTTGAATGAATTTGCATGCATTTAAATTGAATGAATGGGCCAAACTTTCCCAGCATTTCTCCCTTTACCATCGCGTTCGCCCGTATAGATTCAGCGCGAAACAAACAGGCTCGGCAAGTCTGTTTCGCGCACTCCAGCTTCTGAAGAAGTCAGTTCAGAGCTTCCAACGACTCTCTGACTCAGATCGGTGGCGGGGGTGGGACAGCAGATCATTCTCTGGTGAGGGGGAGGGAGGGGGGAGGAGGAGGTGGGTCAGATCTATCTCTGGTGGGGGCAGGGGAGGGAGGAAGGAGGCCCGATCATTCTCTGGTCGGGGGTGGGGGGGGTGCGGAGGGGGGAGTGCCCGATCATTCTCTAATGGGCTGGGGGATAGGGAAGCAATGCCAGATTTAGACTTGCTGAGGTGCGAAGCTATACAAAGTTTGGAGGCCCCTTAAAAAGTTACACCAAAAGGTCTCACACAGGTGCGTACCAAAACAGGACCTTGGGTCGCTACAAAAAAAATTGAAAACATAATTATGCCTTGTAATTATTTAATAGCAAGGTATTTGAAGTGAAAAATACAAATTATTTTCCAATGAATGTATTGACTGATTACATATTTATCATTTGGCTGGCTCGATCTCTCTCACAGATTATAACATAGTCTACCCGGGAAACTCTGATATCCGCTCTTAAATGTTCTCTTCATTTGTAAACGTTCTGAAATTGTGCGAGGCCCCTGCGGATCGCGAGGCCCTGAGCTGTAGTCTGTTTAGCTTCTGCCTAAACCCAGCACTGGAGGGCAGGAGGCCAGATGGATCTCTGTTGGAGGGGGGGTGCAAGGGGTGTCCGCTGCAGGTGATCAGTCAGGGGGGAAGAGGGGGCAGAGGGTTACGATCAGGCTGGGTAGTGGGTGGAGGTGGTGTGGGTGGATTAGGGGGACAGTTATGTTGCGGGGACATTGAGATGTCTGTGGTGGCCATCGCTCCCGCTTCTCGCTCCTGGGCTGTTTTATCCACTTTTTGCGGAGCGGTGATAGGGTCACATTTTTCATATCTTTTTTCCCACTGCACACGCGCAGTTCAAAGCTCCAGTCGGAGCTGCAGCATTTCGGGCGCGATAAACCCTGCCCACGGCACGATTCAGGCTTGTAATTTTTTTTCAGGCGAAGTGCGTATGGGGGAGCCTGGGAACAGTTTTACAAGTCAGATCTGAATTGTGCCCAGATTCAGCACTTGGAAGCAAAACGATAAAGTCAGGCCCACTGAGTTCAACAATTACGGATTGTAACCTCGAGCATCCCACACTGCTCGTCCTGTTTTTGCTGCTGGACACAGCTGTTCATTATTCTGCACTGCCAATCTGGGCAAATCTTCTGTTTCTTTGCTACAACCATTCCCACTCCCTTTGCCTCGTCCACCATGAAATCTTGTTTGACAATTAATCTCTCCCACCCTAACCACAGATCCTGTCTTTATTCTTCCATCCTGTCTTCCCTTTCCCTTACTCAAAATCTGTTACATTTCCATCTTCCTGCAGTTCCAACGAAAGGTCCTCGATCTGAAACGTTAACTTTGGGAACGATTCTCCAGCCCCCTTCCGGCAGATTGGCAAATCCTGCCAGCAGATAGGACTGGAAAATTCCGCCTTTTGTTCCTTCCGTCACCAACGCTGCCGGACCTGCTGAATTTTCCCAGCATTTTCAGCGGGGAGCTAAACTCACAGGGGCCGCAGGTCAAAGAGTTTTGCCGATGTTACAACACCATCTCCAAATTGATCTCCCTCCGGGTACAAACCTCTGCTGGAATCACAAGACGGTGCAGTCATTCCACAACTCCCTAATCCGCCTTGTGGAAAACTTAAGATGCATTATTGAATGTAAATTATTGAGGTGCGATAACTATGCAGATACTTCAGATCTGTTTTCCTTTGCACATTGCTTTTAGTTTCTGTTACAAGAATGTTATAATAGTGAGGAATTTTGTCACAAGGTTTAGAATGACTTTTTTTGACCAGTGTTTTAACCATTCAAAGTTAATTAAGCTGCAGATGAATATTCCGCTGCAGCTGAGACATAACATTAAAACACCTCGGGACTAGATATTGTTCTTTGGAAAGATACTGTATGAATACTGACACATTTTATAACTTTTAATTCGTTTGAACTGGCTCATCAACTAAACATCTACATTTGGGGGCACGGCGTTAGCACTGCTGCCTCACAGTACCAAGGACTTGCGTTCAATCCCGGCCTCGGGTGACTGCGTGGAGTTTACACGTTCTCCCAGTGTCTGCATGGGTTTCCTCCGAGTTTTCCAGTCGCGTCCCGCTTATATGCAGATTAGTTGGATTGACGTTGCTAAAATAGTCTCTTGGTGCCCAAAGATACGCAGGTTAGGTGGATTAGGCATGATAAATGTGCAGGGTTACAAGGATAGGACTGGGAAGGGGGGGTGCACCTGGGTAAGTTGCTCTTTTACACAGTCAGTGCAGACTTGATGGGTCAAATGAGATTCTGTGATGATTCTCCTTAGAGTACGGAGTCAAAACAAGTCTGGCAGCATTTGTGGAAAGAGAACAGAGTGGGATTTTCACAGGTTCCCAGCAACAGAGGGTGTGAACAACAAGAAAACCTGGGGGCAATTGCAAGATCAGAACTTAGAACAGTACAGCACAGTACAGGCCCTTCAGCCTTCGATGCTGTGCTGAGCTTTGTCCAAAACCAAGCTATCCCACTCCCTACCATTCTGATCTGCTCCACGTACCTATCCAATAACCGCTTGAAAGTTCCTAAAGCGTCCGACTCCACTAACACAGCAGGCAGCGCATTCCACGCCCCCAACCACTCTCTGAATAAAGAACCTCCCTCGGACATCCCTCCTGTACCTCCCACCATGAACCTTACAGTTACGCCCCCAAGGAACAGCTACATCCACCTGAGGAAATAACCTCTGAACGTCCACTCTATCTATCCCCCAAAAAATTGGATTCAAATTCTACCACACGCTGTGGCGGGATTCGAACCCAGAACATTAGTTGAGTTTCTAGTTGAATAGTCTGACGATAATACCAGTTGGCCATTGCGTCCCCAAAGAAGATCCTGAAGAAGAATCTTCTGAACACAGAAGATCCTGCTGCGGGCCAATGATGGGCTGCCTCTCCAAAACACGTTGTGGGGGGTGGAAACGTGGGGGAGGGGAGGGGAGGGAGGGGTGAAAATCCTGTCCAAAGTTTTTCGTTGAATCTGACTCCATCAAAACTTCTTTCTTTCCATTTCCCAGCAACCACAGTATTTTGACTTTATTTGTACGAGGGGCTTTGATTGGGGCTGTTGTTTATATGCTGGGGGGCTTGGATGGCCATGGAGATGCACTCCAGTTCCCCCAGGCTCACAAACAGTCTTGTGCACTGCCACCGACCTCCCACCGCCTCCATCGCTGTCCTTGCCTCCCCATTAACTGGTGGGCTTCCTGAAGTTTAGGAAGGCAGCTGAAATCAGAGGCTGCAAGCCACAGTAGATTATTTCAGTTTTCAATCCACTCCCTGGTCGTGGGTTGATTATCTTGATTTGCATTTGTTGAACTCAATAAACTGAGCTGGTTACGGTTGGGTTTGATAATTTTAACATTTTAACATCTCAAACTACCCGAGATCCACCTATGTGCAGATAACATTCAACACATATGTTTTATTTTCTCATTCCTTCATATTATGTATAGAATTTTGTATCCAAATCAAACAACGGATAAACAGAATAAAGCAGCAAATAAATGGATCTAAAACAGAAAGTTGACTTTCTTTCAAATTCTCTTCCAATAATTAATCTCTATAAATCACTAAAATACTGTCTGAGTCCCGCTGTGAGGACTCATCACACAAGGAGGCCTTTCCGCTCATTACACCCATGCTGACTCTTTGGCAAAAAATATCCGACTCGTCCACTCCTTTGATCTTTCCTCAGCGCCCTATCATGTTTTGCTTGTCCAATATTGATCCAATTTCCTTTTGAAAATTACTACTGAATCACTTCAGGCAATGCATTCTAGATCACAACAGCTTTCTGGTTTTCCTGCTCATCTCCTTAAATCCACACCCTCTGGTTACCAACCCTTCTGCCACTGTCAACAGATTCACTTCCTTGGCTCCGTTGAGACCATTTGACTATCTTTATCAAATGTCCTCTTTTCCTGAAATGAACACAAAATACTGTGGATGCTGGAAATCTGAAATAAAAACACAAAGTGCCGGAAATACACATCAGATCTCGCAGAAGGTGTGAAGTGAGGAACAGAGTCGTTTTGAAGAAATCATTTCTGTTTTGAGAAAGAGTCAGTCAATGAGAACATTATCCGTTTTTCTCCACACAGATGTTGCCAGACCTGCTGAGTATGTCCAGCACGTTGCTTTTATTCCTCTTTGAGGAGAATAACCTCTAAATGTAGGGTTTTTTTTTTGACAAACTTGTTCAAAATAATTCAAAATGTTAAGGATGTGTGGCATGCACACAATGTTATTCCAAAGAACAATATTCAGACTTGTGTTTCTTTTATTGGTCTGTTGCTGTGGAATATCATGAGTTGCTTAATAATAACACTGATTAAATCAAGTCATTCTATATTGCACAGCACAATTGCGAGCTGTATTAATATACTTACAACATAAATTGAAAACAAACAACTTGTAAAGAAAATCTTATTGGAAGTTGTGGAATAATAGAGCTATTCCATGCCTATCATTTTACATGATGTGGAGATGCCGGCGTTGGACTGGGATAAACATCGTAAGAAGTCTCACAACAGCAGGTTAAAGTCCAACAAGTTTATTTTGTCGCCAAACAGGCCATCTAAAATGGCGTTTTGTAAAGCACTCTGGGACAACAGGGCAAGAAACTAAACTGACAGGCTGCAGTTTAAAGACAGACAAACAGGCTACAACCCTGATGAGTGAATACACAGGATATGGGCCATCTCCAGGATGAAAGAGACTTTCTGGTCACACTGCGTTGTGTGCCAGACGTAAAGGCACCGTGAATCCTTATTTAGGAGGAAGGTATGTGACCCATGTGCCTACAACACCGACAGGCATGGCCGCCGGGGACACACCCAGAGATCGGTGTGGTAGTACCTGACTGGACTCTTATCGATCAGTGTGATCAAGTCCTGATCGATTGATTGGCAATAGCCAAAAAAGGGGCGTGAAACCAAACGGGGTATAAAGGATGCTGCACAACCAGAAATCTCTCTCTCTCTCTCTGACCCCACGAATGAGCTACAACGACGGACGGCCACCACGGACGGACAGGAAAAAAAGATCAGAGCCAGAGTACCATACCAGACCAAAGGACCAGACTACACAGACAACTACCAAGACCAGTGCAGAGATACAGGCCAATATCTGTTTGGGTGCTTGTCAGTCACGCAAAGTTAAGTCAAGGTCTTGTATTGTACTTGAATTCTAGTATTTTCTGTAAGATAACTTATTGTTGGTCGGGTGGGTGATTATTGATTGTGTGGGTTTAAATAAATATTGTTTGTACTAATAAGACGTCTACTCAAAGTTATTTGTCCACCGTATAAGGGTTAAAACAGACTGATTTTACAACAATTTGGTCGCACAAGCCACGAGCTTTCAGGGCTTTGCCCTTCGTCAGGTGAGTGGAGAGTCTGATCACAGACAGGGCATATAAAGATATACATTCAGTTTGCAGAATACTGATTAAAATGCGAGTCTTTACAGCTAATCAAGTCTTAAAGGTGCAGACAATGTGAGTGGAGAGAGCGTTAAGCATAGGTTAAAGAGATGTGTATTGTCTTTAGACAGGACACTAAGTGAGATGTTGCAATACCAGGCAAGTCATGGGGGTTACAAATAATGTGATATGAACCCAAGATCCCCGTTGACACCGTCCTCATGTGTGTGGAACTTGGTTATCAGTCTCTGCTCAGCGACTCTGTCCTGTCGTGTGCCGTGAAGGCTGCCTTGGAGAACGCTTACCCGATGATCATAAGCCAAATGCCTGTGACCGCTGAAGTGTTCGCCAACAGGAAGAGAACAGTCTTGCCTGGTGATTGTCGAGCGATGTTCATTCATCTGTTGTCATGGCGTCTGCACGGTCTGTCTGATGTACCATGCTTCGGGACATCCTTTCCTGCAGCCTATCAGGTAGACAACATTGGCCGAATAGCAAGAGTATGTACTGTGTACCTGGTGGATGGTGTTCTCATGTGAGATGATGGCATCCGTGTCGCTGATCCGGCATGTGTTGCAGAGGTAGCTGTGGCAGGGTTGCGTGGTGTCGTGGTCACAGTTCTCCTGAAGCTGGGTAGTTTGCTCCAGCTTCCAACCTAAACACGTTAAAGAAGATTTCCCCGATGGACAAGCCCTTCATATGCAGAAGATCTGCTCAAATAAGGAGGATCGCAACAGGCACCTCCAGACGCTGAAAGATGCCCTCGTCAGAACAGGATGTGGCGCTCGACTCATCGATTGACAATTCTGACACACAACGAAAACCCTCACCGACCTCCTCAGAAGACAAAAATGGGACACGGTGGACAGAGTACCCTTCGTCGTCCAGTGCTTCCCCGGAGCGGACAAACTATGACATCTTGTCCGGAGTCTTCAACCATTACTGATGAAGATGAACATCTCACCAAGGCCATCCCCATACCCCCACTTCTTGCCTTCAAACAACCGCATAACCTCAAACAGACCATTGTCCGTAGCAAACCAGATGGCAGTCGCAAGTCCCGCTGCAGGCCTTCCGCTGATGTCTCCCGACCTACTGCGCTACTCAAACAGCAGCAGAGTTGTCCCCTTGGTTCTTCATGCAGAACCCATATGCAGCATGTCTTATATCAGAACATTATTGTAAAGATTAATGTTCTGCTGACGACTAAAATGTCATTCAAATATAAATCAAGCTTAGTAGAAAAAACGTGAACCACGGCTATCTGCAACTGAAAATAAAGTTTGAGATTATTTTGAGTTGAAAGAAATAAGCTGCTGAATCGATCTCAGCACGATATCTATTGTATACTATCTTTGGGGTTACAAAGCTCTTTCCATTTTCATCATTTCCATTCTGTTCTGTACTGACAGAGTCCTACACCATTGGAAGCACTGACCTTGGGGTGAGATGTTCCTCAGCGAGAATCACCAATAAACAGATTAACTGCTCATTGGTCTGTGGGGCTGAACTGTGCACTGACTATCTCACTGGCAAAATAATAACTACCACTGCACTTCAAAACAATGAAATGTGAAGTATTCCGGACATTTCTGAGAGATGTTCTCGAGCTCTATACAAATTCAAGGCTTTCTGTTTGCATCTGAGCTGCCTTTACCATTTTTTAAAATGGTCAGGCCATATCATTGTGCTTTCTTACTGAAACACACACGTTCTGATTCAACACTAACAATCTCTCATCAGTAATGTCATTCCACGCTCATTTCCATAATAAGCGAAACGCATGCCATCTCCTTATTAATATTATTAGTTGGAATCCACCAGACAGCAAATGAAATCTAACTTCATCAATGTGAACACATCAGCGATATAGGTTGTCAAAATCTTTGCTTGATGGAAAGGTGACTACGCTAAGCAGATAGAACCGTCCCCGAGAATTGGAACCCGAAGCATTATGGTTTGATCTATTTTTTTAAAAAAAGTAGACGTGCAATTTCAAAGCAAACCAAAACACTTCAAGGTTGCACAAAAAGTGATCTCTTTTTCATTTGAACTAAAAATGAGTTTTATTGTAATTCTTATTATGACTCTTGTATCGATTCCACTGTGAAGTGATGAAATAAAGATAATAAAAGCACACACAGATGAAAGCAAGCTGCAGATCTTTCAGTCGCATCACAAAGAACACGCTGAAAAAGAGGAATGCAACAATTTTCTCAGCGACTGATCTTTTATGACCTGTCGCACTCAGCTGTGTGCATTACTCAGTTTTCTGCTGGAAACCTGAGAATGCAATACCTTGAAAGGGTAATAAAGAAGATTCAGGGATAACTTTTAAAAAGAAATTGGATCAAGACTTAGAGGGATAAATTATAAAATTAGGATTTTTAAACCTCTTCTTTACAGATAGCAGGGAAATGGATTTTGTTTTCCATATTTGTGGGGAGAATGTGTGTTATTCTGTAAACAAGTGTGTGTGTGTGTGTGTGTGTGTGTGTGTGTGTGTGTGTGTGTGTGAGAGAGACACACATGCACACTTGTTTGTAAATTATTTAATTAAGGAGGGAACAAATTCATGGAGGCCACTTGAAGGAAAAGGAATAAAGATGTATGCGTATGAAATAAAACTCCCCTCGTCAAGTAGTGTATAAGTAAATAGGTTAGCTTGAGGAATTTGCATTAGGAACTACTTCGGGAACTTTTTTTTTAACTGTTAGGTTTCCAAGGGAAAAAAAAAGTTTTACAGCTTGAAAGGTTTTGCAATCAAACACGTGAAAGTTATTCAACTTTATTTGATTTCAAAAGTGTGGGAAATAGATAAAATATTGAGGATTTATGCATTTGGAATTATGATGAATTTGAGATACAAGCAAATTTTGTTGGATGTAAAGTTTACATTTTTAGACGAGTTGAGAGTTTGTCTGAATATCAAAGGAAAGTCAAAGGTAATGAGAAATTTTTGCATCTTGCAGGAGTTCCATGGGTAAACAGAATAGGGAATATTCTATTTTATTGACTCAATGGTAGAGACAATAACTAAATACGAACGCTTTTTACATTTTGGAAAATTTTAGTTCAAAATGCAACAAACAATGGAATAGAACATGAAAGGGAAAAATATATTTCATGAGAGATGTTGAGTTGATTTGTTTATAGCACTGTGAGGAAGGTTTCAAGAAACAGCTCCAGGCCAGAGAAAGGTGTAGTTTGAATCAGCTATGCAGTTAAGCTGGATAAATCTTGGGCTGTGAAAAGTATTCTTTTTCTGAAGGTTTATTGGATTTCCACAGCAGAATGGAAGTGAGTTTAAGCGGTTATGTGGTAAGCTTTAATAAATCGACAATTGTTTTGCTTTGGGTAATATTTAATTTTTATAATTAAACATCTATAAAGGAATAGAAAATGCTGGAAAATCTCAGTAGGTCTGATAGGATCTGAGGGGAGATTCCAGCATCCGTGGTATCTTGCTTTTATCTGTCAAGGAAACGTTGCCTGGCAAGTGTTTGCAAGTGGGTCTGACCAAGTACGGAGTCTTTTAGGAGCCGTGTTTTCTCAGACTAATTTTAACTGTGTAATTGTAATCATCTATGCTTAAGTTTTCTTTCCTTCTTGTTAAGAAACCTGCCCTTTTTAACTTTTTAAAAAGTGCCACTGGACTTCTTGCTGCTGCAATCAGTACGTTTTCCTTTGGCATTTGGTTTCCTCAGCAATTAACATCTGGCTGGTCATAAATATCGGTTCAGAGTCTGGAATGATAATTTATTTATTGAACAATCAATCCAAAAAAGGTGATTTGAATCAATATATGTCACAATGCATTTTATTTCTCTTTGCTACTATTGATTACAAAATGACACTTTATTGAGGTTTGTATTTAAAAACCTTTCCTTGGCGTTTCAAGATCAAATGGGTAAACTAATGACTTCTGGTTATGCTCCTGGAAAGTATCTTGGGCTTTAAAATACATCTAAAGGGGCAATGTAATTGTAAATTATTGCCTTCATATATTCTGTGCAGAACTGCTGGAAGGTACGCGAGAATGGTCTAAAGATGCTTCACTTCTTCATTTTCCCTTTAATGGAGAAACATTGAGCCTTTGCTGTTTCCCAGAGCACCGATGCCACTAAGGTTATTTATTTATTTATTAGTGTCGCAAGTATGCTTACGTTAACACTGCAATGCAGTTACAGTGAAAAATCCCCTACTTGCCACATCCGGCATCTGTTCAAGAAAACTGAGGGAGAAATGAGCATGGCTAATGCACCTAACCAGTACGTCTTTCAGACTGTGGGAGGAATCCAGAGCACCTAAAGGATCCCCACCCTTACACGGGGAGAAAGTACAGACTTGGCACAGTCAGTGACCTGAGCCGGGAATCGAAACCGGGTCCCTGGCGCTGTCAGGCAGCAGTACGAACCGTTGTGCAACCGTGCCACCGGAATTCGACAATGCGATAACTCACAAAAATCACATTCTAATATCTTGTGACGTGAGAATAAATATGGGACTTGTACTGTTAAATTCTCAAAAAGCTCACGGGACATATGTTTATGATTTGAGAAAAATTTACAGGAGAGATGATCGACGTTTTTAAAATACTGAGAGAACTTACGAATGAAAATGCCATCAAATTATTTAAGAGACAGTCACCAAATGATGCTTAATATAAAGCTACCAAGTAAAATGTTATCAAAAAGAGATTGTTTTAAAATTATTGCAGTCATGGATATTTATTTTACAGGCCCGTATACACACCTCACTCATCTAACTCCTCCACCACTCCCACCATGACATCTTCATTACCTTTTATTCTCTCTCCTTTCATTTTTCTCACTCTCATCTGCTTCGGTTTTTACTTCACCTCCCTTTATTGCCCTTCGTACCCTCTCATCTCTTCCCTTCTTTCATCCTGTTCCTCCTCTCATCTCTTTTCAAAGTTGAAATTCTGCTCTTTGGAGAGAGCGAGGGAGAATCGAACCATCATCCCTTGCCGTTCAATGGCAATACCATCGCTGAATCCCCCACTTCCAACATCCTGGGGGTTACCATTGACCAAAAACTGAACGAGCCATATGAATACCAGAGGATTGGATAGGGTGGACAGTGAGAGCCTTTTTCCTCGGATGGTGATGGCTAACACGAGGGGGCATAGCTTTAAATTGAGGGGTGGTAATTATAGGACGGATGTCAGAGGTAGGTTCTTTACTCAGAGGGTAGTAAGGGCGTGGAATGCCCTGCCTGCAGCAGTTGTGGACTCGCCAACTTTAAGGGTGTTCAAACGGTCAGTGGATAGGCATATGGATAACATTGGAATAGTTCAGGTTAGAGGGTCGTTAGATTGGTTCCACTGGTCGGCGCAATGTTCTCTGGCTACAAGAGCAGGTCAGAGATTAGGAATAATTTACCCAGACTTCCTCAAGCAAGTCCACCATCTAAGCGGCAAAAGTCAAATGTGAAATGGGGTACTCTCCGCTTGCCTGGATAATTGCAGCTCCAATAGCATTCAAGAAGCTTGACACCATCCAGGACAAAGTAGCCCATTTGATTAGCATCTTTCCCACAAACATTCACTCCCCTCACCAGCGGTGCACAGTGGCAGCCATGTATAACATCTGCAAGGTACGCCATAGCAACTCACCAAGTCTCCTTCAACTGCACGTTCCAAACCCACAGCCATTAAATTTATAAAGACAAGGGCAGCAAACAAATATGAACATGACCGCCACAAAGTTGCACTCCAAATCTCACACTATCCTGACTTGGAGCTACGTTGCCATTTCTGCACTCTCACTGGGTCAAAATCTTTGAAGTCCCTCCCTAACAGCACTGTGGATGTACCTACACCACATGGGCTGCAGAGATTCACGAAGACAGATTACTACCATCTTCTCAATGGCAATTGGGGATGGGAGATAAATTCTAGCCTCACCACTGACACTCATATCCCACGAAAGAATAAAAAAGAGGGTTTTTTCCATCTTGAATACATTTTCTGTGAAGAGAAAGGTTGGTTTTGAGTAACTGCCCGGTGAGGTGGGAAGCTAACGTTTGACAGAATGCTCACTGAAAGGAAAGGAGAGGTCTGACATTTCACTCCTGCTCACGGTAGGATTGGGGTGTTGCTGGCAATGGGTCAACGGCAATGCTGCTTATTGAATGGGAATTCAGATTTGAGTCAATAGAAGATATGCAGAGAGGTTTAGGGAAAGAGAAGGAAAAAGGAGAAAGAAGAAAGAGACAAAGAACAAGAAAGGATGGGCAGAGGGAATATGGAAGGAGAGTAAATTGGAAGAGGGAAGAAACATGGAGGGGAAAGTGAGATGAGGGAAGGAGGAGAAAAAGAGGAGAAAGAAAATGAGAGGAAAAGAAATGGGAGGAAAGAAAAAAAGAGGTGACTTCAGATGGGAACCGTGTTGGGAGATAGAAGAGGAAGACAGGAAGGAGAAAGTAAGGGTGAGGAGAGACTGGAAAGAGAATCAGTTGGAGGTTGTGCAGAACGGAACGTTCTTCATAACGAGAGACAACAAATACTCCAGACTTGGGGAAAGGCAAGATTTTAAGGGGCAAATTTCCTCAGCAATCCTGTTTACTACCATGGTGAGTGTACAGAATGCTGCAATGTTCCTCAGTCAGGTGGGGTAGAGTCCAACAAACTTATATCCTACTTTCGTTAAGTGGGAGTTTGCTGCTCAGGGATATGGGAGAGAGATTGGAATGCTGGCTTGGGTCAGGTGGGGGAATTCCAATGTTATTTAATATTGAGCTACAATATAAATTACCTCAGTTAGGCAAGCGGGCACAACAAAAGGCTCAGCCTTTGTTTTATTCCTTTGTTTCATCTGAGTATGATTGTCTTAATGATTTTACTGGCAATTGTGTAGGTGAAAGTGGATTCAGGAGTCAAGGTTGATCAGTATGATATCATTGAATGATAGTTAAAGGAAAGGTGATGGTCGAGTGGCATTATCCCTTGACTACTAATGTAGGAACTCAACCAACGTTCCGAGATTCTGGGTCTGAATCCTGCCTTGTCAGTTGGTAGAATTGGAATTCATTGAAAATATTTGGAATCTACTGATGACCGTGAAACCATTGTCGATTGTTGGAAAAACCCATTTGGGTCACTAAAAACTTGTAGGGAAGGAAATCTGCCATCCTTACCCAGTCCAGCATATATGTAATTCCAGAACCAAAGCAATGTGGTTGAGTCTTAATTGCCCTCTGAACAAGGGAACGAAGGACGGATAATAAATCTGTCCAGTCAGCGATGCCCTTGTCCCAGGAATAAATAAACAAAAAGTTTATTGCTGATAGACAATTCAAGCATGTCTACATTTGTGAATTTTACAGGCAAATATAGCATCCCGTTATTTAACATTAGAAGGGATTAGGATCTTATAAAAATCAACTTTGTGAATCATTAGAAGGGAAAATTGCCAAATTATTTATGAGTCAGCTTTGACCAGCACTCTTTATATGCGTGTAATAAGAACATAAGAAATAGGAGCAGGAGTAGGCCATCTAGCCCTTCGAGCCTGCCCCGCCATTCAATAAGATCATGGCTGATCTGTCGCTGCTCAGTTCCACTTTCCCGCCCTCTCCCCATAACCCTTAATCCCCTCGCTTATCAAAAACCCATCAACCTGCGTCTTAAAAATACTTAGCGAGGCAGCCTCCACCACTTCAACGGGCAGAGAATTCCAGAGATTCACCACCCTTTGAGTGAAGAAGTTCCTCCTCAACTCCGTTCTAAACCGCCCCCCTTTTATCTTGAGGCTGTGCCCCCTAGTCCTACTGTCTTTTTTGAGCGGGAAGAGTCTCTCCACCTCTATCCTATCCATCCCATTCATCATCTTATACATCTCAATGAGATCTCCCCTCATTCTTCTAAACTCTAACGAGTACAAGCCCAGTTTATTCAGCCTCTCCTCATAGCTCAACCCCCTCAACTCCGATATCAGCCTAGTAAACCTCCTCTGCACTCCCTCCAAGGCCAAAATATCTTTGCGCAGGTGCGGCGCCCAAAACTGCACACAGTATTGTTATGGCAAACATCTGTTTTTTTCAAATTTGGTTATTAACTAATAGCGAGGATAGTGCATTTTATCCTCTAGTTTTGAGGATTGAGCAGGCAAAAGGATAGCAGCTAGACAATATAGAAACAACTCCAGATAAATGTTCTTAAGACATGAAAAGCACTTTGCCTAAAACAATTTGTGTTCTCGATTCTTCAAGGTGTTAGGAACAATCATCAGTGGAGCTATAAATGACATTTCAATTTCCTAAGTTCAGGAGAGATTCCTTAAGATGAGAAACCAGCAAATATGAACTTTATTATTTCATGAAAAGTACGTCGATCAACACAGTGTGGAATAGATCATAATCTTAACGTTTATTCCAGGAACTGTCTTTGAAACAATTTTTTGAGATCGATTGGATGACCATTTGGACAACTGCAACCTTTAAAAGATAGTGCTTAATTCAGAAGCGCTGAAACCTCAGCCAGGATTTTCAGTTGGTTTCTGGAGCCTGATGTCAGGGTCAAATGGGGTCAGACGCCAGTACCATGTGGGGAAACGTCACCCAGATATAGTTTTCCCTGAATTGCTGCATTATTGGTCAGAGAACAGACAAGCTTGCAAACCTGGAGGGCCAACAGAAGGCACATCAGTGGTGAGGCAGCAGTAAGCTGCCTCTTGAGGTAGCACGGAGAGAGAGGAGGAGGACAATCTTAAATGCAGATGCCTCCCTCAGCAGTTTTTCTGAAAAAATACAAAATGCCACGTATCAGGCAGCTATCACTGCAGCCTAAACCAGGCAGGTGGAGGGAGCGGTGTCTGGAATGCCGGCCCCTTGTCTTCCACTGGAAAGGTCACCTTCAGACAGCGACACAGTTTCCCGACATGTCAAAGGACCAGGAGACCGACTGGAACATTCCGGTGGGTCTCTGCCAAAAAGCATTGGCAAGCCTCTATCAAGCTGAATTGGTTACCTGACTGCATGCTGATGGATAACCCTACTGCCTCCACTCTACCTTCAGCAAAATGACCCAGAGACGTGCTGGGACTGGGAAACCACTGGCTGGTGGCATTATTTTTCACAGCCATTCCTGTCGGCAGCTGAAAATCCTCCTCCGGTAAACATGTTCTCGGAGCTTTCCGCAGCTAGTGGAAATTTTGCAGATTCAGAATCAAATTCAGATTCTCCCTTGTCGACTGGTACAACTACTTACTGCTTCACCCATCTAAACCTTGGGGAAAGTTAGAGACGACGTGGAGATGCCAGCGTTAGACTGAAGTAGGCACAGTGAGCGCTGCCCCTTCATCACCTGATGAAGGAGCAGTGCTCCGAAAGCTCATGCTGCCAAATAAACCTGTTGGACTTTAACCTGGCGTTGTGAGATTTCTTACAAAGCTAAAGATGCCAGGCAGAACTAACTTGTGGGAACACTTTTTGAGATGCCATTAACATGAGGTGGTTTGGCATTCTAAATTGCTCCTTACTGTCCAAAGATGAGTAGGTTGGGTGGGTTAGCCATGGTAAATGCACAGGGTTAAAGTGAAATTGAAACGATTAAAGGCTGATTTAAAATTCAACGTTGGTTAGTATCCCTGATTGTAGATCGCGTGTAAATTAGTCATACCGGAACAGTGAGGCATGGAATCGCTCCAATGTCCGTTCATCTGGCAAGTCCGCGTCGACGTCCCAATGAGCAGCCTTTTCCCGACACAGGAATAGTGAACAGTTGCCCCAAATGTGTATTTATCGCCAGACAGAATTGCATTTGGAGGAATACCAGGATGGCCGCAATCAATCACTGTTTGAAAGAAATAACAAACAAGGACACAAATTGCTCTGGTTTGCTTTGTTACAATTCAGAAACATAAAGTCAACGCTTGTCATCATTTCAACAAGTTACTTGCTGAAATAGGCAAAATGATTGTCTTTGATATTAGCTTGTCACAGTTGTATAACACAATTCCGTCAGCTAACTTTGTAAAGAAATGATTCAGTTTACCGTACTCATTAAACTAAATGACAAAGAATATTATACGAATGCTTTAAATTGTAAACGTTCCTCACAGTTATACCTAGCTTTCCACAATCTAAATACAATTAATGGAAGTGTAGAGCGATTTACCATTTTTGTTATTTATTCAGTTTTACCACATTAAATAAGACGCATATATAAATAAAACATACATACATGTGCACTCAGGTAATGGCTTATCCCAGTGCCCATTAGACTGGCAAGAGAGAACAGAAGATCCAAACAAAAAATATCCCGGGTTGCAGTCATAGAACACCATTGAGCCAAAGGTGAAGTTTCCATATTCGATCTTGCTTTCCCGGATGGAATTCGCAGGAATTCCAGGATCAGAGCAGTTTACCACTGACCAAAAGAAACAAACAAATGTGAAGTGAGTCAACTCGAACAAGTTTCCAGTTCCTGATGAGCTGTTTATTTGTGGTTTTGCTCTCTGAACTGTGTGAAGAAAATGCTCACCATCCATTAACATTTCCCAATGAATGAGAAGGTGAGATTGAAGTCAGGCTTTCACTGCAGCAGATATTGTTTCAAATTGAAATGATGCCACTGAACACAATATAGCTTTTTCCAATGTTATAACACCTTATGTGCTCAGGGACAACTGTCAAGTGCCACCACTTAGGGCAAGGAGAATCTTATCTCTTAGAATATCATAGAATCCCTACAGTGCAGAATGTTGTCATTTGGCCCATCGAGCCTGCACTGACAACAATCCCACCTCGGCACTATCCCTATAACACCACATATTTACCCTGCTGATCCCCCTGACACTAACGGACTATTCAGCATGGCCAGTCAACCTAACCTGCACATTTCTGGAGTGCGGGAGGAAACCAGAACACCCAAGAGAAACCTGCCAGACACGGGGAGAATGTGCAAACTCCACACAGGCAATGACCCAAAGCTGGAATTGAACCCGGGTCGCTGGTGCTGTGAGGCAGCAGTGCTAAATGCTGTGCCACCGTGCCAGTGTTCATTTCAGTAGGGGCCGGCTACGAGAAAATGCACAGTTCACTTGGTTCCAGAAACGACATGGATGGGCGGCACTGAGCCAGAGGAAAGAGAATCGGAAAAGCTGGTGATATCAATGGCAGTTTTTAAATAATGGTTTCAGAATGTTTTTTCCCCCTTGTGAGTCGTACCTTCAAAATAAAACTTTTCCTCATACTTCCCTTTCAGCAGATATCAAACAGATGAAACTAATGAAGGCAATATGGGGATAAATCCCATTGCTAAAGTACACTGGGGCTCCCATCAACAGTAATATCACTACTGAACACGTGACAAGGTTGGCAACTCTGGTTGAACTGTCACTCTGTGACTTCCATGGTACTCTGTATATGGATAAAGAGGGATTCAACTATTTGTAAATGCTAAAAGAGATGCAAGCCTTTTGGTAATTGGTTCCTCTGAACTACTGAATTGAAACCACCTAATATTTCCACCAATTAGCATTTAAACCACACTTTGCTATGCTATTTATTTCACTGAATTAGTTGGATAATTTGGAATATTGTTAACAACAATAATAAGATCAGCAACAGTTTGCGATGTACCCTCGGCATGCTGATTTTATATCGCTGAGGACATTTTTTTAACGTTAGTTTATTTGGACGTCTTTGCTGAGATGAATTTTCTGTTATGCCCCATTTATTCACCATTGCAAGTTTATATTTTCAAATCAGACAGGAAAGTTAATTATTTATAAGCATTTCAGTTGCATTGTAAATTTGTGTTTTTTTTTGGAATTGGGAAAAAAAAGGTCAGACTTCAGGGAGCGTATTAATTCTTCCTGTGCTCATATTGAGCTACTTCACATTATATAATAGAAGCATGCATCACTGTGCAGTTCTTGCTCAACCCAACCATTTTGCCTTTCAGAAGTCAGAAAGGAACATGACTTCCAAGTCTTAAACAGATGTTAAACTGCAAGGAAACAGATTTCAAATGTGTGGGGGAAAAAAATTACCTCTTCAGTGCCACCAGTGCCAAAGATTGCTCACCAGGAGCAGATGGAATTCAGGGAAGAGCCTTCCATGCTTTCATCCATCATAATTAACAGGGACACAGAAATGTGTGTGTGTGTGTGTGTGTATATATACAGTGTGTCTGTGTATATAATGTGTGTTAGTATCTGTGTGTGTATATAATGGGTGTGTGTATATATAATGTGTGTGACTGTCTGTGTCTGTGTGTTTGTATATAATGTGTGTTAGTGTCTGTGTGTGTATATAATGGGTCTGAGTGTATATAGTGTGTGTGTGTGTGTGTGCGCGCACTCTCAAAATCTGGGTCGCAATTGATACAAAATAAATAGTTCCCTCTTAGCTTCTCAGACCAGAATATATAAATAAATTCTGCATTATACTGTGGTTTACTTTACTTAAAACCCTCGTACTCGGGGCTGGATTTTCGTGTCACATTGAGAGCAGAAATGAGGTTGAGAAATCCGAAATCCTGACATTTTTGACAGCCGTGAACATCAGTCCTCTCCCTTCCTGAGCTCAGGCTATTTTTGTGTGGACATTTCCAGGGTCAGAAGAGTTCTGGGTTATAACCCTGAATGCATCTTCTTAAGGCATGAGCAACTGCTTTGGGCCCTGAGGATTAAGGTAGGCTTTCTGACCAGTCCACCTCCACATCCACACTCCCCCTGAACTCTTCCCGCACTGCACTGCGGCTCACTATACACAATCCTTCCAAGGACATATCTGTCACAGACAACTGTTTGGAAGGAATGACAAGTTTTGTAAGCCACAAAAGGGCCTGACTTGTATTTTCCTGTTCTTGAAGTGTATGATTTATTTAAATCTACGCCCTCTTGGTTTTCCAATTCGTTTGTTCGAAAAGACCGAGATGAGGGAAACTGTTAACTTCAAAAATAAATACACAAAGCATTGGATACATTTCAATTAAAATACTTGGTTCAATTTCATATTTTCACTTTTTGTCTTTAAAATCCATATATGGAAGCATCATTAAAAATGAGACCGCACGTTAGTCAACCAACTAAAAAGCCACAGCAAAGCACAAGTTCCTTCGGCTTTCCTCATCATCTGGATACATCTTTGGCACGAGATTGGTGGAAACCCTGGTGATCAATCCATTCATGTTATTTTTCCAGAATTTCCACCAAGGTTCTGTTGATTTGTGGCAAATCATCATAAAAAGTCACTCCGTCCCTCTGGAAAATTTAAGGTGATTGTTCCATAACACTTATCACATCATAACATTTATCTTTGATATTAACTTTAATTTGAACAAGTGATTACTAATAGAGCAGGAAACCTAGATCCTCACTTCTGTGTAAATATTAGCATTGCCTATTCCATACTTGTACATAAAATACATTGTATGCTGAACTCTAATTCAGTAATAAGCGAGAGCCTAGCTACGACAAGAGTTTTGTCGCTCACTGCAAGTTACCATGAAATAAAGCACTAACAGCATTGTGCACTTACCTCTACATGTTGGTATGGATTGGCTCCATTGTCTGTTTGCCTGGCACTGGGCCCTGGCTGACCCGTCCATTACGTATCCGGTGTGGCAAGAAAATGTTACAACATCGTTGAGGTTGAAACCATTTCCAGAAGTTTTCCCGTAAATTGGATTTCCAGGATGACCACAACTGATTGCTAGGAGAAAGATATGACCAACATTCTGTAATCTTTAAAATCCCATCAGAATCTTGGAAATGCTTACAAATGTGTGCAGAAGGAATCATGACTCGTGTTTTTCAAATCATTATTACCATTGATTGTGATCCGCCTACCTGAAACCTTGATGTAACCATCAGAATAAAGGAAACTGTCTTCAGCCCAAGCAGTTAATCACATTAGACGGAATAAGACACCAATTGGCTGTTTAGGGAGAGCTTGTTTATGGCTATTCCTACGTCCTGTTCATTTTCAAGCCTTTCACTGAATTAATGTTCTTAAAACTGACAAAAGGTTTGAAAAGAGATCCTGTAGCGTGCAAAAAACTGCATGCAGAAGGGACTAGAAGAAAATTACAAGTTGAGAGAGTTTGCGAGTGGAAAGGGGCACAATAGAAATAGAATGAACGCGCTGGCTTCGATTGGCTGGTATCTTTCTTTTCTCATATCTTACTTAGTTTTCTAAGCAAATGAAGATTTATATCAGAATATAATGGACAGAACTTTCCATCTCTGCTTGCCCCAAAACCAGAAAATACTGCCCAATGGACCTTTGCGTGGTTCTCCCTCGCCCATGACGATACATAAGAACATAAGAAATAGGAGCAGGAGTCGGCCATCTAGCCCTTCGAGCCTGCCCCGCCATTCAATAAGATCATGGCTGATCTGTCGTGGCTCAGTTCCACTTTCCCGCCCTCTCCCCATAACCCTTAATCCACTCTCTTATCAAGAACCCATCAACCCGCGTCTTAAAATTATTTAGCGAGGCAGCCTCCACCACTTCAACGGGCAGAGAATTCCAGAGATTCACCACCCTTTGAGTGAAGAAGTTCCTCCTTGACTCCGTTCTAAACCGCCCCCCTTTTATCTTGAGGCTGTGCCCCCTAGTCCTACTGTCTTTTTTGAGCGGGAAGAGTCTCTCCACCTCTATCCTATCCATTCCATTCATCATCTTATACGTCTCATTGAGATCTCCCCTCATTCTTCTAAACTCTAACGAGTACAAGCCTAGTTTATTCAGCCTCTCCTCAGAGCTCAACCCCCTCAACTCCGGCATCAGCCTAGTAAACCTCCTCTGCACTCCCTCCAAGGCCAAAATATCTTTGCGCAGGTGCGGCGCCCAAAACTGCACACAGTACTCGAGCTGCGGCCTCACCGATGCCCTATACAGCTGCAGCAAGACCTCCCTACTTTTATATTCAATCCCCCTCGCTATGAAGGCCAGCATCCCATTCGCCTTCCTGACCACCTGCTGCACTTGCAAGCTGGGTTTTTGCGACTCATGCACAAGGACCCCGAGGTCCCTCTGCACCGTCGCCTGCTGCAGTTTTTCGCCCCGTAAGTAATAGTCCTTCCTACCATTCTTCCTACCAAAGTGGACCACCTCACACTTGCCGACATTAAATTCCATTTGCCATTTCCTGGCCCATTCGCCCAGCCTATCTAGATCCTTCTGCAGACTCTCCACACCCTCCGCACAATTTGCCGTTCCCCCAATCTTGGTGTCATCAGCAAATTTCGACACCCTACGCTCGGTTCCCTCCTCCAGATCATCTATATAAATGGTAAAAAGCTGAGGCCCCAGCACCGACCCCTGGGGCACTCCACTAGTCACCATCCGCCAATCCGAATAGCACCCGTTGACCCCCACTCTCTGCCTCCTATTTGACAACCAATCCTCTGTCCACGCTAACACCCTACCCCCAACTCCATGTCCCTCGACCTTCTGCAGTAACCTCCTGTGAGGTACCTTGTCAAACGCCTTCTGAAAATCTAGAAAGACCACATCCACCGGCTCTCCTCTATCCACCGCCCTAGACACATCCTCATAGAACTCCAGTAAATTTGTCATACACGACTTCCCTTTAATGAAACCGTGTTGCGTCTGCCCTATCAAGCAATTCCCTTCAAGATGCCTCGCAATTTCCTCCTTAATGACAGATTCTAACATTTTACCTACCACAGAAGTTAAACTGACCGGCCTATAATTCCCCGCCTTTTGCCTGGCACCCTTCTTAAACAACGGCGTGGTGGGTGAACGGGATACCCGTGGTGGGTGAACGGGAAAATTCCGGTCAATACCTCAGATACCTCTTTACGCTACTGAACGGTTAATTGTTGCCTCCATCTAACTAATACTTAGTTCTTTTGTTAAATGTACATGAATGAGACTTTTCAGGAGGAAGTTTGATATTTGGAGGCTAAGGAAATTTGGCATGTCCACTCCGACTCGCGCCAACTTTTACTGATGCGCCATCTGGATGCATCACAGTTTGGTGTGGGCTCCTGCCCTTCCCAAAACCACAAGAAACTACAAAGGGTCACGAATGAAGCCAGCCCATCATACAAATCAGCCTCCCATCCATTGACACTGTCTACACTTCCCACTGCCTCGGAAAAGCAGTCGGCATAATCGAGCGTTGCGACGTTAATAGGTTAATTTTAGAAGTGATGGAACCATCAGTCAAATGCGAAACATGAAGGAGAGAAAATCAATTCAGGTGGTAATTGAATGTTAGCCCAAATGTGTATCTGGAAACATTGTTTTGAGTTACTTTGAAGAACGTCAATTATATAGGCCTGAATTCTTGCTCTCAAGGCAGAAGCACAAATTCTGCAAAATTCCCAACAACCTGTCCTGATCCCGCACCCCCCCATGCTAACACTATAGTTAAGAAAGCCCTCCAACACCTCTATTTTCTCAGGAAGCTCAGGAAATTTTGCATGTCCATTATGGCTCTCACCAACTTCTGCAACTGCACCATTGAAAGCGTCCTTGCTGGCTGTATCACAGCTTGGTATGATTCCTGCCCTTCCTAAGACCGCAAGAAACCACAAAGAATGTCGTGAATGAAGCTCAGTCCATCACTCAAATCAGCTTCCCATCCGCTGACATTGTCTACACTTCTTGCTGCCTTGGAAAAGCAGCCAGCGTAATCAAGGACCCCATACATCACGGACATACTTTCTTCCACCTTCTTCCATCAGAAAAAAGATACAAAAGTCTGAGAACATGTACCAACTGACTCAAGAACAGCTTCCTCCCAGCTGCCATCAGACTTCTGAATGGATCTACCTCGCATTAAGTTGATATTTATCTACACTCTAGCTGTGACAGTAAACCACATTCTGTACTCTCTCCTTTTCTATGAATGGCATGCTTTCTGTGTATAGCGCACAAGAAACAATACTTTTCACTGTATCCCAATACAAGTGACAACAATAAATCAAATCAAAGATTCTGCAAACCCAACTCCAGAGAAAGTGCCCCAAGGGGTCTGATTTTCATTCTGGCAGGGTGAGCATGAACTGGAATCAGGCCTGCCACCTCCATAAGCAATACAGAGGCAGACCGGGAGTTACCAGGTTTCCTTCCACAGTCCAAAGATGTGCAAGTTAGGTGGATTGGCCATGCTAACTTGCTCCTTCATGTTCCAAAATGTATAGGTTAGGGGGATTAGCCATGGTAAATTTGTGGGGAGAGGGCCCAGGTATGATACTCTGTCAGACAGTCATTGCAGTCTTGATGGGCCAAATGGCCACCTTCTGCACTGTAGGGATTCTATGATTCTATTCTATGAGGGTGCAAACTCATGTCAACCCGTGCCCCCACCCAACACTCTTTTCCCTTACACGTACATGCCAATTCATGCTGTATCTATCCTTGTCAGACTTCAGAACCCAGGCTGAGATAAAGTAAAATAAAGATTCAACTGTCTACTGATGATTTCACTATTCAAAAAACTCTAAAACCTATCCACTACACTTAAATTCCTTCAAATACTTCATCGCTTATGAAAGCGAGCATTTGTTTTCAGAGTCCCACATCAAAGATTTAATAACCACTTGGAATGATCAATCAAACTGTGAACTGCCAGGCACCCTGTTGTGATAATGTTAGATTGTGGAATCATTGATGTAGCACAAATCCTATAATGATGACTATCAGCTTATGCCAGCAGACTGAGTGAAATAGCAAACACTTGTTTTTAAATTATGGACAATCTTTTCTTTCAACTTCAAGGACAGGAGATTTAAATATCCTGACAACATGAAAGTTCCAAGGGCATATAAACGTCCTGACAGCTCCAGTGAGTTTGTCTACTTTATGTACATTCTAGTTTTACAAGTCCCAAAGGGCACTTGACCTCTCTCAAAGGCACTCCTGGACTATTCCAAAAGTGTACCTTACAGCCCCAAAGCAATACATTATCTTTCTAAAAAAGCTTACACCTTCTCTTAAGAAGTGAAAAGCTCACAATTGCGGACATTTCACTAACAAAAATGATAGCTGTTTGAAGGCAGATGCGCTTGTACATGTTTAGCTAACTTACAATGCCCAGACGTACAAGTTGAACCTATCCCTGTTCCTCCCACCTACCTCCCTGGAGGAAATGTTGAGAGCTGAGTTTAGGGGCTAGATTTCCAGAATCAGGGACCCGGTGCCTCTTTGGCTCAGCCAGAGATCCTTTCTGTTCTTGTCAAAACTTAGGCTGTAGCTCTGTATTGGATAAACAAAATGCACATCGAAGGCGAAAAGTGTCATGAAGTAAACAGTTGCTGTTTACATTGTCTACTGGCACCTGCGCAGGCTCATGAATTATGCAGCCACAGCACTCAGTAATATATTTCCTGTAAATCTCTGCTCTCTGATCTATACCTGCTGCATAATCTATTGTTTAACAAAAAAGACAGGGCTCTGCAATATAACATGTTTCTTTCTAGTTGCTGTGTCATAAAATTACCAATATCCTTTATCCAACATCAGACAACATTACTTTCAGCTTGAAGTGACATAGGTAAACCTTCACATCAAAGAAACGGGTCTCTGTACTGAAGTACGCTAAAATCAATTTTAAAAGTAGATTCAGATAAAAAGAAAATAACTACAAACATTACGAATTGGAAATGAAAAGCATGCTTTGAAGAAGGTTCTGTACCCAAACGTTAACCTGTCTCTTTTTCATGACAGTTTTTTAATACCGTACTGATGCTAAGAAATAGTGCACAGAATTTAAAGCACTCATTCAATTTTGGAGTTTAGCCACTGATGAAAGATTTTACAACCCCTTTCAACCTTTGGTTACATTGCTGTCTTGTAGTTCACTTCAACACGTCCATTATGGCGTGTTTAAGATGGGTAGTCACTAATTCCCTTAACTTCTCTTCTGCTTCTGAAACAATAGACCATTATTATTCCCTGATGAGGTGCTATATTAATGTCACAGTTGTTATCTTATCTCAACATATGTACACGCTATGTGTCAAAATTACTTTGAAACGGGGTGATGAGGGCACTGGCTGGCTCATTCCATTTCATTGTTTCCACTCCCAGGTGTAAGTTCCGAAGGTGTGGACAACTTGAGAGGTCACTTCACACCAGGTTGTAGTCCAACAGATTTATTTGAAATCACAAGTGTTTGGAGTGCTGCACCTATTTCAGGTGAAGTGGAGTGAGGTGCACAGGCACAGAGTATATCGGGGGAGTGACGATAGCCCAACACTAACAAGTAATCAAGAGTGTCAAAGGATAAGTACAGACAGTGTAGGCCGACTGAATAACAAGTCTTTGTAAGTAATCATGAGTGTTAATAGGCAAGTGCAAGCAGTTAAGTATAATCAGTACGTGTAAAGTGTCAACAGGCCGTATAACAAATGGAGGGATGACCTCAGAACTGATTATCTGAGACTAGAGATAATTACAAGCAACCGAAGAGTGAGATGGTGTGAAGCACTGTGCAAACAAATCCAGAGAGAGAGATCATCACTAGATGCATGGTATCGAAACAGGACAGTTAGGGAGCTTCCCCCCCGACAGAACAATACGGTGGGATTACATGTAGCGTGACATGAACCCCAGATCATGGTTAAGGCTGTCCTCATGAGTGTGGAACTGCAGTGTCATGCTGTGCATAGGCCACCTTGGAGAACAATTACTCGAAGATCAGAGGCTGAGTGTCCTTGGCCACTGAAGTGTTCTCTGACTGGGAGGGAACACGATTGTTTGCATGGTGTCCGTTCACCCGTCATCCTAGTGTCTGCACAGTCTCACTGATGTATCATGCCCCGAGGCATCTTTTCCTGCAGAGTATGAGGTAGACTGCATTGGCTGGTGTTCCCCCATGTCATGGTACACAGGTACCATGACATGGGGGATCTAACATGTCCTGCAGAGGTTACTATGGCTGGGTTGTACAGTGTCATTGTCACTGTTCCCGAGGGCTGGGCATCTTGCTGCGAGCTATGGTCTGTTTGAGGTTAGGCATCTGTTTGAAGACGAGTGATCGTGTAGGGATAGGTGAGATATTCTTCATCGTTGATGAAATATTGAAGGCTACGAAGAACCTAGTGTAGTTTCTGTACTCTGGGGAAGTATTGGATGACTAAGAGCGTTCTATCGGTCATGTCCCGTGTTCGTCTCCTCAGGATAGCATTGCCGTCTTTTGCAGTGGCGTGTCACAACCGTTGATTGATGAGTTGTACATTGTAACCTATTTTTAATGAGGGCGTCTTTTAGCATCCACCGTGTTCCTCCCCGTTAGATCCTATGTATACACAGAACCTGTACGTAAGGGGTGGCTTCTTCACTGTGCTTGGGGTGGAAGCTGGACAAAGCTGACCATTGTTAGGTTATCCATGGGCTGACGGTGAGTGAAGTACTGAGGTGTCCGTCCTTGATGGAAATGCGTGCGTCCAAAAATGGGACTGATTCTGAAGAGTAGACGGTGGTGAGTCTCACGGTAGGATGGAATTTGTTGAGAACATTGTTGAGGTGACTTGTGGACATTGGCGTTTCACTGTTTTGAACATGAGAATCTTATTGTTGATTATCTGCTAGTTTTGCTTTTAGTATGCATTGCTAGTTTTTTTTTTAAATGCACTCTTCAGGGATGTGAGCGTTGCTGGATCGGCCAGCATTTATTGCCAGTTCCTAACAGCCCTCCATTTCACAGGATATTTGAGAGTCCACCACATTATCGTGAATCTGGAGTCACATGTAGGCCAAGCCAGGGAGAGAGAGCAGTTTTCTTTCCCCAAAGGGCACTCGTAAACCAGATGAGTTTGTTTAAAGAATCGACAATGGTTCTGTGGTCATCATTCGACTTTTAATTCCAGATTTCTGTTGAATTCAAACGTCACAATCTGCTATGGCACGATTTCAAACCAGGTCCCTAGATCTTGTCTGGGTCTCTGGATTCTTAGTCCAGTGAGAATACCACTGCACAACCACCTCTCCTAGTTTTTGTTTATATTGGATATTTTTTGGTACGTCGAAGGATATGACATTGTGTGTGAATAAAGATTTAGGGCAGGATTCTCTGGCCTCCCCAAGACCAAGACGGGAGGCAGCGTGCCATTGGCCGGCAGCGGGATGTTCTGGTCCCACTGCGGTGAATGGGTTTGATCGTTGATTCATTGTCAGAAAGGGGAATGAGTGAAGAGTTATTAATTTTCCTATTTTCAGAAATTATGCAGCAGAATGCCAATATATCACACACTTTCTGCTCGCATCTGTAATATTTATACAAATTCAGAACACACAGGGAGTTTTACTAATAATCCACTCGTTGGTTAATTTGTTTCCCATCAGTAACCAAATGCCTGTCTTAAATCATGTAAAGCAGAAAACTGCACAAAGCATTAGAGAGCATTTTAAGATCATGAATTATGTGATCTGATTAATTTCAGTGAGAGAATTAACTTGAACAAAAATTAACAGGTTAGAACGTGGATGCTTCATTTAGCAACTGCATGCCATATTTGTTAACTTATTCACTGTTCTGACTGAGCACAAAAATAAATTTAATTCTAGCTGAAACCAGAAAAATCTACAGCTGGAGGCATATTCAATCCAGAAAACCATGTTAATGCAATGTTGTGCAAATCTTCACCAGGTCTGAGTCCCTTGTATGTATTTATCTGCGTTGTAACTCAGTCCTCCCTTTGGCACTATTCCTTCTTTTAGAATCATCCAATTTATTTTCATTACACGCAAAATCCAAGTCAACTTTTTTTTTCAATGATCACAGGAAATAAACATGGGATTTGCCCATTCTGATTGGTTGACTCCTGCACTTCCTTCACTCAGCAACAGCCAGTGGCTATTTCCTGATAATAAATTGTGAACCAAGCCAACTTTCCCAAGAATAACCCTGCACCAAATGGAGCAAAGTGCCATACAACTAGCTTACTGTGCGCTCCTCACACTTTCCCATCATTTGATTGAACCTAATGAGACAGGATTAAGGATGGTCAAAAACAAAGGGAAAAAAGAAAGACAAGCAGTAGGAGGCCATTTGGCCCCTTATACCTGCTCTGATAAATACCTGCTAAAAATGGAGAACTGGTGAAAGACGCACATTTTTTTCTATCCAAGAGGCCCAACGCAATTGATGAGGTAATCAGGCACTTTTCTGGACAGCATCGGGCCTCCCACTTGATTAAACCCCCAATGGAGCCCTTTCCCAAGAACTGCTGGCCAGAGGCTGAGAGTTCTCTAAATCTGCAGCACCACTGGGAGTGGTGGCCACCGCCGGTATTGCATTTGAGCCTGGAAGAGTGATTGGCCATGGATAAGAACTTAAGAACATAAGAAACAGGAGCAGGAGTAGGCCATCTAGCCCTTCGAGCCTGCCCCGCCATTCAATAAGATCATGGCTGATCTGAAGTGGATCAGTTCCACTTACCCGCCCTCCCCCCGTAACCCTTAATCCCCTCGCTTATCAAAAACCCATCAACCCGCGTCTTAAATATATTTAGCGAGGCAGCCTCCACCACTTCAACGGGCAGAGAATTCCAGAGATTTATCACCCTTTGAGTGAAGAAGTTCCTCCTCAACTCCATTCTAAACTGCCCCCCCCTTCTTACCTTGAGGCTGTGCCCTCTAGTCCTACTGTCCTTTCTGAGCGGGAAAAGTCTCTCCACCTCTATCCTATCCATCCCATTCATCATCTTATACATCTCAATGAGATCTCCCCTCATTCTTCTAAACTCTAACGAGTACAAGCCTAGTTTATTCAGCCTCTCCTCATAGCTCAACCCCCTCAACTCCGGCATCAGCCTAGTAAACCTCCTCTGCACTCCCTCCAAGGCCAAAATATCCTTGCCTAAGTGCGGTGAGCTGCGGCCTCACCAGTGCCCTGTACAGTTGCAGCAAGACCTCCCTACTTTTATATTCAATCCCCCTCGCTATGAAGGCCAGCATCCCATTCGCCTTCCTGACCACCTGCTGCACCTGCAAGCTGGGTTTTTGCGACTCATGCACAAGGACCCCGAGGTCCCTCTGCACCGTTGCATGATGCAGATTTTCGCCATTTAAGTAATAATCCTTCCTACCATTATTCCTACCAAAGTGGACAACTTCACACTTGCTAACATGAAATTCCATTTGCCAGTTCCTGGCCCATTCGCCCAGCCTATCTCGATCCTTCTGCAGACTTTCCAATCCCTCCGCACAATTTGCCGTTCCACCAATCTTGGTGTCATCAGCAAATTTCGACACCGTACACTCGGTTCCCTCCTCCAGATCATCTATATAAATGGTAAAAAGCTGAGGCCCCAGCACCGACCCCTGAGGCACTCCACTAGTCACCAACCGCCAATCCGGATAGCACCCGTTGACCCCCACTCTCTGCCTCCTATTTGACAGCTAATCTCCTATCCACGCTAACACCCGACCCCCAACTCCATGCCCCCTGACCTTCTGTAATAACCTCTTGTGAGGCACCTTGTCAAACGCCTTCCGAATATCAAGAAACACCACATCTACCGGCTCTCCTCTATCCACCGCCCTAGACACATCCTCATAGAACTCCAGTAAATTTGTCAGACACGACTTCCCCTTAACAAAGCCGTGCTGCGTCTGCTCTATCAAGCAATTCTCCTCAAGATGCCTCGCTATTTTCTCCTTGATCACGGATTTTAGCATTTTACCTACAACAGACGTTAAACTAACCGGCCTATAATTCCCCGCCTTTTGCCTGGCACCCTTCTTAAACAACGGCGTAACATTAGCCGTTTTCCAATCTTCCGGCACTTCCCTGGAATCCAGCGAGGTTTGGACAATAATCATCAAGGCATCCATCCCTGGATAGAGGTGATTGTGGGCTAATGGAGGGTTGGCAGGGTGGTAGGATGGGGGGGGGTGGGTGGGAGGGTTGGCAGGGTGGTAGGATGGGGGGGGTGGTGGGTGGGAGGGGTGCCATGCTGCATTCCTCGATCAAGCACATATTGAGAATGACCTCACTCCTTCGGCTCTATAATGTTTGCTGAACAGCCTTCCTGGAGGGTGAGGGGATAAGGCCCATAAGTCGCAAGTTAAGGTCCTTAACTCACCCCCAACCTTACTGCTCTGAGCTTGATCGTGGGGAGTCTGGAAAATGGTGGGGTCCATTTCCATCCAGTCAAACAACTCGTACTGACAGAATTCAGCTTGGGACAGGGAAGGGGGAATTAAATTCTATCCAATAATTAACCATCAGGAAATACCTTGCCTGACGAATTGCATTAAATACTTTGGCGAGAGTATGCATGGGCATTGTAATGGATGTAGTATAACTCGATATCCAAAAATAAGGTCATGGAATGCAGAGGCAGAGATCACAAAATGTACAGTTAGCAAGAGAGAAAGAAAAGAGGGTGAAGGAATAATTATTCAGATTGTCAATAGGTAGAAAGTGGGTGTCATAGTTTGCAGGGTGACTTAGAAAGGTTGCAGAGCTGGGCCGCGAGGTGGCGGATGGAGTTTAATTTGGAGAAGTGTGAGGTAATTCATTTTGGTAGGAATAACAGATGTGTTGAGTATAGGGCTAACGGGAGGACTTTGAATAGTGTGGAGGAGCAGAGGGATCTAGGTGTATGTGTACATAGATCCCTGAAAGTTGGGAATCAAGTAGATAAGGTTGTTAAGAAGGCATACGGTGTCTTGGCGTTTATTGGTAGGGGGATTGAATTTAGGAGTCGCAGCGTCATGATGCAACTGTACACAACTCTGGTGCGGCCGCACTTGGAGTATTGTGTGCAGTTCTGGTCCCCACATTACAGGAAGGATATAGAGGCTTTGGAGAGGGTGCAGAGGAGGTTTACCAGGATGTTGCCTGGTATGGTGGGGAGGTCCTATGAGGAGAGACTGAGAGATTTGGGGTTGTTTTCGCTGGAAAGAAGGCGGCTAAGAGGGGACCTTATTGAAACATATAAGATGATTAGTGGTTTAGACAGGGTGGATAGTGGTAGCCTTTTTCCTCGGATGGAGAAAGCTAGCATGAGGGGGCACGGCTTTAAATTAAGGGGGGGTAGTTATAGGACTGATGTCAGGGGTAGGTTCTTTACCCAGAGGGTGGTGAGGGACTGGAATGCCCTGCCAGCTGCAGTTGTAAATGCACCTAGTTTGGGGGCGTTTAAGAGATCTGTGGATAGGTTTATGGACGAAATGGGATTGGTTTAGATTAGTGGGTTCGTGTTGTTTTTTTTTAAAAGCTGGTCGGCGCAACATCGTGGGCCGAAGGGCCTGTTCTGCGCTGTAATGTTCTATGTTCTATGTTCTAAAGTATTGTTCCACAAGGCCCAATTCTGGGATTATTATGGTTAACAAATTATACTAATGGTTTTGGCTTTGAAATCAAAAACACAATTTCCAAGTTTGAGGATGTTGTGGAATTGGGGTCATCGTCAATAATGATGAAGATGGCAACGAACGACAAGTTGGCATGAAAATAAATGGTGCAGAACGGACAAATAACTTTCAGGGCAAACAAGTGTGAGGTGTTACATTTTGATGGGAAAATTAAGAAAGTCACACATCACTTGGAAAATAATAATTTAAATGGGATAGACACCAAAAGGGACTCAGGAGCACAAATACAAGAATCACTAAAAACTGTGATGCAGCTTAGTAAAGCTATAGAGCAGCACTATAGAGCAGATAAATTAGCAACTCCATTAGATTGTGATGTGTTGTTCAGTTTGAGTTTTCCTGACAAATCTTCCTAAAATCCCGGGATCAAATCTTCTTCCACCCCACTTGGGTTTACTTCCAACAGGAAAATAAATCTAAGTACAGTTCTTCTGAAACCTGGATTGGGCATTAGACCATGCAAGAATTCTGTGTACAGTTCTGGTCATCATATTGTAAAAAAGATACTGAAGTATTGCAGTCGGCGCAAGGCGGTTTACAAGGATATCAACAATGTAAGGTTATAGCTATCAAGAAAATATAAACAAGCTACAGTTTGAGCATCATGGAAACATTACAGCTCAGAAACAGGCCTTTTGGCCCTTCTTGGCTGTGCTGAACCATTTTTCTACCCAGTCCCATTGACCTGCACCTGAACCATATCCCCCCACACCCCTCTCATCCATGTACCTGTCCAAGTTGTTCTTAAATATTAAAAGTGAGCCCGCATTTACCATTTCATCTGGCAGCTCATTCCACACTCCCACCACTCTCTGTGTGAAGAAGCCTCCCCTCATAATCCCTTTAAACTTTTCCCCCTTCACCTTTAACCCACGCCCTCTGGTTTTTTCCTCCCCTAGCCTCAGTGGAAAAAGCCTGCTTGCATTCACTCTATCTATACCCATCATAATTTTATACAACTCTATCAAATCTCCCCTCATTCTCCTGTGCTCCAAGAATAAAGTCCTAACCTATTCAACCTTTCTCAGTTTCTCCAGCACCAGCAAGATCCTTGTAAACCTTCACTGCATTCTTTCAACCTTATTAATATCCTTCCTGTAATTAGGTGACCAAAACTGTGCACAATACTCGAAATTCGGCCTCACAAATGTCTTATACAACTTCACCATAACATTCCAACTCTTATACTCAATACTTTGATTTATAAAGACCAATGTACCAAAAGCGCTCTTTACGACCCTATCTACTTGTGATGCCACTTTTAGGGAATCATGCATCTGTATTCCTGGATTATGTATCTGTATTCCCAGAATTATCCTTTAGCCATAAATCTGAAAACCAAATTCATTGAAAATCTGTACTTGTTTTTAACCTCATCAACTATGGTGCAAGAAGTCTGTGACCCAAGCTGTCACATACTTCACCGACAGCACCCGACTTTCAGCATGGAAAGCCTAGTTATTTCTCTGCACTGTTTGCGTTGCGAACCCTCTCCCGCAACAGAATTGGAAGCAGAGCCAAAGGTGCCAACTTGCGACAGATATCCTGTGATTATTAATCAATGGTCCATCTTACTTCTCTAACGATTATTTTTTTACTTTACACTATAGCTAACCCAGAATTTGGCCGTTTGGCCTGGGCCTTTTTATGGTACACGAAAAGTGAAATTATCTAAAATCCAAAATATAATTGGCTCCAAAGGGTTTTGGATAAAGGATACTCAAACTGTAGTCCTTTTTTTATTTCACAAACAGAAGGCTGATTGGGGGTGACTTAATAAAGGTGTTTAAAATGATCAAAGGTTTTGATCATGCAAATTCATTCCTCTTTCAACATGTGAGAACAACGAGACCAGAGGCCATCAAAATTAGATGGCCACAAAGAAATATAATAGGAAATTCAGGAGAAAGGTCATCGACCTGGAACTTGTAACTATTTTTCTCCAATGATGCTGCCTGACCTACTGAGAACTTACAGCACTTTTCCTTTCACATTTCCAGCTCCTGCATTATTTTGGTTTTGTAAGTATGAGAGGAGGTTTGAGTATAAGTGCTGACATGGACTAGTTAGCTTGAATGGCTTCTTTGTGCACGACATAATCTATGCAAATACAGTTGCCTGGAATACATGGGCACAGCATACAGCTTTTGTATATAATTCAATACACTTTGCGTTTCCCTCCATATTTGGCTATGCAGGCTACCTCAGGTGTCGTGTCAATCTTTGGCATTCATGGAGATTTTTGATGCGTGGACATGAACTTCAGTGTATAATTAATATCTACATTTACAAAGCTTTTTTTTATTGGAATCTTAAAAAAAGGCTAGGAAAAGAAATGCTCACTTACGCACACAGATTGGGAGCTGTCCAGACCAGTTGTGGTCTTGTTGACAAATTCGTACAGATGAGCCAATAAGACGAAACCCAGGATTACATTGGTAAACCACAGTATCCCTGTAACCGTAATTCTCTCCAACCACTTGACCATTTACAATTGGATCTGGAATTCCACAGTGTCCGGCTGAAAGGTTAAAACAAAAGATAAAATTTTAAGAAAATAAAGACATGCTTAATTCAAAACCGATCAGAATTACAGCCAATGTCCAGGATTCTCTGGTTGTTCATGCCTGTAGGATTCTCTGGTCCCACCGGCAGTGCACACTTGCCCACAAGTTTCTGATGGGATGGGGTGGTTTCCATAGGAAATCCCAGTGACAGGGCCGAAACCAGGGAATCCCACCGCCAGCTAACAACACACTGCCTCTTGCCACTGAGAAACACGTGGGAGACCAGAGAATCCCACCCAACATTCATAACTGAGCATTTTAATTTTAATTAGAGTTAAATTTTAAGTTTACAAGTTTCAACTTTAAACTGAATAATTTGTTCATGCTGCGGACAAAATTATTCTCTCTTTCTCTACATAAATATACATAATATATCTATAATATATAACTTGCTGAAAAATATTTCAGTAAAGACTTTTACTCTTGTGCACATCAAGACATTGACACAAAAGCAATGCAAAGGAAATCAAAAAATATACACTGGATGAGAAGGGGCTGTTGGTTTATTGGCAATCTGATTGGTGGAGGCATTGCCATGGAGAATGATGGTGACAGACAGTTAACTGTCAAGAATTGCGTTAAATTTAAATCTGGCAGCTTGACTCCGATTGGTCAAATCATTGCCCTGAGGAATGACCAACGAATGGCTGTCTTGTATTTTGTTTTGCTAAAACAGGCACCGGCCGCATGATTTTGTTGATTTTTTTTGCACTGTATTCTTTCCAATGTCCTGCTGTGTGCAAGACAAGAAGCTTTGACAAAACATCTTGCTTTTTTTCATCGACACTTAAGTTCTGTGCTACAAAACAATGACATAAGTATAAAGACTATCCGACAGCCGGGAAATCACATCTGTTCATCCTGGATTATCCGCATCCTCCCAACAATGCTTGGGCACTGTCCCCTGGCACTGCCCTGCTGCTCCTCAAGTGCTGCATTCACCTGAGCTCCCCTGGGAAGCCTGCTCACCGAGTGCGGGCCTGGGGATAGCAGTCGTGATTCACGCCATTCTGCCGTCATGCCTACGTAGATGGATTTTCTGATGGGGTGGCGGATGGGATGGGGGGGATCGTTCAGGCATATGGGGTCTAATAATTAAAATGTAAATATGTTCAAATTATGTTGAATGTCGGGAAACAGACCCGGACACTGATGGTGGGAGAGGACAATCACGTCACACATTTAAGCTGAGGTAAAACGTGACTTTTTTCGCAATATTTTCTGCTCCCGTCACTAAACCGGACTGATGCGATCAGGAGCAGAAAGCCTCGGCCGATAGATGTGAAAGATACCCTCTTACCTAGGCATCTAGTTTCAGTTCCACTCCAAAGCCCTGATGCCAGGCATTCTCTGACAGTTGAGCCAACTAGGATGTAGCCTGCGTCACAGGTCAAGATGGCCGTCGCTCCGAATGTTGTCTGAGTTCCAATCTTTTTCCCATTAGGGGGATTGCCTAGTTCTCCACAAGAGATAACTAAGGAAAACGAAATGAAGAGAATGGATGAATTGGGTAGCAGTAACTTTCTCAGAGTAGATGTTGCTAGGATATAATATCTCGGTTATGTTCCAAGTCACTTACAAAATGACATACTGAACTTGGGGACAGATCATTCATTCCAACATGTGTCATGAAGTCGCAGGCCACAAAATTGTGCCTAGGATTTGCTGTATAATTTCTAAATCAAGGTCCTGGCTTCAGAGGAGGGTATTGGGCAGGATTTCCGCCTGCACTCGCCTCCAAACCGGAAAATCTCGCTCGAAGTCAATGGACCTTTGCATGACCCCAACTCACCCACCCACGATGGTACCCGTGGCATGCGGGATGGGAAAATACCCCCAACGGTCTCAAAAGAGGATAAAGGAACTGAAGGCCAAGTAACCCATCACCTCTCCCATTACTTTCTATTGGCCATTTATTTAGCTGGCATTTTAGAAGAACACTGACAGGAAAGGGAGAAATTAAAATTTTTCAATTATAAACACTGATATTTACTAAGTATGAAAATACCAGTTTAAAAGATAATGCAACTCAAATAATCAATTAGAAAGTTAACTCAGAATAGATTCAACATTTTCATTAATTTGAGGATTTGAATAACTGTTTGGATTGCATTATAAGGTATATTAGAGAAATTTTGATGATAGGTTTCAAAAAGAAAATGATTTGAAACAATCGTTATAATTACTTTGACAGCGCGGTCTTTCTCTCCCCCAGCTCCAAGTTCCATTCGCTAAACAGTTGATGGTAGTCGGTCCAAGTCGATAGTAGCCAGGGTCACAGGTGAAGACAACTTTTGTTCGAAATTCGTAATGTGAACCATTCACCACTCGCCAACTCCCATGCTCCAAAGTGAAAGAACTGATGCTGGGGCAAGTCATCACTTGTATCAAAATAAAAAAAGTTGGTTGACTGATTAGAAAATCGGAAAACCAAACACAGTTAAATATAGCCTGTGCTGTGTGACAAAGGAACGCAATTCACCACAGGGACCGTCAGAACTTTGGTAACAATATAACACCAAAGTTAACGGGTCACATTTTGTTCTGAGAGACAAGTGAATTACCCGAGCTATTCATTACATTGCCCAAATACTTTCTGTAGGTTTTTACACTGGCCTCTTTTACGTAAAAGATGTTGGGATGATCATTAATTTGAGGATCAAAGTGATGCAACACCCTCTATCTCAGACCTGTATGAACAGCTGGCCCGACCCAGCTGGAGAGAAAGGAGGCCATCGAGGCCCCCCTATGGGATCAGGTGCCCATCGATAACAGGGTAGTGCCAAGGGGTCGGGACTGTGGGGTGGGCGTTGATGGGATCAGGGTTGCCGGTGGGGAAGGGGAGTGGAAATTGGGAGATCGGAGCTGTCGGGAGGGGTGGGTGGGAGATGAAGGCGGGTTGAGGGGGAGAGGGGGTCGAGGCTGGCCTGGGCATGTTTGTGGGGTTGGGGGGGGAAGAAGTGACCAGGCGGTGAGGGGATCAGAGAGGAAGTGATCGGGGGTGTCCTGGAGTGGTGGAGCTGGCCAGCGGTTTAGCTGGTCAGTGATCAGGAGGCCGGCAGTGTGGGGCCACTGCGCATACACCAATCTCGGCGCTGACAGATCGGTCCACCTGCAGTCGCCCATTTATTGCGATGCTGCCGGTCTCTCCAGTAGGAATAGGCCCCACCCATTGATTTTCAGTGTGACTCACGCTGGTGCACTCTGCAGTGCACAGAATGTGGGTGATTCATTTTTAAACTTCTGCTGAAAAAAAAAGCACAATCAAAGAAGAAATAGCGAGGCACCGAGAGAAGAATGGTTTGATAGAGCAGACGTAGCACGGATTCGTTAAGGGGAAGTCGTGTCTGACAAATTTATTGGAATTCTATGAGGATGTGTCTAGTGCAGTAGACGGAGGGGAACCGGTGGATGTGGTGTTTCTCGATTTTCAGAAGGCGTTTGATAAGGTGCCTCACAAAAGGTTGCTACAAAAGGTTAGGGTGCACAGAGTTGGGGGTAAGGTGTTAGCGTGGATAAGGGATTGGCTGTCTAATAGGAATGATGTGGATATGCCGGTGTTGGACTGGGGTAAACACAGTAAAAAGTCTGACAACACCAGCTTTCAGTCCAACTGATTTATTTGATAGTAAACTCGCAAGCTTTCGGGGTTTGCCCCTTCATCAGGTGAATGGAGAGTTCTGGCCTCAGACAGAGCATATAAAGCACAGACAGCAGGTTAGGTGTAAAGATTTGCATTCTAATCAGTAATCTGTAAACTGTCTGTGCTTTATACGCTCTGTCTGAGGCCAGAACTCTCCATTCACCTGATGAAGGGGCAAACCCTGAAAGCTAGTGAGTTTACTATCAAATAAATCAGTTGGACTGAAACCTGGTGTTGTTAGACTTTTTACTGTGTTTACTAGGAGGCAGAGAGTTAGAGTCAACGGGTGCTATTCTGATTGGCGGTTGGTGACTAGTGGAGTGCCCCAGGAGTCAGTGCTGGGGCCTCAGCTATTTACCATTTATATAGATGATCTGGAGGAGGGAACCGAGTGTAGGGTGTCGAAATTTGCTGATGACACAAGGATAAGTGGAACAGCAAATTGTGCGGAGGGTGTGGAAAGTCTGCAGAGGGATCCAGATAGGCTGAGCGAGTGGGCGAGGACCTGGCAGATGGAATACAATGTTGGCAAGTGTGAGGTTATCCACTTTGGCAGGAATAATAGTAGGAAGGACTACTACTTACAGGGCAAAAAGCTGCAGCATGCTACGGTGCAAAGGGACCTGGGGGTCCTTGTGCATGAGTCGCAAATACCCAGCCGACAGGTGCAGCAGGTGGTCAGGAAGGCAAATGGGATGCTGGCCTTCATAGCGAGGGGGATTGAATATAAAAGTTGGGAGGTCTTGCTGCAGCTGTACGGGGCACTGGTGAGGCCGCAGCTGGAGTACTGTGTGCAGATTTGGTCGCCGCACTTATGCAAGGATATTTTGGCCTTGGAGGGAGTGCAGAGGAGGTTCACTAGGCTGATACCGGAGTTGAGGGGATGAGCTATGAGGAGAGGCTGAATAAACTAGGCTTGTACTCGTTAGAGTTTAGAAGGATGAGGGGGGATCTTATTGAGACGTATAAGATGATGAAAGGGATGGATAGGGTTGGGGTGGAGAGGTTCTTCCTGCTCAGAAAGGACAGCAGGACTAGAGGGCACAGCCTCAAGATAAGGGGGGGATGGAGCTGCAGTTTAGAACAGAGTTGAGGAGGAACTTCTTCACTCAAAGGGTGGTGAATCTCTGGAATTCTCTGCCCGTTGAAGTGGTGGAGGCTACCTCGCTAACTATATTTAAGACGCGGGTCGACAGGTTTTTGGTAGGCAAGGGGATTCAGGGTTATGGGGAGAGAGCGGGAAAGTGGAACTGATCCACTTCAGATCAGCCATGATCTTATTGAATGGCGGGGCAGGCTCGAGGGGCTAGATGGCCTACTCCTGCTCCTATTTCTTATGTTCTCAGTTTATTCCAGTTTTTACGCAAATTTGACATTCCAAATTCTTTGGGGAAAATCACCCCAATGGTTTGATAGAATTTGAGCGTTGCAAAACATCTTTTCAACTTACAAGCATCAGGGCAACTACCAATGTCTCGGGAAACGGAGTATAAAGTTATTGTTTAGTTTCAATTACAAGTATAGATTGGCACTGTTCTTCTTGGTGAGCAGAAGACGGGGAGGAGAGAGAGATGTTCAAAGTCATGAGGGGGCTGGACAGAGGAGAGAGGGAGAAACTCTTCCTGATCATAAAAGGATCATGAATGAAAATGCACAGGTTGAAATCCAGTTGCAAAAGAAGCAAATGTGATGTGAAAAAAAAAATCACTCAGCGAGTGGTTTGGGTCTGGAATACACTGCCTGGAAGTGTGGAGGAGAACATAAGAACGTAACAAATAGGAGCAGGAGTAGGCCATCTAGCCCCTCGAGCCTGCCCCGCCATTCAATAAGATCATGGCTGATCTGTCGTGTCTCAGTTCCACATTCCCGCTCTCTCCCCATAACCCTTAATCCCCTCTCTTATCAAAAACCCATCAACCCGCGTCTTAAAAATATTTAGCGAGGCAGCCTCCACCACTTCAACGGGCAGAGAATTCCAGAGATTCACCACCCTTTGAGTAAAGAAGTTCCTCCTCAACTCCATTCTAAACTGCCCCCCCTTTATCTTGAGGCTGTGCGCCCTAGTCCTACTGTCCTTTCTGAGCAGGAAGAGCCTCTCCACCTCTATCCTATCCATCCCATTCATCATCTTATACGTCTCAATGAGATCTCCCCTCATTCTTCTAAACTCTAACGAGTACAAGCCTAGTTTATTCAGCCTCTCCTCATAGCTCAACCCCCTCAACTCCGGTATTAGCTTAGTAAACCTCCTCTGCACTCCCTCCAAGGCCAAAATATCCTTGCGTAAGTGCGGTGACCAAATCTGCACACAGGCAGATTCAATGGAGGCATTCAAATAATGTATTTGAGGATTACTTTAATAAATGTAAGGTGCAAGGTCAAGGCGGGGAAAATAGGGGAATGGCACTAAATCATAATGGCCATTGGGAGAACTGGTGCAGATATAATGGGCTGAATATCCTCCATCTGCCCCATAAAATTAATGTTAAGTCACAGAATTGTCAAGAGACAGAGGAGTTGTTTGATAATGAACAAGACATTTCACAAAGTTAAAAACGTGTTTGAACTTGAATGAACAAGCCCTGTTTTTTTCTTGTGAGTTTAATCAATATACGTCATGTAACTAGCATAAATTTGCACCTCTCCATGCGTTTCTTTGCTTTGTCATTATTTCTACATTGAAATCTGGTCCAATATATTGTGAACAAGTGTATAATTTTCAGTATTCCTACCTGCTAATTTCAACTGTCTCTTGGTGTGAAGCATAACACAATAACGAACCAAAACGGTCCATGAAAACCTTCTACTTCAATCCAATTTTAGAAGGAGCAATACTCTATTATATTGAGAATGTTTCAAAAGGATATTACAAAGCAGCTCATTATAGAATCTGTGGAAAGTTTTATTCAGGCCTCATTGTGAATCTGGGCCAAAGCAAAGTGATAATGTTTTGGAATTTAAGTAATAAAAACAAGGAGAGGATATCAACTCTGTCTCTAAACATTAGTTTGATCAAATTAGTTTGATTGGCCAGCAGCTGTTGGAAGCAGGACCTTCGCTGACAACAGCCCATGAAAGGCCTTATCAGCAGATAGATTAAATACTCCATCGAGACTTAATCCCATTGCAGCTTCTGAGATGACCACAGTGGGGTTTGAACCCAGCCATTGATTTCTGTCTGGTATGGGGCAGCACGTTGGCACACTAGGCAGCGTGGTGGCACAGTGGTTAGCACTGCTGCCTCACAGCACCACAGACCGGGTTCAATTCCAGCTTTGGTGATCACAGACTCCACACCGTCTGTGTGGAGTTTGCATGTTCTCCCTGTTTCTGCCTGGGTTTCCACTGGGTGCTCTGGTTTCCTTCCACAGACCAAAGATGTGCAGGTTAGGTGAATTGGCCATGCCGAATTGCCCCTCAGTGGCCCAAGATTTGTCAGTGAGGGGGATCAGAAGGGTAAAATGTTCTGTCAGAGAGTTGGTGCAGATTTGATGGGCTGAATGGCCTCCCTCTTCATTGCTGGGATTCTATGAACTACATGCATGTATCCAAGCATGCAAAACTGCTCTCCACTGGGTGGGATCACTAAATTTCAAGCCAGGCAGAACCCAAACATGATAAGAATAATTGCCCAAAGAATTTGCAATCAATGAACTACTTCCGAAATAACTTGCAAAAGTCGGCGAAAAATGACAACTATGTGGATGCAAGGTTCAATCAGAAGTAATGAGATAAATGAGCAGCAAATATATTTTCATGAAGTTGGTTCAGAAATAAATATTGGTCAATACCTTTTCTTAACCAAGAGGACCACAACGCTCCAATTGTAGTCTCACCAAGGTGTTATACAATTGTATATAGACTTCTTTGCTCCTGTATTCAAATCCTCTTGCTATGAAGGCTAAGATCGCATTTGCTTTCCCAATTGCTTGCTGCACCCGCAGATTGCCTTTCAATGATTTATGAACAAGGTTCTCTTTGGCCATCAACACTTCCCAGTCTCTCATTATATAAAATATACTGCACAATACTCCCTTTTTTAACCAAAATAGATAACTTCCCTTTTTTTTTCCCCACGTGATCTTGCCCACCCACCTAAGCTGTCCATATCTCCTTGAAGCATCTATTCATTCTCCTCACAATTCCCATTCCCGCCTACTTTTGTGTCATCAGCGTACTTGGAAATTTACATTGGGCCCCAACATCAAAATCATTGTTATTAGATTGCAAATAGCTGGGACACAGGCACTGACCCCTTGCGCTAAATGAATCCCAGCATGGACAACCCCAAAACTCCTCTTTGAATAATCCCACGAGAGCTTTATGTTCACCTGAGGGACCAGTCAGGCCAGTGGTTGAAGTTTTCATCTCAAGGGAACGAGCATCAAAGAATTGAAACTCGGACATTTAGAAAATTGGTGTGATTGTATGAAATTTCTGCAAATATTTGTTGAATGCGGGAAAAGAAACTTCACACGAGCGTACCAAGTATTCACAAGCTCATATCCAAACAGATCATTTCCAGGATGAAAGAATGAGTTGTGTGGCTTTACAACAATGTATGCACTGAAATAATTTTTGAGCATACGCATTAAATCTCATCACAACACAGGTCAACTCTGGGTTTAACGAAGTAAGTTTACATTTCCGTCCATGTGAAGTTTATCTTTTAGATTGTACACATCGTACATGGGGAGCAGTTTCTTACGTTCCTTACCCAAACAGCGGGGTGGTCGATTTTGATTACTCCATGTACCATCCTGTTGGCACACGGCAGTGGACTGTTCCTTTGACGTCAGTCGATATCCATCATTGCAAAAGTAGCTAACACGTGTATTTACTGAGTAATCCGTTGCAAACACTCCTCCATTCGCAGATGCTTTTGGCACTCCGCATGATATTGCTGGAACAAATAAAACATGTCAGGGATGATACTCAAAAACAGAATCTTTCATGTGTCAGTATTAATGAAAATTATCCAAATAACCATTTGTTCAACACATATCAAGGAGACGTTGTCTGAATAAAAATATATACGATAAACTATTTATAGCTGAGTGACAGAAGTCTGAACTTTTGCCAAGAACATAGTTGTAGGGTTTTGGGGAAAAGGTGAGGGATTATTACGATATGAATTGCTTTTGCAGAGAACTAGCATGGATATGTGAGGCTGAGTGGCTGTAACTGTCTTTGATCTTAATAAAAGTGAATAGGAGCTGAACCAGACTGCTTTGAGTTTGTTCCTTGGTGAAAACAAGTGCATTGCAAGGTCGTTTATCTCTCCACCATTCCCTCCTTCCGTGAGTGAAAGGGGGATAAATCTTCCAGTCTCCCAGTATGAGAGATGTATAAATGACTCATGATGTTCATTGAGAGTCAAGTGGAAGTCTCGACCTGTGAGGATTGTCCGGGAAGTTTAAACTTCCGGCAGACAAACAGCCCGCTCCTTGGGACTCTAATGAGGGCTGACAAGTGGAAGTAGTGTGACGTTCAATAAGGTTCCACACAAGAGGTTAGCAAATAAAATTAGAGCATATGGGTTTGCAAGTACTATACAGCATGGATTGAGAATTGATTAATGGGCAGTTAGTCGACTATGACTACAAAACCAGAAGACACAGGAGCAGGCTATTTGGCCCATCAAGTCTGTTTTACCATTCGATTCGATCATGGCTGTCTTGATATAATCCTCAACACCACTTTTCTGTCTTATCCCCATAACACTTGATTCTCTGACTGATTAAAAATATGACCATCTTAGCCTTGAACATACTCAATGACCCACTGTTGTCTGCAGTAAAGAATTCCCACAAATCCATGATCCTCAGAGGAAATTCCGCCTCATCTCTGTTCGAAACAGGTGATTCCTTATTCTGAGAATATACCTTCTGGTCCTAAACTTTCCCACAACAGAAAACATCCTCGCAGTATTTACCCTGTCAACTACCCTGAGAATTCTAACTGTTTTAATAAGGTTGCCTCTCGCTCTTGTAAACTCCAATGCGTCCAGGCCCAATCAAATTAACTTCTCCTCATAATCCCTCCATACGTGGGCTTCATTTAGCTCATGGGGTCAGTGCCTGTGTCCCAGCTATTTGCAACCTAATAACAATGATTTTGATGTTGGGACCCAATGTAAATTTCCAAGTATGCGGATGACACAAAACTATGGGAATTGTGAGGAAAATGAATAGATGCTTCAAGGAGATATGGACAGCTTAGATGGTGGGCAAGATCACGTTGGAAAAGAAGGGAAGTTATCTATTTTGGTTTAAAAATGGAGTATTGTGCAGTATATTTTATATAATGAGAGACTGGGAAGTGTTGATGTCCAAAGAGAACCTTGTTCATAAGTCATTGAAAGGCAACATGCGGATGCAGCAAGCAATTGGGAAAGCAAATGTTATCTTAGCCTTCATAGCAAGAGGGTTTGAATACAGGAGAAAAGAAGTCTAGACACAATTGTATAACACCTTGGTGAGACCACAATTGGAGTATTGTGTTCAGTTTTGGTCCCCTTGGCTAAGGAAGGATATCGGTGCTAGAAAGGTAGTACAACAGAGGTTCGCCAGACTGATTGCTGGGATGGCAGGATTATCCTATGCGGAGAGACCAAGGAGACTAGGCCTCAGAGTTCAGAAAAATAAGGGGTGATCTCATTGAAATTTACAAAATTATTATAAGGCTTGACAAGGTGGAAGTAGGATGTTTTCCCTGGTTGGAAGGATCTAGGACCCAGTCTCAAAGTTAGAGATAGGTTATTTACAACTGAGATGAGGTGGAATTTCTTCACTCAGCAGGTGGGAAATATTTCAAATTTTCCGTCACCAGAGATCTGAGTGACTCTGTCACTGAGTATATTCAATACAGAGATTGATAGATTTCTAGATATTAAAGATAGGAAGGGAAAGTACAGGAGAATTGTGTTGAAGTAGAAGATCAATTATGATCTTGTTAAATGGCAAAGCAGCCCAAGGGGCCAAAAGGCACACTCCTGCTCTGATTTCCTGGGTTCCTAACATTTCTTGGATAATTTAATAACGGATCCCCAAACACCCCTTTGGTTCCCTGACTATCCCCCGATCATCCATCTAGATCAAACTGAGTTGACCTCACTTTTGACCACCTGACGACGCTCCCCATCAGAATTAAAGAACAGCTCAACCTGACCTCCCTGCCCCTTAATCAGACTACCCACTCTTGCACTGTTCCCCCGACTCCCTTTTCACCTATCCACTTTTGCACTTCACTCACCTGCCCATCTCATCCACTTACCTACTGACTCGCCCAACTAACCATTCACTAACTCACTCATTCATCAACTCAGAACTGTGTACAGTTCTGGTCACCCTATTATAAAAGGGTATTATTCAACTAGAAAGAGTGCAGAAAAGATTTACTAGGATGTCACTCAGACTTCATGGTTTGAGTTATAAGGAGAGGCTGAACTTTTTTCTCTGGAGAGTAGAAGGCTGAGGGGTGATGTTATAGAGGTCTATGAAATAATGAGGGGCATAGTTCAGCTGGATAGTAAATACTTTTTCCCAAAGGTGGGGAAGTCTAAAACTAGAGGGCATAGGTTTAAGGTGAGAGGGGAAGAGACACCAAAGCGTCCAGAGGGGCAACTTTTTCACGCAGAGAGTGGGGAATGTCTGGAACAAGCTGCCAGAGGTAGTCGAAGAGGCGGGTACAATTTTGTCTTTGAAAAAGCATTTAGACAGTGACATGGCTAAGATAGGTGTAGAGGGCTATGGGCCAAATGTGGGCAAATGGGACTAGCTTCGGGGTTTAAAACAAAGGGCGGCATGGACAAATTGGGCCAAAGGGCCTGTTTTCATGCTGTCAACCTCTGTAACTCACTCATTCACTCATATGTTCAGTGACATTCAACTTGGGTGGTTCATCTCATCATACAGCAGCTGGTGCCATTATAAAGTGGGTGTGCCCTATTGTCCCTTGACTCAACTCTGTTCTGATTGAGTTACGCGACGGATGCTGCGCTGCATCTTTGAAAGCCAGGCTTAGAACACCCCAACAGAAATGCAGAGTATTGTTGAGTCAGGGGAAATTCGGAGCGCAGCAGCAATCCGATGATCGTTGCCGCTGCTCAGAAAGTCTGGGCCAAACAATTTGTATGAAGGCACGAGATTAAATACTCACCTTTGCCCTATTGCTGTGTATATCGTTATAACACTCTGCAATGTCACTGCATAATGTAATACTTTGTAATAAGAGTGGTTGTAAAACATGTACGTAAGACATTATCAATCTGTGCAAAGCACATAGTTTTTATAAATGAGTCCAGGCAGCAGGTTGACATTGTTGCTACTTATGATCTTGTCTGGCAGTGCAATATTTCTCAACAGTACTTGTTTCTAGTCGAGTACTTCTCTCTCTATTTCTCTCCTGGAAAGTATGCTTCATTTAATGAAAATGATTATTTTCATCTTTTGGTCCAATCTTTCCTCCAGTGTGTGCTCCAGTGTAACATCCTTTCTCTTTATTTGTTAGATTTATGTGCTTTGGCACTATGGTTGACAGAGCTGATATCTATTTACAGCAATGCAGAGTCATAGGAGAGTTTGGATCAGCTATATAACGTTTCTTTGGAGGGTTCTCGACAAGACAATCACAGAATATTCAAACAATATTCTTCAACACCAACTGCAAAATGCAATGCAACATAGAGAAAGTAACAATGCAATTAAACTGCATATATGTCACTGGTTGCATTTTCACATTCACGCCAAATGTATTGCAGCTGCTGATTTACAATTTTTCATGTTTTTTAAATCTTGTTTATCAGTAGAGAAAGTAGATTAGGTCTGGAACACAGGTCTCTTCATAGGTGGTCAACACTATGCAAATGGTTACTTAGCAGGAGGCAGGACTAGAGCAAGAAGTATTCGGGTGTGCCAGTTTGCCCTCTCTTTGAAAACATCTGTTTCTCACCGATTGTCCATCTCTCTCCAACACCCAGTTTGCAACCAGACCAAAGGACCCCAGCTGAAGCAGGCAAAGGGCAAATTGTGACTCCATTGGCCCAGCAGAAGCTGAATGGAAAAGCAGTTAAATTCCAAGTGACGACTCATGGGATGCTCCTTAAAAGGTTCACTTTGGAGTTTCGTTATATCGTCAGAGCCCAACTGCACATTAAATTCTGACCTGAAAGGGTTAGGTTTCCTTGACCCAGATTCCATTCTGTTTTCTATCAGGAGGCATTGCCTTCCAGTCAAGAAACTGACCTGTGAATTTATAACCTTACGATTACGATTGGTGCGGGCTCTTACTTTCATTGGTAAGAGTTAATTAACACGAATGGGAATTTCCGGTGGAAACCAGCTCAGAATTATAATCCCCTCTCGCCCCCTGAACAGTATAGTCTCACGATGTGCTACTTGAACAATAGGTACTAAGGCCATGTAACTGACCATTGTCCCGAGCTTCAAATTATTGCGGAATCACAAGAAAATACTAAACGCTGAGTTATTTATCTTTTCACAGAACCTAGGTGTTGCTGGCTAGGTCAGCACTTGTTGTCCATCCGTAATTGCACTTGGGATGGTGATAGTGAGCTGCCTTCTTGAACTGCTGCAAACCATGCAGTGCGAGCACATCGTATTGTTCGGGAAAGAGTTCCAGGATTTTGACCCAGGGACAGTGAAGAAACTGCAATATATTTCCATCTCAGGATGGTAATTGACTTGGAGGGGACCTTGCAGGTGGTGGTGTTCCCATATCCCTGCTGTCCTTCTCCTGCTGGAAGGTAGCAGTCATGGATTTGGAAGGTGCTGCCAAAGGAGTTTTCTGAGTTCCTGCAGTGCATCTTGCAGATGGCACACGGCTGCCACTGTGCATCAGTGGTGAAGGAGTGAATGTTTAAGGTGTTGAAGAGAGTGCCAATCAAATGGGTTGGTTTGACCTTAGTGGTTTCGAGCTTCTTGAGTGTTGTTCGAGCTGCACACATCTCGTCAGTGGAGAGTACTCCACCACACTACTGACTTGTGCCGGTGGAGGCTTGAGGGAGTCAGGGGGTGAGTAACTCAAGGTTGAGTTTTCAACCTCTGACCTGCTCTTGCAGCCACTGCGTTTTTATAGCTGATCCAGCTCAGCTTCTGATCATTGATAATCCAAAGATGTTCATAAGAATAATGCCATTGACTGTCAAGAGGAGATGGTCAGATTATTTCTTGTTGCTGTTCAGTTAACCATGTTAACAGCACTAAAACATAAGCAGATGTGTGAACCAACTTTAAATTAAAATTTGCCACCAATTAATGGTCCAATTCAACTTGATGTTCTCATACTTTTAATGTGGTGTCCAATCATTTTTTTTTTATTATTCATTTGTGGGACGTGGGCGTTGCTGGCTGGCCAGCATTTATTGCCCATCCCTAGTTGCCTGAGGGCAGTTGAAAGTCAACAAGTTTGCTGTGGGTCTGGAGTCACATTTAGGCTAGGCCAGGGAAGGACAGCAGGTTTCTTTCCCTGAAGGACATTCGTGAAAGAGACGGGTTTTTCTGACAAGCGACAATGGTTTTATGGTCATCGGTTGATTCTTAATTCCAGATATTTTTTATCGAATTCAAATTCGACCATCTGCGATGGTGGAATTCGAACCGAGGTCTCCAGAACATTAGCTGAGTTTCTGGATTAATCGTCAAGCGATTAGGCCATCACTTCCCCATTTACTACTGAAATAAAATGTTTTTGTCCTGTGGAAGAAGAGTAGAGTTGAAGATAGAAACAAAGATTGTCGTCAGGAGAAAAATAGATTTGTCATGTGCCATTTTTTAAAGGAACATTGACAGAATTCATGAATTAAGGGATGTTTACCTTGACAGGCTGGGACAGGTACATTCCAAGAGTAAAATCCATATGGTGATCTCCTGCACATGGCAGTGCTATTTCCAATAAGTCTGTAGCCTTGCTCACACGCCCAGCGAACAACACTGTTGAGCTGTCCTCCTGTTTGCCTGAGTATTAGGCCATGAGGAGGAGATTCTGGAGTACTGCAGTAATAGGCTAGAAACAAACCAGAGTGACAAGCGTTAGATTTGCTTTGTCCCATTTCAGTCACCTCGGCCCTGATTTGGTGAGGTTACAACTGGGAAAGGTACGAAACTAAATTTACTACCTACCAACGTATCGAATGCGGAAGCCTTTTTTATTCGTACCATGATCAGCTGACCAGCGAAGAAAAAGTTGGTGTCCGTTGCTAGTGATATTGAAAGGGGAAGAATAGTCTCCACTGAAGGAGTTCAACAATGGACTATGGCTGTTTGGACCTTGGTAGAAACAGACAAATTAGCGTGCAAACTTAAATCTGCAATTAAAGTGAACAATAAATTTTAATGATGAATAAATCAGATTACAATGCAATTCTGAAATCAAAGCGACACTGTTTTAAATACTGATGAAAATGGGATGCAAGTAAATTACAAAGTGAGATGTCAGATCAAATGTTGAATAATGTACTGTGATCAATAGCTTTGCACTTCAAGTATTGATTGGAGATCATACAGCTCAGACCAAGTATTGTGCTATCAATAATTGAAGAACTTGAATATCAGTCAAATTACACAATGGATTTTTTAATCATTCAGAATTCTTGATAACCTTCACAATGGAATATTTTATTAATAATACTGTATTAAGAATTTGCATTTTGCACATTGCCACAAATTAAATGATGTACCACAAAGCATAGTTGCTTCTAACCCCAGCTGTGAGACACATGTTTTATTGAATTCAATCATCTTTTACAAGCCACATGCTTTGCCTCCTCTGTAAAGATTTCCTTACTGAGGTGCGAACTAAGCAGCATTCCTAAATTGGCATTTTTAACCGCTTGCTAACGTACATTGATGACAATGGAAAATGCAAGGAACTTGCAGCAAGGAACTTGCAGTTTGTCGTCAAACTGGCTTTCCAGATCATTGCAGCATATTCACTTGGGGTTAGTACACTTTATTTAGTTGTATTTAACATTTCTTCGGACTTTGATAATTTCTGAAATCAAACAAAAAAGTTCACAATTTTTAATTGATTTCCAAAACCTATTTTTTTTTTGTTTCACATTTCTTTCGGACTTTCCATTTCCACATCTTTAAAAATTGAGGATAGGATTTTCTCTGTCCGTGACCATAAATAAAGGCATCTAAATCACCACTGCAAAGTCACGTTTTTAATTTTGAGTTTGCTATTGTGGCGCCACTGTGGCAACAGATTTTGAAATTGGAATGTGAAGAAAAAATGCACAGAAGTGACACAAAAGCAGAACACGTTAAAACAACTCTGATTTTAAACATATCAGTGTATAAAAAATGAAAATGACACTGTGGCAAAAAAGCACAGATGCAGAAGCATCGTAAAAATGTTATTGTCACTAGTTTTGTGCTGGTTTTGCTTGAGTTGTGCAATATAAACATTAAAGGTTAATATAAATTCAGCGAAAGAAAATGTAACAAAGATACCATCAACAGTAAAGGCAGCTTTCAAATATATATCGGCAGAGCATCACAACTCCTGTCTGTGCCCAGGAGTGTCAAGAATCCCTATCCTGAATTGTCAAGGGATACTTGGTCATTCGGCTTATCGTTTGCCACTGGCAATAGGTGAGGCACAATTGCAGTCTTAGTCCTGCCCCATGCATCAGTATGAAACCTGTGTCGAGCTGATTATCGTACGGATTAGCAGGCCCAGGTTGGTTGTCTCCCCAGGAACTAATGAGGAAGAATAGCCGTCCTCACCACTGGTGGGGACATGGGCATTGAGGCCCCCGGAAGATCAGGCGCAAGAGAGGGTGCCCCTTGGCAAGTGCCAGCTTGGCACCCTGACTGTTCAAAGGGCACACTGGCATTGCCCAAGGGGCACCATGACACTGCCCACCAAGCACCAGGCAGTGCCAAAGCGGTGGGGCCAGTGCATATTAAAGGGGGAGAACAGTGGTGGGAGGGTGGGCCATTCTTCAAGTGGGATCAATGGAAGGAGGAGTGAGGGTACAATTGGAGCTGGCCATGGGATGGAGGGGGAGAAGATAGTGGCTGGTGGGGGTGGATGGGGGCGGAGATCCGGGCTTTCTTGGGCAGGGGGCGGGATCTGGAAGGCCATTGATCTGGGGTTCTCGTGAAGGTCAGCAATCGGAAGCCAACGATTGGGAGGTGGGCAATAGAGTGGCCAGTGCGCGTGTGTTGATCTCCGGACTGACAGGTTGTTGCATGCACAATGGCTCACTCAGCACTAAGCTGCTGGTTTCTCAGGCGGGATGAATCAAGCTGTGAAGAACAGCGTGTCGGAGATTCATTCAGTAAAGAATGGCAGGAAATTCCCCCATTTTCCTGCCTATTGGTCACTGAGTTCTTAGTTTTATTTTGGAAGAATCCCTGCCGTAATATCTGTACCACTAACAGCAGAGCAACAAGACTGTTAAAACTACTGCGTCTCTATTTTATAAACCACACTGTGTGGTGATCTTCTTATTTAATAGGCCATTGTGGAAGCCCTTGCATTATGCACATTTATCTGTGATATACCAATAATAAAATTCTTTGCCATGACTACCTTAGTAATATTATAAAAAATAGGTGAAGTAACAGCTGAATCCGACAGTGATGTAAATTTGGCACATTACACAGAGAGTACATTAAACTCAAACTGTTATTTTCCCCAAAATCAAAAAGATTAATGGGGGTGATCTTACCAGCTTGTCACATTGGTCAATTGGCTTTAGCTTGGGGGGAGGATGCAGGGGAGAGATCGAAGCCCGTGATTACCAGGGTGGGGATGGGGTGAGAGGGAGAGGTTGAAGTGGGTTTGTGATAGGAGGGGATGGGGAGGTAATGTCTGGCAGGAGGTTGGGTACAGGGTGAACAGATTTCCCTGTGCACTGTGTACACTTGTATATATGCTCTGGGGGAATGGGGTACATGCGCAATAGTACTCTTACAGCTGGTTTGGTGTGAATAACTCCGCCTACTCCCTTGACTGATGAGAATCATACTTTGCCTCTATTTTCTTAATTGCGATACGAACGCATCTGGGAAATTTCTAAAAATCAACGCGATTCACTCCCATTTTCTTGCTCATTCAGCTCTTAGAAACTTTTTGGTAAGGTCACTCCCAATGTCTTTAGCATTAATATTCTTTCCCTTAACATTCCAAGTTTTTTCATCTGGAGGATTTAACCCTCCTCCCCCTCCTCCTTCCTTGTTTGAGTTAAAAGTATTCTCCATATAATATGCCAAATTCTTATTGCTGCTTTGTCTACCTGTCTATCATGGTACCGACATGTCTATCGATGAAAGATCGGAAGCTGCTCAGCAATGATGGAACGAGATGTATTTAGGATTATTAAAGATAAGCAAGCAGAAAGATTCCTTTTAAAGAGATTTAATCTCACTTCCAAATGTCAAATTTGTTACTAAACAACTGGTAGAATTTAATCCAGGTGACAGAGGTCTTTCCTGCCAGTTTGGAGAGAGTCCTGGTTAGGCTCCAGTGGAGAGGTGCCAAGCAGACTTTGTTGGCCGAGTTGCTAACTAGGAAAAGACCCCTGGGGTGGAAATCCACCCCTTCCTGAGGGTTACCAGGCAATCAGAGGCCAGCGGGTTCCCATTTCCATTGAGAACTGTCAGTGCACCCACTGGAGCATCACTCATTCTCCTGAGGCAAAAGGTGAATGAGTTGAGGATAGTGGTCATGGGAGGGGGGAGAGGACGATGGAGGCAAGGGCAGGATGTAGTTTTCAATCGCACCACTTTCCCCTGCCCCGATCACCTGCACCTTTCTTGACACCAGACTTTTGAGTGCCTTTGAATGAAGCACTGTCCCTGGGTGTCTGCAAGCAAACCCAATAAATGATTTGCTTTTTAGTCTTCTGACATGGTGACACCTCTGCCCACTGTTGGGATAATAGTGGCAGCAGGAGTGTGATTCTCTTAAATGGGCATTAATTGGCCACTTAAAGGCCTCAGTTAATATCTGGACAGGAAAACTGTCCACAAGCCTTAGTTCTCACGTTTAATCAGGTGGAGCAGGAAGGTGGCAAAGTTCCTACCTCGTGTCCGAATAGATACCCCCCTGCCAGCAATCTCCAAGGATGGGGCATGATATTCCCCCCAATGTACTGCTTTGATTGAGAGGGAATTCAGCCCTGGGGCAGGACTGAGAATTCCATGAAATTTGCGAACTAGGAAAAATTGAACAAATAAGATTGTTGGGATAGTAAATTTGAGGAAAAGAATTTCCTTTTTCCTTCAGTGGAGGGAGGGGGAAAGGGGAGCTGTGTTAATGGTGACACTTGTACCACTGCAATGTAAAATCATTCACAATGGAATGGTTTCACCAGCTTCATCCGGTGTTTGAAATGTTTCTCAAAGTTAAATGCACGATATGACTAAGACATTCAATAGGACCAAAATTATTCACAATGTCTATTTTGTTATGTATTCTGTAAACAAAATGTCCTTGCCTCCATGTACTTTGGTTTGTAATTAGCATTTAAATTGCATTATTTTTTTTGCCTACAGCTCCTCTCAGTCCAAATGCCTTTGATGCAAGTGAAGTTTGCTCAATGGCATCAGGGGATTGTTTTCACGTTTGAGGTTATTCCACTCCCTAAATTGAAAGAATGAAAATTGTTTTAAATAATTTAGCGTTTAGGCAGGTTACAAAGCATCCGTCAGGCATATCATTGAAAAAAACAGGGAAATGGACAAGGAATGTCCATTTATCCATCACAAATGATGACAAAGGAAGATTCTCTGATCTCTCAGATCTTTGTTCGATTAGAAGCTGAAGACTCCCTTGGGTTACAATAACTTTCTTTGATTTTTGACCAAGCAATCAAACTCTCCTTTGAAATGCAGGTATACAAATGGAGATCTTATTACTGAATGTCCTGCATACGTACTTAAGATTTGCTACAGTTTATTTGGACATGGGAGGCAGATGGAGGGTGGGAAAGAAGGCGGCTGGTCGGGGAAGGGAAACTGTCTGTCTCGGCTAGGGAGGGAAGCAGTATGTTATAGAGTCTTGACAGTGCAGAAGAACGCTATTTGGTCCATCAAGTTTGCACTGACTTTGCGACAGAGAATCACACCCAGGCCCCATCCTTGCAACCCGACATATTCATCTGCTAATCCGCCCAACATACACATTTGGAACACAAAGGAGCAATTTTCTGTGCCATTTTGTCGAACCTGTTCATCATTGAACTGTGGGAGGAAACCCACAGAGACACGGGGAGAATGTACAAACGCCATACAGTGACCCTATTGAATTTGGATCCCTGGCAGTGTGAGGCAGCAGTGCTAACTACTGTGCCATCATGCTGCCAGTGTAGTGATGTGGAATGATAGAGTAGGGGCTTGTTTGTTGGGTCTGGAGGTACTTTGGCTGCATGGAGGAGGAGGTGGGAGAGAGATTGTCCTAGAGATCAGGGTCTGTGCTGTTTACAATGGGATCCTGAGAGTTGAATTGAATGGGCAGCGGAGGGAAAAGTCACGGTGAGAGGAGGGGAAATAGGATGTGGTAGGGTCAGGGCGATAGTAAAATATCTGAAGGGTTCATTGTGCAATGGGGGTGACAGAAATGGATAAAACAATTGATTCAAATAACTGGAATGGATCAGGATCAGGGTGGACTGGGGGAAGTAATGGGTGTGAACTCAAAAGGGGAAATAAAGTATACTGAGGATGACGGTTATGAGTGCAAGAGTAATAGGGAAGGGGGTAGACATTCAAGGTTAACAAAGGGGAAGAGGAGTAGGTATATTGGATAGATCAAGGGTGATGGGGGGTATTGGTGAGTGAGCAGGGGTGATGGTTAAAAGGTAGATGAGTAAATCCCCATTGTCGCACGCACCATTTTAAAAATTTAAGTTATGCAACACTGCTGCTCTTAACCTGTGATACCTCGAAGTGGGAGAAGAGTCTTTTCGGGTGGATGGAGCTCAAGGTGAGCACAGTTGGCAGATTAAAGGAATACCCTAACAATCAGGAAGCAGTCGGCTGAGAACCAGGCTGAGCCGTGTTCCTCTCTGTGGTGACTCAGGCTCTCCTTACATCCCAATCCCAGCAAGGTCTGGAGCTATCACTCGTTCTGTGTCACCTGCTGCTCTAAGAGGCAGGCATGAAGAAAATTTAAAGTCTGTTTAAAATTTTTTAGAGGTTATTTATTAACGTCACAGGTGGATTTACATTAATATTGCAATGAAGATACTGTGAAAATCTCCTAGTCACCGCATTCTGGTGCCTGTTTGGGTACACTGAGGGAGAATTTAGCACGGCCAATGCACCTAACCGGCACGCCTTTTAGACTGTGGGAGGAAAGCGGAGCACCTGGAGGAAACCAACACAGACACAGGGAGAACGTGCAGACTCTGCACAGTTACCCGAGGCCAGAATTGAACCCAGGTCCCTGGCACTGAGAGGCTGCAGTGCTAACCACTGTGTCACCGTGCCATCAGGGAGAGAGGTGGATGCCTTCATGGAGCATGCCTAATGCATGCCAGCAAATTAGCAACTCCGAATCTCCATCGCCCCGGGTGAATGGTCATGGCTGACAAGGCTTATGTTGTAAGTCTTTCTCTCTCTATAGAGAGAGGCCAAAGCAATGGTCTCTCCACAGAGGGCCAGACAGACAAACTGAATCGTGTTTGAGAGCAGGTTCTCACATATGACTGTAATCGCCTCAGTAAATGTGCAAACGTATACGAGAGAAACTATGGGAGAAACACTCATCCCTGTTCCTGAAGGATGCCCTTCAGTCAGAAGGGGTGGGGTGGAGGATGCCATATCTCGGTGGAAGCCTGGTTCAGAGATCAGCACTGGCTTCGTGGCCCTGAGATAGAGACAAACCTGAATGGAATATGCAAATAGACTGATTACTGCAATTTGTTCACAGATCCTCTGAGGAGTAGACAATGCAGGCTCTGGGCAACCCTGCCTTTCTACTGGTTAGGGCCAGCACAGGTCGGCACAGTGTCAAGATGAGCAATGGCGTGAGCAGTAGGGCCTCAGAAGGTCAGGATGCCGATGCCTGGGGGTCAGTGGAACAGCGAGCAGTGAGCCAACAACAATGGGTATATTGCAGATGGTGCACCTACGTGCAGGAATGAATGAAAGGCATTGCGGTTGGCCCCTTAGAATGTGGTCGCACATATCTGCCAGTCTCTCCACAATGACCTGCAGCCGAAAGGCCTTGGAGACAACCCAATGCCAGTGGAGTTAAAGGTCACTGCCACCTTCAACGTCTTTGCAGTGCCTTCTTCCAGGCCTCCTGTGGGGATCTGTGCGGTCCCTCCCAGTCAAGGAGGCACAAGTGAATCCACGAGGTGACAGATGCCCTGTTGAGTAACGTGCACCAATTTGTCCAATTCCTTTCTGGATCCTGAAAGTCAGGCCACAAGAGTGTTGGAATTTTCTGTATTTGAAAGAGATTGTTGACTACATACATGAGGCCTTGAGAGCTCCTTGGCAACAGCCAGTCACATTCATCAACAGGAAAAGTTTTCGCTCCCTGAACAGGAAGCCAGTATGGGATCACACAAGGAATCTCCCAGGAAATTCTTTCAATACCTACATTGTGACCCACTCTCAGATGCCACAAGTTTTAAAGTATCTCAGCAATTGCGGGACTGGATCCTTGGAGTCGAGGGATACCCCACTCAGGACAGCTCAGGCGGGACTCTCCAATACTTACACTCGACAGTTCCAAATTGTCTGCTGCACCCTGTACAGCCTTATGCTACAAAGGAAAGGTATATTGGCTGAGCGAAACACGGAGATGTTTCTTCCAATGGTGACAGTGAAAAGAATCGTACCAAGAAGGGTCAGTGTTTCATGGAATCACAGACAGAGGCCATTGCAAGGATATGATGCAGTGGACAGGCCAGAGACAATTTGACAGCTAACTGATTCTGGGCACAGTAACCTGCTGAGACGTTCCTCTGACTACTTTTTTCAATCCTCTGCTGGCTGGAGGGCCCCTGCTCCCTTCTGGTTTCAGACATTATTCTTTTCTTTAACCTACCTTGATGTCTGGGAGATGAATTGAATAGCAGAACATAATTTCTGCCCTGCCTCAGGTTTGGTCCCCTGCATGTGCCAAATTGTGCCACACAGAGCCCTGGCACTCAATGCAGAATAGGACCAGCCGAGCATTCTGTTCCCCTGTCACCTCGAGCAACTGGAATTGAGATTTTCCGATGCCTTTAAAATGTCCACGTGCACAGCAATTGGAAGCAACATCAAATCTTACATCAGCAGGGATACACTCATGTCACCCTCACATCTACTCCCAATGGTGGCGGGGGGCAGGGGTCCGTCCACCTTGTTGAGAGCTCTTTCAGGGAGAACCAGAAGGATGGAACACCATTAGACCCCATTAGATTGTACCACCATGCAGATTGATCAGGGAGGATTATTTCCTGTCCTTGATTACCATTCAGCAATAGTAAACACTTATTCCATGAGATTTTTATAATGTCAAGTTTCAAGGTTACTTTCGGGTCCAGTAACTCAAGAGTACCTCACTTGCATTATTGATTTTTAAATGCTTTCATGGGCAATGCTGGCTAGGCCAGCAATTTTATTGCCCGCGCCTAATTGCCCTAGAGAAGTTGATGTCGTGTCACCTTCTTCAATCACTCCAGTGCATGTGGCACTAGGGAGAAGTTCCAAGATTTTGACCCAATGAGCATGATGGAAGGTCACGTTGTTCCAAGTTAGGTAGGCATCTTGCTTGGACGGAAACTTACAGGAATGTTATTCCCGTGCGTCTGCTGCCCTTGTTCTTTGAGATTGTTGAGTACCAAGCAAGCACTCCTCAATCTTAGAAATGCTTACATGTATCAGTCCCAGATGGCCATAGTATTAATGTGACACTGATCAGCATTGTGAACAATCCGGCCAAGGTAAACCACCATCCTGCTGGAATCTTGCAAAGTCCTATTGCAGCCGCTGATACTTCATTGAATATCTCCACAGTTGACTACAGAGGTTGGTTTTACCTCTCTTCCACTTTATGGACAAAGACTCCTGTCCTGCAATGAGGTCAGTTGCACATTGGCTGCAAACCCTTTCCTCAAAGTTCACTGCAACTTTTGTTGGAGGGGACAAACTGGCCAATAAATCTTGATGTGATGTCTGACAAAGTCTCAGTCAACCTCATACACACCTCTTTAATCCCTGGTTCAAGTATTGCCACTGAGGGATCAGACATCCACCAAATCCCCTCAAGATCGAATTTGGTTCAATAAGATTATCCCTCATTCTTCTAAACTCCATGGATACAGGCTCATATTGCCAAATCTTTTCTCACAAAATAAACCCCTTGTCCCTGGAGTTAGTAGATTGCATCTTCTCTGAATTGCTTTGAATACAATTATATCCCTTCTTAACTAAGGAGTCCGAAACAACACCCAATACTCCAATTATGGTTTCACCAATGCCACAAACAACTGTAACAAACCTTTTGCACTGTAAACTTGATTTCCTTTGCAATAAATGCTAACATTCCATTTTACTTTTTACTCATTTGCTGTACCTACATACTAACTTTTTGTGATTCATGTACGAGGGCTTACAGATCCCTCTATAGAGCACAATTTTGAACTCTCTCTCCATTTCAATAATATAATTCTTTCCAATTCTTCCTGCCAAAGCAGACAAGTTCATGCTTTCCCTCAAATTGTTATCCACTCACATCACCGATCCATATCCCTTTGCAGGCTTCTTATGCCCTCTTCACAGCCTGCTGTCCTTTCAAACTTTGTATCATCAGCAAATTTCGTTCCAATAGATTCCATTCCTTCATCCAAGTCACTGATATCATTGTAAATGGTTGAGTCCCCAGCACTGCGGCATTTCACTAATTATAGCTTGCCAACCTGAACATAACCCACACATCCCTAATCTCTGTTTGCAGTTGACTACAAATCCTCTATCCATGCTAATATGTTGCTCCCTACACAATGAGCTCCCATTTTATGTAGAAAATTTGACATGGCACTTATCAAGTGATTTTTGGAAATCCAAGTACACCACATCCACAGGTTCCCTCGAAAAGAACTCTAATAATTGAGTCAGCCACAAAGACCGAGGCTTTCCGGTCCTGCTGTGGGTTTGGTGAGCCAGCCAAAAGTTCATTGACCTTTGTAGGACCAGAGGATCTTGGCTTCAGGTTAGGCCAGATAATTTCAACTAATATCCCTTTCACAAAGCCACCTTGACTCTGCCTGATTACTTGATATGTTCTAAATGCCCTGCTATATCACCCTTCATAACTGAATCGAGCATTTCCCTGACAGATGTTAGGCTACCTGACTTGGAGCCTCCTGTTTTCAGTCTCCTTCCGATGTTGAATAGAGGAGTCACATGCGCTATTTTCCAAAATTTTGGAAAATTACAACAACTTTCTCCGCTGCCACTTCTTTTAAGACCAAAGGATAGAGGCCATCAAATCCCAGGGGGCAGGATCAGCCTTCAATTCTTATCATTTTCTTAGGGCCCTTTTGCTGGTAATTAAAATAGTTTTAGGTTCCTCCCTCTCAATTTCCAATTATTTCTGGTATTCCCATCACGCCCACCACTGGAATCGTAGCGGGCGAGACAGAAAATCCGATGGACCATTTAAAGGTCTGTTGAATTCGAGTGGGAATTTGCAATCCTGGGGCGAGCACAACCAGAGAATCCCGTCCACAATTCATGTCTTCCACAGTGAAGACACAAAATATCTGTTCAACGCTTCTGCCATTTCCTTACTTCCCATTATCAATTCCCCATTCTGGTGGACCAAGGCTCATTTTAATTACTCTTTTCCTTTTTCAATTCCTGTCAAAACTCTTTTGTCGACATATTTGATATTTCTAGCTAGTTTTCTCTCATACTTATTCTCAAAAATAATCTTTCCTTCAAACTTATCAACATCCCATTTCTACATCAGAAAAATACTGATTGGTCACTCTTTGCTGGTTTTAAGTTCTGTCCACTAATTTTGCAGAATTACATGTTTTTTTGTACGATTTACAACTTCCTTTATCAGTCACTGATGATGCAGTCTTCTCTGAGGGTCTTTCTATCTCGCTGGAATCAGTGTTGCTGAGTGTTATGAAATTCTCCTCAAGTGTCTGCCCCTGCATCTCCACAGTCATATCTTTTAACCTCATTTTCTTGTGACGATGCAGCCCCCAATCTTCAATGGGATTGACTTCAATTCAGATTCATACTTGCTTCAAACTCAAAATGAGCTCCCACAGAGACATGCGATCAATTAAAGGTGCCGTCAAATATAAAATCACACATGTTCCAAATCCTGCAGGGCTAAACAATCAGACTGTTCACCGTGGAGAAAATGTGCTGTTGAATTACTCTATTCACACGTGTGTAAATGTGTTTCTGTAATGTGTTCTAAGTGTACTTAAACAGAAAACTTAATGTAGGAAGTTGCACATATTGTTTGTTGTTGTTTAATTTGGGTGGCATACTGTGTGGTTAGCACTGCTGCCTCATATTGCCAGGGACCGGTTTCAATTCCGACCTCGGGTCACTATCTGTGTGGCGTTTGCACATTCTCCCTGTGCCTGAGTGGGTTTCTTCTGGGTGCTCTGGTTTCCCCCCATACTCCAAAGATGTACAGGTTAGGTTGAATAGTCACGCTAAATTGCCCCTTAGTGTCAGGGTGATTCGCAGGGTAAATGCATGGGGTTACGGGGATAGCTCTTGGTGGGATTGTTGTTGGTGCAGGCTAGATGGGCCAAATAGCCTCCTCTTGCACTGTAAACATTTTATGATTCTAATTGCAAAGAAGTTACTGTTCTTGCAGGTCCGACTGAAATCTAAAATTACAACAGTCCTTTTCTATCAATAATTTATCTAATCTGCGCTTCGAGCAAAGTTTTACATAATTATAAACACCATAATATGCAGAATTTTCATCGAACTGCATTCAGTGTTTGTCCATTACAGAATGCAAAGTAGCCTTTTTTTTTTGTACATGGGATCATGAAGAATGACCTCTCCCATTTTCAATTCATCTGAATTATGTAGCTGCATTGAAATGGCCAAGTTGAAATTGGTGTTCGAAGAAAATTGGATATCAGGCACAAAGCGTAAGAAAAAAAATGCAATACGCCCGTGAAAAATACTCACTGTTCAAACAAGAAAAATCTACTTGTACTCTGATTGAGACATCAGACCATTATATTTGTTCAATTGAAAAATTCTGACCTTTCATTTTGTTGACACTTGCTTTCAGGCAGTATCAAATACAGAGAAGGAAACTGAAGGCCACAGTATTCCGTTTTTATGGAATACTCTCCCTAACTAAAATGGTGCAAATGCTCAGATCTCGAGCATTGTGGCTATTAAGTCCAAGTACTTCTAACTTAACTGGCTGGAAAGCACTTTGGGATTTCCTGAGCTCGTGAAAAGCACTGGAAGTGTAGTCACTACTCCAATACAGTTTTAACAAAGGGTTGCCTTTCCAAATACAAGTTTAGTTCAGAGTGAGTGGTCTTCAGGTAATGGGTTGGATTTGATTTGATGTTTGTGGTAGCAGGAATGTATGGTTAAGTTTCACAATTCAAATACCTTGTGTGACAATTCCGATATATTGTCAAATTAGACCGTAAGACATAGGAGCAGTATAAGGCCACTCGGTCCATCGAGTCTGCTCCGCCATTCAATCATGGCTGATTTCTTTCTCATCCTCATTCTCCTACCTTTGCCCTATAATCCCTGATCCATTGATCAATCAAGAACCTATCTATTTATGTCTAAAATATACTCAATAAGCTAGCCTCCACAGCCTTCTGCGGCATAGAGTTCCTCAGATTCACCACTCTCTGGCTGAAGAAATTGTTCATCATCTCTGTTTTCAAGGATCGTCCCTTTAGCCTGACGTTGTGCCCTCTGCTTCTGGTTTTTTCGACTCATGGAAACATCCTCTCCACGTCCACTCGATCCAGGCCTCATAGTTTCCTCTAAGTTTCAATAAGATCCCCCCTCATCCTTCTAAACTCTAACGAGTACAGACCCAGAGTCCTCAACTGTTCCTCGTGTAATAAGCTCTTCCAGGGATCATTCTTGTGAACCTTATCTGGACTCTTTCCAAGGCAGCACATCCTTCCTTAGATATGGAGTGCAAAACTGCTCAAAATACTCCAAATGGGGTCTGACTAGAGCATTATACCACCTAACAAATATACGTCTGCTCTTGTAATCGAGCCCCCTCGACATGAATGCGAACATTGTATTTGCCTTCCTAATTGCCAACTGAACCTACATGTTAACCTTCAGAGAATTTTGAACAATGGTACCCCGAGTCCCTTTGTGTTTCTGATTTCCTCAGCATTTTCACATTTAGAATACTATCGCCTCGCCACCTATTAACTCTTCAGCATTGCTCAGAAATAATTAAATAAGTGTCAATGTATTTATCCATCAACTTCGGCTCAGTCGCAGCATTTAAGCCCCTGAGACAGAAGGTGTGAGATCAAGTTGCAACCAAGGACTTGACCACACCGTCTCCCCTGATTCGGTCCTGAGACATTACTCCATTGTCAGAGGTGCTTTATTTGGGTAAAACTGAGGCCCCGCCTGTCCTCTAAAATCCACCGAAAAGCTTCTGGCCCGGCAGGGTTCTAGCAGTGTTGCTGTGACAAAAGATACAATGGCCCAATAGCTCATAATGTAAAAGTGCCTTTGAATGAATGGGGCCAATGCACAATTTGTTGCAAAAATTCTTTTTGATTCTGGCACGACTTTAATTCAGTTATTCAGGAAATTGGTGTGAAAAAAACCAGGCAAGCTTCCAATCCCGGTAAGTTCCAAACTTCCATGGATCCCGGCAGATTTTCTGGGGTTAAGACATCATATCGTATTGTGGAAGATTGGCAGTGGGGCGCACAAGGTATTCCAAGATGCAAATGATATTTTAGCTCTTTTCAATTTGGCTTCAGGCTACCAGCTGTCTGTACATAATGATTTGTGAGATTAGATGACTTTATCAATCCTGGGTAAATTGCAGCAAGTGAAAACACAAATATTACCCTGTGAAATGTGTTCTCTTTTCTTTTCTGTGTCATCAGGCCTGCACTTTAGGGAAATGAAATTTGAAAATTCGAACAAGCTGAAATTGCAATGAATAGATCATCAAGATAGTCTCTCTGCAGGAGATGTGGCTTTCAATAAAGATTTTGTGCTTACCTTCTTTGAACCTGTTGTGAATTTCAAAGAGTTTTGGACTACAAAGGGAATTTTTCAGATGCACGTGTCGCATTCTCCAACTTTAGTTATCCTCTGGAGAGCCAACTGTTGATAAACTAATCATTTAGGATTCCTAATCAAATTTTTTTCTGGACATGGCTGAGAAAACCATTTAATTAAGTTTCTGCCCATGGCTTCAGGAATTTAAAAGAAATATTCATTCCAGATAGAATTTAACATTAACTAATTGGAATGCGAGAAGTCCCTTACTCGAAAGTAACAGGCTCCTAATGAAACGTCATTGACCTGAAATGTCAATCCAATTTTTCTCTTCCCACAGGTGCCCCTTGGCCTGCATAGTGTTTTTAGTATTTTCAGTTTTAATTATAAAGTAAAGCCATATTCGAGGGGTACATAATTCGGATGAATTGGTAGTATCGGAGTTCCATTTTTTGCCTGGAAATTTGCCAGCAGAGAAGCCTGGAATGGGGGTGGGTGGAAAACAATTTGGTCACGACCAAAAGATGACACTGATGTATGGAAATGGATGTAAAGATAACAGAAAGGATGAGGCTACGGGTCTGTGCAAGTAAATACATCTTGAATGTCATTTATGGCCATTTTTAAGTTACCATCAAAAACCTCTAGCTCATCAAACTCTTTCTCCGTCTGGAAAAACTCGAAGAACAAGGTAATGTTGTAACCCTTTTCCACAATAATGCTCCAAGCGCAGGTCTGGAAGTTGGGGTAGCTGTCCGGGTAACCAGGACTCAATATCACACCTGTCGAGTCAGTCCGCACCTCATTGACTGGACACAACACTGAAATTAAAAGGAAATAAACAATTCTCTTTAAGCAAGTATAAACATCTTTCCAGGACCCTCACACTTGTGAATAAGCCATATGACAACTTCAACTACAGGATAGGCTGAGAGGATAGGCTCTTGTATTTTCAATGCACTAAAATCCAAATATTTATAAAGATTTACTCGAAGGTCATTTTCATTGATTTTGATTAGACATTTCTTTTCTATGGTCTGCACAGACTGCGAAGTACTCATTTACTATCCTGTTGGGTTCAGGTGGCAGTTTCCAGAAATTTCTAATGCATTCAGGCCTTCAGTCAATTCTTTATTGAGCAATTCACGGCAGTGACGGAGATGAGCACACACACAATTGAATTTGCTTTCCTTCAGTCCCGAACGCGCGCGTGAGTGTAAAACGGGTTTCTCAACGCCAACCATTGTGCTCACACGAATGACTGGAGGAAAGAACTCTCAATGTATCGATGACACTCTCATATTTCACTGTGACAACACAATACACAATACTGAGATTATATGCAGTAATGTTAAATCACTTATTAGATGCATTAGATGCATTTCCCCACGTTTTTTCAAAAAAAAAGTTTTGAGTCCAGGTTTTGAGCCTCTCTGAAGAAATAACATGAGTGGGCAGGGCTTTTACCATCAGTCTGGCGAAAAAGGGCCGAATAGAATCATCAATGCCGGTTCCACAGAGATCAAGATGCCATTGTTAAAGGGCATACCAATTCATACTTAAGTTGAACTTCTGCTTACATCGTAGAACTACTGCCGGTCCCCACCTTTGCACTGCCTGCTCCTCTCCACGCTTGCAAGTTTGCCCCTCATTGCCTGCCCCTCCCTACTGCTTGCAAGATGCCCCCCACTCCTACAAAATCCCCCCCTCACTGCCTGCTTCGCAGATCCCATGTCTGCAAGTTCCCCCCTCAATGGTCTTGCTGCGCTCCGCCCACCGCACATAATGGGAACCCCCCTACCCCATGTGGCTTTCCAGATGGCCTACCACAGCACTGCCCCTTGGCACAGGTTGGCACTGCCTGTCTGACATGTACCAACCTGTAGCAGAGGCCAATGCCAGGGCAGTTCCCTGGTATTGGCATCTGATTGTGAAGAGGATTGGGAGAGGTTTAAATATCAACAAAGAATGACAAAGAAGTTGATAAAGAAAGGAAGGATAAACTATGAAGCTGGGCGAGCGCTAAATATAAAAAAGGATAGTAAGAGTTTTTACAAATATATAAAAAGGAAGAGGATGGCTAGGGTGAACGTTTGACCTTTAGAGGATGAGAGAGGGCACTTACTGGTGGGGGATGAGGGAATGGCTGAGGCCTTGAATAACTTTTTTGCTTCGGTCTTCACGGAGGAAGACGTGAATAGTTTGCTGGGTGTTAACGATGGAAAGATGGTAGGAGTGGAGGGCCTGAATGAGATCATTGTTACTAGAGAGACAGTGCTCGACAGACTGGTGGGACTGATTGTGGACAAGTCCCCAGGACCGGATGGAATGCATCCAAGGGTTCTGAAAGAAATGGCGGAGGTGATAGTGGATGCCTCGGTGATTATTTTCCAAACCTCGCTGGATTCCAGGGAAGTGCCGGAAGATTGGAAAACGGCTAATGTTCCGCTGTTGTTTAAGAAGGGTGGCAGGCAAAAGGCAGGGAATTATAGGCCGGTTAGTTTAACATCTGTTGCAGGAAAAATGTTAGAATCCATGATCAAGAAGAAAATAGCGAGGCATCTTGAGGAGAATTGTTTGATAGAGCAGACGCAGCACAGCTTCGTTAAGGGGAAGTCGTGTCTGACAAATTTATTGGAGTTCTATGAGGATGTGTCTAGTGCGGTGGATAGAGGAGAGCCGGTGGATGTGGTGTTTCTTGATTTTCAGAAGGCGTTTAATAAGGTGCCGCACAAGAGGTTATTGCAGAAGGTCAGGGGGCATGGAGTTGGGGATAGGGTGTTAGCGTGGATAGGGGATTGGCTGTCAAATAGGAGGCAGAGAGTGGGGGTCAATGGATGCTATACGGATTGGCGGTTGGTGACGAGTGGAGTGCCCCAGGGATCGGTGCTGGGGCCTCAGCTATTTACCATTTATATAGATGATCTGGAGGAGGGAACCGAGTGTATGGTGTCGAAGTTTGCTGATGACACCAATATTGGTGGAACGGCAAATTGTGCGGAGGGTGTGGAGAGTCTGCAGAAGGATCGAGATAGGCTGGGCGAATGGGCCAGGAACTGGCAAATGGAATTTAATGTTGGCAAGTGTGAAGTTGTCCACTTTGGTAGGAATAATTGTAGGAAGGACTATTACTTACATGGCAAAAAACTGCAGCAGGCGACGGTGCAGAGGGACCTCGGGGTCCTTGTGCATGAGTCGCAAAAACCCAGCCTGCAGGTGCAGCAGGTGGTCAGGAAGGCGAATGGGATGCTGGCCTTTCCAAAACATGTTGTCGATGTGATGACACATTGGTGAGGTATGAATATTAAGTGAGGGGGTGTATCGTGTGGTGGACAGCTGGGTAATTACATTAAAATGTATTCAAAAACATTAAAACGAGGTTCTTGTCCTTTGTTTCCTGATTCTGTCCATATTTTCCACCCATGTCGCCATTATTTCTGATGGTGAAAGTGGGCTGAAAATCGCTATTTTTTTCTAGGAACTGTGAACCCTGTTATGGAGCTTCTAATTTCAGGGTAATATCATGAACACCATTGGGACAAGTACCTGTAGCATCTACTCAGTCCAGTGAAAGTACATTAATATCTGTGAACACAGTCACAGTTGTATATGCAGGATGCTCCCACAATCGTACCATTGCAAACATTAACCAAAAGAGAAAATGCGGGAAAATCCCATCAGTTTGGCAGCCTCGATATAAGGAGAGAAAAGAGCTGACATTTCAAGTCCAGATGACCCTTTATCTAAGCCTTGGTCATCGAAACATCAGCTCTTTTCTCTCCTTATAGATGCTGCCAGACCTGCTGAGATTTTCCAGTGTTTTCTCTTTTGGCTTCAGATTCCCACATCCGTAGTCATTTGTTTTTATATATATTGCAAACATTAATGTGGCTTCTGCTCCCTTCACTATCAGGTTCAGATGAGAAGGAAGAAGAATTGTTGTTTACTAATATCACCTAAATCCAATGAAGTGTAATTTTCTTTCCAATATACACACAATCAATATTACAGGTGGGAAATCAATGAAGTATTGTGGAATCTACAATGTAGAAAGCTGAACTGCAAACTAGGAATTAAAAGGCTCAGCATTGTGTGAGTGGAAGTTACAGGAATTTTATTGACAACTAAGCCCTCAAACGTTTATGTGACTGACAGCAGTAAATACTATCCCTTCACCGATTATCAAGTCTGCCACATAATGGGGATGCTCAGGAAGTTAGTTGGACATCGAAACAGACATTCCGCTCCGAAATGTTTTCCGCGGTTTGTACAATTTATAGTTTGTATGTTGCCATTGATTTTGGAATTTCTGTCTTCCACTCTGAGGTTTGTTTTGTCAGCCTCCGAATTCTTGTGTTATATTGAATATAGCTGTGCACTTTCAATTCTGCCAACAGAAAACCAAGGGTGGCGGGGGTTTGGGCGGGTGGTGGTGGTTTCGTGACTTCATTCATTCGGCAATCAGCTTTGGATCATTTTGTTAGGTTAAGAGGATAAAGACACAAGCAATTATCTGAGAACAAAGAACAACACAGCACGGGAAACAGGCCCTTCGGCCCAACGAGCCCACGCCGCCATTTTAGCAATGAAGTAGCTACACAAAGTGTTAATCGAGGCAGGAAGCTTTGCTTACTGTCCTTCACAGGGAAATGAACACTTCAGTTTGAAACAGTTTAATTCTTCGAAGCTTTTGAGTTAGGGGAAAAAAAAACTTACTTGACGTATGTTTACGTTGAGTATTGCAATTGTGCGAAACCAGAAACCTATAAACATTAATCGCAATGGATGATTTTTTCATTTGATCTGAAAGAGCTTTATGCTGGAAACTCTGATCCATGCCAAGGCCAAGATGCTTCTCAGCAGGGTTTCTGGTCAAGGGGTCAATGGGATAAAATGAAACTGCAACTGGAAGATCCCCCGCCTTCCCCTATCTCCCCCCACCATATGAAGACAGCATTCCCGTGATACATGACCATGGGACTGCCATGCTTCACCCCTTTACTAACTGGCATGAGTCCTGCTGAGGTACCAGAAAAGATCCCAGACCTTGTCAGAGTTATCAACAGCATCGCTGTAACCGCATCATGGCTCCTGTACTAGTTGAACATCCCTTGAACCCAATTTTCTTTGCCCTGGAAGAACATTCAGATGATCCAAGAGCAGGAATGTCTGCTGCTTACAGTTCTGTAGGTGGATCAAAAGGGCCACCACCTGTGCCCCATCCAGAGCAAGGCAATCCTCCTATTTAGACAAGATTGGCATTTAAGGCTGCAGTGATAAAACCTCTAATTTTCAATCCATACTTTTTTTTTATATCAGCACATCAAAGTCATCGGACATTTGATTGTGGAGCAAATCAATCAACAAAATTGACATGCAACAACGGATCTGGGATTGGATTAAGAGAAAGGCTGGAATGAATCCATAAATATGAAGTACACACCTTCACAAGATGGGGGAACAGCATCCATTTGCAAACGTTCTCCGAGTCGACAAGTAAGAATTTCCTTACCAATCAGAGTGAATCCTGGTAAACAATGGAACCTTATGAGATCTCCTGTAAGGCAATTACAACAGTATTTAAGTTTCAATTTTTAAATCGCACATGCAATTTCAAATTCTCCATAAAACCAATTTTATCCAATGACCTGCATCTAGATTTACTTTAATCAGATAGGGTTCAGTTCGAGGCACTTAGCACCACTACAGGCACCGAAATCCAATTTTAAGCAATTTCAATTGGTATGAGGAAATTTCAAGTTATTGTGGCAGAATTCAACTGAACAAGACAAAATCATCCTGATACGCTTCTCTACGAATTACTTCCGTCTGAGATTTGTAGAATGATCATATTTTGAAGACAGAAAACCCTCATACGTTAAAGCTAAACTGGACTGCAGCAAAAGATTGACCAAAGTGTTTCACTTGTATCCTCCGTCCCAATAGGGGATTTACTTTTCTAAAAGCACAACTGGCAAAAATAAGGCCTGTTTTCAAAGGTTGTCATTCCAAGTCCATTTCATATTGTTCAAATTTGTATCTGTGACCGTTGGGGATCGAGACCTCACACACGCACAATCACAATTCCATTTCTTCATTCACTCAGTCAAAACCAGTCGGGGAATTGTGAAGTAGATTTTCTACAAGTTTGGGATTTAGCAAGAACACAACATCATTTATGAATTGTAATTTCGTTCCCGTTATCCTTTGTAAAATTTTATTGTACTTCTTCAAGGAAAGTGTAGGAAAAGTAATTCGGCTTTGCTTTCAAAGTACTCAATACTTACAACGTGCTATCTTTAATTTGCTTCACACACAAAGCGCACTTATTTTCAAAACATTCGGGTACCAGAGACTCCTAAACTGTCCCCAGCGGCATACATGCAGACTTGAAATCTGACGGCATTTACCAGGAGTAAATTGAACTTGACTAAAACATTTCAGCTGCTGTTGTTGGTTCTATCAGCTAAAACAAATAACGGTTACTGCATTTTGAGAGGTGGGCGAACTGGTTACCACTTGTCTCTGTGTAATCTATAAAATGTGATTCCCTTCACCAGCCAGTAATGAAGCTGCCACGTTCCCTTCTCCTCTCCTTCCTTGCCCTGTTCTGTGAAAAAAATGACATTTCATCTGCCAAATTGTCGATATTTCAACAAATATTTTGAAAACGCTTCTCCAAATAAATAAACACTCAGACTTTTCTAATTTTTCACCAGCACAAATTGGCTCTCACTTTCCTATTTTTGGTCCAATCAATCTCAATTCAAATATCAAGAACAGGATCTTATTTTTCTGGTAAACACGATGAAGGTCTCTGAAGACTGACTTCGATGATTTCTAATAACCTTGTCTGTTGTATTCTCCCAAAATGAATCCTTCACCTTCCATTGCTTTTCCCATCTATTTTGGACCCACATCGAATCTTTTCCAATTCCTTTTCAGATGTCTGACAAAGTCAGCACGTTCCAGCATTGTAAGAATGTGTTAATAGTTTATTAAATCTCTTTCGAAAAATAACATACGTGTGCTGCTAGCTCGGACAGGTTACTGTCCTTGCTCAAATTGTCTTCTCAGTCATTGAAGTGCATCACTTTAGTTGGACTGTGCTGATTTAATGATAAATCACTTTCAAAATGTTGCATTTGGAGCGTTGCGATCTGATTAGGGATACGCAACATGGCTTTGTCAGAGGGAGGTCTTGCCTTACGAATCTGGTGGAATTCTTTGAGGAGGTGACAAAAACGGTTGACGATGGGAGAGCCGTTGATGTCATCTATATGGATTTCAGTAAGGCGTTTGACAAAGTCCCTCACGGTAGGCTGGTAGAAAAGGTTAAGGCGCATGGGATACGAGGCCAGGTAGCTCGGTGGATTGAGAACTGGCTGGGTAATAGGAGACAGAGGGTAGTTGTGGAGGGGACCTTGTCGGGCTGGAGGCCAGTGACCAGTGGTGTGCCGCAGGGCTCAGTACTGGGACCTCTCCTCTTTGTAGTATACATAAACGACTTGAAAGAGAGCGTACGTGGTGTGATCAGCAAGTTTGCAGATGACACCAAAATGGCAGGGTTGGCGGGTACGGAACTGGATTGTCAGGTGATACAACAGGATATAGATAGGTTGGTGCATTGGGCAGATAGGTGGCAGATGGAATTTAATCCTGACAAATGCGAGGTGATGCATTTTGGAAGGAATAATGCAGAGAGGAGCTATGTGATAAAAGGTAGACTGATTAGGAGTATAGACATACAGAGGGACCTGGGAGTGCAGGTTCACAAATCCATGAAGGTTGCGACACAAGTGTAGAAGGTTGTTAGGAAGGCTTATGGAATGCTAGCCTTTATAGGAAGGGGTATAGAGTATAAAAGCTGCCGTCTAATGCTTCAGTTGTATAGAACGTTGGTTAGACCGCATTTGGAGTACTGCGTCCAGTTCTGGTCACCTTACTACCGGAAGGACGTGGAGGCTCTGGAGAGGGTTCAGAGGAGGTTTACCAGGATGTTGCCTGGCACGGAGGGGCTGGGGTACGAGGAAAGGTTGGAGAAACTGGGACTTTTCTCCTTGGAAAGACGGAGGTTGAGGGGGGACATGATAGAGGTATATAAGATACTGAAGGGAATAGATAGAGTCAATAGTGAGAGACTGCTCCCTAGACTGGGTACAAATACGAGAGGTCATGATTTAAGGGTGAGGGGGGAGAGGTATAATTTGGATGTGAGAGGAAGGTTCTTTACGCAGAGAGTTGTGGGGGTATGGAATGCGCTACCGAGTAGGATGTTGGAGGCAGGAACGTTGGACTCGTTTAAGGTTCAGTTAGATAGACACATGAGTGAAACGAGGATTGAGGGTTATGGTAGGGGTTATTAAATAAGGTTAGAACCTCGGGAGACACTGGAACTGCAGACTTGTAAGTTAACGTTTTTGTCTTTTTATTCCGCAGGTGGAGGTCCACCTCGTTGTCAAACGAGGGGCATGCACACGGTGGGTCGTGCGTGGGCTGCTCTTGGAGGTTCCGGGAGTGGCCTAGTACTTCGTGTCGGTGTGTGTGCTTGATCCTGGACCGGTAGACGGGCGCCGCAACAGCTCGGTGACTAGCACTGCTAGCTGCGCAGATACATGGATTTGGGCCTGTGTCTGTGGGAGTTTGCGCATTCTCCCTGTGGTTGCGTGGGTTTCCTCCGGGCGCTCTGGTTTCCTCCCACACCCCAAAGATGTGCTCTTAGGCTGATTGGTTTACTAAATTGACACTATTCTCCCCTGAATCTGGCTAAGTTAGGGGTTCCATTCGTAGACACGCAGGGTAGAATAGGTGTAGGGTGATGCGGCAGCGCAGGCTCGTTGGGCCGAAGGGCCTGTTTCCCGTGCTGGGTTGTTCTTTGTTCTTTGTAAAATAGCTTTTTTGCTTTCAGATGTTAACTATCATATATTTTAGCACTCTTTGTTCCATTTCAAATTTATAAAATTCAGTTTTTATTTTTATATGATTTAAACCTCTTCCCCAGTTTTATTATCAAATGATTTAAATCTCGTCTTTTCTTCAAGATGGTCCTTAAAAATTCACCTGTCCTAACAGCTCCCTAGATTGATTTGATTGATTAAGTCACATGTATTTGTATACAGTGAAAGGTTTCTTGCGTACTATACTGTACTATCTGACTCGCTGGGTGGTATTTTATGCTCCCTCCCATGGTCTGTTTGGAAGACCCTTAATCAAGCGGGATGATGACATGTGGGACCCAGATAGCTTCCCACTTCTATTCTGTTGAAGTCCAAGGCAGAAGATCTGTAGATGGTCTTCCTATTCCTAATCAAGTTAGGCCCCCATCCTGGCACTGCTGGGATTAAACCAACAGCAGGCACTCCTGTCACCACATTGCAGGTGGGGGTGTTCCTTGTACAAAGGGACTCAGGGCCTGATCGAGAGCCCATGTCCAAGAGGAGGGTAAGCATTAAAAACCACCGCCTGCCATTGCTGCTGACTCATTCACCCATAAACCCCACCCCGTGAAATGCCTCTCGTCATCGTTCACCTGAATGCGGGGATCCAGTGAAGATCCAGGCTTCAGGTGGGTGTTTTCCCTCAAGTAATCACTGGTGGTGCCAGTTGTGTAAAAGAGCTGCACGTCCCAGGGTCCTGATCCAGTGGAAAGCTCGTTGGTGACCCTTCAACTGTCTGACAGACATCAGTGGGCCTTCCCATCCAGAATCAGCACCGGTTCCTCACCATGTCTCCAACAAGTGGCCACGACCCCTGTCAACTCCATGAAATTCACCCCAATCAAACTGTGTCTTAACCCGCTCCCGGGAAACATCGCTGGTTATTTTTGACAGTGTTAAAGGCATTATATTTATGCAAGTTTTTCTTGCTTAAAGATCAACGGAAATGGGAATCTGAAATAGACCAAAATGTTCTGACAAAATCAACCTTCAAAAAAATACCAAAGGCAGAGATTATGTGGAGAATATTCACTTTATGAAGGAACTCAGATCAAATGTTTCATTTTCACCTGTGGTCAATACTTTGTCAGAAATGATCATTCATCCTTTATAGAAGCTGCCTGACTTTCATGCTCTGCATTATTCTGAGCTGAAAATCTACCCAATAGTGATGGTCAGACCAGTAAATTCTCAAATGCAGAATCCACAGGCGCTATTTATTACTGAAGCAGATTCTGAATACATTACAAGTTCCGTATTTACTTTAGTCTAGTTGATTGTATTTGTTAACCTTGTTGAAAATAAAGTAATAGGCTTGCACTGTATCTCTGTTGTTCCGTCAGTACATCAGAAGCATGAAGCAGGGAACGGTGCTTTCATCCTTTGGCCCTTATTCTACCACAGACCATTTACAATCTGCTCTCGTTGGGGTGGCAAGGTGGAGGAGTGGTAAGCAGTGTTGCCTCACACTTCCAGGGACCTGGGTTCAATTCCCAGCTTGGGTCATTGTCTGTGTGCAGTTTGCACATTTTCCCCATATCTGTGTGGGTTTCCTCTGGGTGCTCCAGTTTCCTCCCACAGTCCAAAGTTGTGCAGGTTAGGTGGATTGGCCGTGCAAAATTGTGGCTTAGCATCAGGGGAACTAACAGGATAAATATGTGGGGTTATGGGGATTGGATTGTTGTCACCGCAGGGTCGATGGGCTGAATAACTTCCTTCTGTACTGATTATATGATTGCGCCCCGATGTCTATACAGCCGGCTTTGCGGCTTTGTCAGGCCCTGCCCCACCAGACTGATGGCATGAACTCTGCCCCCTGTATTTTGTTTTGTCAGAGTGCCAGAAAATCTGGGCTGAAAAATCAGCTGTGCATCTGGAGAGACACACACCATTTTTGCATCAGAGCGTGACATTCTGAGAAATTAGGGGGACATTCCGCCAAATGCAAGAGACAAAGATAGTAGGGTGTTAAATTGAATTTCAACAGCTATGTTTCAAAAGCTAGAGTTGAAATAGAAGGAAAAAAGTGACAAATAGATTGTAAGATCAATAATGAAATGCTTTAAGAAGGATATTTTGACGCTGCAGAGTAAATATGTATCAACACCAAAAGGAAACTACATCCCAATTTCAGGATACCACACAAAAATAATCCGAGAAACGAGCGAGCATTGAAAATAAGGCCATGTGGAGATGCTTCCCACTTTCCTCTCACCTGGCTTTGGATGTGGAGTAAGTGTGCCAGCATCTGAAGTGTGGTGAGAATTAATGTGTTTTTCACACCTGCACATATTTCATGGCAGCAAACGAAGAGAGGAATCGCCATACCCTCTGCAAGATACCAACTGGAGCACACCTGCTTTCCTTGCAGCCAAACTGCATGAAGCACTCTAGAATTCAAGGCAGCAACCAATGAACAGCGAACAGCTGCTGAGATGCTCTTCTGCTGTGGAGAACTTGCACAGTGGGATCAGTGATGCTGTGGGGCTCGAGGCCAAAGAAGCATCTGCCCAATGTTGCACCATCTCCAAATAATGTGGGTACCGGAATCTGACATCTAATGAAGACAGCATTGCTGCATCCTGGATAACAGCTGCTGATACACATTTATTATGTTTCTGTGGTTATACCACAAGGATATTAAGTGACCTTGTCTTGATGAAGGTCAGTGGGTTAACATGAAGAACAGAGCTATTCAGCTGCAGACCAGGTGAGACTCTTGTGTTCAAAGGAGTCCTGGTACATGCTGAAAATTGCATCTTAAAACCTACTGATGGCCCTTCCCACATGACAAATGATGGTGTTGCAATCATTTGTTTATTGTCCCCTTAAACATCAATACATTACAGACTGATGCATTAACATTTTGCTTCTGCAAGAACTTTTTTGAATAATTACAGGATTCCCATTATCACCTGACCATTGCTGACCAAGTGCCGTACCAAAGCCCAAAACAGCCAAAAAAGAGACAATATGACAATGTACAGAATCTTGTGCTCGAGTGCTGACTTGGGCTCATATTGATACAGAAGTTAACTGCAGAATAGCAAAGGCAAGTTCTGCTTTCGGTCGACTGCGCTCCACTGTATGGGATTGTCGAGGGATCAGCCCAGCAACAAAACTGAAGGTCTACAGCGCCGTGGTACTCACTACCCTCCTGTATACCTGTGAAACGTGGACTGTGTATTGAAGGCACGCAGACAGCTCAATCATTTCCACATGTCTTGTCTTCACAGAATATTACGCATCCGATGGCAAGACAAAGTACCACACACTGAAGTTCTCTTTAGAGCAAGTCTACCATCGGTCCACACACTGCTGATGAGAGCGCAGACCCGGTGGGCAGGTCATGTTATCCATATGTCAGACGAGCGCATACCCAAGCAGCTCCTTTTTGGGGAACTCTCTGCTGGAAGACGCTCGCGTGGAGGGCAGAAGAAACGTTTCAAAGACACACTCAAGGTCTCCCTGAAGTCGCTGGACATTGACACGACCACCTAGGAAATGCTGGCACAAAACCGCCCGACCTGGCACTGCCTCAACCGCAAAGACTGTCAAGCTCACGAAGCAAGGTGTATTGCTGAAGCACAACTTAAGCGTGAGCTGAGCAAGTCCACAGCCACCAGCGCAACAACTACAGTGTCTACACAAGACTGTCCAATATGTGCCAGCACATTCCATGCCCGAATTGGCCTGATCAGTCATCTTCGGACACACCGCAACCAGCCTCAAAATGACTAATGGTGTCGAGGTCCTCATCGATGACGATGGATGAACAACAACATGGGCTCATATGGAGGTTCCGACCCCACTTTGGCCCCCACCAGGGAGATCTTCTAAGAGATAGCCAATTCAGAGGCTGCCTCAGGGTCTACCGTCCAATCAGAGGGCCTGCAATTTTGAAAGGACAACCTTCCCAGCAATAGAGGCAGACACTGCCATTGGTGGAAAGCAAATGCAATGATACCTCCATCCTGAGTGGCTCTCTGAAGAGGTATTAAATTGAATAAAACAAATGGAAATCCTCCACAGGATGATTGGTACCTGTGGTCCACGAATGGGTGACACTCCAGGGGGTCGGGAGTTGCTGGTGGGGTAGTAAGGGCAACTGCAGGAGGTCTACATAGACCCTCAGACCAACTGCTGGCAAGCTGTCCCCAGACATGAACTGGGATCACTCCTTAATGGGGGGAGAGGGGCGGGGGGGGTGGTGGGGGGAAGAGGACGGGGGTGGGGGGGGGGGGGGTGGTGGGGGGAGGAGGGGAGGGGTGGGGTGTGGGGGAGCTCAGAGATTCCTTGCATCGTCCCCAAACAGCTCAAAAATGGGTACTTAATCATTCAGAGTAGCTTCTGGTTGCTGTCAAATAGATAGTGTCTGCTGATGGAGAAGGTCAGGAAAGATCAGCCAGAGGCAGGATTCCTCCTGGTCCCACTTGCAAACCTGTCCTTCAGAACCCATGCTAGTTACATCAACACACTGGGAGAGGAAAGACAAGTACAAAAAACAATGAATGTAAGGAGGACAATGCACAGGAACAAGAAAACACAACAACAGGATGAAATAAGGTACCTTCGCCTTTAATGGCAGCCATTAGTCTCGGTAAGGTCTCAAGGATATTTCTGTATCCGGAATTTATGGATCACCCTGGAAATGTGGATGCGCAGTGGACTAGAGTCTTAAAATGTGGTTAGAAACTTAACCTGGTATTTAAATGGGAGAGTGGAGCTTCACAAAATTGACTTTGTCGAACGTTAATGAAGTCGCAATTTATTTAGCTCCGATCATTATTGTTATTATGCAGTACAACAGCATGTTATTATTTGCAATCTAGTACTCAGATGGGTGTTAGGATATGGGTACAGAGTTTTGGTGGCAGCGTTTGCCCATGCTATTTGATTATGTGGCAGCAGGTTGAAGTTGGGACCATTGTTTTAGAACAAAGTGAATAGCAAGGCGAGGATGTTAGAATGCTTGCTGTCGTTCATCGTGACATTGGCCTAATTCCGTACGTGTGTTGGGAACTCTAGCCTTCAACACTTACGTCCACCCATCGGCTGCTCCCATACTTCTCTCATATCCCCAATGCACCCGCCATACCACCAGCCCCCTCTACAAATTCCATGTCAGCACCATAGCCCCCAATCTCACTCGTTAGTGTCCACTATGGACAGAAATCAAGAACCCTTTAATAATATTGAAAAATCTTAGAGATGTTCATGAACTGCCAAAACAAGCATTCAAAAACCTCTTCAATTAAACTGTCTTTCAAATGGACTTCACAGTCCCTTTGACAGTTTGTCAAAAAACACTGTACTTCTGAATCCATTCATGAGGTTTGGAACTCAGCAAACATTGATTATGCGATTCTAATGCACAATTGATCAACCAAACCTCTAGGGCTCAACATATTAGAACCTCTGAAACTGTGGAACAGATATTCATCTACCCTGTGAAGTCCCTTCAGAACTTGAAATGTTTCAATAAAAACATCTCTCATTCTCCTAAACCCCTCATCCCTGGGATAAACCTAATTAATCTTGTCAGAACTGCTTTCAACGTGAGTATATCCCTCCTTACGTAAGGTCACCAACACCATTACCACAGTTGTGTTCTCACCAATGCCCATTTGATTTGTAGTAAAACACCTCCATCTTTATATTTCAACCTGCTTGTAATAAAGACCAATATTATATTTGCCTTCCTAGCTACTTGTTGTATTTGCATGTTGATTTTTTGTGATTCATGGACAAGCACTCACAGATCTCTCTGTACTAAGGCATTCTGGAGTCACTCTCCAGTGAAATAATATTCTGTTTTCCTATTCTTCTCACCAAAGTGAACACATCATATTTTCCCACAGGATACTCCATCTGACAAACTTTTGCTCATTCACTTGGCTTAGCTCTTTTGTATCCTTCTCAAACCTTGTTTTCTTGTCTACTTTCATATCACCAGCATATTTGCCTACAATGCAGCAAGTCGCTTTTTTAAGTCATTAATATAGATTGTCTACATCTCCAAAGGCTTAACAGATGACTGCACTGTCAAACAGAGAAATTCACTGAGGAGAACTGACACTTCAAATATGAATCACAGTGCTGTTGAATGCAGAAGAGCACTTTGTTCATTAGAAAAATTGTGGTCAATTTAATGGTTCCTTACCTTTTCTAAACAAAGCTCTGTCATTAAACACTTCATTGAAAACATATTTAACTCATCATTTTGACTTGTGATGTTGAGAATACTTTTGAACTGAGCTGTCACAAGTTCCTGACTCCATACTGGGCTTCCCCCATTGTTCACTACTCCCCTGATATGCCATGAATGATGTCTACTAACAGAATGGACCAAACTCCATGGAAACAGTCAGGGTGTAAACTCTCCAACCCTGCAATGAAGTAGACAAAGGTGAAACCTCTTCATGTGGCAGAATGTGGGCTCATTCCCTGCATTCATATCTCCCACCTGTAAAATCTCACGCAATGGAAATGGGGTCAGGAATCTTTGAATTGTGCCCCAGCTGCCATTTCTAAATCCTGTCCACCTCAGTTCTGAAATGGACTGAGAAATTGGCTCATGATATTGTTTGAAAACAGAAACAAGTGTCCCACTTCTCAACACGTAAGTGGGCACAACGTTTGCGAAGAACTGGATAAATTAACAGCAGTCTGGCCTGAAATGCAAAGAAACAACTTGATTAATTTGTTCCTCTTGGTTTTGCTACATAGAAAGTCTCAAAGTTTATTTTAAAAATGTCATCCCTAATATCTCAAAAGGACAGACTTTCCCTGAACTTAACCCCATACAACATTTGAATGTAGCAATTTTAAGATGTACATACTCTACCAATGAAACTGCACCTCTGGCAACTAACATCAATCAGTGTGGTGGCTTGCTCGAAAATAGGATTCTTGGAATATTCTTTGAGGCAAACATTTGAGCATTCCTTTTAAAAATAGCTTTTGTTTATGTTAAAATCAGTTGTGGCTTTCTGAGTAGCTGGTTTCAACTAAATCAATGGGCCATAGAACATTTTTTAATTGCCTCCAAAGTTGACAGAAGTCCAAAAAAAAGTGTCTTCAGTTCATACCAATAATATCTCTTTTAGATACTTTAGATAGGTAGGTCATTTATTGACATTATAAAATATGAAATAACAACATAAATAATTTGGTTAGTGACTTTGTCCTTTCACGTTTTTGTTGTTCTTCATTTTCAGTTTGCTGATTTTTATAGATTCTAGCTCCATGGATAATCGTATGTCAGGACAGTTAACTCTCAATTACAAGAAGTTCACTGAAATGGTTCGTCCTCACTTTTAGCTTGTTAATGAGACACGAATTGATCTGTGGAATACGAGTGTATGAAAGCTTAACGATTTCATTTGAACTTCATTCTTCTGCTGCTTGAGTGACGGCATTAATCTTTTTGAAATGAAATATCTTAAAATGAAGATGTGAACACATAGGACAAATGGACAGGAGAAGAACAACTGGTCCATTAAGCATGCCCTACATTGTGACTGATGCTGCAGCATTATACTGAAACATCTTCATCCTGAACCATTACCCCCCTCCAGACCCACACAATCTCTTGGGAAAGGTACAAAAAAGAGAAAAAAAAGTTACAAGGGGAAAATATATTCCTCAAAATGCCTCTCCCGCCCCTCACACGACTGAAACAAGTCCAGGAGGTCATTGAATCAAGTGTTACTGATAAAGACATTTATCTCCTACATGAAGAAATATCTATCTCAGCCATGAACTGTTCCAGCTCATTCATGAAGGCATACAAAATGCATTGTCTTTATTTTAGAGGCTTCTGATTCTGTGGCAAAAAGAAGAACTCCCTCATTTCTCTGGAACTCCCTACCCACATGCACTTTGGGAGCACTTTCATTATACAAACTACATCAGGGGAGGAGGTGACTGACTAGCATTGCCGCTGAACAATGATCCAGAGACTCAGGGTGATGCTCTGGGGACCTGGGTTCAAATCCCACCTCCGCGGATGGTGAAAATTGAATTCAATGGAAAGAAAATCTGGAATTAAAAGTCTAATGAACTTGATTATTGTTTAAAAAAACAATTTGGTTCACTAATGCCACATAGGAAAGGAAATCTACATCTGACTTGCATGTCACTCCAGATGCACAAGCAATAGATGCTGGTCCAGTCAGTGACACCCACATCCCACGAATGAGAGTTGAAGAGTAATTGAGGGATGGGCAGTTAATGGTGGCCTTGCCAGTGACGTGCCACATCATGTCAATTCATTTAAAAATCAAAGGACTATCCAATACGCAGTCTACTCCTGTTCTTATATATTTTAAGCTTTTGTTTTCTGGCTCCTCCCCAGTCTATTAAACTAGAATAAATCTATCAATAAGCACATTTAAGCTCATGATCCATTTTATAGGTCTATCAAGCCACCGTTAATGGCTCTGGGGCAGAGAGAAATTTCTGAAGAACATCCCAAGTGTCCACACACTGGAGTGCTTGAAAAGTATGATGTGGAACTGTTGCAAATTCACTCTCATTTTGTCATCCCTAAAATTGATTTAAATTGAAATCAGAGATAAGTTACAGGATAGGGACAAAGTAAAAAAAGGCATGGAGGGAATTTTCCCATTCTGCCTGCCACAGGAATCGCACCGAGTGGAGGCCGGACCATGCAAAGGTCCACCTAAAGGTTTTCCAGTTTTGGGGCAAGCGAGGCTGGAGAATATCACAACACTAGATTCAAGTCCAACAGGTTTATTGGCAGCACTAGCTTTTGCAGTCTCAGGCTCCTTCATCAGGTGAGTGAATGTGTGATCAGTGAGTGATCAGCTCACTCAACTGATGAAGGAGCCTGAGACTCCGAAAGTTAGTCCTTCCAAATAAACCTGTTGGACTTTAACCTGGTGTTGTGAGGCTTCTTACCCTGTTTACCCCAGTCCAACGCCAGCATCTCCACATCACGGAGACATCTCAACCAGAGGTGTACAGAATATCAAGTTGTAAAAAGCTTACCTATCTCAAACTCCTCATCCTCAGTCAAATTCTGCCCAGTTAGCATTGCTGGCGGAGGTTGACAGATCCGTAACTGATAGGCTGTAAAATTAAATGTACATTATTCATAGAGGCCACTGACAAAAAGATCCAAAAGCTACTTACGAAAATAGAGCCTAAGTTATATTGAAAAAAGTGTTTTGAGCAAAAACAAAGGTTTTGAGTACAAAGAAAGGAAAAGGTAAAATCACTTGGAAATAGCATTTAGCAACATGTATGGAGCAATCCTGACTTAGAAATAAATTTTATACAGAACAGTTTTTTTATGAACATTTCCGTGATTATGTGGTTGAATTTAGCTGATTCTTAATCTGCAATAAATCAAGTGGGTTCTAAGGATATCTAAAGAAAACTTAGAAACAGGCAATTTAACAATTTGTTAAATACTGGAAACTTGTTAAATTCCAAGAAGCCAGGCTGTGTATTCAGTTTGACATTTTACATGATAATAAGCATTCAGATTCCTAAGTTTTAAGATCTCTCACTAACTAATGAAGGGGAATTCTACACGCTCATTCTCACTCAGAGTAATTTTCTCATCCGGCACTTCCAGTTCTTGTGCGGAACTTGGAGCATCACTTAATCTCCAGCCTGCATCCTCATTAAGGGCAACGGCTTCACCGAGGACACAAGGTCAAGATGCAACCCTGCTGTAGCATCTCTGATAATGCCGATATTTCCCTTGTTTATCACCAAATATCTGATAATAAAATACTATGCGTGTTTTTCCTCTCTGCAGAAACGCAGGGAGAATTTATTTTATGCGACATGCAGCAAGACTGTAATTGTAAATGTAATTAAGTGTATAATTTAATAGCAAGTAATGAGACTACTAATGTTTAATTAAAAACTTCTTCAGTTCTCTGTCCAAAGATAGGGCCTTGGCGATTATTTGCATATTCACGTCTAAATGCCAGGTCTTTTTCATTATCTGCAGTGTGAGGAGGTATGCTCTGAGCCTATCTCAGCTAGAACGGTGATCGAATCCCATGCTGTTAGCAGTCATCTGATCCACACATTAACGAGTTAGCCAACTGAGCTCACCAGCACCCCTCGTAAAAACCGAACACATCGTATTATACCAAATAAGAGGAATATGATGCTGAATTTTTAAGGCTCCAGAACAAGGAAAAACATGTGGAGTGGGAAACGGGGCAGGACCAGTGATCGGCTTTCATGCTGAGGTTCAGCGGGAGAGAGTGTTTTAGCTCCCCGGCCCCAGAGGCATCTGCAAGGACGGACTTCCATCTGAACCTGGCTGCCTCGCCAACACGGCTTACAGTCAGAAGTAGGAATCCTGGTGCATTTTACCCTTTTCATCGGATCACAGGTACTTGGTGGACACTGGCTTCAGACTCCTTTTTGGGACTCGCACAAGGTAAAGGCATAGAGGGGGTGGAAATATCAGGATGAATCCAGATGAAGAAAATGCCGTTGTTTCTTTGTGGGGCCTGAAGGAGCACGCGCCCAGTGATGTGATTATCACTCCTATTTCCCAGTGGTCTGTGAGGAAACTAAACATATAACTCGCTGTGCCTCTTCTGGCACTGTCTGAAATTTCTGCCTCTTGTTAAAATAGCCCTTCAGATCCCAGTCATATTGTTGGAGACTGACCTACATATTTACGAGGACTCAACTGGTTGAGGATGGATGTCTTTCCCAACTGTAAATGAAAAGTGGAGTAAGCCAGATCAAGGCAGGTCTCCTGCTTCATTTTAAATGTCTCAACTCATCTCTCCCCCCCCCCGCATACATGTGCAAATAAAATCTCAAAGCCTTTGTAAACGATTTAGAATTAAATATCCTTTTGTCATTGCAGGTAGAAAACATGCAAACATTAGCTTGTGATAGTTCAAAGCAAAATGAGATTTCATTCAATTACTTAATCCATTCATACTGAAGACATATGATTACTGAGCAAGAACCAACCATGGTAACTGAGGATGAAGGAGCCGCCTGTTGTGAAATCGCTATGGAATTTAATTAAGATCTGGTTTGATGTACTGTAGACCGACTCCAATGCTGTATTTCCACTGAACTGTCCAATCTGAGGAGCAGTCTGGTCTGGCCCATCCCTAAACAAGACAGTATCATTAATAGAGTCCATTCAGGTTATTATGCCCAACTGTGGAAAAATAATAGTGTGATTTAACCACATAGAACGTATTTCACCTTATGTATATGTGCTAATTAAAACATTTTGCAAGACCAATTTTTAACCCAACCTACCTCAGTGAATATTTTCAATCAAAAATGTTACTTACTGTTTAGATACAGAATATTTCTGATATTAATCTTCAAGGTATTGCGTACAGATGAGACACATTTTTCATTTTAAATGCCTCAAGTAGTATTTTCCCCTATTCACGTGCAAGTAAAAGCACAAAGCCTTTGTTTCATTTTGTAAATGATTGAGAATTATGTGTCATTGCAGGTAGAAAACATGCAAACATGTTTACAATTTATTATTTGCTTCAGAATTTTATGGAAATGAGGTTCCAATGATGCCTAGAAGACACCAATGAAGTTGTCACCCGGACCTGAACAGAGATTGTATCCTTTCCCTTACACAGAGACAGTCCGTAGCTCAGTCTGAGAACAAACAGGGATTTATGCATGTCTGGAATTCTGCATTGTGTGGGGATGTTGTTTCTATGGACCCTGCAATCTGTGGCCTTTCCTGTGCCAGACAGCAGTCAATCGCCACCCGGTAAGGAGACCATTCTGAGTACCCTTCCCTAACACCTGTATGGAAGCCGGTGAGCAGCTCAGGGCCACCCAATCTTCACCGATCAGCGGCCCCCTTCAAAGTGGGGAGCGGACATGTACATTTAAATGAGGTCTGGTCATTAATACTGCGATAGCCTCCTGTTGTCTCTCCTGCTGGAAAAATCAACTCACCACAGCACATCCTATCAGGGACTCAAACGCAGTTCAAGTCCACCTCAGGTCTCATTGTCTAAGTCATGGGCTGAAATTTTCTGGCTCTTCTCTCAGGTGGAATCTTCCAGTCTCGCCAATGGTGAACTCCCGCCGTGGGTTCCCCAGCAACAGGGGGTACAAACAATAGGAAAACCAGTTGATAGCGATGGGACTGGAACTCCCACTGTCAGCCAATGATGGGCCAACTTTGCCACCGCACAACACGCTGCCAAAGGGAAGGAGGGCAGTGGGGGGGGGGGGGTCCCACCCATGGACATAATTCTAACTTTTTACATCATTTATATGAAGCATTAACTCAACATGTTTGTTAATAAAAGTGTTCATAAATTACTTGTGCAACAATATCTAAATGTATTTCTATCTGATCATCCTGATATGTGAAATTGCCAGAATTCATCAACACACCATTGGATTTGAAAGCTAAAGTGGTTTTCATCTGAGAGGACTTGACAGTTTTTTGCCCAGCTATTTATTTACCACCTATTTCCATCTCTGCAACTTTGCCAGACTCTGCCCAAATCTCAACTCATGGTCCATGCCTTTGGTACCTGTAAACTTGCTTATTGCAAAGCCCTGCAGGTTGGTCTCATGCATTCAATCTTCATGAACTTGGGCTCATCCAAAACTCTGCTGATGTGTCCTGACTGACATTAAATATTATTTACACCTTGTGCGCATTGACCTATTTTGGTTGCCAGGTGAACCAATGCCTCAATTTTAAACACTTTATTTCCAGATCCCTGCCTGGCTTTTCTCCACCCGCCCCCATCACTGAAATCATCTAAAATCCTCAGAGATATCTGCACTTCTCTAATTCCAGCCATTTAAGTATCATTGATCTGAATTGCTCCATCACTGGTGACCATGACATTAGCTGTCAAGGCTCTAGAATTCCCCTCTATAAACCTCTCCAACTCTCTATCCTACTTTGAGACTCAACCTGAAATCTACCTCTTTGACCAAGCTTTTGGGTCATTTGCTCCAACTTTGGTGAGTAACATTCATGCCAAAGTGCCTCGGGATGTTGTGTTACATTCAGGTAAAGTCGTCATATTTCTGGATTACCATGGTGTGTGGGGGAGCAGCTCACCGGTGGTTAATTAACCTGGGTATCACCGCACCTGAAGCCAGGGGCAAGGCTGAGAAGGCGAGGCCTTCATGAACAACTTCAGCCAGGATAGGAATTGAACCTGCGCTGTTGCCGTCGCTCTGCATCACTAATCAACCATCCAGCCAATTGAGAATTGAAATTGGGGCTTTACCAACCCCCAATTTAAGTGAAGAAGTTTTGTCTTGTGCCCAGCTGCTCAGACAGACAGTGATGCTTGGCATTCTCTGCCTGTAATCATTGTTTTGTTTATTGCTTTCTTTTTTAAGTTCAGTTTACAAGTAATGAAACATTGTGTCAATTCTAGTCTTACGAGAAGGAACTTTAAGATCCCAGGATCTCGTTTTTCAAATCAAAAGACAACATCCTTTGGTAATCTTATCAGCTAAATGCAGATTTTCAACCATATTGTTTGCTAGTTATTATTGGTTACAAATGTAGCTCCTCCCTTCCATTCATCATTATCACTATTTCTTGTTCTTGATAAGTGTGCAGTGATTAATCTTATCCACTTGGCTTGAAATCACAACGTGTAATTTCAATGAATGTGGTCATCAGTTTTGAATGAAACTCCTTTATTGTAAATTAGAAATGTCTTTGTTAAAATTGGAGAGAAATCTCGAATAACCAAGTTAATGCATTCAGTACTTAACTCTATCACACGTTGCAACCCATCGAACATGTCATTGCTTCCAACTTGGATCTATACTCCCTTTGGATGACACTCATCCCTTTGTCATGATGTCTTCCAGTGTATTCTTTGACAATGGAACACCACTTGTCCAACATCTTCCAAGTACCCTTTTAGCACTCACTTCAGATCCAGTTTACATTAACCAATCGAATTAACCTTAAGTCAGGTCAAGAACACTTTTCAAGTTGCAGAGATTATTAAATAAGTATCAGCACTTTTCTTTCTCTAAAGAACCACAATTTTTTCTTCAAAATAGTTTGGTCTATTCAACTGAGATAAAGAATACCTTTTGTCAGTCTTCACGTGAATATTCCGTACATTTTGATCTTTTCCAATAACTGTCAGTTCAATGATCTTAATTTTTATCAAACTGCTTCGTACTTTTAACACTATATTCATCATTTTCTCAGATTTTTGATCCAAAGTAAATTAATTGATTCAATGGATCGTTACTGGTCTTCACAAACAGATGTTGGAGGCTATTGCCACCCCGGGTAGTTAGGAACATGGTAGGATGTGCCCTGGTAGGGTGGATTGGTACTTCCATTGGGGTGGGGCCTGAAGGGGGCAGGCCTGACATGAGGGGGGGGGATCCCTGAAAGGTGACTCATTGGGAAGACCCAAAAGCCCCCTGCCAGCAAATACTGAGGTGGGGGTGAGTGAGGGGGGCTTCTGCTCGTGAACATTAAGGGGGGGGGGCCTTTAAATTCTGTGAAGCCTGGCTTACCAGGATCTTTAGGCCCCACCCCTCACAGTGATGGTGCAAAACATGTCTCCCTTCAAAAAAATAGCCAAGTGTGTGAAGATCTCAATGGACAACCGGTCCATTTCTCTGGGGAGAAATATGACAGTTTTCAATCAGATCATGCCAACATGTATCGAACGATGGCTTTATTGACCACCTTAAGATCAATGTAATGTCTACGTTTGCCCTTTCTGTGCGTCATGCAATGACTGGGTTTCTAAATCTACACGGCAAAATTCAGGAGTGTGATAGAATACTGTGCACTTCCCAGGATGAATGCCACACAAACACACATGAAGCTTGCACCATCCAAGTCAAAGCAATCCCTTTGATCAGCACCCCATCCAAAAGCATCCACTCCCATCACCACCGAATCACAGTGGCAACAGTGAATCTACAAAATTTACCGCAGGAACTCAGCTAGACTCCTTAGACAGCAGCCCCCACCAAATCCATGACCGGGGCAGCAGACAGATGGGAAGACCGCGACCTGGAAGTTCCCCTCAAAGTCACTCATGTCCCTGATTTAGAAAAATGCTCAGTAAGAAGTCTCACAACACCAGGTTTAAGTCCAACCAGTTTATTTGATCATAATCCCACAAGCTTTCGGAAACGGTGTTCCTTTGTCAGGTGTGTGGAAGGTTCTGTTTGGACTTCAACCTGGTGTTGTGAGACTTCTTACTGTGTTTACCCCAGCCCAACGCTGGCATTTCTACATCGTTAGAAATACGCTGCCTTACCTTCACCGCTCCTGATTTGAAACCCTGGAACACCCTCCCGAACAGCACTGCAGGTGCACCTCCATCAAATGGACTGCAACAATTCAAGATGGCAGCTCACCCCAACTTTGTCAATGGAAATTAGGGATGGGCAATAAATGCTGGTCTAGCCTATATACCCTGAATGAATTTTTAAAAATCACTCTGCAAGCTTCTCGATTCTGACAGATACTGCCCCCAGCTTTAACTCGAACTTCAGAATTATATTTTCTCATACCAGGTAGCATTTGACAGATTCTGTGTTGTGCCGCTCTATTGCCCTGATATGTTTCTCAAGGCCTGGAACCCAAAACGACACTCCACTATAATACATGCGATTATACTGTGTCCCAGTGTACACTTAAGTGTTGAAGCAGAAAATCTCTCACACGGTTGAACGTAATTTCCAACATATTCTCTTTGTCCACACTCATAATTAAACAGGTGAAATTACTCGGACTGGGGGGAACTTGCGCAGAGTGAATGCAGAAACAGCAATGTAAATGATACAGACCAGACCCTGTTTTTTCTTTCAAACTGGCATCTAGGCACCATCTAACAAGGACAAGGCAGTTACACTAATTACCACAATAGCATCTGATTTTATCTTCTTCACAGACAGCAAAAAACTTTACTTGAGTTTCAGTCAGAATGTATTTAATGAGCTCCCCCAAAGGCTCAGTTAATTTATTTTGGATATGCCTGAGCTGTATAAATCAGGAAGACCCAAAGTTTGATCCCTGGCTTGTACCGCTAGCTAATCTCAGCTGGGATTGCACAATATAGCCACTACAACAGCTCGAAGGTTCCGAAATCGGAGAGGGAATATTTGCTGTTCTGAATTTCAGTACAGAACTGAATTCAGTTGACTGCTATGCTCGTGAAATTAACAGCTTTTTGACACTCACTGTTGAAGCCCAAACTGGAATAATTGCTATTTGAGTGACATGGCAGAAGCTTCTGGGAAAATATGGGTTTGGGGTTTATGTCCAGAATCCAGAAGTGGATCCTGTCCATCAACCAGTATCATCCACCACAAGTCCTTTCCAGGTGTGGGCATTTTGGATAGAATTGCAAGTATATGCACCTCCTCTTCTTTGACATACCAGACTCTGATACCACATTGGATCTTCTTAAGTGCCTAAGTAAGGAGCAGATGGAAGTATGTACCCTGACCCGCCCCTGGAAACAAAAGAATTAAAATACCCGCTACACCGCCAAACAGCTGGTGTCAGGTGAATAATACATGAGATGAAATCTAAAACTGTATGGATGTCAAAGTTTTATTCTTTTCATTTTGCGATTTTTAAAATGGGTTTTCTGATTAACCAAAAGAAAGCTGCTACAAGTCACATGACCACAGGATTGGCCCTTTGTTCTTGAAATGCCAACAGCAGTTACAGGAACACACTCATTCTGCCCTCAGCCTGTGAAACCTCACACCTCACAATGCATATGCCTGGCAATCAAAAAACTATGGGTCTCACACATCAAAACTTCTCATGCTTGCAGAGTTACTAACAGGCTTATTTCACACCTGGGACTGTTCAAGCCAATTTAAAAAGGGGACTATTGAGGTGACATCCTTTGATAAACTTACCCTTCAGTAGCTTTGTCTGGACAATGGCTTTCCAACACAAGAACACCAGTAAGGATTACTCATTGGCATGCGTGTGGTGCATGGTCGAGTAAAACGTTGCAAACATCCCCTCACTGAAATTTGAGTTTGAAATTAAGTAACCTAATGAATTAATCATAAGAACATAAGAAATAGGAGCAGGAGTAGGCCATCTAGCCCTTTGAGCCTGCCCCGCCATTCAATAAGATCATGGCTGATCTGTCGTGGCTCAGTTCCAGTTTCCCGCCCTCTCCCCATAACCCTTAATCCCCTCTCTTATCACAAGCCCATCAACCCGCGTCTTAAAAATATTTAGCGAGGCAGCCTCCACCACTTCAACGGGCAGAGAATTCCAGAGATTCACCACCCTTTGAGTGAAGAAGTTCCTCCTCAACTCCGTTCTAAACTGCCCCCCCTTTATCTTGAGGCTGTGCCCCCTAGTCCTACTGTCTTTTTTGAGTGGGAAGAGTCTCTCCACTTCTATCCTATCCATCCCATTCATCATCTTATACGTCTCAATGAGATCTCCCCTCATTCTTCTAAACTCCGAGTACAAACCTAGTTTATTCAGCCTCTCCTCATAGCCCAACCCCCTCAACTCCGGTATCAGCCTAGTAAACCTCCTCTGCACTCCCTCCAAGGCCAAAATATCTTTGCGCAGGTGCGGCGCCCAAAACTGCACACAGTACTCCAGCTGCGGCCTCACCAATGCCCTATACAGCTGCAGCAAGACCTCCCTACTTTTATATTCAATCCCCCTCGCTATGAAGGCCAGCATCCCATTCGCCTTCCTGACCACCTGCTGCACCTGCAAGCTGGGTTTTTGCGACTCATGCACAAGGACCCGAGGTCCCTCTGCACCGTCGCCTGCTGCAGTTTTTTGCCATGTAAGTAATAGTCCTTCCTACCATTATTCCTACCAAAGTGGACCACCTCACACTTGCCAACATTAAATTCCATTTGCCATTTCCTGGCCCATTCGCCCAGCCTATCTAGATCCTTCTGCAGACTCTCCACACCCTCCGCACAATTTGCCGTTCCCCCAATCTTGGTGTATCAGCAAATTTCGACACCCTACACTCGGTTCCCTCCTCCAGATCATCTATATAAATGGTAAAAAGCTGAGGCCCCAGCACCGACCCCTGGGGCACTCCACGAGTCACCATCCGCCAATTCGAATAGCACCCGTTGACCCCCACTCTCTGCCTCCTATTTGACAACCAATCCCCTAACCACGCTAACACCCTACCCCCAACTCCATGTCCCTCGACCTTCTGCAATAACCTCTTGTGAGGTACTTTGTCAAACGCCTTCTGAAAATCCAGAAAGACCACATCCACCGGCTCTCCTCTATCCACTGCCCTAGACACATCCTCATAGAACTCCAGTAAATTTGTCAGACACGACTTCCCTTTAATGAAACCGTGCTGCGTCCGCTCTATCAAGCAATTGCCTTCAAGATGCCTCGCAATTTCCTCCTTAATGACGGATTCTAACATTTTACCTACCACAGACGTTAAACTAACCGGCCTATGATTCCCCGCCTTTTGTCTGGCACCCTTCTTAAACAACGGCGTAACATTAACCGTTTTCCAATCTTCCGGCACTTCCCCGGAATCCAGCGACGTCTGGAAAATAACCACCAAGGCATCCACTATCACCTCTGCCATTTCTTTCAGAACCCTCGGATGCATTCCATCCGGTCCTGGGGACTTGTCCACAATCAGCCCCTCCAGTCTGTCGAGCACCGCCTCTCTAGTAACAGTAATGTCATTAAGATCCTCCAGTCCTACCACCTTTCTATCGCTAACACCCGGTAAATTATTCACGTCCTCCTCCATGAAGACAGGAACAAAAAAGTTATTCAAGACCTTAGCCATATCCCCATCCCCTACCACTAGGTCCCCTTTCTCATCCTCTAAAGGACCAACGTTCACCCTAGCCAGCCTCTTCCTTTTTATATATTTATAAAAACTCTTGCTATCCTTTTTTATATTAAGCGCTAGCCCAGCTTCATAGTTTCTCCTACCCTTCTTTATCAACTTCTTTGTCAATCTTTGTTGACATTTAAACCTCTCCCAATCCTCTTCTCGCCCACTACTCTTAGCTACTCTAAATTCCTCCGCTTTTAATTTAACACTTTCCTTCACCTCCTTCGTTATCCATGGCTTATTACCTCATAATGCATGCTTGCTGTGCATTATTGGTCAACTGGATTACCAAATCACGGGGTTGGCTAAAAATGCCGCAGCAAACTTCAAAGATAACTTAAAACAGCTTCTGCTCATGATGGTAGTTTGACTGTGTCTTTTTTGTCCGTATCACCAGCCCTCTTTTGGTTGTACTGCGAATTCTGATAACTTTTTGTTGTCAATGGCAATGGGTGAGCTAGTTGTGCCTCAGCACTCAATCCAGGAGGTAGGTTCCCAAATCATTTTCAGAGCCACTTTTTAAAATAGATCCATTGTTTCAAATAGAAACATAGGATTTCCTTTTACAATCTTTACAATGCCAAAATGTTATATTGCAATAGTGACAACACTTCAAACATACTTAATCTTTTGACTTGGGTGTAAATGCAATTCACAAACAGATTTGTAAAGAAAGAAAAAGAGAGGCATTTGTATCAGATCTGTCATGACTTTCCTTTGGCCCTGTTGTGATGATAGTGTGCTATTTTTGCGGTATCTTACGTTGAAGGTGGAATTGTTTTAAAGGACAGTGTTTTGTTACAAGAGTTAATTTGTCTGGGAAAAACATGTAGCTAAAATGGTGACAGCAGGACAATAACTGATTTTGGCGAGAAATGTGTTACTTTGTACTGTTGATGGATTGTTTATTTACATGTATTGTCGAAGGATTTTAGACTAGGTTTGCAGAGTCATGTGAGTTTTGATTGGGCTGATTGACAGAGACAGAGTCATGTGGTTAATGGAAGGTGTTCAGCTTGCAGGAAAAAGCAGTTTCATTTTCATGTTAAAATGCCTGCAGCTATTGGAAGAAAGAAGTGTCTTTCTGTCCCTCTCTCCAGAGGCTTTCTGAAAGCTCCAAGACTGTAAACCTAAGTCACCAGCAAATATGCTTAGACTGAGCTAACTAATTTTAAAGAAGAGTTTCAGCTGATAAGAGAAATGTTGCTTGATTGGAACTAATAGTGATAGGTTAGCAGTTAAGAATTATATCTTGTCATGTTTACGTATTGTTCAATTGTTAAAAGTTATGTTAATTAATTTGTTGTAGTTAAAACCGTGTTGTTAAATAAAGCTGGTTTTGATAAAAGCTCCCTAGTTTATCAGTAGAATCATGCTTGGAGTGAAACATCAGACCCTCGCATTGTCTAAACAGAAAGTTGTTGGGATCTTGTCTGACTTTATAGTATACCTTAGACTTTCTGATCTGGCACCCTAACCTTCTAAGATAGAACCATTATTAAAGAACAAAGAACAAAAACAGCCCGGGAAACAGGCCCCTCGGCCCAGCGAGCCCACGCCACCATTCTAACATTACCAGTCCCCTCTCCACCCATGACCCTTATCTATTGTTTATGGCATTCCACATTGAGGGAAACTAATTTATGGAAAATTTATTACCTCCAATCAGCCTAAATAGCACATCTTTGGGGTGTGGGAGGAAACCGCAGCACCCGGAGAAAACCCACGCAAGCATGGGGAGAATGTGCAAACTCCCACAGACACCGACCCAAATCCATGTGTCTGCACAGCAAACAGTGATAATCACTGAGCTGTCTTGTCGCCCAGTATCTGGTCCAGTTTAGGCACACACTAACGACTTGAAGCACGAGGCTACCCCTGAACATCCAAGAGCAGCCCCAGTACGACCCATTCCATGCCCCCACTACCCTCTGCATGAAAAACCTCCCTCTAATATCCGTGTTATATGTCTCCCCCCTCACCCTAAGCCCGTGGCCCCTCGTACTGTGTGTCTCTAACATAGGAAACAGCTTACCTCTGTTTACTCTATCTATACCCTTCATAATCTTATATACCTCTATTAGATCCCCCCTCAGTTGCCGTCTTTCAAAGGAAAATAGCCCCAATTTGCTCAATCTTTTCTCATAACCCAGTCCTTCCATACCAGGCAGCATCCTGGTAAACCTCCTCTGCACTCTCTCCAGAGTCTCCACGTCCTTCCAGTAGTAAGGCGATCAGAACTGGACGCAGTACTCCAAATGCGGCCTAACCAACGTTCTGTACAACTGCAACATTGGACTCCAGCTCTTATACTCTATACCCCTTCCTATAAAGGCTAACATACCATCAGCTTTCTTCACAACCTTCTCCACTTGTACTGCCACCTTCAAAGACTTGTGCACTTGCATCCCCAGGTCCCGCTGCGTTTCTATACTCTTGATAGGCTTACCCTTTATCATATAACTCCCTCCTACGTTATTCCGGCCAAAATGCATCACCTCACGTTTATCTGGATTAAACTCCATTTGCCATATATCTGCCCAATATACCAGCCTATCAATATCCCGTTGTATTGCCAGACACTGCTCCTCGCTGCCCGCCAATCCAGCCATCTTAGTGTCATCTGCAAATGTGCTGATCACACCACTTACTCCCTCTTCCAAGTCATTTATATATACTACAAAGAAAAGAGGTCCCAGTACTGAGCCCTGCGGCACATCACTAGTGACAGACCTCCGGCTAGAAAAGGACCCTTCCACTACTACTACTGTCTCCTCTTTGCAAACCAGGTCTCAATCCATCTAGATACCTGGCCTTGTATCCCATGAGCCTTAATCTTTTCGACCAACCTACCATGAGTGACTTTGTCAAACGCCTTACTGAAATCCATATAGACGACATCAACGGCTCATCCTTCGTCGACCGTTCTTGTCACCTCCTCAAAAAATTCTACCAGATTCGTAAGGCAAGACCTCCCCTTCACAAAGCCATGCTGCGTATCCCAAATCAGATTGCAACGCTCTAAGTGCTCATGCATCCTATCCCTAAGAATCCTCTCCATCAACTTGCTTAGCACTGACGTCAAGCTCACCGGCCTAGAGTTACCCGGGTTATCCCCCCTACACTTCTTAAACAGCGGTACCACGTTCGCTATCCTCCAGTCCTCTGGGACCTCACCTGTGTCCAATGAAGAGACAAAGATTTGCGTCAGAGGCCCAGCAATCTCATCTCTCACCTCCTGAAGCGGCCTAGGATAAATGCCATCAGGCCCCGGAGATTTATCAGTTTTAATGCTACCTAAAAGCCCTCACACTTCTTCCCTCGTAATCGATAGTTCCTTCAATTGGTCTAAAGCTCCCTCGATGACTGTAACAGACATCAAGCCCCTCTCCTTTGTGAATACCGACGCAAAGTATTCATTCAGGATCTCCCCCATTCCCTCGGACTCCAAGCACAATTCCCCTCCTCTGTCCCTGAGGGGATCGATTTTTCCCCTAGCCACCCTCCCTCTTTAGCCAGAGATTGACTTGTGGTAAAACATTTGTAAGGTGGACATGTTTGAACTTATCTGGACAATTGGAGACCAGACATATTCTGGAAGATGCATTTGGGGATCTCTTAGAAATTCCAATACAAATTCCCCTTGGAAAATGCTCAGGAACTTTGAACTGCTGTTGGGCAATCCCTCCGTTCCCTACAACTCTCTGAAAATGTCTCCAACTCGTGCAATATAAATTTTTAATCCCCCTGTTACGTTGGTAAATTCTTGTGAGGTGATGAGCGCAAGACACAAAGCTTCAATAACATTTCTTTTTTTCAGCAATTCTAAAGTTCTGCACTGACAAATAACTATAATTGTGGGGTAGCTGTTAATCCAACTGTCTCCAAATAAACAAAGAAAAATAGATTACAGTGGATGCTGGAATCTGAAACAAAAACAGAGATGTGAAAAGTCTCAGCAGGTCTGACAGAGTCTGTGGAGAGAGAACAGAACTAATGTTCTGCATCTGGATAACTCTTTAAAGAGATGCTCAGATTTTCCAGCGCCTCGTTTTTTGTTCCAAATAAATCAATTTCCACTCGAGGCTGTTATATTTCCATGACTCAGGCAGGTTTTTTTGTTACATTATCTAGTAGAATAATTAATAACTTGAGTAAGGTATGTTTTTAAAAATAAGAACACAGACGGTAATACTCTGATTTTGGTGCAGAGACCACAACTATTATATTTTGCAACAAATACATTTATTTTATTCAAGTGACAAAACAGCAGTCATTTATCCTTGCAAAGCTCAGTTTAATTCGTGACTGCTGTAATAAATCAATAAAGGAATATTTATAACCTACCACACAGTGATGAAGTCATATATCGGCTCTGTCTGTAAAACAGTGAAGTTGATGTAGATTCCATTGCCTGGAGGTACTTTAACAATCCAAAGGCAGTCCTGAAAGTTAGGGTACTCATCGGGGTACCCAGGAGAGTAGATTGTACCATTCAGTGCAGTAATATTGCCTCCACAGAGAGCTGGACAGACAACAAAAATCAATATGTTAGAAAATGAAATCTATTTATTCACAACCCTGACTCCCTGTATCTTAGTCAATACATCTGCAAACAGCAAAAATGGTGGAAGACTGAATCTATTAAAATTACATTTTTGCATTTATTCTGGGTTCCCCAGCAGTGTTCTTCAAGAAGGCACCTGCCAATACATTAAAAATGTCAAGGGCCGTAATTCCATTCAGCGTTATTTGAATGCACTGGTTAAGGCAGCAGTTTAAAATTCCTCAATGCACTATTTTAATGGGCATTTCTTTGTATTACAACAACGTAACTGACACAAATACAAAAGACAATGAAGAACCTGAGAAACGGGAGCAAAATTAGGCTGCTCGGCTGCTTAATTCTGTTTTGCCATTCATGGCTGATATACCTCACATCCACCCCTGCATTATCCCCATACTCCTGAATCTCTTTGTATTCAAAATTCTAACAACCTGTGGCTGAAATATACATGACAACGGGGCATTCACAGCTCTCTTGGGGTAGGAAATTCCAAACGTTTCCAAACGTTTTTGAATGAAGAAATTATCCCTTATCTCCACTCTAAATGTTTGAACCTCTCTTCTTACACTCTGAGCCCACGTTCTATACTCTCCAGCACTGAAAACATTTTCTCAGCAACTATCCTGTCAAGCCCTTAAGAATTGTATATGGTCTAATTCGATCACTTCTTATTCCTAAAATCCAGAGGCTTTAGGCCTAATCTATTCAATCTTTGCTCATAAAATCATTCCCTCATCACAGAAACAATCTAATGAACATTATTTGTCGTCCCTTAAGGACAAAAATGTCCTTCTTTAGGTAAAGAGATCAAATCTGCACGCAGTATTCCAGGTGTGGTCTGACCAGTGCCACAAACAATCGTAATAAGACTTGTTTATCCTTTTATGCCAATCCCTTTGCAATAAAAGCAGACATACCAGTTGCCATGAATTCAACTTTCGGTGATTCGTGTACGAGAATGTAAAAGTCCCTCAGAATACAAACATTTCCAAATCTCTTATCACTCAAAAATATCCTACTTTTTTTTCATTTTTCCAACCAAAGTGGATAAGTTCACATTTAAAATAGAAAAAAGGCCTAGGATCCTTTCAGATTTTTGCCCACTTGCCAGAGAACCAAAAGGAAATGTTGTCAATTTAATGGGAGAGGCTCAATGAATCAATTGCCCTTCAGGCACATAAGTTGTCACCATCACAGTTCCTTGTAATGGAGATGAAGTCACCAACAGTGGAAGTTGTGCCCACCAAGAGCTGCTCGCTATTCAGAGGCTGATCGCTCCTTATGCTGCCAGCACGAACAAGAGTGACGGGCAGCTGGTTGCAATGGACCCCTCTGAGGGACAGAACCACTGAGGGGGTCCAGACAAAAGCAAAGGGAGGATGGCGATCATCGCGTGAGGATAGTAGGAGAGTGAGGTGGCAAGGTATTCGGAAGCAAGGGGTAGCTTTCAGTAGCACCTCATTGACAATCAGGCAGTGTTGACTGACAGATCTCCCTCCCCTTTGGCAAAGCTGACACGGTTTGCTGGGTGGAATTTTGAGGGTTCAGGAATGTTGTGCTGCCCCCACTTAATCAGCAATGAGCCAACTGACATTCCAATACTCGTGGCAGGAAATCTAGAGTCAAACCCCTTCCACCCTCTGTCTTAACCACAGGGGAAGGTTTGCTGATGGTCTGATGTTAATCTGGAGTCTCCCCCACGATTAAAAGAACCCAGCTAAATACATTCAATACAGTCCGCACTGAATGTGTTTAAAATCATTAAAAAAAAATGGGATAGCATAATGCTTCTCGGAGCTAAGGAATACAGAATAAGGGACTCTAGATACAAGGTGAAATATAAGCAATTTTTCACAGAACGCCAGAGAAATTTATTTCCATAATAATTTAATGAGACCGTACATTTCTCTTCCAATGTTAACAGTTGAGGCAGAATCTGCCGACAGTAAATAATAGTTTGAATAGGATTAAGAAATTGCTGATAAAGGGATCTGAGAAGGGGGCAGGTAAATGTGATTAGGATCATTTATTTGAATAGAAAGTGAATGCAAAGTTGGATTGATTGAGCCTGGTGACCTGAGCTGTCTCACAACTTCTAAGCGTAATTAAAAACTGCCAAGAAGTTGTCCTCTGTTCAACTTTGGCTCCTTGTCCTGCCGGAATAATTTTAGTTAATGCAGAAAAGCTCTTTCAATGAAAAATGCTCACTGCCCGCTTCATCAGGGCTCTCTTAATGTTCTAATCAAATTAGTCTCTGTGACCTTACGAGCCTCAAATATTTTAAATTTGGGGCACGGTCTCGAGAGCCATTCAGCTCGTGTCAGCAATAAGTTCCGTCAGTGAGCAACTCAGCAAGTCCGCAGGGTGATGCTTACAATAATCACGTGGAACAATCAGTGCCTTGAAATTGAAAAATCAAGAACTCAGCGCTGCAGGTCACATTGTCACGATTAACAATTCTCTGGACATCAGGCCTTCCCACCTGCAGCTACACACATTTTCCAGATTTATAAAAAATACAATGCTTTTGAAGCTAATTTTAAAGATGGACCGAACTAAGCATTCTGGCAACTTTCTGGTTCGAAAAGTTCTGGATAATACTGATGACAAAATGAATCTTTAATGCGCATTTCCGTCTGGATTTCATAACATACACTTTAAAATGAAGGACAATTAGTCTCTGAAATGAACACTGCACCATCAGTGCTTAATTTGAAATGTAAAAAAAGCATCCTTTTCTTCATTTATATGAACCCTCCCTTGTCCTGAAAGCACTAAATCATTTTGCAGAATCAGCTTCTATTAATATGCCCGAGACACATCTCCGTTCTGCCACAGGAACAGGACTCGGCCAGTTAGCCACTCAAACCTTTTCTATTCTTCACTTGAAGTGTAGTTGAAGTGTGGCGTAATTGTCTTCATACATTTGACAAACATCAATTAATTTTGAAGTTTAGAAAAAAATGTTATTTATCAGTCACAAGGCTTACATTAACACTGCAATGAAGTTATTGTGAACTTCCCCTCGTCGTCACAGTCCGGCACCTATTTGGGTCAATGCACCATCTAACCAACACATCTTTCAGAATGTGAAAGGAAACCAGAGCACCCGGAAGAAACCCAATGCAGTAACTTGTTAACGTTAACAAGTGACCTTGCATCAATTGCTGTTGATGGAAGAGAATTCTAAATATCTATTCCCCTTCGTGTAGAACATGTTCTCATCATGAAAGACCTAGTTTTAATTTTTAGACTATGCATCCTTTTTGGGCTTGGCCTGGACTCTCTCATTACCATAAGTAGTTTCTCCACATTCACCTGAACCATTCTCCTTAATACCTTCAGAGCTTCAATATATCCGTAACCTTCTAAGTTCCAGGCAGTACAACCCAAGTTTGTTTAATCTCTCCAAGAAGTTTAATCTTCACACCCCAAGTATTGTTCTGGCAGAACTGTTGATAGCACTCCAGATGTGGGATAACTCAGACTTTGCTTAGCTGAAGCCAAACATTTATCCCTTGAAATTTTAGTCATTCAGATGTCCATATGAAATTTGCGCTTACTCCCCATGTCTTTATGGGTTTCCTCAGGGGTGCTCTGGTTTCCTCCTACAATGCAAAGATGTGCAGGTGAGGTGGAGTCGGTCATGCTAATTTGCTCCTTCATGTCCCAGTTAGGTGGCTAAGTCGTCACAGGAATAGGGTCAGAGTGGGGATGCTCTGTCAGACAGTCGGTGCAGATTCAATGATCTGAATGGTTTCCTTCTGCGCTATTCTGTTCCACAAGAAGGAAAACTTCTCAGTGAAAAATTGGTCTTAGAAAATTTAACCTGAATTCTACTCTCCTTTATCGTGCTTGAGTGCGACCAGTGTTGTCACAATCTCTTGATCAAATTACTGACTCACTAAAGGACTGATTCCAAGAGAATAGAAACACAGGCCTTAATTATACCAGCACGGCCACCCAAGGCTCGAAAGATTGTGCCCAAGGCTCACAGAGAATGTCATTCTGCGAGCCTTGGCAACACTGATTTCGGGGTGACCGTAGCGGTAAAATTAGGGTCATAGAAACTAGAAGCAGGAGTAGGCCATTTGGTCCTTTGACCCTGTTCTGCCATTCATTCTGATCATGGATGATCATCAAATTCAATATCCTAATCTCCCCCTTCCTCCCATATCCCGTTCGCCCTAAGAGCTATCTGTTATTTCTTCTTGTTATCACATCATAACTATGATCCTTTTTTCATTTTATGGGCACTCCATGAAAATTTTGCGGCGACAGAAATAATGCGCCATTTTTAATATCGAAGTGTTAATCTTTCTAAAGGTAAAAGCAAATTAATACGGATGCTGGAACTTGAAACAAAAACAGAAAATGTTGGAAAATCTCAGCAGGTCTGACACCATCTGTGGAGAGAGCACAGAGCTAATGTTTTGAGTCTGGAAGACACTTCAGGGTTTTCCAGCATTTTTCATTTTTGTTTCATTATTCTTCCCTTTTACTAGATTGTCACATTTTAGTTGCTGCTTCTAATCTAGCTCGTGGAAAATTTCAAACAGGGTGTGTCATTTTGTTGATTGAAATTACGATGGTTGCGATTGGGGTGACACGGTGGCATAGTGGTTAGCACTGCTGCCTTACATCGCCTGGGACCCTGGTTCGATTGTCGAGGAGTTGATTGTTAATAGGCTGCTTTGTTATTGTTCAACGAGGCAAATTAACAGCAGGAGAAACTAAGAATATTCATGGCTGTCTGACACAGCAAGAATCTTAAATACTGTACTCCACAAGGGTTTACTCCAAAGTCTTCATACTGTGGCAGATCACAACAGTGGATTAATAAAGCAAATGTCACAAACAGAGATATCAAATATGCATAAAAGAAGCAGAGAAAAAACACGTGTTTGTTCCTTACCTTCACACCTTGGTATAGGGTGGTTCCAGTTACGACTGATGCCATGCAAGCAAGTGAGTGCGGCCTCCCCGATTAAAGTGTAGCCAGCGAAACACTCAAACGAGATGGTTCGTCCCACAGATAAATCGTATCCAATAACAAAGCCATTTCGAAATGGACGGGGATCAGGACAACTTTGCAGTTGGTATGCTGCAAAAATATAGTGTAGATTACTAATTAGACATTCATACAAATAATCAAACAAATAACTAACTGAATCATCAACAAAGTTTTGAATGAAACAAGCAAAAGACATTTGATAATATTTCTGGTCACCGCTTGCTGGTTCCAATGTGCTTAATCTAAAGTTACTGTTACTGGCAAAGTCTGGGATCTTTTATTTTTCCATTGGTCCCACCTGTTTTTAGTCACATATTCCATGATTTGCCCATGCCTGTACCTGTTGACACAGGGAGAAGTTGTAAGAGAATGGAGATGATATTGTATCACTGCCTAAAGGCAATCCATAAGGAAAGGAAGGAAGCAAGTGAGCAGGGAGACCAACTCCTGCAGTGTTGACCAAAGGACCTGGCAACAGATTCACAAAACCTTCAGCGGCCTCACGTGAGTGGCCAAGTTCAGTAGATGCGTCTTCACAGAACACAACCAACCGCACCACTGATCTCCTCAATGCACCACAAGCCCATCGTTCAGCCATCAACAATTGCTCACACTCAGGACTCAGTTTTGACATCTAGATACTTCCTGCACACTTTCCAATGAGGCCAGCCTCACATCCAATTCCACTTGCTTTCCCATCCCTCCATCTATTCAGCTGTGGGACACAGACCACCCAAACACACATTACAAAATCGGAGACAAGCTTTCCTCTTCCTTGCAGTACAGGATGGTCAACTCCTGCCGCGAACAGAGTAAAATCGATAGTGGGCAGCATCTCCTGAGCCCTACAGGGGAGATGGTTCTCCTCAGAAAGAGTCAGCTGTAACAGACAGCTCACCGTCTGGCATTGTTCCAAGTATTGAGGATGACGATATGTATGTATGTGGCTTATTTCAACTCTCAGTTCACCCTCGTCCCGCTGTCTAGAATGATGGACGAGACGCCGATGGTTTCATCAAGGATTTTTGGTTTCCAACCCACCCACGTTTTCTCTCCAGAAATCTTCCCCTTTCTGGAAGGTTGCTGCCTGCCCAGCTACTGGAGCCCAGGAGGAGAGAGACAGAGAGAGCGCAACATCACAGCACTGACATCTATCAGCTGTTAATATTCTGTAAATTTTCGAGAGGATTGGGTGATTCACAGAGCATCAGTGCTTGCAGCTGGCCCAAAGAAAAGGATAGTTTTGTCTGCAGGCCACGGTCACACGTGAGTTCTGCTTCAGTGACCTCAAATAAATATTTTGATAGGGGGGCATTCAGGGAGACACTGATAGGCATACACACAAAGATGCTGGATGCATTCTCTGGCCAGTCACATGGCCTCCTGTGACTGTCATGAAGTCTGGAGAGTCAGACTCAAAATGAGCCAAGGAGACCGCATGAGGCTTCTCCGATCTTCAGCCTCTGTTCAATTTGCCCGTCACGCTGCAGACCCAGAGACATTTCAGCTGCAGCCCCAAATCTTAATGCTGCCTTTGCGTTGACAAGTCACCAAATCTTATGCCTTCCAGGGAAGAGTGCAGCAACTCTCCTTGCCAAACTCACCTCAAAACTTCCAAAAACACTTAAACTTTGCATGAGAATAAATTAAGCATGTATTCTCTTAATGGTAAGTCAGAAGTCTGATCCGTGAAATATTACTCATGGAGACTCTCTTTTGGAGCAGAATGCATGTGAGTGATGTGTATTTTATGGACTTGCACAGTTCATGTTTGGACTTAATCCCCAAAGTTAGCCAGAAAGGCCATTTGATGTCATGATTTGGCCAGTTTGGAAGCTTCAAGCTCATGCATGGCATACAAGCGTGAGCACTCAACATGAGGCACTAAATGAACTATGCCGCAAGTGTGGCATGCCGCACTCAGAACCCCTCAACCATCTCTGATGCCAGTTTTAATTATGATCGGGAACAAAATTTCACAATCTGATGTTAAGGAACACTACATTAAGCATTTTCCATGTCTGCTGATGAACATATAAGTTCTCATTACTCTTGTTAAAATCTCTCAGAACCACAGCCACCGATTCAGACTGCTCTGGGTGGTGATTGCTTTGGTTCAAAATCATTTCATTTCAAAACAGCGCAATGTTCAAGAACGATTCTCGAGCTAAGCTGAATTACGCTGCCTCAAGTCTCCATTAATTTCTCAGTATTGGTCTGAAAATATCTGACTTCATGATACATATATTGTAGGAATATCATTTTCAGTTTTGGGAAAATTAACATTTGTAAATGTAAGCTAATTGAAACTTTGAACTTCAGAAATTGCCAGATTACCAAAGGTAGCAACACATCAACGATCCTTTCAAGTTAGATTTAGAAGAGTGAGAGCCATAGAACGCTAAGTGGGCCAGTTACCTAGGACTGAAGATTTGGGATGAATTGCCCTTTCCATGTTAGAGGTGTAATTTCTCCAGGTTGCACCCCAGATTAAAGAAAGGGTGAAAAGTAAGTATCCATATACATTTCAGATCAAAGGACAGATTTAGGAAAGATGGATGATAGGTTTGAATCTTTATCTAGGACTTTCCAGGAGTGCCACATTACCCTGGGGATAATTTGCAGGGGAGGCAGCCTCTTGTATTGGCCGATCTGTATGTTTTCACACAAACACAGAGAGGGAAAGCTGCCAATCATGGGCATTTGGAACCACCTGAAACCAGTCGCAAAGTCCAACAGAAACAAGTACAGAAACTTGTGCAACATTAAAATGGGGGGAACCATGGATCCCAATGAGATGTGGATGCTGACGATGGATGTGAGGAGTAATGAAGAAGGACAAAACCAGGGATGAGCACATCAGGGGATCGATGAAGATTGTGGGAGCATCGAAGAAAATAGTCAAGATAGGGGTTGAAATGGTGTGGCCGTCTGTTTAAGAAAGTGAAGTTGGAAATGAGGTGAGTAATGAAGATGGGACTAATGGGAAGAAGGAGAAGAGGAAAGCCGAAGACAAGGTAGAAGGATACAGTGATGAGAGACTTAAACGCAGTGAGATTGGAAGAGGAATGAATGATTGACGGATGGAGATGAAGGAGGGTGATCAAGCAGCACTGTGGAGACTCCAAAGTAAGAAGTGAGAAGCCAGAAAAGAGAACATTAACTTAGTAGTGTTTGCTTTGTTTAATTCTTCCATAGTAAAAGCTTTTTGCTTAAAATATGACATCTTGCAGCATATTTCTTTCAGTTAAAAATGAGGAGCTCAAATTTATTTTAACAAGTTAATGGTCCCTGAAGTGATAAGAATAAAAATAATATAACCCATTCTATTCCATTATGACAAAATTGAACAATTTTCAAGAATGATACTATTAATCAAGTTTCAAAATCAAAATGTGTGTTCTTTTTTAAATAAGTGTTGTTAAAAACAAGTTTATGTTTGTTTTATTTTGTGTTCAAACAAAGGTTTGAGGAAGTGTTCAAGTTAGATGATAATGTTATTGTGTTTTTACTGTAATTCAGCAGAAGCAAATGAGATTTAAGGACTCTGAAATAAAAATGGTTCTTTATTACTAGAACAAATGCGGATAGTTTGAGCTGCAGAGCACTTGGCGTGCGACAGCTGACTGATTACTCAACAAGCAGAAGAGGAATGCTACAACCATTGGTTACATGTTTTAGGAAAGTTTCACTGAACCTTTTCCATTGCTAGGGACAAGAGCAGAAACTCCAAGTTATGTTACAAAGTTAGCCTTGACGCCAACTTTTATCATTTTGAATTCGGGCAAGCATAAGGTATTCCGCACCAGGCAGGATTCACTTAACCCGCTCGGAAGCCCTCATCAAAACAAACTTTATTTGAGAACACAGTAGAAATATGTCTAGAAGAATTAGCACAACTTTTACCAATTAAAAATACTTAAACATGACAAGATATCATTCTTAACAACAAGCTATCGCTACAGCTCCAATGTAAGTAGAATCCCCTTAGACATAAATCCTGTTTCTAAATCAGTACAAAAGTAGATGTGCTCATGTGAATGCCAGATTTCCAGTCTTTCATACCTCTGGACAGAAGTCCAGACAAACACCTGTCCTCTGACTCTGACTCCATCAGAATCTCAAAGAAAGATATTTATTTCCTGACAGATTCCAACCTCCAACCCCAGGGAGAGAAAGATACACAGAGAAAATTACCTCTCTCTGAAGATCCTAAACAGCAGACTGAGCTTAATTTCTCTTTGAGTCCAGCTCCACCCAGTCGACTGATTTTCTGACAATCAACTTAATCAAGTCCTACTCAGCAAAACCCGAGGGAACACCAAAATAACTGAACAGCATTCGTTCAGATTAAAACATCAGATTAACAATTAGGAAAAAGAATGCTGCTACAGTTATACCACAGAATACTGTCTACAGACCCAACAGCACCAGGTAGAACAGACTGTTAAAAAAAATTCTGCACAGAGACATGACATAAGAACATAAGAAATAAGAGCAGGAGTAGACCATCTAGCCCTTCAAGCCTGCCCCACCATTCAATAAGATCATGGCTAATCCGAAGTGGATCAGTTCCACTTTCCCACTTTCTCCCCATAACCCTTAACCCTTGCCTATCAGAAATCTAAATCTAATGGCAAAAATATGTTTAGTAAAGGCATAGTATCATCACACTATGAACTGCAACAAGAGGAGATAGGGCAGGAGGGAGCAACTGAAAAGATTTCTCAGAATGAAGCAGGATTAAAAAATGCAATCCAGAAACTTGGAAAAAATTGGCCACGGGTTTCCCTATTGGAGAACTTGCTGTAAAGTGTGGCACCTCACTTTACCAAGTTAATAAAAGTAATTTACTGCAGAACAAAAGTCAATAATCTACAGATGATAAATGGCGATATGAAAGTCAACAAGTTCACACATTCATCCACAAAACAATTCCAGTAAATACTGCTAACTATGACACTACTCTGGGTGTGTGATGGCCATTTTCATTCAGATACGACAAAGATGCTCCTCTCATTGGTGTGCTAAATCTCAATGTGAGGCTGACAGGAGAGTAGGTTCTCCGAGTGAAAATCAATTTCAACATTCCTTTGGCCATCTGACGGATTTCTTCAATTTGGTTGTGCAATGAAGTTTTACTACATCTGATTCAAAGCTCAAGTAATGGTTTGGGGCACCTGGAAGTCAGGTTATTAACGACACTTGAGTAATATTATCACTGCTGTGACAATGCAATTCTAATGCATTTGCAATCAGTTTGTATCAGTGCAAAATGGGCACTGTAAGGATAAGGCAGATGTTAACTGACCACAGAATATTCCAAACATTGTCAGTTTTTATTTTCAATTCCCTACATTCTCAGGCATTCTTTTAATCTCTGCATTATGAACTCTGCAGGTTAATGATACACTCAGGAACCACATCCTCATTTCAAACACAAACCAGGAGGGCCAAATTTTATAATGATGTGAACCTACTGCATATTCCCACTCAATGCGAGTGCAAATTGAAGAGTCAAGAATGGAGGTCAGTGTCCCTCATTGTCCAATCATTAAAATTAATCACATGGAGATTGAATGGGCCACGCATCAGCTGCGCTGACCTTGGCACCCAAGACTGATCATGACATGCACTTTCATTGAATGTAGCTTCATACTGGCAGCACAGGAGCAGTTCTGGATGTAAATTGAGCATTGAAAGCAAAATCCTGCGGAAACAGTTTTCCGACAAGCCCACACAAACTTTAGAATAAAAAAGTCTCTTTTTTCCTCAATCAAACATAAAGCTTCGATAAATTTTATTTCAAATAGAAACACTTTCTTGAAAAAAGTTGTACATTTTACACAAACAGAAATGTAGTAAGTCGAAGTTGCAAGTGCCGATAATACAATGTAAATTCGAATGTTCAAGCTTCTAAACTCAACCTGCTGAGGAACATCCCACAGAATTTGAATCCCTTGATCTTGCTTCTGCATGATGCAATGAACATCTTGTTTCTTTCAATTTTTCAGTAAATACAAGAGCTGACTTTGCTGTACGTTAGGATGGCAGGTGATGACAATCCTGCCTCATGCAATGCATTTTTGCCATCTTTGATGGCTCCAAACAAAATCTTTCTTCAGCTGCTGAAATTCTTAACTTCACTTTCTCCTTGGATCACAAGTGACAGTCTGACATCTCATCCATTGCTGCAACCAGCTCCAGAAATACTCAGGTTGTGAAATTTGGCTACTTAGTGCCTGTCTTGCGGCACGACGTGTGTTGTTTTGCTGCTGGGAGAGTGTGGAAGAGTAGGAGATAGGCTTTGAAGAGTTGGTCCTATCTATGTATTGAGATGGGTGGGAAATTGGTTGGCAGACAGGAAAAGAAGAGTAGCAATTAACAGGTATTTTTCCAAGTGACAGACAGTGCAGGTACTGCAGGGATCAGTGCGAGGATACAATCTATTCACAATGTATATTAATCATTTAGATAAGAGAACGAACTGTAATATCTCCAAATTCGCTGATAACATAAAGCTGAGTGGGAGGGTGAGCTGTGAGGAGGATATAGAGATGCTTCATTGTGATTTGGACAAGGTGAGTCAGTGAGCAAATGTATGGCAGATGCAAGATAATGTGGATAAATGTGAGGTTATCCAATTTGGTCGCAAAAGAAACAGGAAGGCAGATTGTCTGAATGATTATATATTGAGAGAGGGGAACGTTCAAAGAGATCTGAGTGTCCTCATACACGAGTCGCTGAAAGCAAGCATTCAGGTCCAGCAGGTGGTAAAGAAGGCAAATGGTATATTTGTCTTCAAAGCAGGAGGATTCAAGTACAGCAGCCGGGATGTTTTGCTGTAATTATGCAGGGTCACACCGAGAATATTGTGCACAGTTTTGTTCTCCTTATCTGAGGAAGGATATTCTTGCTACAAAGAGAGTGCAGCAAACGTTTACCGAACTGTTTCCTGGGACGGAGGGACTAATACGTGAGGAGAGATCGAGTCGGTCAGGATTATATTCACTGGAGTTCAGAAGAATGATGGGGGTTCTCATCGAAACCTATGAAATTCTAACAGGACTCGACAAGGTAGATGCAAGAAGGGTGTTTCCCATGGTGACTGTGTTCAGGTCATCGTCTAAGGATAAGGGGTAAACCTTTTAGGACCGTGATAAGGAGAAATTTCTTCATTCAGAGAGTGGTAATCCTGCGTGATTCGCTGTCACAGAAAACAGTTGATGTCGAAGCATTGTATGTTTTCAAGAAAGAGTTAGATCGAGCTCTTGGAGCGAAGGGGATTAAAGGATATGAAGGGAAAGGCGGATCAGGCGATTGAGTTGAATGATTTGTCATGATTATAGTAAATGGCAGCGCAGACTTAAAATGCTGAAGACCCTTCTCCTGCTCCTATTTTCAATGTCTATGATATACTAATGTTAAAAAATGAGTAATTGTTACCGAATGATTATCAAGATCTTCAAACATTGGTGTTATTCCCCAGTATTTGATGCTTAGAGTCTTAGTTTTCAAGCTTTAACTGTAGCGAAGTCTTATGTATGAATAGTTGAACTTCCAGAAAACCTCAAGTTCACTGTGACGTAATGAAGTTTAGACTAATCACTATCAATTTCGGTCAAGACAGGTTTCATTCACCCTGGATCCAACTGTTATAGGCACTGTCAACAATTATCTCAACACAATCATTCTTCATATATATAATCAAGCGCATCAAGTGGTGTGAAGAACAGTTAAAGGTCATTGTGTAAATGACAGTATGGATTCTGTGATTGTTTAAGGTGCCAAGTGAGCAGGGTTTGATTTCTCTTATGAGACTGCTGTATTTTAGACCAAGTTTTATGAATGAGTAACATCAGAAAGTACAAACATCTGTAAAACTTCCAAACAAGTATCCCAAGAACTTTTATAAGTGATATTTGAAATAGCACGTCACCGTGTTTTAAAGACCTTGTTTTAATTTGTATGATTAATTGTTCCATTAAGAAAATAATAATGCATAATCAGAAATAGCGAGCAACAAAGACATCTGAAAATGAATTAGTGTAGAAATTTGGAAAATATCCTTTTATCTGGGATGAAGTTTATTACAAAAATGAATGGTATTTATTTATTTGGGATTTATTCTGTTTTAAATAAAAACTGCACTGGCACTATTATGATTTTTTTAAATGATAGAACAAGCTGTTACCCTGATTTGGCAACAGAGGCTCTATCTCCTTACTTTATTAAACCATCACTTTTGATTGGCTTTTTACATTTTAAAATATAATTTTATAATCGGACAATATTAAGGCCAAAACTAATTAATTTGTACATGCATAATTTTCAGTGTTCCCAATTTGTCTGTGTCTCTATTTCTCTGGTCTTCTGTGGCCTGCACTTCAATGATGGGGTCCATGTTTTGCACTCAGTCACTTCAGTAGCTATATACATGTTCCAATTTCGGGGTAAATATAACACTTTGTTTATGGTCCAAGCATTTCCAACTGCAGTAAACTGCATTGCTGCAATATATTCGACTTTACTTGTCCTTCAATATTACCATCTTGTTGTCAGATAAGGTAAAATATTTGAACATAAAGTGAAAATACTGTGAATGCTGGAATCTGAAACAAAAACAGAAAATGCTGGAAAATCTCAGCAGGTCTGACAGCATCTCTGGAGAGAGAATACAGTCAATGTTTCGAATCAGGATGACCCTTCGTCACAGCTATTTCTTGCATTGCTTTACTTGAACTTGTCTATTGTGCTTAGCAGTGCACCATGGAGGAATAGGGTACTGTTGCATTTATTTTTGAATACTTTTCACATTCAAGGATGTGCATATATAGATATTGCATTTGGTCATTTATCCCAATTCCCACTTGTAGTTAGCTTCTAGTTGTCGAATTTTTCAATATCTTAGAAGTAAAATAACTTTATCACAAGTGTTATTGAAATGCATTGTGGGGAATGGATGAAAAAACAGCTGAGAAATTGAAAGTTGTCAGTGTGAAAATAGGAAGCTTGAAAGTGCAGCTCAAAGTAACTTAGGGGACCATTATTTTCTCTGCTGCTGAATGCAGAATGAAATGGCTGTATGGGGCGTGTAGAAAGTTAGAAAGAAAAGGGCTACTGCAAGATTGTAACAAGTCTGACAACACCAGGTTTAAGTCCAACCAATTTATTTGATAGTAAACTCACAAGCTTTTGGGGTTTGCCCTTTGTCAAGTGAATGGGAAGTTCTGGCCTCAGACAGAGCAGAAATGATGGTTTTGCTGGTTAAGACACGGACTGCAGAACAAAACAGAAAACTCTCCGGTGCCAGGCCGTTTCTGGATACGAACAAAATCATTTTTGTTCTTAATATCTCTTATCAGCTTGAACATAATTGTCCTTTTTTGGGTCGATCAGAACATCACATTTATTCTGGCTGGAGTTTTTAGGTTCATGTTCAGTTAGAACTGCTGTAGTGCAACATAGCATTCAAATTTAAATGAAGCAACTAATGTTCTCCTTTGTTTAAGATGAGGGGGGAAGGAATGTATTCTGTCATGCTAGTGTGAAAATTAACTTGTGTGTACTCTTCTCTTTGTTTGCTCGAAGATGAAGTTGTGCATTTATCTTCAGGCGGACCATTGCATGGCAACTGCTTTCTGTCACAGAGGATTTAAACATTCACTATCACAGCAACATATCTACACCCTTAGATAGCAAAGCACGCTGTTGGTTATTGCTTTGTGTGACAGTACTTTCATGGAACAAATTCTTACAAATTAGCTCTTAGCTGAGGGACCAATTCATTCACCACACCTTTTGCAATGGTTTTAAAGAGGGAACGTGCATCAAGAGAGCATTTTCATGGCTCCCCTCAAAGAATCACTGTAATTTTTTCGGTTTTAACTGTGAGATTGGAGGAGATTTGTATAAATAAACATTGGGTTTTGATTCCCACTGCTTTCAGTTCCTTTGAATTGATTTGTATACTTTTCAACTCCAGTTGACTAGGACGATAGTATGAACTATTATTTCAATCCAATTAACTCAACGGCAACTTGTCAATCCAGGGCTGTTAGCATCAATAGACATCTATACAACAGGCATGAAAAATGCTTCACTTTTTTTTTTGTTTTCTGTGTTTCTTCAATATGAAATACAAAAGGGAAAATAAAAGAGACGCTACAAACAAAGCAATTCTACTGAAAGAGTTCATAAACTAAATAGAGGGATTTGTTCAATGAGGGATAATGTTTATGCTTCAATTGGGGTATGACTTGTATTTTGCTTGGAGTTCATCTCCCTCACACCGATTCTCGATAATGTTTCTCTATTTAATTTTAACCATATTTGCACCAAGCCAAGCACATTGGGTGGGATTTCCCAGCCCTTCCCACAAGCAGGGCCTTCCAGTCCGGCAGAAGACGACCCGATGTGATCCCCCAGCAGCAGCGCAGGGAAGCTATACAAAATGCCGTAGAGATTTGTGTGATCACAAGGTCCCGCTGGCAGCCAGCAGCGAACCACCTCTGCCCTCAGAAAATGAATGGTCAGGGAGGAGCCCGAAAATGCCACTTATCATGCATGTTTATCTTTTTTGTTTTAGGGAGAAAAGTATCGCTGAAACTGAAAGGACAAACCTACAAAGCTAGTTGTGAGGCCTTGTCACACGGTGTAGAAACATGGACAACATTAGTGACTGGATAGCAATGACGTGTGGATGCTGATATGAATGTGATGAGGAACATGAAAGGAAAAAAGAAAATCAGGAAGGAGCACATGAGGGGGTCAGTGGTAATTGTGAAGACATTGAAGAAAGGAGCTGAGAAAAGATGGTCATCTGTTAGGGAGAGAGGGATCACATAACTAGTGGTGAGAGACTGGCAGGAAGAAGGAGAAGAAAAAGGCTGAAGACCAGGGGAATTTCTGGGCCCTCTCAGATTCTAAGGAATTTTGGAAGATTATAACCAGTGTATCTGCTTTCTCCGCAGTCACTTCTTTTAAAATCCTCGGGTGCGAGCCATCTGGTCCTGGGGACTTGTGAGCCAAGGTCCAAGAGCTTTTCCAGCAACATTTCCCGAGTGATCATGATCGTTTAAAGTTTCTCCCCCTCATTCACCTTTTGATTTCCAAGTATCTTTAAGAAGTTTTCTTTGTCTTCCCTAATGAAGATGCAAGCAAAATACACGTTCAATGCATCTGCTATTTGTCCTTGTTGGAAAGACGTGGTGGTGAGGCATTTGAACACAGCGAGATTGGAAGAGTATTGGATGACTCATGTGGAGAAGGATGATGAACAGCATTGTAATAGCCCCAAATAGAATGCGAGAAGCCCAAAGAAGATGATCAACAAAAACTATTTCAGACAGTTGTCAATTATTCTGTCATAATCTAAAATAATTCTAAAATTGAAAAAACATTGAGCTATAATAACAGCAGTTGTTTTCACACTATAGAGTTGTTGAAAAATAAAAGTAAATAATCTTCAAAAATGAACTGCATGTGGCTGGGAAAGGAAAGTCACCTACTTTTCATTTTGCCCACTGTGGTTACAGTAATATTTCTGAATCTCCGTGGGCTGGATTTCACCTCGAGACACATTAGCTACCAGTCTGACGGAAAAGTTGGTGTCGAGTCCATCGACTCAAGTACTGGATATTACCCAGCAGCTGGGATTCTGATGGACTGGGTGACTACTGACTTTTCAGTCGGGGAATGGGAGAATACAGCGTCCTATAAAATCCAGTCCATGGAGCCCAGACCCAAAGATAGCTGGCCGGCCTCTGTTGACTCCTTGGTCACCATAAAATGGGAGGCAGGTCGTGGGCGGGTGGGAAGGTTGTTGGGAAGGCCGTTGGGAAGGCCAACCGCTTTACTTTCCAAGCAATGAAGTATAAAATTCAATCCCATGGTGATTTACTTACTGTTTTGAGCTGATCTCAATAGTTGCCAACAAATGCACATACTGATCCAAGAAATTAAATTTTAGCCATGGCAGGGTTGCATTGGTAAAAGAATAAATATTTTTAACTTTAATTTCATTCAATGGAAGCATAATTCCCACACCATTACCATAATCTTACATGTTTCTTTGCCAAATTAAAGCTCTCCAACCTCACTCCCACCCTCTCCTCCACTCTTCCTTCCATCTCATCTCAACTTTGGACATCCCTGAAATGGCAGATGAAGGCATCACCGGTTTCTGCCCCCTTTTCCTCCTGAGCCTGTGCATGAGATAAGCATCCTCCTGACACAAAGCAGGAGAACATTTGCCCTATTAGTAATTACCTACTCGAGGCTGTCACTTCCCAGATATAACACACTCAGAAAACAGCATCAACTATATATGTTCAAAGTGTTGTCACCCAAATTATACAGTAACACGTGCATGTCTCCTTGGGAATGATGTGGCAGGGATTCAAAGGTCTGCCAATATCATTTAGCAAACGTTCTGATCGCTTCCATTTTTTAACACTTACCTTGATACAGGCTGCGGAAGCCTTGTTTGTTTTGCGAATAGTCACTGTGGAAGTACAGGGTGGTTTCGTGAGTTGTGCTGAACAGAGGTGCTGGCACCTGAGGACCACTAAATCTCCCAATTACTGTCCCAGTTGTTGCAGACCCACTCCGCACTTCGATGTAATCGTGGATTGTTTCCGTGGAAAAATTGACAAACTGCAAATGCACGCCTGAAGATTACAAATGAGATAAAAAGGAAATAAAATGAATTTGTTTTTTAAAGATACGTGTCAGGAATGAAGGACATTCAAGTATCGAAGATAGACGATCCATAGATATAATTACTGAACACCATAAAATAGGAAAACCGATTATTACTGATGGATATCAGCTCATTCCAGACAATAAGCAGCTGTTGTACTAGAAAAAGTGACACACAAACTGCTCCATTTCTCTTGACATACCAAAGCCAATTGGTAACGTTATTGTCCAAGTGCAGTCCAAGCTACTGGGGTAGTTTCCAGGAAAGCCAGGGCTAAGAATGACTCCACTGAAGTCAGTCAGAGAACCACCACACTGGGCTGTAAAAGAACAAATTGGTACATGAGAAAAAAAACCCGGAGGGACAAAATGAGGTCGGCAAACCAATAAAACCAAAACAGCAATAATAAAATTACAGATTTAAAACAATTACAAAATGACTTAACCTATGCTGTTGGCTAAGAAGGTACACTGTGAAGAAAATTATCATGGAATCTTCCTCACTAAATGTCCCACATCAGTTTAAAGCCAAATTGGAGTGAGGAAGAAGGTTCCTCCAGAAATGCAGTGCGGTGTGGCAGCAACATGAGGGCACAATGTGGTAAACCAGACACAACTGATCCCATTAATGTATGGGGCCACCACTGAAAGGAGGAAATCTTGCATCTGGGAAAGTATGGCATCCTCAGTTCCAGTTAGGGGAGACCTCACTGGGCTAGTAATCCACAGGCCCAGGCTAATCTTCTGGGGACCTGGGTTCAAATCCCATCACAGCAGTTGGTGGAATTTAAAATTGTCCAATAAAATATCTAATTGAAAACTAGTCGCAGTAAGAGTCACCTTGAAGCAAAAGATTACAAATTTGTTGTTGCAAAAACCCATTTGGTTCACTAATGCTCTTTAGTGCAGGAAATCCACCATACTTACCTCGTCTGACCTACATGTGATTCCAAGTCTGCAGTAATGTGATTATCTTATAAATGCCCACTGAAATTGTCTAATAAGTCACTCAGTTCAAGGGCAATTAGGGACAGGCAACATTTGTCAGCAATGCCCATGTCCCATCACTTTTCTTTTAATTTGCTTGACAATAGGCAGCTGTTGTACCAGACAAAGTGACACATTAACTGCTCCCATCATGGGATGGACTCCAATGGTGCTGAGTATGGGTGTTCACCCCTAATGTGATATGAAGCTTGGCTGACAGATCTGGAATGAGATCTGGAAGTTCTACCAATTGGAGTACAACACTGGAATTTCTATCTTCTGGATTTTAGCTTCAATGATTTGAGTTTTTTTTTGAAAAGCAACCTTCCTTCTTTATCTTTTAACTGCTAATGCAACTCTTCCCCATAACACTATCCATTTTCCTCTTGTGAATCCTGCTATAGCAAGAAGCAATAATGCTTGGATCACCGTCAGCATTGTAAGATATGCCCAGCACAAGCTTGAGATCTCAGTCTCACTCAGTAATAATGCATGATTGAGGAATATATTTTCATCTATTCAAAAGCAAGGGGCAACAAGGGCACAGCCTCAAGATAAGGGGGTGGGGGGCAGTTTAGATCAGAGTTGAGGAGGAACTTCTTCACTCAAAGGGTGGTGAATCTCTGGAATTCTCTGCCCGTTGAAGTGGTGGAGGCTACCTCGCTGAATATATCTAAGTCACGGGTCGATAGGTTTCTGATAGACAAGGGAATTAAGGGTTATGGGGAGAAAGCGGCAAAGTGGAACTGATCCACTTCAGATCAGCCATGACCTTATTGAATGGCGGGGCAGGCTCGAAGGGCTAGATGGCCTACTCCTGCTCCTATTTCTTATGTTCTTATGCAACAACTTTTTCCCTGTTATTAGACTGTTGGAATGCACCATTTTGAAATATGATTCCAGAAAATGAAGTTTTTTTTCCTGGAATGAAAAGAATAACCAATCACAAGGCACTTATAACAATGAGCCTTCTCTTAGAAGAATACTTCCCAAGTATCAAACAGCTAATTCATCATGAACAATCTTTCATAGAGAAGTTCAGGATAAAGAGCTTGCAAGAAGACTCAGGATCAAACAGAGTGATGCAGATTTTATCTCAACAATAATATTATTGGCTGTAACTTCCTGGAGCGGTAATTACGCTCTATGAATTACCACAACGTTACTTAGCCTGAAATCTAAACACACCTTTCTCATCCTCAATCCTCAACCTTTCCGACTCAATCCATGTGTGAAAGGTGAATACAATTGGTTCCCAGGCCTCGTGTCGAGGCAGCTGAGTCTCAACTAAGGAAGTTGCATCCTCCTTTCTTTTTTTTACAGCACCAATGTGCCATCTTGGGGACAATGAAAGGGAATTCTGGCCAGTCCTCTCCGGCAACAGGGTAAGGTTGGGTCTTGCGGGGAGTCTGGTTATGATGGGGGGAGGAGGCAGGCCTGGCAGTGGGTTGTCGGGGCACACCTTGGCTGAGGGGGAAAGTAGTCGGAGTCAGACTTGGTGTGGGTGAGAGTGGAAAGTGTCCTCGTGGGGCTCAGGGAATGCTATGGATTGCAGAGCCTGTAATCCCTTGGGGGTGTTTAAGTCCCACTGGGGGAGGAATGGTAAAGGTGCTCTGGCCAGGTGGTGGTGGGAGTAGGGGCAATCACTCGGTGGGGATTGAGGAAAAGTTGAGACCATGGCAGAATCCTTTGGAAGGGAAAGCTAATGGGGGATGGAGGAATCCCCTGGATGTTGAGGTGTGCAATGTATCCTGTGGAGGGCAGGTCTGGGACTGTACAATAGTTATCCAAAAGTTCAAAGATGGTTTATTCCTTCTAACTTCTTCTCGGTAAATATTGCTGTATCCAGTGAGAACCAAACATTGCAATTTAAATTGCATTTTCAGAGGGTTTCCAGCGTCGGACAATTCCTGTGCAAATCTTACCTGTGAACTTCCAAAGGGGATTCCCAAGCTAATCTTTGAGTTACCCACCCCAATATGATGTCCTGGAGCCTAGAAGTTATGGCACAATTGTCTCTGCACTCCAATGATATATCATTGTACAATAATGCACAGCATTACGATGCAATACGCAGATGGAAAACTGCTTCTTTGCTCATAAATGTGGCTTTTTTTTCCACCAATCAGTAACAGCCTCGTCCGACACTAGCACTTATTACAGTGGCTGAATTCAATGGAGTTAGACAGTCAGAATGATGGGGAGTGGGAGGAGGTTCATTCGGAGCAGGAACACTGCCAAGCTCCTGTTGAACTGAATAACTCATTTGCGTGCAGTGAAAACTTTGCAATGCTTTGATGAGCAGCACTGACAGGCACCAAATATCCTGCAATAGAAGTCACTGCAGTGTTTGATGAGGACGGATAGGTGACTCACTGGGTTCTGGGGACCTCAAAGTGTCGATCTAATTTTACCTTCCACTGACATCAAATGCAACTGGTGTACTTTGGGTTAAATCGTGTGGGTGGTGGCCGGGCAGGTCAGAAAAAGACATGTAAAATTAATCCGATTCACAAACTGAAAACATACATACCGATACACATGGGAATAGGATAATTCCACCTTCGTACTGGCCCTGGCATACAAGTTATGTAAGAATGCCCCTGAAGAAAGCAACAGATTTCATTTAAAAAAAAATCATCAGTTATAAAAGGAAATGAATTAAGTGGCAATAATCTGCAAGATACAAGTGTGGTTTTAGACAGAAACTACACAGAGATATCTAAAGAAGAATAAATGCAGTCACAGATTATTCATTATATTACAGGACAGCATTACTGTGAGGCTTATCGCTTGACATTGTCATGGAATTTAACTTTCTTCTGAATGTGATTCCTTGTAAAAAGTGACAGATAAAATGATACACATTACACTGCTTCACATTTGCTGATACAAATGTTAAACTGTAAACATGAACATGGTGTTAGATGCCTTCCAGCAAAGCAGACATTCTATTTCAATGTCAGGAATAAATACAATTTTTATCTGGAGATGCTTTGAGTTCTGAACTCGTTGCTTTGGTGGGAAGGACAATTTATCTGCGCAACAACAATCTCTGGAAAGTGTGAAGGGGGAATTTAATGGGCAGCAAGTTTTAGCCAGGCCAGAGTGAGTAAATGCAATCACCCAACATCATTTAAGAAAGGCCAACAATTGTTGCTTGCTACATAACAGACGGGAACAGCAATCATCTAATGTGGTAGCTGTCGTGGAACAAGAAACTCCTTTCTTCTCACTTCACACTCCAGCCACTTCCTTTGCGCACCTCCTACTTTCAAGCTGTTTCTTCTCACCCCCAGCGTATGCACTACCACAAACAGCTCCCACCGTGCGCACATCCTTGCTCAACGGCTGATCATGAACTCGATCTCTAGCGGGCAAAATGGCTCTCAACTTTTCAGACAGAAGCAAGACCAAGGAAGACCACTCAACGCTCAGGTCCTTGGCAGCAGCTTGCCCTCGAGATCACCAGCTCAGCAGAATCACAAAACTGGTGGGTGGTGAAGTTCGGAGCATTACTACTAAAGTGCCTTCGTTTCACATGTAACTTTTCATTAACTTCAAGCAATTACACACTCAATCAGTTTGACAATGTCATACTGAAGTCAGCGATTACTACTTTCTAGCTGGTCAGCTGGTCCTTTGCCCCGTCTCTCCATTCTTCTCAGCACCTGAAACCAGTCGAGGAGGATACACTTTTGGAAAATACATCATTATGTACATGCTGTATCCATCCAAAGCACCAGAGTGGAAAACTCAGGGTTGGACAATGTCAGAGGATCTGTAATTGTACAAATCAACAAGAGCAGGGACAGGTGGATAGGGAGCAGCCAAGGAAATGGGAAGGAGCAGGGAAGAAAGCCGGGGATGTGGGAGGGAGCAAGAAGGAGCAAAAAGAGTTTTGTGTGTTTTTTTTTCAGTCTCTATGCAACCTGCACCACTGTTGAATCAGGCAAGTGGCTCGGATGTCACTATTATGACGGCACAGGTGCTGACACTGCATGTCTGTGGAGTTCTCCCATCAGCAGTTCTGCATTAGCAAACTCAGTCTTCAAGGAAAAAAAATCTGCCACCCTTAACTGACTGGGCCTATACAGGAGTACAGCAATGATCCTTAACTGTCCTTTGTAAAGCTCCTCAGCTGTATTAAAATTGCTGCGACATTCACCCTTTAGATTGGAGCTGTTTAAGGAGGTGACTCAACCCCAGCTTTTCAATGGATTAGGGTCACATATCTGACATTAGAGTACCATTAACATTTTTTAAAAACCACGTTCTCTGTAGCTCTCAGCTCTCATTATTGCCGGGCTGTGTGTAGGAGTCCTTTTATTGCTCCTTCAGTGGTTCAAATGGGGTTTTGTTTATTTTTACTCTACATTTATGACCTTGCATTGTTAAGTAGTAGTTCACGGGTTCTGGGCAGGTTTTCTTCTCCTTCCTTAGGAAAAACAAAAATTCTTTTTTGGCTGGTGGCGTGTTTCGGTTAGAAGGGAATGGACATCAGACTGAAAGCAGTCTCTCTCTCCAACTGGGTCTTGGACGTTCTGCTGGCTAACTGAAAGCAAGGCTCCTTCCTGCAGCAGATAATCTGTTGTTGGTGCTTGACCAGAATCTCTTTCCCTCGTGTTCTGGGAAACTGTTCTGACTTCAAATTGTTCCGAGTGTATTAAGAGAACTGCACCATTCATCCAAAGGACTCAGTTCCAGTATCACATGAGCATCCATCTTTGCTGTGTTAAACCTGTGGAAGGGTTTTGTTTGTGGGATTGGTTTGATTGGAATATCTTCAATATATTTGTTCAGGGTTATACATTATTTTGCTTGCTTTGTTTATAATTGATAACAGTTATTGCTAACATTCTTACAATACATGCTGACTGTATTCTTAAATAAATTTTGTTTGATAAAAGTTCCCTAGTGGGTCATTTGAATTGTATCGCAGGTGAAACACATCATGCTTATCCAAGCTAAATTCAAAGTGCAAAACTTAAGATCCAGGCAAACTCCATAAAACTCTTTGGAGTTTCTGACCCAAACCGTAAGACATAGGATATGAGGCACAGAAACAGGACATCTGGCCCAACTAATTCATGCTAACATTTATGTTTCAGTTGAATGGAACATATGTTCCATTCCTCATCTAAATCTACGATTGTATGTATTCTGTTCTCCCTCATTTAATTGTCTAATTCTGCCTAAATACAATCCACTTGAGCCACTTGATGGGGTAGCAAGTTCCACATCTGATTATTCTCTGGGGAAAGAAATTTCTTTTGAATCCCCGATCAGATTTCTTGATGCCTGTCTTACATTGGTGGCTTCTGTGATTTCCCCTTAAGTGGAAATCAAAGATCCTTAGACAGCTCCTTCCAAACACATAGCCATTTCCATCTAGAAGGACAAGGGCAGAATCATGGGAACACCACCATCTGCAAGTTCCCTTCCAAACCATTCACCGTCCTGGCTTGGAAACATATCATCGTACCTTCGCAGTTGCTGGTCAAAATCCCTGAATTCCCTCCTTCATGGAATTGTGGGTCAACCCACAGCACGTGGATTGTAGCGATACAAGAGGGCAGGTCACCACCATCTTCTCAAGGGCAACTAGGGATGGACAATAAATGCTGGCCAACCAGCGACACCCATGTCCCATGAATGAATGTAAAAAAAATTTCCTCCATCAAGGCCATCATGATATTCAAGATTAATATTGTCTTGGGATAGACAACAAATGCTGATTTTGCCAGTGAAGGATACATCCCATGAAAGAATGCTAAATAAATTGGCAGAAATAATAAAAATATTTGAAGAAAGGCATTGCGAGTTGACATTTGGGTGAGGTAGGATTTCCGGGGTGTTAGTGTTTTATCTATCAAAGAATTATTGGCATTGAATACATTTGTCTGAAGTCTGGTTTCTTATTGACTTATCGGTTTTTATTGTCAGGATATCAGACATAACAGTGAGTAGAATGGCTTAAGTGTTCTTTACTGAAGGGTTGAGATAGTGGTGAGAAAGCTAACAAGAGTGTTTAATGCAGAAGTTGATTGCATGATACTTCAGGAGAATTTTTAAAATAATTGAAATGACAAACAATCAACCAAACTCTATCTGTGTTCCAGGTCAAGGGTTTATAGTAGGGGATTTGATAATGTTATTGCCATTAAACATCGGTGAAGAAAAAGGACAAATCCAACCTGGCAAAGTACGGTCCATCAGCCTACTTTCAGTCATCAGTGGACAATGGAAGATGTCTTGAGCAGTTTGGTTCTGCAAAAGCTACTTGATTCTCACTCTCCTTACAGCCTTTGTCCAAACACAGCTGAATGGGCTGAATTACGGATGTGAGGTGAGAGTCCCTGCCTTTGACATCAAGGCAAATTTTGATTGAGTCTGTGCCAAAGTGCCCGGTCAAAATTGAAGGCAACAAGAACAAGGGGAAATTTCTTCACTGGTTGGAGTCACACCAGCATAAGGGGAGGTAGCTGTCATTATTGGTAGTTAATCATCTCAGTCCCAAAATATAATTGCAGGAGTTCCTCAGGCTGGTGTCCTAGGCCTGATCATCTTTAGCTGCTTCATCAATGGCCTTCCCGACATCAGGACATCAAAGGTGAGAGATGGGGTGGTTGATTATTGCACAGTTGCAATTCCTCAGATAACGAAGCAGTGCTGACATGCATCACAACCCAGACAACATTCAGGCTTGGGTTGAGTAAAGACAAAGGAACATTCAGACCACACAAGTTCTGGCCAATGAACATCTCCAACAGGAATAAATCTAATTATCTCTCCTTGATGTTCCTGACAGCCAGTGTTGAATTTTCACCATCAACATCCTGGAGGTCACCTCTGACCAGGAACATTAGTGGATCAGTCATCTCAATACTCATCTCTCAAATCCTTGAAAGTTTTCCACCATTTACAAGGAACAACTCTCCATTTCTAGTTCGGAAGCTCAACATCATCCAGAACAAAACAGTTTGCTTGATTGGCACCCCATCCACAACTCTAACTCTTCACTCCCTCCATCCCAACCACATTGTGGTTGCGATGTGTATGGTGTAAAAATGCACTGCAATAACCTGCCAATCCCGTTTCAGTAACACGCTGTTCCAGCCACACAAAACCCGCCATCTGGAAGGATAAAGGCAGCACATGCCTGGGAACATCCTCACCTCCAAATTCCCCTCCAAGTCACATACTTTTCTGCCTTAGAAATTATTCAACCTATCTTAATTGCCACAGGGGCAAAATTCAAGGAATTTGAATTCAAGGAATCACATATAGACTCTAAAACATGACTTGAATATGTACATTTACATTTCCTTAGACAAATGATTGGTGTCAACAAGAAATTGTCTGCTCTTCAAAGCTTTTAAAAAGGAAAATTTTCTTTTCTACATGACTTCAATTGCTTACCTGTAAAGAGTATCCGCGATCACACTGAAATGACACCACGTCTCCAACCAAGTATCTATCTCCACTTTTGATTCCATTGCTGGGGGTAAGTGGTTCTGTGCAGGAATCCAATCCAATAGCTGCAAAATCATACTTCATATTAGGCACTCGTACATAAAATGACATGTTTTCTTCGGAAAAAAAACCTTGAATATTGATCACACATATTCTCTGATGCAAATCTTAACCATGTTTCTTTGATGAGTGAGATCGCTTTGCTTTGCTTGATTTTAAGCTTTTAGATCATGAGAATAAAGAACAGAATGAGATTTCTCCACCCGGGAGACTAAGAACATCTGGATGTTTACTGGTCTTGGACAGATTTTATCATGAATCGGAGCACAGGGGGATGTGCAATGATGTAATCAATCATGCCATGAGAAGACTTTGGCTGTTTCTCACCCAGGCTTCCCAGCACAAATAGGTTGGCAATGTGGTTTGAAGAGCAGTTATGCTATCTGCCTGATGCAGACCGACCTGATGTATCTTTGCTTACAACAAAACTTGCTTGGTAGGGTAACCCGTCCGAGGCAGTTGGGGGCCCCACTTCAGATTCAGAAGTCAAGGCCCAGTGGTGCCACCGACACCAGTCTTAATTTTAACTGCAGAGGTCCAATTGAGATAAGAGCTGTAACTGCGTACCTGTATACTCGAGGTGAAAGCCAGCAGCTGAAATACTGATGTCTGATTGAAAGTTGAGGTACAGATTATTAGATGTGCTGTTCAGGAATGCTGGAATTGTAGTGCCTGAGGAGAGGACAAAGCGGAAATGAAAACAGTTAGCATTTGAGTTCTATGCTTTCAACTTTGGTCTGCCTTATCATTTTGTTCACTTCTTTTTTTCTGTTCTTCCCTCCCTCTCATCCTCAGGCAAGAACTTTGATAGCCTAGATGGCAGATGGAAGAATTTCTTGGGTTGACGTACAGCCGCACTGGGTCACCTTGATGCTGTAAATATTGGAAAATTGGACCAGCTCCTTCATAGGCACATCCTTGAGCCTGCCCAATCTTCCAATATTTACTGTGCCCAATCATCACAGAATGCAAGTGCACTGACCTGGTAAATGCTCCTTTCACTGTCACCACGGTTCATCCACTTCAAATGAAGACTCACTCCCTTGTCAGATTATATTTCCTCTATCTGACAAGCCACTGATTTTCATCGAACCAGGCAAACTCAGTGCAACCCAGGTGAGTTCAGTTTGCTGCCGACAAGGTTATCCTAACAATTTCCCAACACGACGCACTTTCTTGAAGCAAAACTCCCAATTTGCAGTCAAGCTATGGGGTACAGTGCATCATACCTCTATGTAGATAGGTTTATGCCACTCAAACTTGATTCAATTTGGCATTCATCCTGTTATTCTGGCAAAAAGAAACTTGGAAGCTGTGTAAGCTTTGTGTCATTATGATAAAATGCTCGTGAAATTAGCTTCAGGATATCACAAAAAATAGGCAATAGAGGTTCTTTTACTGTCCATTCCATTTTCTCCTCCAAAATCGGCCAACTGTTAAAAGAGCCTCTGATTCACTCACGGCCATTCTATGGCAGTGCAAGGCCAATTTCACCAGCCCCAGAGCCACCTTCACCACTGAATTGGCTAGTAAGTATATGAGCTGTGTAGATTAAGAAGTTTCACATTCAGTCTATCTCCTGCTCTGAGTTTGAATGTTCTTGCCCAGGATGAATAGACAGTGAATGAATGCCCCTCAACAGGGAAGCAAAACTGAAAAGGTTCCGAATTCGTATTGCTGTTTCATAGCCACTGTTCGATATGGCTGTTACCTTCGCATCAGATGAAAACATGAGGCGCTCCATTGAAACACGGCTTGTTAATGTCCATTAATTTTTTAATGAGTGGCAAGGTGGCATAGTGCTTTGCACCGCTGCCTCACAACACCAGGGACCCAGGTTCAATTCTCGGCTTGGGTCACTGCCTGAGGTGAGTCTGCACGTTCTCCCGTGCCTGCCTCGGTCTCCTCCAGGAGCTCCAGTTTCCTCATCCAGTCCAAAAGACTGGTTTGGTGTAATGGCCATGCTAGGAGTGTGGCGACTAGGGGATTTTCACAGTAATTTCATTGCAGTGTTAATGTCAGCCTACTTGTGATATTAAGAAATTAACTTCATTTTAATGGACTCAATCCTCAGCTTCTAAACTTAACGGAAATACAAAGCTTTTGCAATCTGTGCGTATAAATTAATCTTTAGCCATCTTGTATTTTTGAGTGAATCTGCACTGCCCTTCATGACGGTCTTGTTTAGACGGTCTACCCAACTAATATGTTATTGACACGTCAACTAATTCATCTTGCGTTATTGTTTGAAGCTGCCAATGTTTTCATCAATGATGACAAGCCTCAAAAAGGTGTCGCATCTGGATTGGTCCACCTTCAGCTCCAGATGCATGTCCATCTCCCTGACACATGATCGGCCAGGTGGGTTCCTCTGGGACCCAGACAGGGTTGTGGAGTCAGGAAAATATCAGTATCAACAACAAAAAAAAAACAAAAATCTCAACCTTGTTGTTATACCCTTGAGCAGTCCCCGCTCAGCAGGACAGGATTTTAACCACGATGCCCACAGCAGAGGAACTGGAAACGTGTGCCATTTTGGTACTCGTGTTTTACCAGTTCCCACACAATTACGATTAAAATTTAAAGTGTCGGCAGCCTGGAAGGGAGTAAAGAGGCAGCACACATGGGGGCACAGGCAAAAACGACAACGCCTACAGAAAATCAGTCGAGACCTCGGAAAGGGCCTTTCTGATTTTCTCCATCCTCGCTGGCAGAGTAACGAGGTTCCTGCCCAGAAAGCTCGGGGGACATAATTTCCATAAATTAGCATCTAATTAAAGGGTTTCCCTGATGGAGGTTTCCCCCACAACAAGCATTACCCCGCCTTGCCGGCACAACGTCACGTCAGTGAGGGTGGCACGGTAGCACAGTGGTTAGCACTGCTGCTTCACAGCGCTAGGGACCCGGGTTCGATTCCCGACTTGGGTCACTATCTGTGTGGAGTTTGCACATTCCCCCTGTGTCTGCGTGGGTTTCCTCCAACATTCTGAGACACGTGCTGGTCAGGGTGCATTGACCCAAACAGGTGCCGGGCTGTGGCAACTGGGGGAATTTCACAGTAACTTCATTGCAGTGCTAATGTAAGCCTTACTTGTGACTAATAAATAAGCTTCAAAACTTTGCAACCGCTTTTCAAAAATAGCAACCAGGCCAAGGAAAACAGGCTCAACTGCCCATTCTTTGTAACATCCTAAGTACGGCCATTGGGAGGAGAGGGATAGGCCTTGGCAGTACATTGGCACTGCCCCATGACACACTGGCACCTCAAGAGTTTTGTTTTTTTGGTTGTTGCAGATCAGGGTGCTTTATCGAAAGGACACATCGATCTTTGTCGAGCTGGCGAACGCCTGCAGCATTTGCTTTTATTCCAAGTGCTGTAGCATCCGATGAGAAAACCTGGCTGTGCAGCCGGGAGAGTTACACACTGCTTTTCACACCAGCACTTGGAGCAAAAATCAGATACTTTTGCCTATTATGTTTCGCACTCACTCTTTATTGAATTCAGTTCCAAAATATATGAAGCAGTGCACGTACGGTTAGAATCCACAATGCAGGAGCAAAAACTGCAAGTCTTGCTTATTTTTAAAAGAGATTAACAATTCCATTAAAATGAAGAATATACTTTCAAAAAAAATGAAGAGTCTCTTTTATGAGGGGAAAGACCTGACAGAGTTGGTTACCTCAGCTACGGTTGAAGCGATCAGCATAAAATACATAAACGTACGCTCTTGCAGTTTCTGATAATCTTTGATCTCACTGGTGAGATTGCTGTGCTTTCACGGTTGCCCGCTTTTCAGTTATTCAGGCAACAATTAACAAATCAAATGAGAGGAAATATGATAAAGTGAGCATGACGCTCCATTTTTGGAGTGTAATTATTTGACACAGATTTGTCTTATCTGACTCCCTTACCTGAAAAGCTCCCAAGTCTTGGGGCATTAGTATCAACTCCATCAAAGAAATCCAGTGAGTCCCAGTTGTGCTCTGTCGCAAAGCTGATCACTTGAACCTGGAGGATATGAAGGCACGAATTTAGAAAAATGCAAGCCATTCCAAGTATTTCTTAAAGTAAACTATGACTGAGATCATTCCAAATACAGATAACTATAGGCATATTTGCATTTTGCTGTGTTATTAATTTATTACAAATGTTAATAAACAACAAACAAAGAACAGTACAGCAGAAGAACAGCTCTTTGGCCCTTCAAGCCTGGACTGATCATGTTGTCCTATCGAGACCAACCACTTTTAGCCCTCTATCCTTCCTCTCTTCATGTGTAATTAATTTAGTTGATAAATGTCTGAAAAATATTTCCTGCAAGAAGTGGTGGGTTGTTAATGCAGCCGAAGATTCTTGCAAATGTCAAATTTTGGTAAATTATGATGTCCAATTGGCCATTAGCCTTCACGCACATTCCATTGGATGATCTGTACCTCCACCTTGGTTTTTATCCGCTTTTCATTTCATAACATCGAATAATAGAATCCCGAGTGTAGAAGGAGGCCATTTGGCCCATCAAATCTGCACCGACCACAATCCCATCTCGGCCCCACCCCGCCGAACTCCACATATCCACCCCGCCAATCCTGACACCAGGGGCAATTTTAGCATGGTCAATCATCGAACCTGCACATCTTTGGACTGTGGGAGGAAACCGGAGCACCCAGAGGAAACCCATGCAGACACAGGAAGAACATGCCATCTTCACACAGACAGTGATCTGAAGCTTGATTTGGACTCGGGTCTCTGGCGCTGTGAGGCAGCAGTGCTAATTACTGTGCTGCCCATGGCTGTATCCAACAAAAATCTATTCACCTCACTCTTGCACATTTTAATTGATTCAGTATCCATAGTTCATTTTGCAGGGGAGAGGGAGTTCCAGATTTCCACTGCCCTTGTGATAAAGTGCTTCTTGATTTCACACCTAAATGGCCTTGCTGTGCTGCTAAGATAATGCCTCTTTCTGTGTTATCTCATGAGACAACAGAGAATAAATGCGGAATGACCATCAAATCCCTTTATCACCTGACTGCTGATACAGAAATAATTACATAGGACTGGATGAAGCCTCCGCTTTCCAAGCTTTCTCTGAACCATTGGAATGGAATCTGATGACAATCTTCCAAAATGGAATTTCTACTAATTCCTTATCACATCGCCACCTGGAGTTAACGAAAGACAGACTGTAGGGTTCAGATTGTAGAAGCATTTCTGCTGGAAACTTGGTGTTGTGCACATCGAGTCAGTCTTGGGTTGCCGCCATTACGTTCAAGGGGACTTATTTTGTTAAAGACAGAAAAGTAATGCCAGGTAGGGCGGAATACAGTGAGCATCATTGGAGTGCAGCAACAGAGGGATAAAGATGTTAGGTGGCAAATCAATATGGAAATAGCTCTGATTTTATGAATTGAGATAAGACAAAGTCCATGTTTTGCACAAATATAATAAATGTCTGCAGTTAGATTGCCTGTTTGAGCATCAAAAACTCATATCAATGGGACGAAGGAACAATTTTATAAATTTCTGTGCAGAATTTCTTATGAAACACTGTCCAGGAATGCAAGAGAGAGAAAAATAATGCCAGGCTATGCAAGTTTCACACTGGAAGCAGTCTTAGTGCTAGACTAAGTGACAGATGATGTTCAAATGTAAATTTTGCAGTGCAGCACTCAGGCTTACAAATGCCAACAACAGGAAGCTTTTAATTCTTTCACCTCTTATATTGTGACTATGAACTCTTACAGTCGGATTAAATACCAGCGACACTGCACTGTGCCACATGAGCACAAGTGCATCAGAAACTAAGATAGAAACAGAGGCATCTGTTCAAAATAATTGGAATTGGATGCAGCTAAATGGTATAAACAATGCAGAAATTGGAGCCTTACTTGTATACCAGCACCTTCGGGCACCATGATTTTCCAGACGCAGTTCAAATTGTTATCATATGGTTCAGGATAACTTGGAGACAGAATGCTCCCTCTGCGCTTTGTTAAAATTCCACCACAGGGCACTGAAAGAAAACAGAAATGCTGAAACTAAGAAGTGGCCCTGACAGTAATATTAGGGCAGGGAACAGGGAAGACATGGTGCTGCTTGACAACAGCTTATCGAGGGTTTACTAAAAGAGCCATGAATAATACAGCAATTGTACTGTCTGGAGGGATGCGAGAAACATTCGGGATCTCTTATTTATTCTCTTTGAATACTTGTAAGCATTTCAGGAATGGAAAGTGCAGTTTTCTTATACTGTCAGAAATCAGCAAACCTGGAAACAACACTTGTAAAAATATATAATGTAAACCTCTGATTGTGCTCTTTAACTTAATAACTAATTGAAAACAAGCCTGCTTAATAAGTCGATTAAACTATGTTCAATAAAGTATTGAACTTTACAGCAACCCACGAACTAAGCCAATACTCCAAGCAATGAACATAAAGTGATACATTGATATTTGGTTAAAGAAAATACAGTGATTGTATTAGAAATACGTCAAAACTCTTAGGAGAGAACTTTAGAGGAGATCCAGCCATTTCACTGCAGGGAAACTCAATTATTGATGTTGTGCTCAGCCTTAGTTTACCCAGACCTGCAAAATGCTTCAGGTAAGTTATACACTATTATGTTTCTCTCTGTTACTCGAGAACAAGAACTGATCTCCAATCTGCAACAGTCACCCACGCACGAGCCACTTATGCCTTTCCGAGACTGCTTGCCACTAGATAAACTTCAATGTCTGAGCAATTACTCAAAAACAAAATTCTCCCTTTTCTTGCGTTGCTTTTTGAAATTCCAGTTTCACTCACATTGAAAGGATCAAGGACACGTGCATCAAGAGAATTATTGATATTCAGTACTCAAGATAGTCATTGGGAATTAGACTTTGGAAACTTTGAAATGTCGGTGAACTGTAGAAACGAAGGTGGCTTAAGGTCAAGAACCTTCACCCACCCAATAAATGTGGGTACAATTCTTCTACCACATGTGGTTATGGAGAATAGACATATTTTATTCACTGCTTCTCAGCTCCATATCAGCAGGGGGACCTCATCTTACTTACTGGCGCAGATAGGCAGAAAAAGATTATTGCATTCTTTCTTAAAATGAGAACACAAAATTCAAAAATATGTGATTCGCTACATAACCACAAGTAGCAGAAATTGTACTTGCTGGCTACTAAACATTTTGCCAGTTTGTTGAATGTATGCATTTGAGATGTCTTGATTATTCGAGATTCAGTCACTGGCAGCAGGGAATATTGAATTGCCCCAGTAATGGGAGATAGATTATGTTACATGCACACATCATTAATGTTTTATTTACCTTGAGACACAAAGTGCAACAGTACCTCAATCCCTATGAACTGGGCTGGCTTTGGATCTTTTAAAGCAGATTTTAAAGATCTAATTTGGTTCCAGCAATCAGTTTAATGATCTGCTTCATTAGCTGAATGCTTTAAAAGAAAACCGTTTGGAAAAGGGCCCGAGAGGGGCTTTTAACTTTCTTTGCCTGGAAGAAGTAAAGGGTAACATCCAAGCACCACGTCATTTCCCAGCTCATGGGGATTTTAACTTTTCTCCTTTACCTGAATGGTTGAGACACCTGCTTGACTGAGGAAGAAGCCTCATAAATATCTGCAAATAAATAAGGCCCTACGATAATTTTAGCAGCCTTTAACAAATAAAAGAACCAGACTTTCGAGCTGACAAGCAATTAAAATAGGCCAGTTGCCAAATGAATCATATTCCAAAGCCTCGTGCTCATTACAAGAAAATTCGACAAATCAAGCCAACAAATTTTCCTCATGGATTTGCTACCAACTACTGTTTGCTCCTTCAGCTGTTTGTCCATGGTGTCCAACTGGAGCATCCTATTACCCACTTTGATGTTTTGTGGAAGTGGCTGGGACATAGGAGGTATCTCTGAGGCCTGCTAAGTCTTCGATATAAGTTAACGATGATGCATTTTGGTCAAGAGTTTCTTGTTCACTTAGCCTGTTAAGGATTTTCACAGTAACTTCATGTAAGCCTACATGTGACACTAATAAAAAAGACACACTTTCCCTTTCACAAATTTATCTTGATTCTGCATGATTACTTTCAATTTATCTAAGTGTTCAGCTAGAACATCTTTAATAATTGCTTTGAACATTTTCCCAATGAACAATGTTAAACGAACTGACTTATTGTTCCCCGTGTGCTGTCTTCCTTCCTTTTTCAATATAGTAGTGATCAATCATTATTTTCCAGTCTAATGGAACTTCCCTTGAATTTAGTGAATTTTGGGAAATGAAAATGACCGTCTTGACTACCTCAGCACAAGCCACTTCTTTTAATACCTTGGGATGAAATCTATTCATATCTGGAACCTTGTCAATCCTCAGTTCCAATTACTTGCTGAGTGCTACTTTCCTGGTGATCATAATTCTCTGAAGTTCCTCCCTTCCTTCCAGTTACTGACTTCGAGCCATTTCTTGCATGTTGCTTGGATCCTCAATCGTGACACCAATGCAAAATACATGTTCAATTCATCCGCCATCTTATTTTCCATGATTCCCCAGACACACTTTCTATAGGACCAACACTGTGCTAATTATTTTCTTTTGTTAATTATCTACAGAAATTCTATCTGTCTTTAAATTTCAAACTATCTTTCTCTCGTACTCTATTCTTTCCTCTCCTTATTAATCTTTTCGTCATTCTTTTCAGCTTTTTGTATCTTCTGACCTGCTTCCCACCTCAGCACAATTTTTTTTTCTTGAAGTTTAATACTATCTTTTAACTTCATCAGTTAACCATGGACAGTGTGTCCTCTCCTTGCAAGTTTTCTGTCTTGTTAGAGCATATCCATTCTGTTTATTCTGAAATATCCCCTTAAAATTCTGCCACAGCATCTCCATTGGCTTATTCTCCTTAACCTAAACTGCTAGTTCACCTTTGCTAGCTCTTCGTGCGTGCATTTATAAAAGCCTTATTTAAGTTAAAATACTAGCCTTAGACCCACTCTTCTCTCCCTCAAACTGAACGTAAAATTGAATCGTATAATGACCATTGCTACTGAGGATTGCCTTCACTATGATGTCACAAGTTCATCATACCTCATTGCTCAACAGCAGGTTTTATACAGCCTGGTCCCTGGTTGGCTCCACAACTTGTTGTTTTAAGAAATTATCTCAAAAATGTTCCATGAATTCTTATCTAGGTTACCTTTACAGTCGATATGTAGACTAAAATTCCCAATGATAATTGCTATACCTTTCAGATAAGGTCCCATTATTTCTTCTTTGATACCAAGTCCTACCATGCAGTTACTGTTAGGGTGCCTCTACATCGCTTGCACAAGTGACTTCTTGCCTTTATGATTTCTCAGCTCTATATAATTCGCTTTTACATCTTGGTTTTATGAATTTAGGTCATCGCTCTCTATTGGGCTCATATCACTTTTAATGTCACATACCCTTCTGTATTTAGACCCCAATCTATGTCACCCTGCAGCCACGTCTCTGTAATGGCTATGAGATCATACTTACTTACCTTTATTTGTGTTATCTAATCAAGTTTGAAGTGTATTTATTAGTGTCACAAGTAGGCTTGCATTAACACTGCAATGTAGTAACTGCGAAAATCCCTGAGCCACCACACTCCAGATTCAGGTACGTTGATGGAGAATTTAGCATGGTCGATGCATCTAACCGGCACATTTTCCGAGCAGTGGGAGGAAACCAGAGCTCTCAGAGGAAACCCATGTAGACACAGGAGAAAGTGCAGACTCTGCACAGGCAGTGACCCAAGCCTGGAATCTAATCCAGGTCGCTGGCACTGTGAGGCAGCAGTGCTTACCACTGTGCCACTCGTTTTGTTTTGAATGCTGCATGCATCCAAGTTCTATCCTTTTATTATTTGTTACCACTAGCCTCAGCTGCTGATTTACTCTAAGATTTGTACTCTGTCCTTTGTGATATCTGTTGCTATCTCACTCCCCAGATTAATACCTTCCCCTCTTGCCATGCCTCTCCTGTTTAATCTCTATGCTCAGTCTTATAGTTAAGCCATTGATGAAATTAATTCCAATTGATTTGATTGATGTGGCCATGCAAAACTATGTGGTGAATTGTACAGAAAGTGAAGGTTGGATGCTGCTAAAAGTTGAATGGGTGTAAAGAATTGTGTGATAGAGAATTTTTTGCAATGCAGAGTGAGAAAGTTGAGAGAAGACTTGAAGTGCAAATTTCATTGAATCAGCATATGTAACTACTTTTACTAAAATTAAGTGATCACGTGTGTGTCAACTTCTGATGCCATCGCTCTGGAAGCTTCCTGTCTCTTCATCTGCATCTGTGAGCTGGGCTATTTCTGGTGGCCTATATTCCAGGCCTATCCAAGTCTGTTGTGCCGTCTGCTCCCACAAGGACTAAATAAGGAGATCAGTGAGAGAGTGAAAGTGAAGTATTCATCAAATTGACTGAGTGCATCTGACAAGTGTGATTATCAGACACAAGAAATCCCATTGCATGAGGAATGGCATGGTGGATGGAAAAATGGGGATGTGGTGAATTGTACAGAAAGTGAAGGTTGGATGCTGCTGAAAGTTAAATGGGTGGAAAGAATAACGTGATAGACAATTTTTCGCAGAGAGAGATTTGTGAGAAAACTTAATGTACAATTCTCAGCGCATGTAGCTACTTTTACAAACATTTCTAAGGTACGATAACAAACTGGCCATGAAATTTGTGAAAGACTGGGGACATGCCTATCTTTGCTATGCAGGTTAGGAATGCAGAGTCTGCACTTATGATCTGACACACCCTTAAAATGTCTTCCTGAAATTGGGAACAGTGAGAAGTCTCATAACATTAAGTTAAAGTCCAACAGGTTAATTTCTCAGGTGAGTCCTGAGGGAAGGAGCAGTGCTCCAAAAGCTTGTGATTCCAGATAAACCTGTTGGACATTAACTTGATGTTGTGAGACTTATTATTGTGCCCACACCAGTCCAATGCCAACATCTCCACATCATGAAATTGGGAAATCCTAGGAATGGGATCAGGAATCCCAGATTAGGCCCCAGCTGCCATCTTCGCCCTTTACTTCATCTCCCAAGCACTATGAAAATCCGGCTCTCTGTCTGTAGATTGGCTTTGAATTTCATCTCCCTCAAGTGCAAGCCTTGTCCTCCATTTGGGCAACTTCAAATAACTTTGCACGGCTAGTATTATCAGGTCTCGTACAGATCCTAAAAAACAATCAGAGCATTTGCCAACCTTTGATTATTCTAGTGAGAGACTGGCAAATTTACATAGTCATTCTTCATCATTTAATCCTTCTGTCCTTTCAATCATTCTGATTATACTCTTCTGCATCCTTTCAAAAAGCTGCAAATGTCTTTTTGTACTGTGACAGCTGAACTGTACACACAGGTTTGAAGAGGGAAGTCATAGTGGGAAATTGGTACAAGGAAAACATTTATAAAATTCTGAACTGTGTGAAAAAGAATTTTAAAAAACTTAACAGACAACGTGATACAAGATAAAAGGGAACAAGATGAAATTATAAAGACAAACAATAAAATCGCACTAAAGGGATATGTAATCTATTACCTGAGGCAATGAGAAAATGGCTCCTGAGATGGGGAAATAATGAGATAATTAAATGGTTATTTTGTGACTTCGTGTTGAGGTGGGTGCTGGTCCCTGAGTTCACGATGTATAAAGGAGAGATTTGAGTTGAAATTTTTAATGTTGCAAGTGCGGCATAGCAAAACGATTCAGGAAACTTAAGCAATATAAGCTACAGACTGTGTTTCTATTCAATGCTGATCGAGATGGCTGAGAAATTGCAAGCATGACTGATACTTTTTAAGTTAAGTTCCAATGGTTTGAAATGTTTTAAATGCAGTCTATTCTTTAAAGTAAAAAAAAGACTGGAATGAAACTTCTAAGTACAGATATATGAGTCATGTCCCAATTGTGACGAAAGACTTTGATGATGGACAGTATAAGGGATCATGTAAAAGGATAGCATGTGATTAAATATTCCCAGCATTGATTCTGAAGGGATAGTTTGTTTCTCATGAATTTACTGATATTTGTTTGAGGTCGTTGTAGATTTTCTGGAAATATGCAAGGTTGTAGATTTTATCTCGATGGTTCATGTAGCTATGCTCCGATCCATTTTTGATTTTACGCTGGGAGATACTTTCCCTTTCACACCCTTCTTGTAAGTAGATCTTCCCGTTGCATCCTTCAACCTACTTCAGGAGGTTAGACATTGAACTATCTGTTCTGCAACTTCGAAATTAGGAATGTTTATCTGGTTCTTCCATTAAGTGGCAATGGTCATTGGGTTGCAGCTCCACTTGAACATCTTCTTGCTCGACACCGTCCTGCATTTCTTGCTGGGGTTTCTAAGCTTGGATTTGCCAGAAATGCAGATCTCAGTGGCAATTGACCACTGCTGGAAGACAGATTACATCCCTATTTATGATAACATCTGCCATATGGTGACTTTGAAGGTCTAGTATAAATGTTCATAAATAGGTGGGTGTCACTGATAAATTTTAAAAAACTGCATGATTGACACTTACATTAACTTGTAGGGCAGCTTTTTTGTCAATGTTTGACTAAGTTATGAATGGATTACTTTTTTTTCAAAATTAATTTTTCATACATTCCATTATACACTATGTGATTCATTGGTTCTAGAAAAGTTAAATAGGTCAGTGTGCATGGAAGTGTCATAGCTTGGTAAAGAAGGCATGAACAGACATAGGGTTTGTGTGGAAATGACACTGCTTAACATTCTGGGTATGAGAAGATGGGTGTAAGAAAAGTTTGACATATGGGGACCTAGGTCAGAGCTTGGCACAGTGGACATAAAAAATATTTTTAAAAGGGGCCCTCATGCATATTAAAATTGACAACTCCTCCGAGGCGTTGTGAACCGTAAGTCTTTAAAAACCTGGCCCGACTCCATGGAAATTGCTAAACAGTAGGACAGTGGAGCGAGCCTGGGTGGGAATGCTGGGTGGAGGATTTTGACTGGAACCTGTCCACACCCTTTAAAAGCATTCCGAAAAATCAGACAGTCTGGGAACTGGAATCAGTTAATTTGACTTAATGAAAATCCAGGCCCATAAATGGCCATCGACTGAATAGCTTTGTATATTATTGTATTGTATATTAATACATACATTAACGTATTAATCTATTTACTGACAGATATATTTGATCGACATGTAGGTTACTTAACCTACTTATTCATCTTAGAAGAACAGTTTCATAAACTGACAAAATAGATTAATACACTAACAACGATCAGGTCTCCAGTTTCAATGATATAAGTAGAATAAATAGAAGGAAAAAACTTTTCCTCTTTTCTCCTAAGACAACCCTTTCATCCCAGGAATCAACCAAGTGAACTTTCTCTGAACTATCTTCAATGCAGGTACATCCGTCTCTAAAGGAGGAGACCAAAACTATACAGTGTATTCCAGACTACCACGGTATTCTGTAATCTCCCCAGTGCCCTGTACAATTTGAGCACGATTTCCCTACTTTTATATTTCATCAGCCTTGTAATAAAAGCCAATGATCCATTTGCCATTAAAACGTCTTGCTGTATCTGCACGCTAACTTTCAAGGTTTCATGTATGATGATACCCGATCCCTCTTCACTTCAGCATCCAGAGGCCTGCTCCTACTCAAATAATACTTGGATCTTTTATTCTTCCCACCAAGATGGGCAATGTCACATTTCCACACGTTATAGCCATCTGCCAATTTTCTGTCTACTCACTTGAATTATTCTCAATCCATTTGTAGACTCATGTTTCCTTCTCACAACTTGCTTCCCAGCCCTTTTAGCATTGTTGGCAAATCCGGCTACAAAACACTCGGACCCTTCACCCAAGTCACGATATAGGGCGAGTTCAGAAATTCCCGCCCGATTGCAATGGACATTTCCAGTGTCGGACCCTCACCCGCGCCGATTCCGTGGTGGGTGATGTGGTAGAGTTTTGTCTAAAGTTTGTAAATTGTTGAGAGTAATTCCTGTGGCAGCCAAGAGTTACAGCTTGCATCCACCCTGCCCACCACCCCACCCCTCCGTCACTAAAAATGATCCATTTAACTTGACTCTATTTCCTGTCAGCTAATTAGAACATAGAACATTCCAGCGCAGTACAGGCCCTTCGGCCCTCGATGTTGCACCGACCAGTGGAACCAATCTAATGACCCTCGAGCCTAAACTATTCCAATGTTATCCATGTGCCTATCCACTGACCATTCGAACGCCCTTAAAGTTGGCGAGTCCACAACTGCTGCAGGCAGGGCATTCCACGCCCTTACTACCCTCTGAGTAAAGAACCTACCTCTGACATCCGTCCTATAGTTATCACCCCTCAATTTAAAGCCATGTCCCCTCGTGTTACCCACCTGTGTTAATATATTACCCTAACATCTTGAGCAGTTAACTTGTAACAGTAATTTTTTTATGTGGCATCTTATCAAATGCTTTTTGGAAACACAAACACACTGTGTGTATTTATTCTCCTTTATTAACCCTGTTTGTGACATCCTCAAAAAACTCTTATACATTTGTCAAACAGGATTTTCCTTTCATCGACCACGTTGACTCTGCTTGATTGTATTGTGATTTCCTAACTGTCCTGCTATGATGTTCTTAATCATAGATTCCAGCGTTTCCCAATGACAGATGTTATTGGTTGTCTGACCTACAAGTTCCTGCTTCCCCATTCTTGAATAGAGGTGTTACATTTGCAGTTTTGCCATCTACTATGACCTCCCTGAATTGTGTGAATTTTGAGAGATTGGGAACATAAGAATATAAGAAATAGGAGCAGGAGGAGGCCATCTAGCCCTTCGAGCCTGCCCCACCATTCAATAAGATCATGGCTGATCTGAAGTGGATCAGTTCCACTTTCCCGCTCTCTCCCCATAACCCTTAATTCCCTTGTCTGTCAAAAACCTATCTACCCGTGACTTCAATATACTTAGCGAGGTAGCCTCCGCCACTTCAATGGGCAGAGAATTCCAGAGATTCACCACCCTTTGAGTGAAGAAGTTCCTCCTCAACTCCATTCGAAACTGCCCGCCCCCTCCCCCCCCTTCTTATCTTGAGGCTGTGCCCTCTCATCCTGCTGTCCTTTCTGAGTGGGAAGAATCTCTCTACCTCTACCCTATCCATCCCTTTCATTATCTTATACGTCTCTCCAAGATCCTCCCTCATCCTTCTGAACTCCAACGAGTACAGACTCAGTCTATTTAGTCTCTCTTCACAGCCTAACCCCCTCATCTCCGGTATTAGCCGAGTGAACCTCCTCTGTACTCCCTCCCAGGCCAAAATATCCTTGCGCAAGTGCGGCGACCAAAACTGCACACAGGACTCCAGCTGCGGCCTCACCAGTGCCCTGTACAGTTGCAGCAAGACCTCCCTGCTTTTATATTCTATCCCCCTCGCTATAAAGGGAAGCTTTGGCAAAGCAAACATATCCCCAAGCATACTCCAATGCTCAGCTTTATTCTCATTATGAATAACATAAGGTGTCAAGGATTACAAAGGTCACTGCTCAACCCTTGGTTTGTAATTTTTCTTGAAATAATCTATGTTGCAAGCAGTCAGGAGACACTCGACATTATTTTTCTGAGATTTTCCAACCCCTCTATTTGTAAGCAAGTATTCTTGAAAGACACGCAGTGGAATCTACTTACAATGTAACTGTCTGAATTTTCTTGGAGGAGACAGCTTTGCACAGTGAATTGAAATTGGTAGCGAATGCTTGCACAGTTCTGAAGAGGCAATGCAGCAGAAAGCTGCAAAGCATCAATTGGTCCTTAAGTGGGTTTTAGTTTGCTGAGTTAAAAGTTCTAATGAAAAGACACATGTTGACGATCATCAAGAAATCTGATCTGACACCCACCACACAAATTGTGTTTTCCCCTGTAATTACTTTGGGTCTACAATTTTGGTTTGATATATTGAGCTCAGATTAAGGTGGCACGGGAAATTGAAACTGAGGCCTGTCCTTTTAACCTAAACAACAACTTGTATGTATACAACACCTTTAACATAGCACAATGTCCCAAGGCAGCTCACAGGAGCATTATCAAGCAACATTTGACACATGAGGAGGATTAGGACAGGCAGCAAAAGCTTTGGTGAGAGAAGTATCTTTGAGGGCGAAAAGGGGTAGACGGGAAGAGGATAGAGAGACAATTCCAGAGCTTCGGGTTTTACTAAGGAAAGCATAGCTACCCAAAAAGTGAGGAAAAATGGAGTTGTGTGAGGGGCTATAATTGGAGGAACATAAATCTCTGAGGATTACGGAGTGGAGAAGGTTTCACAGACAGAAAGAGGCAAGGCCTTGGAGAGATTCACAAACAAGAAAAGAAATTTTAAAATCAAGGCATTGATGTGTCCTGTTCTAACTCTCAAAGCGAGGTGATGCATTTTGGTAGATTGAACCAGGGCAGGACTTACTCAGTTAATGGTAGGGCATTGGGGAGAGTTACAGAGCAAAGAGATCCAGGGGTAAAGGTTCCTATCACCTTGAAAGTGGAGTCACAGGTGGACAGAATGGTGAAGAAGGCATTCAGCATGTTTGGTTTCAATGGTCAGAACATTGAATACAGGAGTTGAAGTTGTACGAGATATTGGAAAGGCCACGCTTGGAATACTGTAATACTGTATACAGTTCAGGTCATACCAAAACAAAAAGGATATTATTAAACTGCAAAGAATGCAGAAGAGATTACTTGGATGCTACCGGAACTTGATGGTTTGAGTTATAAGGAGGGGCTGGATAAACTGGGACTTTTTTCCTCTGGAGCGTAGAAGGCTGAGGGGTGATTTTCATACAATCCCTACAGTATAGAAAGAGGCCATTTGGCCCATCGAGTCTGCACTGACCACAATCCCACCCAGGCCCTACCTCCAATTCTCTACATAATTATGCACTAACTCCTACACCTCTCAGGACACGAAGGGGCAATTTTTAACATGGCCAATCAGCCTAACCCGCACATCTTTGGATTATGGGAGGAAACCAGAGCACCTGGAGGAAATCCAGGCAGACACGAGGAGAATGTGCAAACTCCACACAGACAGTGACCCAAGCTGGGAATCTAACCCAGGTCCCTGGAACTGTGAAGCAGCAGTGCTAACCACTGTGCTACCGTGCCACCCCTCTTATAGAGGTCCATAAAATAATGAGGGGCATAGATCAGCTAGATAAGCAATATCATTTCCCAAACGTAGGGGAGTCTAAAACTAGAGGGCATAGGTTTGAGGTGAGGTAGGAGAGATACAAAAGGGTCCAGAGGGGCAAATTTTTTCACACAGAGGGTGGTGAGTGCCTGAAATAAGCTGCCAAAGGTCACAGTAGAGGTGGGTATGAATTTGTCTTTTAAAAAGTGTTTGGACAGTTACATGGGTACCATGGGTATAGAGGGATATGGGCTAAATGTGGGCAATTGGGACTCGCTTAGGGGTTTAAAAAAAAGGATGGCATGGACAAGTTGGACGGAAGAGCCTGTTTCCATGCTATAAACCTCTTTGACCCGATAACTCAAGTTAAAATGCTGCTGCTTCACTTTGAGATGGGTCAAAACTCGAACCATACAATGGTGGTGGAACAGATTGTCACCAATGACAATTCAGATCCCAAATCAAATGATACATTTCCCAGCAGGCATAAGGCCAGCGTGTGGGGAAAAAATAACAAGTGACGCATTGCGTTCCCAACATGTTCATGTCCATCAGCTGTTATAATCTTGACAGTGTTGCTGCTGCACAACATTCGAAGAAACTCACAGCTCGTACGACCATCAAATACAGTCATCCTCACCCAGTGTAAAATTCATAAAAATAAAACTTTGCCACAATATTACTTCTATGGCCAGTGGGAACAGCACTGACCTTCAATCACACTGAGAGAGTTATTAAACTTAGAAATATGAACATTGCCATTAACACAGAAATGGAACCACATTGGAAATAAGTGGTTGGCGGGATGGGCACTGTGTGAACTTAATATACCTCACGTGCTTTGGGGGCCACGTTTTGCTTTGTAAGGCCCTTGTGAAGGATCTTGGGGCATTTTATTCTGTCAATCACACTATAGAAATATGAGTTGTTGAAAATAACCCATTGGTTCAAAGAGTCCGAGCACAACTTTTTTCACACCCAAGCACAATAAATTTGGGCTCGACCAAAAAAAGTAACATGAATGACTTAGCAAAAGCTACGTTAAAAAGAGAGTCACAAACTGGAAACCTTCCACAAAATAAATATTTTCAGCCAGGGATAAGAACACAAGATTGCATTAATTACCAGAGATACCTTAAATACCTGAGAGCGTTGAAGATTGGGAACAAAACGCATTAACATTTAATTCAATTCCTGAACACAATGCAGCAAATCTTATTTTTTTTTTAAATAAATATTTTCTCCTAACAACAGTAAAAAGTAAAAATAGACTCATTCGTGTAAGGCAGTGGGGCGTGGGGAGCGGGGAGGGGCGGAGAGCGGGGAGGAGTGATGATCTTATTGGCTCGTCATGCCAGTGGATCCAATGACAAGCCAGTGGGATTGTCAGAGAGGTGAAAACCCAGGTTCGCTCCCAGCTTCTTCCCTCTCACAACAATACCGGCATCGGTTGCTGGTGTGATCATTCTCGTGCCTGAGAAGGACAGAAGGCTGATCATAATTTCTACATCTAAATTTAAATGCGAGTGAGCCCAGGATGGCATTGTCTGGCCTCTCTTGCCTTCGTGGCCTTACCCAGTGTTGGTCTTCACTGGCGAGGATCACGTTTGGGCCCCAGCAACTGGGACCGGACGCGATGACCTCACCAATGGGACCAGAGGCCATTGAGGCCCACCCCCCAGGTGGTTGGGGTGGGGGGGGGGGGGGGGGGGGGAACGGACGACAGTCCTAGGGTGCCTAATGGGCATCCTGGCACAACCCACTAGACACCAGGCATGTCAAGAGGTGGGGCCAAAGGGGAGTGGGTGGGGCCTGAAGGGAAGGCTGTATGTGGAGATCTGCACACTCTGCAATTGGGGATCACTGGGGTGATGAATGGGAGCCATGGTCATGGTGAGGGCTGATGGGGAGACGGTGGGGGGAGTGATTCCCAGTGCACCAACTGTGTACACGTTACAGAATGCACTGGGGAATCTTGCACATGTGCAATTGCACCCTCTCGCAGCCATCAGCCAGCTTCCTGGCGTGAATAGGCTCTGTCCACTCCTCCATTGGTGCAAATCACATTTTGTCTCATTTCTTTCACGAGGTGGCATAGGATTGAACTTTCCTCGCGTTGAAAAGGTGGGCACCTTTCTCTTCTGTTTTCATGATCATTCGGCGCTTAAAATTTTTTTGGTAACATCGCCCCAACCACCACCCCACCACCCCCCCAAGACCTGCGTCCATCACCTCCCTACCCGCTACCCCCCACCCCAGCTTCCCACGTATCTCTTCATTCTGGTGCCCATTATGGCAAATGTAAACAGGGATCCATGTTGCAAACATTCTTTCACTCGAATAAATGAAGCGTCTGCACCAGCCAGCTATGAACACGGAGAACTATTTGTGACTCCTGATCTCAAATATCATGCTCATGGTTCAACAGTTATTTGCTCAAAACTGAAGGAATCTTAAATAAGGGCTTCAGTAGCTGAATAGCTCAGCACAAAAACTATCACATAACTGAGACTTGAGCTTTTCGAATTACTTTTTATAGTTTTTGAGTTTCACCTTTAGCCTCAGAAGAGAAGCAAGACTCCAGATCCTGAGCCTGCCTCTGTCTCGCATTTGCCACCTTACATTTAGCACTAGAAGTCAGTTTAAATTGCCTGTCCTCATCTACACTATATTTTACTGGAATATTTGAAATTCTGTGTCTGTGTCTACAAGATTATTCATCTCAAGTTGCCTCCATCCATCATGGGAGTTATTGCTTTTTGAAAACCTTACTCATCTCCCTGAAGGAATACACCATTGGATTTCCTGATTCCGAGCTCTTGACTCACTTGAAACAATAATTTTTATTTTTCTCTGTTGTCTTTGCCCGGAATCCCTTTCTTTTCCTCATCCCTCTTTTATGTATGAATTCAAAAAGGGCAGACATTGCAAACCCCCATCCTGTATTTTGTGTGTGTGCAAAATAAACTCACCCTCTTACTTTACATTTTCATGAGTTTGATGTTGGGTTAATAAAAGAGAATCGGATTACTCCAAAACTGAAAGGTTGGGGGAAAATATTTCAAAAGGGGAACACAAAAATTCAAAAACACCTTTCGGTTTATGGACAGGTACTGCGGACAGAAATCAGTGCTGTTCTAAATTAAATTTCCTTCTGTCAACAGCAGAATGGTAAGAAAATCATGAGGCAGAAGCTACCTACACTGCTTATAATTTCAGGTCAATAAGTTTCAAAATGGAAATTGTGCAGTTTGATCACAATTCTAATTGGGGCAAGAGGGAGAATTCCCAAGGATCTATCTCTAGTTTTCTTCAGTTCATCTGCGTGTTGTTCTTTGATGATATTATCCACAGGCATAGTGTCAATTTAAGCTGGCAGTCACTTCCCTCAACTTTAACCAGATCCATGTTGACAGAAAACTTGTTCAGTATTCAGCCTTGGATGAGCTTAAACAACATCAAGTTAATAGTTGTGAAGACCATTGTGATTGTGAAATCCATTATCTTCGACCTGAAGCCCCTTTACAAACTCCATACGCACGTAGTGACTTCTTCTTTCTCCTTGGAGAAAGTCAGGTTGCGACACAAAACTTCAGTGTGCTTATCAAGCCCAAGTGGATGACGCAACCTCAGAGCCTCCTCATCACAAAGACTGCTGACTTCGCTAAACATCCGATTCTGAAATCTTCAAGCGTGTCTTTTTGGAAGTCAAGTCCTCCAAAGCATTCTCAACTGGCCTCACATCCTCCCCAAGTTTCAGCCATCCTCGGCACCATTCCCACTTATCCATTGGTCTCAGGTTCCACAATACCTCAAGTTCTGAATCCTCATCCATGATTTGACTCTCTTCATTGCACTGGCTCTCACTGTTTCTCTGTAATCTGCTTCATTCCTCATGCCTAACCTTCCATTACTTCAAATCTAGCCTCTACTTTATTCACCCCTCCTTCTACCTCATCAGTGGTTCGCGTGTCTCCTCCCGCTTGAGTCCTACTGTTAATCCTAATTAACTAATTCACCCTCTCTTCATTTTACATCTTCAACTGCTTGAAGACATTCCTTAAACCTATCATGTTAACCGAGCTTTCAGTCACCCTCTCCCTATTTCTCTTTAATAGGCTTACCATCAGTCTTTTCTAAATTATAAATTAAAGTACTTGTTTTTCACTCCATAGTCAATAAGGGAAAGAAAATCATGATTCAATTATTTGAAAGCTTCATTGAAGCAAATGTTCATCTACAATCATTTGGATCAAGTGTATAACTGAAAATGTAAAGAAATCCTACCCTAGGATTTGACATTGCTTTTCGTCAGTACTCACCAATACACGTGGGGAGAGTATCATTCCATTGAGCGAGAGCATTGGGCACTGAAGCACATTTAATCGCTGGTGAACCAGAGAGCACGTAGCCAGGATTGCATTCAAAGAGAACCACAGAGCCAACTGCAAAATCATTCCCAACTCTCTTGCCAAACCTTGGCTCAGGTACAGAGCTACACTGGGTTGCACTGGTCCTTGGCACAGCTAAATAGATTCCAAGAGAACAATTATATGGTCAATGATTCTTTTTTATTAAGAAACATTGCAAAATTAAAAATAACTTCAAAGTTTCAATTATGCAAAAAAGTTCTACAGTTCAGGGATGCTCAACGACATAGATGCACTTATACAACAACAAAAAATTAAAGTTCACAATGTGATTTTCTCTCGGATCAGTTGGAGTGTTCAAACGCCACTATTCCACAAAACACTGCAGATGTGTGCAACAATAACAGAAAATGTTGATAAAGGACATTGTCTGCGTGGCTTTTAACAAAATGTTAAGCACACAAAAGCCCGATGAATAGAAGCAAGGCTTATGGAAGAACAGATCCAGTGTGCAATTGGATTTTTAAAAATTGGCTAAAGGACAGAAGACAGCAATTTGTGGTCGATGGCTGATTTTTAGACTGGAGAGCAGTAGACAATAGTGTAGCCCAATGCTCGGTTCTGGTACCACTGCTTTTATTTTTGCTAGATGTAAATAGCTTGGATCTTGGAATACAGAATAATTTTTTGATTATATCTACCTTGGAGAAATGGGAAACAATGAGGACGGTGAAAATTGCTTACAACAGGGCATAATCGGCAAGCAGAATGGGCAGAAAAGTGGCAGACAAAACTCAATGCAGAGTAGTGTGAGGTGTTGCTGTTGGCAGATGGGATAAGGTGGGACAAGATCAATTTAATGGCACAATTCTAAAGAGTATACAGGAATAGAGGAACGTGTGGATATATTTGCAATGATTTTTGAAAGTGGCAGGAAATATTGAAAGAGTGGTTAGCAAAGCAGCAAAAAAGTTATGCTTTACCTACGTCATAAGTCTTCTGTTTAACTGTGTCCAGTTCTGGTCAACACACTTACGGAAAGGTGTGAAGGTCCTTGAGAGGGTGCTGAGAAGTTTTCTCAAAATGATTCCAGGAATGGGGGAGCTGGTTCGTTACAAGGGTAAGTTTGAAGAGCTGGGGTTATCTCCTTGGAGGGGAGATTGGGTAGAGGTGTACAAGATTATGACAAACTCAGGTAAGGGAGACAAGGAAAAAAACTCTTCCAATTAACTGATTGTATAAGGATTAGTGGACACAGACTCAACATTCTGGGTAAAAGGTGCAAGGTTATTTTACGCAGTGAGTGGTAATGTCCTGGATCTCTCTGCCCACCAGACTAGTAGTGCAGAAAAAAAATCAATGATTTCAAAATGAATGGGATAGAGAGTTGAAGGCAATAAACTCGCAGGGTTACCAGTTACCAAGTGGCGGTAAGGCTGATTGGGTTGCTCTGTATAGCCCTCTTCTGTGCAGTAAATGACTCTATGGTTCAGATTTTCACTGAGTCAGAATAATGCCGGATCCATTTAAAGAATGGTAGGCAGAACCTGATTCCCAGATTTCCTACCTCGTTCCCTGCACTTAGAATGGGTCATAAGTTTGCACCCTGGCTGGTTACTTCATGGGGGTTGGCATCTCCGAGCCACCTGCAATTTTCATGGAGTCAAGCTAGCTTCTCCATGACTCATGATTCCTCAGAGCAATTTTAGGAACAGTTTGGATCCAGTCATTTTTTTGAAAGGTAAATCCAAAAGTCTCAGTCATACATTTTCCATAACCCCATGGTATCTCAATGCTGATTTCTGAACAATATCTATCCCCATGTTGATTCATATTTCCACCTACCCTATTGCTTCTCAGAATGAGGACAGATGTAAGAAGTATTTCCATAGAACTGGATTGCCTCATTATGTATGCTTGATTGAGAGTACAGACTTAAAAAGTATTCTCGTTTGAGATTGTTTTGTTAACTAAAGGGAATTGTTAGCTTTGTTTGACATGTTTAAGTGATTATAATAAATTATTTTGTGATCTCTTTTGTCAGTGTCTCAATGTTTGTTTGCACAAATTAAGGGGTGTCATGTATTTGAAGCCTCCATCATTAATACTTTAATGGGCTACCTGATTGACATCTTTAGAGTTTGCAGAAACATCAGTTTTTTTTCCCCAAAGGCAAAATGGTCAATGCATGTTTTTTTTCATAGCATTCCACGTACGTCATTGTCACTAGACACCTCAATAGTTCCAACTCAGTGTGTATGAGGCAAATAAGCATGGAAGTGCCTGTGACACGGGGGCTACAAGAAGCTATGGTGGCGGATGGGTAGTATGAGTTGGCATGGAGGTGACATGGGGAGTGAATGGGGGCATACAGGATGTACAGTGGGTGAGGGCTACAGCCTTTAATAAAACTGGAAAAAGTCCCAAATAACAAAGGAGAACTTGCTAACCAGCCCTGCTCAGTACTCAACAGGCCAGAGCTGCCACGCTCTGCTTCTGCACTAAGTGGGCCCAACTCTATCCTGTACCCATCACCCTGAGCGTACGTTTTAACGTTCAGAACCTTTCTACAGAGGAAGATCTTGAGTCAGGAACTTTTAACTTGAGCGACCTGTATTGGTAGTAGAAATCCAGCACAATGGATCTACAATATCATCAGTAGGACATTCTTTTAACTGCAGGAGTCAAGAAATTAATTTAAACATTGTTTCGATATTATAACTCAAAGTGCATAATTGTGAGCATTTGCTTTTTGTTCCCAGTTTCACAACTTGATTACACACATTTATCTACAGATCCAAATTCAAAATTGGCCAAGTCAAAGAATCAGGCAGTCAAAATTTGATGTTCTGCTTAATTCCTACTGTTTACAACTGTTTGCAGTGGGATTAATTTCCTTGGCAGCACTTGATTTTTCAAATGGCTATTAAGCCTCTCCAGAGTCAAGAAATTGGTATGAAACATGACTTGATCAGTTAGATTCTACAATTAAGATTATTGAGATCTCCTTCAAGTCAAACACCTTCTCGACATGGAACTTCAGCGCAATTTTTTTCACTGTCACTAGGTCAAAAAATGTAGCACCCTCACTAACAGCATTGTATACAGGACATGGACTGGAACAGTTCAAGACAGCAACTCAACTCAAAACCTGTTCAAGGGCCATTAGGAATGGGCAACAAATATTTGCCTTGCCAGCAGTGCCATGACCAAATATAAAATGATCAAGCACAGCAAACTCACAAAGTGGAAAACTGAAGTCATCATTGCCAGTAATGTCACCTTTGGTTCGTTTAGCAGCAGGGTACCCAAAAATGGAAAAACATCCTTCCTCATTTCGACCATTCACTTCAATGGGATTCCCTGTAATTTAATTTGTCTTTCAGATCAATGAGTTCCACTTGACTGCTCTTGAAATTACCAATTTCCGAAATTTAACTCCTGTTCCCTGGTTCCATTACACCTGGGGCAGTTTTGTCTTTTTTACTCTACTCTCAAAGATTTCAGTTATCGCTCGATTTTCTCCTGAATAGAACAAAAAAAACACCAATCTTACTTTGTGAATTCAATCTTTTGCATTTCCAGCAACCATACACCTTCAATTCAACAGGATGGTCATGGTCAACTTGCAAAAGGATTGTCATTATCAGTTTTTTCATTCTTTCCAAGGGTATGTGTGGCTATCGCTGACTCTAATTGTCCTTGAGAATAGGTAACGAGCTGTCTTTTTGAGTGACTACACTCAACATGGTGTACTGAGACTGAGGGTTAGGGAGAAAATTCCTGAAATTGGACCCAGTGACGGTGAAGGAATTACAATGTGGTTCCAAGTAAGCACGGTGCGTGACTTGGAAGGGAAGGTGAAATTGGTAATTTCAAGAACAGTCAAGTGGAACTCATTCATCTGAAAGGTGAATTAAATTACAGGGAATCCCACTGAAGTGGACAGTCAAAATGGTAGTTAGAAATGTTTCTACAAAGGGATTGTGGGTTACGATGATAAGGGTCAGAGGGCTTGAGGAGGGATGTTTTTTCATTTTTGGGTACCCTGCTGCTAAAATAGTTTTAGCAACTAAGTTGAAGAGGAACTTCTTCACTCAAAGGGTGGTGAATCTCTGGAATTCTCTGTCCATTGAAGTGGTGGAGGCTGCCTCGCTAAATATATTTAAGTCACGGGTAGATAGATTTCTGAGAGACAAGGGAATTAAGGGTTATGGGGAGAAAGCGGGAAAGTGGAACACTTCACATCAGCCATGATCTGATTGAATGGCGGGGCAGGCTCAAAGGGCTAGATGGCCTACTCCTGCTCCTATTTCTTGTGTTCTTATGTAAAATAACTGAAGGTGGCATGAATGGAAATGACGATTTCAATTTTCCACTTGATGAGTTTGCTGTGGTTGACCATTTTATATTTGGTTATGGCATTGCTGGCAAGGCACGCATTTGCTGCCCACGTCATTCTTGGTGGCAGAGGTCACGGGTTTGGTTTGCTGTTGAAGGAGCCTTGTTGAGTTATTGCAGTGCATTTTATATATGGTACACATTGCAACCACTGTGCATCAATGGTGGAGTTAAACTTTAAAATGATGGATGGGTGTCAATCAAACAAGTTGCTTGGTCTTGGTTAGTGTTGAGCTTCTTGAGTGTTGTTGAAGCTGTACTTATCCAGGCAAGTGGAGAGTATTCCATCACACTCCTGAGCGGTGTCTTCAATGGGGGACCTTGTGATTTGCACTCATGTTCTGGGCTGTCACATCACTGAAGATGGGACTATGTGTGGAGCATCCTCCCCCAGTTCATTGTTTAACTGTCTGCTGGCACTCACAACTGGATGTGGCAGACTACAGAGCTTCGATTTGATCCATTGTTGGTGGGATCATTTATTTTTATGCACACTGCTTCTGCTGTTTGGGATGCAAGTAATTCCTTGTTGAAACTTCACTCCGTTGACATCTCATGTTTTAGGCATGCCTGGAGGCATTCTTGTCCTCCTGCAATCTTCATTGATCCTCCAACTTGAAAGTAATGATCGAGTGGGAGATGTGTTCGACCATGAGGTTACAGATTGTAGTTGTGTACAAGTTTGCAGCTGCTGAAGACCCACAGCGCTCCATGGAAGCCCAGTTTGGAGTTGCTTGATCTGCTCAAAATCGATCCTATTTAGCACGGTCATAGCTCCGCACAACGCGATGGAGGATGTCCCCAATGTGAAGGCAAACCTCATCTTCACAAGAACTGTGCTATGATCGCTCCCACCAACATTGTCATGGATGATGCATCTGTGATAAATGGAGTGATGAGGATGAGGTCGAGTTATTTTTTTCTCTCTTCCATCATTCACCTTACTTTCTGATGCAAAGCCATTATAGCAGCTTTGTCCTTTAGGATTTGGCCAGCCCAATTAGCAGTTGTGTTATGGAGCCATTCTCGGTGTTGGACATTGAAGTCCCCACCAGAGTATATTTGTTCCTTTGGCACCCTCATAGCTTCTTCCGGTTGGTATTCAATGTGGGGGAGTGCTGATTTGTTGAGGTGGAGAGAGAGGGAGGAAGCAGTGGATAACTATAAGCGGTGAGTTTCCTTGCCCATATTTGACCATATGCTATAAGATTTCATGAGGTCCAGAGTCAATGTTAAGGGCATTCCCCAGAACTACACCCTCCCTACTGTATATCACTGTGCTGCCATCTCAGCGGGGCTATCCTGTTAGAGTTGCGATGTCAAGTAAGATTCAGTGAGTACGACTGACAGGCTGTTGCTTGACTGGTCTGTGGGGCAACTCTCCAAATTTTGGCACAATCCCCCAGATCTTAGGAAGGAGGAATTTTCAGCGTCAATTTGACCAGGCATGCCATTGTCATTTCCACGTGATTGGTCCACTTTCATTCCTTTTTGACATTGGAATGGTTTGGTACAACTGAGTGGTTTGCTCAACCATTTTCGTGGGCATTTTAACAGTCAAACACATTGTAGATCTGGGGTCACATGTAGGCCAGACCATGTAAGGAAGGGAGTTTTCCTTCCGTGAAGGATATCTGTGAGAAGGTTACAACAATTGTTGATGGTTTCGTGGTCACCATTACTGAAACTAACTTTCAATTCCAGATTTATTGATGAAGTGAAGTTCTACCAGTTACCATGGTGGGAGTTGACCCTGTGTCCCCAGAGCATGAGCATGGATGCATTTATTTTATGGGATGTGGCATCACCAGCTGGTCAGAATTTTTTTGCCCATCCCTAATTGCAAAGGTGGTGTCGAGCCACCTTTGGATCTGTTGCTTTCCACGTGGTGTAAGTATTACTTTTAGGAAGGGAGATCCCCGATTTTAACCCAGATACAGTGAAGAAGCGACAAACAAAATTCCAAGTCAGGATGGTATGTGGCTTCGATGGAAACTCGCAGGTTGCAGTGTTCCCACACATCTGCTGCCCTTGTCCTTCTAGATGGTACAGTTCATGGGTCAGGAAACTGCTGTGTCTGAATTATTAGTCCAGTGAATGACCATTATGCCACTGCCTCCCCCAAGTATTTCACCCCTCTGGGGTACGCTACCCAGTGATCCAACGAAAAACTAGTCAATCTAGCTTAGTGAAGACAAGATAATTATTCCAGAACCTTTGGAATAAGAGTCACAAGATTACTGAGTCGCTGGAGACAAGGGAGACGATAGAGTAATCCTAACTCTTCATCAGAAAGACACATCAATGTGTCCAGAAGACCACTGAATAATTTTCAGGTTGTTGCCTCCATTACTCTTCCTGGGAGTCCTACCAAATGTTGATTACACTTAATGTGAACAACTTTTCCCGAACAACAATCTTAAATTTGCGTGGCAGAAGAACTGGACTTCCTTCTTAACAAACAACGATTACTTTAGATTTTAAACTCTGGCATTGTATTTTGATTTTTTTTGTATTTTAATTCAGTCAATAATTCATTCACTGACCTTGGTAGACAAAATGAAATCCTTTAGCTGTTACTGGACCAACAGTGATAAACTTGATTGTGATCTGGTTACCTGAACTTAAAGGGAGGGATTCTCCTAAAACAAAATATAAGAAATAAGAGTTATTGAATACAAATGAAATGCAATTGAATGCAGAGACTGTGCTTCAAATAATACATTTCACTTCACTCGGAGACTTTGGTAACCAAACGTACATGGAGCAAAATGTATTTTTCCCAAATTTCCTATTCCTGTTTTTTTTAATACGCCGAGTTTAAGCATTGCAATTAGATACCATTGGAAACCAAATAGCTTATTTTAAACAAAATGAAAACTATTTCAACCATCCTGTTGCATTTCATGTCATTAATATTAACAGCAAATTGTGCAGTGCATTCCAATGAATAAATTTATGTTCTCTGAATATTACACTGATGCTGGAACTGAATTGAAACTCTCTGCTCAAACAGACAAACCCAGCAGCAAAACTTGTGGCAACAGTTTTTTCTACTACTCGTCACACATCAGTGCTTCTGAATGTAATTTTGAATGTAATTTTATTTTGATTGGCAGTGAACTTATTTCCCCATTAGCATTAGTTAGTAAGCATCCACCACCCCGTAGTGCCAATGCTCCAAAGCTATTTTATTTATGCTAGAGTGAGTTGGCAGTAATTACTGCCCACTGTTGAGTTACCCCATTAAATGTAATATTGTTTGCATTGATCAAGTTATTTATGGTGTCCCTAAGCATATTATATGCAGCCAATGATTTCGATGTGGGTTGACTTTTGCATAAAGAAACATGACAACAAAATTCTGTCGAATAAGATTCTACAAATTTAGATCGATGCCCTATTAATCTTTTATTATTGTTTGTTGAAGAAAGCAAGTTGACCACAGCAGAAACCCCCTTTTTTTCTTTTAATAATGCCAAGAATCTTCAACATTGAGCCAAACCCCCAAAATACGCTTGTTATATTACAAGTGAATTAGAGAGCCAACGAAAGCATTTAGCAATATTTCAAGACATACAAAGGAACTGCATATCTCATTCTGTTTTAATCAAATAGATTTTGTCTTACTCAGAATATAAGATTTGAACGGTCTTGCCTTCTCTCCGTTTGGAGACAAAAGGCTCGAACATATAATGGGCTGTGATGTTGACACTTACACTGAGATTGCAACTACTGCTGCCTTTCAGTGCTGTCTTTAGGTGGTGGTCCAAATGTAAGCTAATAAATGTTATTTGCTTTGTCCTGCTTCGAATCTAATGATATTTGTCCAACACAATTTCAGCAGAAAATAGTTCAGTGTTCAAACATCTAATACAATATTCAATCTTCTTTCCATTGACTCAACCTGCCAAAGCTGATTTTGAAATTTATCCTGCTTCTCTTCAACTGAATTTGGGCCAATGTTTTTCAAAATACAAGGGTATCTCAGTTTTTATGAGCTTGTCTAATTTTCCATTGCTACCTAGTTCTTAATACCATTGCCACCAACACAAACCATGTTTTGCCCTTTGACCTTGAAGCTAAATGTTGGCTGGTATAAGTTACGCTCAAAATCATCGAATCAACATGCAAGTCTAACTCTCCACGTTGTCGACCGGAGGATGCTGTTCTTTAGGATTTTTTTTAATCTTTAAACAAGCATTGTGGTTTGCTCTTAAATTACAGATACAGACTCTGCAGAAGTTGCCGCAGTATGCAGAATCAAGAACCCAGAAGAAAGAGGACATTTGTCCACTGTTATCTACGTTGGGGCAGAGTTCCTTTAAGGGAATGGGGCATGTGGCAGACTGTGTGGGGTGAGCTGGCTGGGGACCACCCTCAGTGGGCAGTCAACATTTGGAGTGTAGAGCTAGTAGACTGAACGAAGATCGATGTTCCCTGATGCCTGACTGTGGGTTAGTTGTTGAGGAGACACCTCAGTACTGAGAGATTTAACATCCACAAGCACACGTTTTCCAATATGTTATTCTGCAATAGGGCTGGAATCAACAAAAGAGAGGGTAGTGACTGGAAAACAAGTGAGTCATAATGACCTAAAACAAATAGTTATTCACACCTGAATGTGACCCTGACAGTGAGGTCAACAGTGAAGCTTGCTGGGTCGGTCCATCGTATATATCAACGACATCGTGCAGGGCAGTCTGAAAAAACACAAACTGACCAAACACCACTGTCACAGGAGCAGCAGAGGTAACAGCAGAGAGAGAGAAAAAGAGAAGTTAGCGGTGTATTTTTACAAAATACCCAACAGTGAAAGCAAGAAATATTACAAAGCTAGAAATTTAGGAGAAGGACCATTTGGTGCATTTTATCCAAAGGTGTACAGTACCCTTCAATAGACACAGGTGAAAGGCGTGGCAAGTGGAACACCCCGGAACAGAGACAGAGGCGAGACTCAACTTCATCGCGCTTCAGGCCACCACCTTCATGTGCATTTTCAACGCACCACAATAATTGGGTAGCACAGTGGTTAGCACTGCCGCTTCACAGCTCCAGGGACCTGGGTCGATTCCCGGTTTGGGTCACCGTCTGTGTGGAGTTTGCACATTCTCCTCGTGTCTGCGTGGGTTTCGTCCCAAAGATGTGCGGGTTAGGTTGATTGGCCATGCTAAAATTGCCCCTTAGTGTCCTGAGGGATTAGGTTAGAGGGATTAGCGGGTAAATGTGTAGGGATAATGTTTAGGGCTGGGGTGGGATTGTAGTCGGTGCAGACTTGATGGGCCGAATGGCCTCTTTCTGCACTGTAGCGTTCTATGAATAGGCAAATTTGTTAAATATTTTCTGAAAATCATTCTGATTGAGGATTTGATTCAATTGAGTACTGTCTCGATGTTAGCGGCATATCCACACCTTACGTGAACTGACATTCTCAGCAATCACTTTGATAAATTTAGATCGCAGCTCCCAGATACTCGACAAAAAACTGCATTTCGATGTGTGCGTTTGACAAATTCACACCAATGTTCAAAATTTGGTCAAAGAGCAAGTTTTCAAAATTTCACACCAAATGGTTGACCTTGTCAAGTTTTATTGGGGCTTCTGGAAACCTGGACTGTCACATCCATTATATATGATTGAAAATGCTGCAGCTATTTCAGATATTCATGGCGTGTTGGAGATCAGTATTAGATCGCTCTGTGGGACACAAAAAACTGACCCCTTCCACAGATTAGTACCGATTATGACCAAGTTGCTTTATTTTAGATTGAAATACCGGACAATTAACATGGTTCTGAAAAGCTCCATCTTTAATTATTAGCGTCACAATTAGGCTTACATTAACACTGCAACGATTGTGAAAATCCCTGAGTCATTACACTCTAGCGCCTGTTCGGATCCACTGAGGGAGAATTTAACATAGCACCTAACCAGCACATCTTTCGAATTGAGAATAAAATAAATGTTTTTTCCCAGCAAAGCATTTTTTAGGCAGGAGTACATGACATGAATATCTTTAAAGTTATCCTTCAATCAGGTCACCGCATGTGGGTGAGCAGGCTTCAGGGTCAAAGCATACCAGTAATTCTCATTATGTATTTCAAGGACAACCTCGAGACACATCACCCAGTTAACCCTGTACTTATACAGAATGTGAACGTGCATCAAAAGATACTGACAATCAGAAGCTGGAAACAGAAAAGCAGAGAAATTAGCAGGAGGAAGCAGTTCAGCCCTTCAAGACCGTTCTGCCATTCATTTTGATCATGGACAATCATCAAACCCAATTGGCTGTGATTCTTCCATCCTAATGTTTTAGTGCAGCAAGCCAGGAGATTCTCGTGTCGGCCGATTTGCAGGGCTCACACATCGGTTCCCATCCCTATAGTGTCTCCGGCAGCTCTGCACTGGAAATCATCGGGGAGGTACCCAGACTATTGAAATGCTCATTTAAATATCATTTAAATTTCTTTAATAGGCCTGGGACTGAAGTCCCCAGGCCTGCTAGCATCTCCGGCCAGCCACCCCCACCCTCCCCCACCACAGAGTGGCTCATTCCAGTCGGGATTACAGAAGCTCCCCACTAATGGGGAGTGGCTTCACCCCACTGGATAGAAGAAGGGGCAATCAGGGGCCCCCCCAAAGAGTCAGGCTGTGGTTGGGTGCCCCCCCGGGCATTGGCATCTTGGCAGTGCCAACCTGGGCCTCCTGGCACTGCTCAAGAGGTGGAGTGCCAATGCCCAGGTGGCACCTTGGCAGTGTCCATCAGGCATGGGCAGTGACAAGAGGGCAGGGCAATCGATGGGGGTGAGGGGTCCTCCTGCCACTCTGCAGTTGGGATCTGTGGGGGAAGGAAGGAGGCTGGGATGGGTGGGGGGCAGGGGAGCCTGCTGGGGGGGTTGGGACTGCGGAAGAGGAGGTTGGCACTGTCAGGGCGGGGGAAATTGAGGGGGGGGGTGACTGGAGATTATTGGGCTGGGGGGGGAGGGGGGGGCAGCAGGCTATGGGGGGGCAGGGGACCAGCGATGCGGGGGCTGTGGGGCTGGCCAGCAATCGAGCTGGCTAGCAATTGCGAGGCTATCAGACAGGGACCACTGTTCAGGCGGACCCTTAGCGCTCATAGATCAGTGCATGCACAACTGCCCACTCAGTGCTATGCCAGCCTCCCCAGTATGAATAGGCCCTGCCCACTGACTTGTAATGATATACACGCAAGCGACCTCTGCAGTGCACAGACTGTGAGAGATTCTTCTCTGAGCTCCAAGTGAATAAGCCAAATTTGACACTTAGTCTTTCACACCAGTGGGAGCAGTGGCTGTTGGTGGCAATGACGCCCAACCTTTCAGCAACCAAGTCTGCTTGATGCCTCCAGTTCACGTCTGAGCTGTCACTCAATTGCAATGGGCTCAGTCACAATGGGCATCAAATGGCTTATTCAGAGAATGAAACTCTCTGCCTCAAAATAACTGCAGTCGTTAACTCAATTTATAATTTTAAACCTGACTTTGATGCATTTCTTTTAGCTGAAGTTATGAAAGAACATGGAGCCAATTAGTCAAATGGATGGAGTTAGAATACAGAGCTACTGAATTTGTAATGTGTGGTCTGGTATGTCACGATATTGTTTGAAGAAAGCATCACAATTGTGAATTTCTGAGTTGAGACACAAGGTTTCTGATGAATAAAGTTGCTTCCTTTTCACCCTGCAAACTTTCAAGAGTTTTTTTTAAATTTTGTGCAAGTCTAAATTAACTCAGATTGGGAGGATGGAAGAATTTCTACAAGAGTGTGAAAGACTTGATCTGAAAGGGGTAATTAGCACTGACAAACTGATCTTATACTTCAGTCGGTCAACACAGAGCGATGGACTGGTGGAAGTTAAAGCTGTGACACCCAAAAGAACATGAACAATGTTAAAGTGAGGGTGGAACTTTACAGCCCCTCCCACCGACAGGATCTTCCAAAGTCCATGGAGTTTTGAATGGTGCCCTGTATTATTTTTTTTTACAGAGTCATAAAATTCCACCCTAAATATTTTTTTGAGCCATTCTGGAAACAAAACTGCCAACAAACTTATTCATGGGTAAATCCAGCCCTGTGGATTTTTAAATTGAAGGTAGCGTTCCTTAGCCTGTTTATCGAGTGAGAAACTAAAAATCAAAACACTCGGGAAATTAGTCTTCATTTCGCAAGCTCTTCATTTTTTTTCACTTCATACCATACACTCACTTATAAAGCAGAATGATGCTGTACGTCGAGAAAGCTTCCTGAAGAGATATACATCAACCTGCATGCTAATCATGTGCTGATGGTTCGATTCCCTGATGTTTAATGGTTATCAGTCATTTTAATGTCAACACAAGGTCACTGAAAATTATGAATCATGCTTTGTTTACAAAGGACTGTTGCCTGGGGCATCCACCAAACACAGGCAAGTCATTTATCTTAGGGGCTGAAGCCATTAGCCTGTTAAATAGCACTGTCATTATTCCTTCAGCAGAGTAATGAAACATTAAAAAAAAACACAGGACTGCGCATTTTTAACACATAACTTAAGTGAGAGAAAAATATTCTCACTTGACAGCTTTCACTTTCTTCCTTCACTAAAATATGACTCAGATTCTCAGAGCTTGCCACATCAATGCGACGTGAACCGAATGTAGACCAACTGGGTAATGAGGAAAGAAGTCATGCATCGATCAAACTTCGGCTCATCTGCTGGAGTGGGGAAAGGAGCTTAATTCTAACAGCCAGCGACAGATTTCATGCCAGGTTTTCTACCTGGACACAAATGATCCTGCTCACTGAGATTTTATTATTTTTAAATTTAAAATAATGTTAATTGGAATCTTCATCTTAGAGCAGTAAGAAAATTGATTCAACAAAGGACAAAGTGAAAATGAGATGTCGAAAACCATGCTTTCTCTCTCTGCATTGGTGCAGAGAAACCCATCTTCCTAAATGTAAACATTTCTTCTCCTGAAACAGTCAGTTCAAAACAGTGGAATTTTCGGGTGGAATTTTATGACTCTGTAAAACAAATAATACAGGGCGCCATTCAAAACTCCATTGACATTGGAAGATCCGGCTGGTGAGAGGGGCTGTAAAATTCCACTCTTACTTTGTCGATGTTCTTTTGGATGTCATAGCTTTAACTTCCACCAGTCCATTGGTCTGTGTTGACCGACTGAAGTATAAGATCAGTTATCCTTTTCTTACCCGACGCTTTTTCAAGATATAGACTCGCAATTCACTCCAACTTTTTTTATCTTCGAGTCTTTCTGACCCTTTCCCGCCATACCTTTCAACTCAGGCCAGACGGGAACTGTGCAGGGCAAAATACACCCAGGGCCCTCTGCTGATGCAAGGAAGTCATCACCCCTTTTTTGCGTGGCATTAGCTCTCATAAATCATGTATGCTTAAAGATATAATCGCATTCAAATCAGGGAGATGATAGGTTGTGTCAGGTAAGTGGTTTGAATTTGGACATGGGAGGGGGTGAAGTGTGGGGGTGTCTGGGGACTCTGGGACATATGACCACTTAGGGTGTTGCCTGCAGGGGGATGATTGGGATGGATGGGTGCTCCGGGGAGGGGACGGGATACAAAGAGTTGAAGGGAGGGTTTGGGCTGAATTGGTTGGCACGTACTTGGTAGTTGGAGGGAGCACCATGGAGGGATATTGAGGGGGTGGGGAGGGTCGTTGGGAGGATGGCAAAATGGTATGAGAGGGTAGTCAGAGGAGAGGGTGGAGGCAGGGATGTCAGTGTTGGTCTATAAAATAAAGGCAGTTTTATCTTATCCTTTTGGATCTGCACTCATTATTTTCAAATTTACTTCAGAAATATGTGGTCAAGACCAATACTCGTATGTCTCAAAAAAGAAACAATACCTTCAGCCGAGTACCCACGCAAACCTCAAGTCATTTAGTAAATAGTGAATGGTAACGTCACTCACCAAACTCTCTGGAGACAGTGATAGAATAAACACAATTGTGTCCAGTACTATAATTTCTGGGGTAGTTTGGCGATAGCACAGTGCCATCAGAACCTGTGGATCGACTTCCACACGGAGCTGAAAGATACAATTGTATTTCACAAATATTAACAAGTTAAAGTTTGCTCTGGTAAAAAAGAAGTAATTTGATACGCATTGAATTGAAGGTACATCCTGCTTGCTCCAGAAAGCAAAGTAAATACTTTCAGGCATTTGCTCTGCTTCTACTTTCAAGTCTCAAAACACGCTTCAATTTATATTTCTACGCCTCAGTGAGAGCTTCTTGCTTCAACAAAGGCAGCCAACGTGCATTGGTAGGGTTGAATGCTCACGGCAGTGGTACTCTTCACAACGAGTGAGCAGATCTTGCAGCAAATTGTAAGTAAATCCAGGCTCGAAATCCCAAAGCACTTTGAACTATGTCTGTTTGATTGCAGCAAGCAGGAGCTAAGCTTTCTTTAGTTATATGTCAGGAGCGTTTTTGATCTTCGATCACGTGGAAAGCCTCAAGTTGGCACTGAAGTGGCGGAGGAAGGAATTATCCTTCAAGCTGAGTTAACTGGGCTCAGGTTCAATGGGTTTGGGCAAGCTGTATGGAATGAACAGCCTTATTCCATGAAGAGCCCTGCTAACTATAGCCCGCTACTCGTCAATAGTTGGCAAATTTGTAAGAATGCAGATTGTACATTTTGGTACATAAACAGTTATGATCATACTCACTATTCATCCAACAACTGATCCAATTTTATACAGGATCGTTCAAGATTTTTTGGCAGTTTTCCATCTGCCTTGTCGCAAGCGAACTTAAAGGCAATCATTCAGGGGCACTTGTGTGTTTATGGATCTGTCCAGGTGACTGAAATCCCTGCACAAGTCTGCCACTATTTTATTTGGGGTGATCAACATGCCTCGATGATGACACTTGGCTCTGCTTTTACATGGGACCGCAGGAAAAGCAGGGATGATAGACTTGTGTTTTCATATCTAAAACGGAGGGTCTTACTTCACTGGCAAAGCAAGAAAAACAATGCAGGAGAATGAGAGGAGACGGACAGCTAACACAGAAAGGAATCCGGAAGTCTTTGACAGCCAGATTGCAGTCCATGACCTTCGGGATCGTTACAGGAATATTGATACTTTTTCATGAACATGGATAAAATCTCAACATGGACGCCAAGTTTAAACATCGCTGCACTCTGCAATTTGCAAACTACAGAGCTGGAACAGACAGTATTCATGCAGCTAGGTCTTGGACAATCCAATCAAAACCAGACAGGCCTGAGACTACCTGGCCAAGTGTTAATGGCTGCATTATTTTAGAACGTTAGCTGAGTTTTTGGATTAATAGTCCAATGGTAATACCATTAGGCCATTGCCTTCCCCTGAGACATGGGGTGGAATTTTCCTGTCCCGCCCGCCACGGGAATCAGAGTGGGTGGGACATGGACCATACGAATGATTTTCCTCAGAGTGAGTGTGGCGAAAAATTCCTACCCATAGAGTACAAAGGCAAACAAATTATGACGAACCCTCATAAAACTCTGGTTCAGCCTCAACTGGAGTTTGATGTATTTTTCTGAGCGCCGCCCTTTAGGAAGGATGTGAAGGCTTTTAAGAAGATATAGGAAAGATTGATGGGAATGTGAGCAGGGGTGAGTAACTTCTGTTACACGGATAGATTGGAGGGGCTCAGGTAGTTCTCCTTTGAGAAAATAAAGGTTGAAAGGAGGTGTGACAGAGGTATTAAAAATCATGAGGAGCCTGGGCAGAGCAGACAAAGATAAATTGTTCCCAGTCATGGAATGAGAATCAGGGGATATTGTGCTAAGACGAATGGCAAAGGAAGTAACAGTGAAATAAGTAAAGCATTAATGCAGCGAGTGGTTACAGTCTGGAATGCACTGCTTGAACAGAAATATTTACAGGACGGCAGGTGGATGAACAGAGAGAAGTAAAGAGAAGATATACCGAAGGGCTTTCTTCCAATCCATGACCATTCTGTGATACTATGCTTTATCACTTTATCAGCCAATGGTGTTTCTAAGTTTGAAATGATTGCAGCCAGTCGAATTGGTATACACTACAGCATACATGGCAGGGATGGACTCCTCCACCTTCAATTCAAGGCTTCGTACAGTTTCAGTAAGCTCTTTTGGATGCCCACATATTTCTTTTTGCTGGGGGTATCCTCATGCTTTCGATGGAGACTCCCCATGCATATCTCTGTCTCCAGAATCTGATCCTCTTCACGTGTGATTTGCCCTCACCTTATGCTACCCTGACTCACGGAGATACCGGACTCACTGCACTGGGTGAAACTGTGCTGGTGGTGAGTGTGTCGGAGTCACGTGAAGATGCTTCCTCCCAGCGTGCTGGTTCTTCTCTGTCTCATCCCCTTCGGTGTGCCTCTGGCAATCCGCTCGCAGGAGATGAAAGACAAGCATTCGTACTGCGCACAGATGGCAATGGGATTAAGCCCTGGTATTGCAGACGATCATATTTAAAATATTGTTGACAGTGAGTCTCTATGAGTGACAAGCCAATACCAAGAGGCAATGTGATATCAAATGCTTTCACCTGGTCTTTTTCTATCTCACTTCTCTATTCCAAAAAGCTCCGAGACTTTATAATTAGAAGCACTGAGTAAACAAAAGAAGCAAATTATGAGGAACCTTTCTAAAACACAGGCTTAGCCTCAATTGTGTACAATTAAATGCACCACACTTTTCTCCTCCACTACCATCAGCACCCAAGGATGCAACTCCTGCCCCAGTTCAGTGTCTTTCCTTGATGCCTGTCGTACATTCTCTTCTCTCATAATGAGAATAGGCAGAGCGTTATTACTGTGACAAGTCCAATCTTAGCTCATGAGGTAGGCTTGATATTTGAGGAGGTTGGGGTGGGTAACATTCGCCAGCACATTGAGGCTGAAAGGCAGAGATATCTATGGGGATGCAGAGCCATGCTGCAGCCTCGGGAGGCAACTTTCTCTGTAGATACAAGTTGAATGCCTCAGAGGATATTTAGTTGCAGGCTGCGACAGAAGTGAGAGTGTGATGGCTGTCAGATGAAAGTTCAGCAACACTTTTATTGCCAGAAGTCACTCAATGGTTTTCGACACCGTATTCAGCTCTTCTATATTACATTCCAGCTTCTTTCTTGCTCCAAGTAAGTCTGTTTAGTGATGCTGGCAGGTCTCTTCCAGTCATCCTCTGGAAAAGAACATTTGGCTCCGTGCCCTGAGAGTTTGCAAACTCATCTCCAGGAACGTGTCTGTGAAACAGGCGGCAGCCCTCTCCTGACTCCCATCCATTCTCCTCCCCTTTGTCTCACTAATTCAGCAACACACAATGTTGCGACTTTCAGTGCTGCTCATGTCCCTTGAAGCACAGATCCTTCATCAGTGTTTCATCCTCCCGGCTCCCCCTAATTGGAACACAATCCTGAAGGCGAGTTATTAATGAGTTCATGCTGTACAGAACAATCAGAAGATCGCTCTATAAAAGGATAGATTCCTAACTTGAAAGTGCTCCCACCATTGTGATAGGGACTAAAATTATAAATTTCACCCAAAGCTGTTCTGATATCCCTTTCCTGCCATTCGAGCAGCGCCAGGACAAATGAACATTTGGCACTGTAAACTATCAGATTAGAAAGGCTACTCTCAAAGGATTATAAACTAGCATCCCATGAAGAACCTAGCAGCTGGAACATACCCAATGGGCAAAATGATTATAGTACCCCAGCAACTGGCCAAGTGACATAGAATAGTAACTTACTTCCAGTTGGCCATTTGAGCAGTCAAACATTCAAACAACAAGAACCTGTTTTAATCAAGTATATCCTGGATTACGGGTCATAGGCTAGCTTCTCTGCTGCTCACTCAGATGTTTTTGGGCACGATCTCACCTGCCGTTCACACCCCGGCTATAGCAAAGTCAGAGAATTTGGCAGCAAGCCAAATCCCTGTTCACTGCAGGGAGATGGGAAAATCCCACTGGCGTGAAGAGTGATAAGATTCCGACTGTGCTGCCATTAAGGTGCTTAGCACAGTTAGACACATCCAAGCTGTGATTTAATGCACTGCTCTGAATCATGCTGCATAGTTATGTTGTAATCAATTCTCGAGCTTGTATAATGCCAAGTTGTGCTTTTGATCCTTTTTTTGAGTGCCTTGCGGTGCTAATGACATAATCTCAAGTGGCAACTTTAAAAGTCAAGGCAGTTTGAAAATGTTGCCTTCGATCTCCATAGATTTCTTTTCCTATTTAATTTTCAAACTCGATATGCATTATTGAAGGTAATTAATGTTTGACATAACCAACCATACTATCCCCAAGAGGGCTGACATATAACCTGCATCATCGCCTCGGTTCGTTAAACAATGATGGGGACAGTCCACTGTTGACACTTTCTGCCCCTTTCTTTGTGACTTTATCTGGCTAACCTCCTCTGTCACTCTCTCAGAAAGAGACTAACAGACAAACTCCTGAACACTAATGGAAAAAGTGAAAATAATCTCTCATCCATTTCTCTAGGTATATATATTTTAAGTGGAAAAGGTAAATTTAAAGTGCATCTGCTCCAGGGCCTATCCATTCCAATCACTGAGCATAGAGAGATTTTCATCAAGATAATTGAAAATGATAAATAAAAGCAGCCTTTGCTGAATATATTCAGGAGTTCAGGAAGCATCTGTGGAACAGGAAATGAGAAACATTTCAATTCAATGACCTTTTGTCAGTTTCTGTGACCTGTAAGGTTAACTGTCTCTCTCTCTACCGATGCTGCCAGACTTGCTGAGTATTTGCAAAATGTTTTCTTTTTATTCCAGATTTCCCGCATCTGCAGTATTTTATTGTATTGAAAATTTCCAGCTTAGACATTGCAACTGATCTACTGTAAACAAAATATTCATCGAAAGTGATTTGCTAAACTCTTTACTTGCAATTTTCTTATTGCGATTTTAGATCATTCCACCAAGCAAGCTAAACTTCAGAATTTTCTTGTGTAATTGACCTTTCACTTGTCAGTAAACAACTGATCTTCATGCAAATCTACTCCTCCTCCTTGATCTTTCCAAGCTGTCTTGGCATCTAGACATGGACTATCAGTGAGCTGGATGACCCTCTTCTGAACTGTAGGAATTCAATGATTCCATGATTGCCTTTCTTGATCGCTGCAATCACTTTTCTGTCGGGAAGAAGGTACAAATGTCTGAGGCCATATACCAAGTGACCCAAGAACTGCTTCATCCCTGCTGCCATCAGACTTTCGAATGGACCTGCCCTCACATTAAGTTGATCTTCTCTGCACCTTCTCTGATGGTAACATTACATTCTGTACCCTCTCCTTTCCTTCTCCATGCACAATATGCTTTGTCTGTATTGTGCACAAGAAAAAATACTTTACACGATATACCAATACATGTGATGATAATAAATCAAATCAAATCCAATCAAAAACTTTAGGAAGACATTTAATGTGGGGTGCCACCTCATGTGATTTTCCTCTCCTCATGAATAAAATTGCTGACCTTTTCCAGTTTGACATCTCTAACTGTCTGATAAACCTTCTTGCAATGATCTCCTGGCTAAGGGAAAGTGAAGAGATGTAGGGTGAGGTGGCTCCAAAGCATTCCCAACAAAATGTTTGGAATTATGTCAACTCTCCAGCAGATGCCAATAACTGAATCAGAGTATCACAGTATTCCAAGAATTTTTTTTTAAATGACCAAACAATCTCCCTGACTAAAAAAAAACTTCTCAGTCAATAAGATGATAACAGATCATTCCAGCTGAAGTTCACTGAAAAGTACTGGCACCAACTCAACAACTGGAAGTCATTGCTAGATTTCCGATGAGACCAGCGAATCAGGCACTTCAACTAGAATCCAGTTGAGATAAACTCAAAACGAGTTTCAGCCAGTTTGATCCTGATCAAGTACTCTGTACTCATTTAGTCCTGGACTTTGGAGCATCCTTAATCTTAATCACTCCAACACTGGGAGCCATGCCATTGGCCATCAAGGCACGATGCTTCACAAATTTCTCCCATATAGAAACAGTGCAACATAGAAGGGGCTATTCAGCCCACCTTGTCCACGCTGACCCGATCTAATCTGACCTTGTTGCACATGTATCTTTCCATCTCATTCTCCTCCTTTTAGATGCTCCCTGAAATCTACCACTCTGACTAGGTTTTTGGTCATCTCCTTATGCAGCTCAATGTCAGTTTCTTTCTTATAACTCACATGAAGCACCTTGATTCAAGGCATTATATAAATACAAGTTATTGTTATCAACATTGTTTTGCGAATTCTTTTGTCTTTCAAGAAGACAAGTGGCAATCATCTTAAGGTCCTTGTTGTGACTTTTTTCTGCTCCATTAGGTATTATTAATTAACGATTTGGATAGATTGGTTAGCAGAAAATTCGCCCACACTTCATGATCTGCCTGCACAGCCTCAGGCTAAAAACTGATTGCAGGATCTAAGCAAAGCGAAGTTAAAGAGAATAGCAGGTTAGCTACGAAGACTTGCATTCTAATCAGTATTCTGTAAACTGTGTGTGTCTTTATATGCCTTTCTCTGACCAGAACCTTCCACACACCTGACGAAGGAACACCATTTCCGAAAGCTTGAGGGATTACTATCAAATAAACTGGTTGGACTTAAACCTGGTGTTGTGAGACTTCTTACTGTGTTTAAGGATTTTGAACAGACCACTTGCTTCCAGTCATTGGCTCAGTGGGTAGATGCCATTCTCCCTGAAGCATGACAAGTGACACAGAGGTGGCAGAGAGCAGGAGAACCTGGTGAAATAGGGAGAAGAACGAGAAGGAGAAGAGCTCACATCAGGAAGCTCCTTCTACCTCGGGGGTACAAGGACCAATTTTCCTACCTGAACTTGATTTGATTCGATTATTGTCACATGTATTGGGATTCAATGAAAAGCATTGTTTCTTGCGAGCTATACAAACAAGACATTCTATTCACATAGCACATAGGGGATAAGGAAAGGATAGGGTGCAGAATATAATGTTACAGTCACAGTGAGGGTGTGGAGAAAGATCAGCTTAAGACATGGTAGGTCCATTCAAAAGTCTGATGGCAGCAAGGAAGGAGCTGTTCTAGAGTTGGTTGGTACGTGATCTCAGACTTTTGTATCTTTTTCCTGATGGAAAAAAAGTGGAAGAGAGTATGCCAAAGATGCATGGATTATACTGGCTGCTTTTCTGAGGCAGTGGGAAATAGGGACAGAGTCAGTGAGTAGGAGGCTGCTTTGTGTGATGGGCTAGACTACATTCACAACCCTTTGTAGTTTGTTGCTGTCTTGGTCACATCAGGAGACATACCAAGCTGTTATACATCTGGAAAGGATGCTTTCTGTGCTTCAGGGACAGACATTGTGCTAGACATCCCTGCTTCACTAAAGACATCCTCACAGAAATTGGCCACTGGTCAAGACACAACTGGAGCCTCTGAGCAGCTCGAGGACTGTGTGGAAGTTAAAATGCTCAACTTAAAGTTTCATGCCTTCTCTGTAATATCTAATGAAAATGTTTATCAGTTTGCAGAACTTCAAAGGAGTCAGTGTCTACTGTTTCAGCAAGAACAGGCTAATTTTCATCTGCATAGGCCCCATAACATTCTGTTTTTCGACCTTCACCAGAGGGTGAGCAAGACCAGATTTTTCCATAACAAATTCCAAAGGTGAGATTTGGGGACATGCTATGCAAATGAAGGATTAGCAGAAGTCAGATTTTCATCAAATGAAAAAGGGTGAAAATGCAGGAATTAAATTGGTGAATTTGAAAGCAAATGAAGGATTTGAAAATTTTCTTGTTTCTAATTTGCTGTAATTGACTAATTGCCAAGTTAATTTTTCTACAATGTCAGCGCCACTTGCAGGGCAGCTGCAAGGAGGGTTCTCTTTGTGCACAAGTCATTAAAGGCCTCGCATTGGCTGCATGGTGCCTGGCGCTGTTTGCACTCAAGTCGACTGAGAGTTGCTGGTACCCAGGATCCCTGACAGCAGCCTTGAGAATGGCTGTGGAGGTGACAACGGTCATGAACTTTTATGCATCTGTTGCTTTGCAGGTTCGAGCAGATGATAAAAGCATCACTGCTCAGTTTGCCAACCACTGTTGCAGGGGTGAGATTATGGAGGCTTTTGTGCAAAGAGAACTGAACACATTTCATTATCTCTGTAAGGTAGGTTAAGCCAGCTCGTGGCTTCACGAGGATTCCAGGGCTCACTGTGCTGCAGTGTGTCACCGATTGCACACATGTCCACTTATGGGAGGCACACATCAATTCTGAGACATGTTGCATCAGAAAGGGATTTTGTTTCCTGAAAATCCATCTGATGTACAACCATAGTCAGTGCATCATGTCGGTCAGTCTTTGGTATCCAATGCCCAGCAACTCTGGCAGTCCACTGTCACTGCACCAGCCACACTTGACCCACCAGAGCAAACCAGATGGTGGTTATTGGGCCACAAGGAATATTCACTGGCTCTCGACTCCAATTGTGAAAACCATACAAGTGGGCAACATGCCTGTGATGAACTTTGTGCTGCCACACAGCATTTGACTGAGTAAACCTTTAAGACACCAAAACAATGTTTTGATTGTTTGGAGCAGTCTGGAGGAAGCCTTGTAGCATTCAGCAGAATACACGGCAAGAGGCACGGTGGTTTGTTGAATGCTGCACAACCTTGTCATTGTGAGGCTGAATGGAAACCTGCTGAGGAGGAGGGGGAAGGGCAGCACAAAGAAGAAGAGGAACGTGCAAAGAGGCAACCAATGTCAATGTTCTCTTTAAGCTGCAGGCCTGTGTAGCCAGCCAACAGATTATCAAGTGCCACACACTTAATTACAACACTCGCTCAGATCCAAATATTCAATGAGACTTACTGCTACTCATGAACAAAGAGATGGTAGACTCCATCACAACAGTAAATTAGAGAACAAGAGATAAATGAGACATGATTAATCAGGTGGAATTAACAGCTAAAATTCAATTGTGTCAGTTCCTGGAGCCCAATATGATTCACCATTCGTCTTTCCTGTGATCTGCTTGCTACCTTTCATACACAATTCCCTTCCACTCACTGTGTCCCCCCCCAACTCCCCGGCTCGCTCTTCCCCCCCCCAACTCCCCCGCTCGCCGCTCCCCCCCCCAACTCCCCCGCTCGCCGTTCCCCCCCCCCAACTCCCCCGCTCGCTCTTCCCCCCCCCAACTCCCCCGCTCGCCGTTCCCCCCCCCCAACTCCCCCGCTCGCCGTTCCCCCCCCCCAACTCCCCCGCTCGCAGTCCCCCCCCCCAACTCCCCCGCTCGCCGTTCCCCCCCCCCAACTCCCCCGCTCGCCGTTCCCCCCCCCAACTCCCCCGCTCGCCGTTCCCCCCCCCAACTCCCCCGCTCGCCGTTCCCCCCCCCAACTCCCCCGCTCGCCGTTCCCCCCCCCAACTCCCCCGCTCGCCGTTCCCCCCCCCAACTCCCCCGCTCGCCGTTCCCCCCCCAACTCCCCCGCTCGCCGTTCCCCCCCCCAACTCCCCCGCTCGCTCCCCCCCCAACTCCCCCGCTCGCTCCCCCCCCAACTCCCCCGCTCGCTCCCCCCCCAACTCCCCCGCTCGCTCTTCCCCCCCCCAACTCCCCCGCTCGCCGTTTCCCCCCCCAACTCCCCCGCTCGCTCTTCCCCCCCCCAACTCCCCTGCTCGCTCTTCCCCCCCCAACTCCCCCGCTCGCTCTCCCCCCCCCCAACTCCCCCGCTCGCTCTCCCCCCCCCCAACTCCCCCGCTCGCTCTCCCCCCCCCCAACTCCCCCGCTCGCTCTCCCCCCCCCAACTCCCCCGCTCGCTCTCCCCCCCCCAACTCCCCCGCTCGCTCTCCCCCCCCCAACTCCCCCGCTCGCTCTCCCCCCCCCAACTCCCCCGCTCGCTCTCCCCCCCCCAACTCCCCCGCTCGCTCTCCCCCCCCCACAACTCCCCCGCTCGCTCTCCCCCCCCCACAACTCCCCCGCTCGCCCTTCCCCCCCCCAACTCCCCCGCTCGCCCTCCCCCCCCCCAACTCTCCCGCTCGCCGTTCCCCCCCACCAACTCCTCCGCTCGCCGTTCCCCCCCACCAACTCCTCCGCTCGCCGTTTCCCCTCCCCAACTCTCCCGCTCGCCGTTTCCCCCCCCCCAACTCTCCCACTCGCTCTCCCCCCCCAACTCCCCCGCTCGCTCTCCCCCCCCCAACTCTCCCGCTCGCCGTTTCCCCCCCCCCAACTCCTCCGCTCGCCGTTTCCCCTCCCCAACTCCCCCGCTCGCCGTTTCCCCCCCCCCAACTCTCCCACTCGCTCTCCCCCCCCAACTCTCCCGCTCGCTCTCCCCCCCCAACTCCCCCGCTCGCTCTTCCCCCCCCAAACTCTCCCGCTCGCCGTTTCCCCTCCCCAACTCTCCCGCTCGCTGTTCTCCCCCCCACAACTCTCCCGCTCGCTCTCCCCCCCCAACTCCCCTGCTCGCTCTTCCCCCCCCCCAACTCCCCTGCTCGCCGTTTCCCCCCCCAACTCCCCCGCTCGCTCTTCCCCCCCCCCAACTCCCCTGCTCGCCGTTTCCCCCCCCAACTCTCCCGCTCGCCATTTCCCCTCCCCAACTCTCCTGCTCGCTGTTTCCCTCCTCAACTTTCCCACTCGCCGTTTCTCTCCCCTACTCTGCTGCTCGCTGTTTTCACTCAAGGAAACTGTTTGGGAGAGGGAAGTGGTCAACATTAGGGAGATGATGAGATGGAGAGGTGGTGAGTGAGAGGGTTGGAGAGGGAAATAGCAAGCAGGAGTGAGGCAACGTGCAGGAGGAAGGAAGATAGCATCTGGGAGAAGTCGAGAGAGGGAGTAACAGTGAGGGAAGTGGAGTTAGAGGGATGTGGGAAGAAGCCAAAAAAGGAAGGAGAGGAAAGAACTGGTGAGCAGGAGAGAGGAGGGTCGGTGAGGTAAGTATCCAATCAGGCTGCTTCCAAAAGTGGAAGTTGAGTTTGAACAGAGACAGCAGTTTCAATCATAAGAACATAAGAACATAAGAAATAGGAGCAGAAGTAGGCCATCTGGCCCTTCGAGCCTGCCCCGCCATTCAATAAGATCATGGCTGATCTGTCGTGGCTCAGTTCCACTTTCCCGCCCTCTCCCCATAACCCTTAATCCCTTCTCTTATCAAAAACCCATCAACCCGCTTCTTAAAAATATTTAGCGAGGCAGCCTCCACCACTTCAACGGGCAGAGAATTCCAGAGATTCACCACCCTTTGAGTGAAGAAGTTCCTCCTCAACTCCGTTCTGAACCGCCCCCCCTTTATCTTGAGGCTGTGCCCCCTAGTCCTACTGTCTTTTTTGAGCGGGAAGAGTCTTTCCACCTCTATCCTATCCATCCCATTCATCATCTTATACGTCTCAATGAGATCTCCCCTCATTCTTCTAAACTCTAACGAGTACAAGCCTAGTTTATTCAGCCTCTCCTCATAGCTCAACCCCCTCAACTCCGGTATCAGCCTAGTAAACCTCCTCTGCACTCCCTCCAAGGCCAAAATAGAACCTCGATTTAACAATGCATTGCTTGGTGCACTGTTGGTTGAAGCGATGGGTTAGAGTGAGATACTCTTCTTCACTAAGGGATAGGAGAAATCTACTGCTGCAAGAAAACCAGCATGACTGCAAGTGACTGAGAAGACCATTACATCTCATTCTTGGTTTGAGTGCAGGAGGCAGCTTCATGACCACACCATGTGATTGCAGTTTCACAGTTACATCTTGTTGTTCACACTACCTGCCTCACACACGTCATTCAAAGTCTACTCCCATCACACTCAGGTACTTTGCAAGCATTATGATTATTTTCTTTTGATGCAAGTGTGAAGTTATTCATTTTGTTGGAAAAGCATAGAAAAGTAGAATACTTCTTTAACATTGAAGGTGGGTTCAGAAGGACCTCCGTTTGTCGTTAACGAGTCACTAAAAGTTATCACGGAGGTGCAGCAAGCAATGAGGAAAGCAAATGGTATGTCAGCCTTTGTTGCAAGGGGATTTGAGTACAAGAGTAAAAGGGTCTTGCTGCAGTTGTATAGGGCCTTGTTGAGACATCACTTCATGTACTAGGCACAGTTTTGGTCCCCTTACCTAAAGAAGGATAGATTTTCCATGCAGGGAACGCAATGGGGAATAACTAGATTAATCCCTCGGAAAGCAGGATGATTCTATGAGGAGAAATTGAAGTGACTGCATCCGCGTTCCCTCAAATTTCAAAGAATGAGAGGTAACCTCATTGAATCTTACAAAATTCCTGCAGGACGTGGCAGGCTGGATGTAAATAAGATGTTTCTCCTGGCTGGTGATTCCAAAACCAGGGCACATAATCAAAGAGTAAGGGGCAGCGCATTTATGATTGAGATGAGGAAGGATTTCTTCATGCAGAGGGTGATGAATCTTTGGAATTCTCTAACCCAGAGAGCTGTAGAAGTTCCATTATCGAGCATATTCAAGATAGAAATTGACAGATTTCTGGGGACTAATGACGTCAAGGGAGACAGAGCGAGTGTGGGAAAGTGGCATTGTGGTAGATGTTTAGTTATGCTCTAATTGAATGGCAGTGCAGGCTCAATGAGCCAAATAGCCTAAAGCTGTTAAGTTTCTATCCTTAAATCCTCATCTACCCTTGACATTCACCCTGATCCTCAAGAAATTTTAAGTAAATAGCGCAAAGTAGATGTACATTCCATTGAGATTTTGTAATTGTCTATGGTTTCCTAAAACGCCACCACTGGTTCCTTATTTTTAAATGTTCTCTAAACTGCTGATGGCTGTATGGAACATAAATAGATGATACATGATGAAATGAGAACTTTGGAACAGCAGGAATGGTGGGAACTGCCTTTGCAGCCACAAACTATTCCATGACTGGGGTTTTAACTTTCAACTGTTGAATAATGGATGTACCTCAGTGAACTAATGGAAGCTGGCACAGGACAATTTTCTAATTGTGTCCCAGTACTGAGGAAAAAGAAAAATCAGTCAAGAATGGTTTAGGTCAACACATACGTGAACTTGCATCTGTGTTCACCGACTGGAATTCCAATCAGATCAGGATGAAAGGTCTGTGTAAAATGTTCGCTTCTGAATTATGTTTTTCACCACGATCACAAAGCTGTTCTCAACTGAATAAAATGAAATAGTGCTGGTAAAATATTGTCCCATTTGGAAATAATTTATGGGATGAAGCAAACATTCTTCGTACACCTTGATGCAAATTGTAACTAAATCAAAGTTTAAAAGAACATCGCTCTTGAGAGAGTGAGTGACTAAGGAGGTGAGAGATGGTGATAGCATCAGGAGTCCAGGTTCAATCAGAAGCGTATGTAACTAAACTACAATCAGTATTTCTTTGACCAATCTTGCTTCATTGAGAAATACGGGAATGTAATTTTAACAACTCAAACGGCTGCAATCAGATTGATACCCTGATTTAATGCCAACCCAATTATATTTTGCAACAGAAATCAAAATTAGGCAACCTTAAAATGGAAAGGCGAGCGTTCCCACTGGGTCAGTGATGTTAAATTGGCCTTCAATTGAATCAAAAGATAATCTGGTTCAATTGGACTAAAATTTAGACAATTATTATTCTACTTGCTGACTCGGTGGAGGAGATACAAAAGTTGGTCGATTATCCTGATCAAAATTGACAAGGCAATGGTGATAGGTTGGATAGAATGACCTTCAAGATTCTCACTAATTTTGCTCATCTTTAACAGGGTGATATTTTCTTCTATCTTGCGACACTCATCACGGAAGATGCAAAATCTACCAAATAAATTAGGGCAAGACTTTACAGGGGTCATGATATTGTGAACTCAGATCCACATTATCTCAATCACAATGAAAATGTGTCTTCTGAAAACCTGAGTAGTTGGTGACAATGGATAACTGAAAGCTGGACTATCAAGAAGAATGGTGAAGCTTGAATAAGGGCGTTTGAAATGAAAGGGTTCAGTTAGATGTTACACGTCATGGACTGCTAAGCAGGCAAACAAGTGGGTGCCCGAGAAAACTAGTGTTCAGAGGAACCTGTCCTAGAGTCAGAGAGTTTTACAGTGCAGAAAGAGGCTCTTTGACCCACAATGTCTATGGCAACCATCAAGCACCTGTCAATTCTAATCCCATTTTCCAGCACGTAGTCTGTAAGCCTTGTATGCTATGGCATTTCAAGTGCTCATCTAAATGCTTCTTAAATGTTGTGAGAGTTCCTGCCTCTACCACAGTGAGTTCTAGATTCCCACTAGCCTCCAGATTAAAAATGTTTCTCCTCAAATCCCTCTAAATTTCCTGTCCCTGACCTTAAATCTATGGCCCCTGGTTATTGATCCTTCTACTGAGGGGAACAGTTTATTCTTATCTACCCTATTTATGTCCCTCATAATTTTGTGTACCTCAATTAGGTTGCCCCTCAAACTTCTCTGCTCAAAGGAGAACAAGCCCAGTCTAACCAGCTTCTCTTTGTAGCTGAAATGCTCCAGCCTGGGCAACATCCTGGTCAATCTCCTCTGCGCACTTTCCAATGCAATCACATCCTGCCTACAGTGTGACAATCAGAACTGCACACAGTACTGTAGCTGTGGCCAATAAACATTTTAATAACTTCCATCATAATTAACTCCATCGTAACCTCTTATGTTTGATACCTTGGCTAATATAGGCAAGTACGCTGTATGCCTTCCTTATCACTTTATCTACCTGTCCTGCTACATTCAGAGACGTGCATCCTAAGGTCCCTCTAGTTCTCTGTACTCCTTAGCATCCATTGTACATTCCCTTCTCTTGTTCCCCCCACCTCGTACATTTTTGGGTTAAATTCCATTTGTCACTGATCTGACCACTTATATCATCCTATAACCGAAGGCTTTCTTCCTTGCCATTGACCACACCACCAATTTTCATGTCATCTGCAAAGTTCCTATCTTATCCCTCACATTCCTGTCGAGGTCATTCATGTACACTACAAACAGCATGGGACCTAGCACCAAGCCCTCATATTCTAGGAATGCCTTGAGAACTGGAAGGGAGTGTTTGGAAAAAGGTGCGATACAAGGAAAATCAGCTGGAAAACAGACCAAGATGGCGTGGGTGGATAATATCAGAATGTGGACTGGCCTCTCCATCTGACAAGCAGCAACAGCAATGGAGAGTAGAAATCAGTGAGGAAAGGTTGTTCATAGCATGGCCAACCCCAGGAGTGAAGACAGATGAAAGACAGACAGATGGGAAAAGGACAGCTGAAATGAAAGAGAAACTGATATCCGAACAGCAACTTCTATTTGAAAAGCACAGAATTGGGTAGAAGGGTCACTGTCTGTTGAAAGTCTGCACGTTCTCCCCAAATGTGTGTGGATTTCCTCCAGGTGCTCCGGTTTCCTCCCACAGTCCAAAGACGTGCTGGTTAGGTGCACTGGCCATGCTAAATTTTCCCTCAGTGTACCCGGACAGGTGTTGGAGTGTGACAACTAGGAGATTTTCACAGTAACTTCATTGCAGTGTTAATGTGATACTAACAAATAAACTTAAAAACAAAATACAACATCGCCAGTGCTGTGTATCTAAGGTGCAAAAATAACTTCATCACCAATAAATTCAGTACAGGATTCAGGAGAAACATCTTTACTCAGGTGGTCAGGATGGCCAATGTGCAGTTGTTGTGATTATCACTGATGCATATGAAGGGCAAAGTAACAAAAATTCGCACAGGCAGACTTAGATGAAAAGGGGTGAGAGGAGATTAATATGGAACATAAATGTTGGCACCAACTAGTTGTCCTGAATGGTCTGTTTCTGTGTTACGATGGATTGCCAATGAAAATCAAAGAATGTGAAGCTTTCTCATCTGGTCCATATCTGGTTTAGGGAGAATCAAAACCAAAAATTAAGGAAAAACAGGCAGTTTATCCTCAGATTGAAAATAAATCCATCAGACAGTGTATAGAGCTTGAACAGTCAATGATTCAAAAGATTATTCCTCGGATTGTGAAAAATTTACTCAGCATCAGGATCTAATCCAATAGTCAGGTTCTAAGTTGAAGTCTCACAGCAGGGTAGAAAGCACAACTCAGTATCTGAATATGTTGCTCTTAATTGTGCGCAACACATTATTCTCTCTGACAAATCGATTTCCCATCTCATCGGAATACTCAAATATACTTCCATCAAGCAGATGAAAGCATTTTTGGGAGCTTACATTTGGAGAGATGCAAAAGGCGATTTATGATGAATGTGCATTTTTTTTCAGAACGCAGGATCCCCGATAAGCTAACAAAACCTCTGCCTTTTTTGGTTCATCTTATTTGATCAATATACCTTATTACAATATCATTCAATTTTGTGTTCTTTATTGATATATATTTAATCACTGAAAGCAAAGGCATACTGTTGAAGACGTTGGCCTTGCCCCCATCAGGACAGATCACGTGATTGCCAACGGTAAAGGGGACAACAATTTGTACTGCATGAGAAGAGTGTGCTGATTGGTTGGCAAGGGAGCACTGATTGGCAGAGGAGATTGGTTGGCAATCAGAGCCAATCTCCTCTGCCAATCAGCGCTCACTTGCCAACTAACCAGTACTCTCTTCTCATGCAGTAAAAATTGTTGTTCCCTTTACCGTTGGCAATCTTGTGATCTGTCCTGATGAGGGCAAGGCCAACGTCTTCAACAGTATGTTCCTGCTTTCAGCAGGATTTAAGTTCTGTACTATCGCATGACCATGTACTGAATTGCACTTTTAGCGTAATTACTTATTTTAACAGCTTTCCATTTTCCCCACAATACAAACATTGAAGATAGGAGCAGGAACAGGCCATTTGGCCCTTCAAGGCTGCTTCACAATTCGTTATGATCACGGCTGATCATCCAACTCAATAACCTAACCCTGCTTTTTCCCTGTAACTTTTGATCCCATTCGCCCAAGTGCTATATCCAGCTGCCTCTTGAATACGTCCAATGTTTTGGCATCAACTAATTCCTGTGATAATTCAACAGGCTCATCATTCTTTGGGTGAAGAAATGTCACCTCGCCTCCATCCTAAATGGTCTACCCTGAATCTACAGACAGGTTCTGGACTTCGCCATCATTGGAGATATCCTCTTTGCATCTACCCTGTCTAGTCCTGTTAGAATTTTCTAAGTCTCCATGAGATTCCCCCTCATTCATCTGAACTCCACCAAAAACAGTCCTAACCCAGTCAACCTCTCCTCACACATCAGTACTGCCATCCTCAGAATCAATCTGGGAAACCTTCGCTGCACTCCCTCAAGAGCAAGAACATCCTTCCTCAGAAAAGGAGACCAAAACTACACACAATATTCTAGGTGTGGCCTCACCGAGGCCCTGTATAACTGCAACAACACATCCCTGCTCCTGTACTCGAAACTTCTCACAATGAAGGCCAACATACCATTTGTCTTCTTTACCGGCATGCTTACCTTCAGTGACTGGTGCACAAGGACACCCAGATCCCGCTGCACACTCCCCTCTCCCAATTTACAGCCATTTAGGTAGTAATCTGCCTTCTTGTTTTTGCTTCCAAAGTGAATAAGCTCACATTTATCCAAATTATACTCCATCTGCCATTGATTTGCCCACTCACCCAACCTGTCCAGATCATTCTGAAGGATCTCTGCATCCTCGTCACAGTTCACCCTCCCACTCAACTTGGTATCACCTGTAAACTTTGTGATGTTCCATGTTGTTCCCTCATACAAATCATTAACATATATTGTGAATAGCTGGGGTCCCGGCACCTATCCCTGTGGCCGCCCCACGAGCTACTGCCTGAAAAGCACCCATTAATTCCTACTCTTCGTTTCCTCTCCACCGACCAGTTTTCTATCCATCTCAATACACTTCTCCCGATCCCATGTGCTTTCATCTTGCACGATAATCTCTTATGTGAAACTTTGTCAAACGCTTTCTAAAAATCCAAAGGAGTGTTGAAGAGAGGTGGAGGGGTGGCACTGTTAGTAAAGGAGAACATCACAGTAGTGCAGAGGGAGGACGATATGGAAGAGACAGGGATTGAGTCACTGTGGGTGGAGTTGAGGAATAAAAAGGGAGAGATCACATTGCTAGGGGTGTATTATAGGCCACCCAACAGCCTGAGGTCAGTGGAGAAAGGCATTTGCAGGGGCATTTTGGACAGGTGCAGGAAGAATAGGGTGGTTGTAGTGGGTGACTTTAATCTTCCTGGAATGAATTGGAGGGGGCCTAGAGCTGGGGGTACAGAGGGAGAGGAGTTTGTGAAATGTGTTTTGGAAGGGTCTCTAGAGCCGTATGTAACTAGTCCGACTAGGGGAGGGGCTATACTGGATTTAGTGTTGGGTAATGAGCCGGGGCAGGTGGTTGAGGTAGAGGTAGGCGAACATGTGGCTAACAGTGACCACAAGTCCGTCTACTTTAGGATAAAAATGGAAAGGGACGAGTGCCAGCCGAACGGGAGTGTGCTGAACTGGGGAAAGGCGAGCTATAGCAGGATTAGGAGGGAGCTGCAGGACACTGATTGGGAGGGACTGTTAGCTGGAAAGTCCACGGTTGGCAAGTGGGAGGCTTTTAAGGGCAAAATGAAATGGTTGCAGGGGAGGTATGTTCCGGTTAAGCAGAAGGATGGGAAAGGTAGGATTAGAGAGCCGTGGATTACGGGGGATATTGAAGACTTGGTCAGGAAGAAGAGGGAGGCGTATGTTAGGTCGAAACGACTGGGTACGGAGAGTGCGCTGGAGGAATATAGAGAGAGTAGGAGGGAGCTAAAAAGGGGAATTAGAAGGGTGAAGAGAGGGCATGAAATGGCTTTGGCTGGTAGGATTAAGGAAAATCCAAAGGCATTTTATTCCTATATTAGGAGCAAGAGAGTAGTTAGAGGGAAAATTGGTCCTCTTAGGGACATGAGTGGAGAGTTATGTATTGAGTCGGAGGGAATGGGGGGGCTCCTGAATGAATACTTTGCGTCGGTATTCACGAAGGAGAGGGGTTCGGAATTGTGCGGTCTCTTGAAGGGAGCTGAGGATCAGCTGCAGGAAATATCTATTACGAGGGAGGAAGTGCTAGGGCTTTTAGGTAGCGTAAGGATGGATAAAGCTCCGGGGCCTGATGGTATTTATCCCAGGCTGCTTAGGGAGGTGAAAGATGAAATTGCTGGGCCTCTGGCGCAAATCTTTGTCTCTTCTTTGGACACAGGTGAGGTCCCAGAGGACTGGAGGGTAGCAAATGTGGTACCGCTGTTCAAAAAAGGTAGTAGGGATAACCCTGGAAATTATAGACCGGTGAGTTTGACATCGGTGGTAGGGAAATTAATGGAAAAAATACTTAGGGGTAGGATGTATGAGCATTTGGAGCGTTGCGATCTGATTAGGGATACGCAACATGGCTTTGTTAGAGGGAGGTCTTGCCTTACGAATCTGGTGGAATTCTTTGAGGAGGTGACAAAAACGGTTGACGATGGAAGAGCCGTTGATGTCATCTATATGGATTTCAGTAAGGCGTTTGACAAAGTCCCTCACGGTAGGCTGGTAGAAAAGGTTAAGGCGCATGGGATACGAGGTCAGGTAGCTAGGTGGATTGAGAACTGGCTGGGCAATAGCAGACAGAGGGTAGTTGTGGAGGGGACCTTGTCGGGCTGGAGGCCAGTGACCAGTGGTGTGCCGCAGGGCTCAGTACTGGGACCTCTCCTCTTTGTAGTATACATAAATGACTTGGAAGAGAGCGTAGGTGGTGTGATCAGCAAGTTTGCGGATGACACCAAGATGGCAGGGTTGGCGGGTACTGAAGTGCAATGTCAGGTGATACAACAGGATATAGATAGGTTGGTGCATTGGGCAGATAGGTGGCAGATGGAATTTAATCCTGACAAATGTGAGGTGATGCATTTTGGAAGGAATAATGCAGAGGGGAGCTATGTGATAAAATGTAGACAGATTAGGACTATAGACATACAGAGGGACCTGGGAGTGCAGGTACACAAATCCATGAAGGTTGCGTCACAAGTGGAGAAGGTTGTTAGGAAGGCTTCTGGAATGTTAGCCTTTATAGGAAGGGGTATAGAGTATAAAAGCTGCCGTCTAATGCTTCAGTTATACAGAACGTTGGTTAGACTGCATTTGGAGTACTGCGTCCAGTTCTGGTCACCTTACTACCGGAAGGACATGGAGTCTCTGGAAAGGGTGCAGAGGAGGTTTACCAGGATGTTGCCTCGCATGGAGGGGCTGGGTTACGAGGAAAGGTTGGAGAAACTGGGACTATTCTCCTTGGAAAGACGGAGATTGAGGGGGGATATGATATGATATGATACTGAAGGGAATAGATAGAGTTAATAGTGAGAGACTGCTCCGTAGACTGGGTACAAACACGAGAGGTCATGATTTAAGGGTGAGGGGGGAGAGGTATAATTTGGAAGTGAGAGGAAGGTTCTTTACGCAGAGAGTTGTGGGGGTATGGAACGCGCTACCGAGTAGGGTGGTGGAGGCAGGAACGTTGGACTCGTTTAAGGTTCAGTTAGACAGACACATGAGTGAAACGAGGATGGAGGGTTATAGTAGGGGCTATTAAATAAGGTTAGAACCTCGGGAGACACCGGAAAAGCAGGCTTGTAAGATTAACGTTTTTGTCTTTTTATTCCGCAGGTGGAGGTCCACCTCGTGTCAAACGAGGGGCATGCACACGGTGGGTCGTGCGTGGGCTGCTCTTGGAGGTACCGGGAGTGGCCTAGTACTTCGTGTCGGTGTGTGTGCTTGATCCTGGACCGGTAGACGGGCGCCGCAACAGCTCTGTGACTAGCACTGCTGGCTGTGCAGATACATGGATTTGGGCCTGTGTCTGTGGGAGTTTGTGCATTCTCCCTGTGGATGCGTGGGTTTCCTCTGGGCGCTCCGGTTTCCTCCCACACCCCAAAGATGTGCTCTTAGGCTGATTGGTTTTACCAAATTGACACTATTCTCCCCTGAATCTGGCTAAGTTAGGGGTTCCATTCGTAGACACGCAGGGTAGAATAGGTGTAGGGTGATGCGGCGGCGCGGGCTCGTTGGGCCGAAGGGCCTGTTTCCCGTGCTGGGTTGTTCTTTGTTCTTTGTGTATCATATCAACTGGCTTCCCCTTCTCTACTAGTTACATCTTCAAAGAATTCCAACAAATTTGTCAAACATGATTTCCCCTTTATAAATCCATGCTGACTCTGTCTGATCCTGCCACTGCTTCCTAAATGCTCTGCTACAAACTCCTTGATAATGGATTTGAGAATTTTCCCCACTACTGTTAAGCTTTCTGATTGATAATTCCTTTTTCACTCTCGAACTCCCTTTTTGAACATTGGAGTGACATTAGCTACCCTCCAATCTGCAGGTACTGTTCCATAGTCTATAGAATTTTGGAAGATTACCACCAATGCACCCATTATATCTAGAGCCACTTCCTTAAGTACTCTGGGATGTAGATCATCAGGCCCTGTGGATTTATCCACCTTCAATCCCATCCATTTTCCCAGTACTATTTCTCTACTAATATTGATCTCCCTCAGTTCTTCCCCCTCATTAAATCTTGCATTTCCAAAGCAAACAGAACCAAAGTATGTATTAAGTTGCTTACCGTGTTTATAATTTTGGTATTACCTGAAACTTGGAGATTTTGGATCAGCTTTCGTCCAAATCAGCTCGGAGATTCATAAGGCGTTTGTAATCGCTATGTTAATTTGACATAAATTATTTAATTGCCCATGTCCTTTTTGAGTTGGATTAAGCTGGTTCATCAAGGCATTGAGGAAGGTGCAATTCATTTGCATTCAACTCAACAATCCTAAGGCACTCCAGCCAAGAAAATGTGTATAAAGCCCTTTGGTGGATTTTAAATCGATTGTTTATTATCAAGAAAGTGAAGCAAATTCTTGACAAAAAAATTCTTGACAACAGTCATTAAATAATGGAATACATCAAGTGAATGTGAATCTAGGATGAAAGCAGGATGTTTTTCTCACTTTCATTCTTTCATCCATTCTCCAACAATTCAAACTCGTGAAAACTACTGCCGCATATAATATGTCCCATTTGTCTATCATTATTTATTAAACTACAATAGTTCATCTCCAATGCATGTATTAAATTTAAATCCTCAGTCTTATTTTTTTATTCCTCTTGTGGCATATCTTATCCTCACAATCAACACCAGCTCCACCTGTCACTCATGCCTTCACCACATTCCTTTCCCACCTCACCAAATCATTCTGCACATCTGGGTGAACTGATCGAAATTCCTTTTCCAAACTTATCCTTCCCTCCATTAGCCTTTTTCAAAACACATCTCTTTTGACCAGCATCTATTTTCTTGACAGAGAGTCATAAAGGTTTACAGCATGAGAACAGGCCCTTCAGCCCACCTTATCCATGCTACTCCTTTTTTCAAACCACTAAGCGAGTCCCAATTGCCTGTATTTGGGCCATATCCCTCAATACCCATTTTAACCATGTAACTGTCTAAATGATTTTTAAAAGACAAAATTGTACCTGCCTCTATTACTACCTCTGGCAGTTTGTTCCAGACAGTCACCACCCTCTGTGTGAAAAAGTTGTTCCTCTGACCCTTTTGTATCTCTCCCCTCTCACTTTAAACCTATGCCCTCCAGTTTTAGATTCCCCCACCTTTGGGAAAAGATATTGACTATCTAGCTGATCTATGCCCCTCATTATTTAAGAGACCTCTACAAGATCACCACAAAGCCTCCAACACTTCAGAGGAAGAAAAGTCCCAGTCTACCCAGCCTCTCTTTATACCTCAAACCATCACTTACCAACGGAGTGACTTGGTGCACTCTTTACCAGAAAAATGTCCTCTAAAAGGTGTAACATGTCCTTGTGGGGACAAAGTCATATCTCACATTGAGGATATTCTTTATTGCGTTGTGTGGCACTACCGATATTCTAATGGGGAGAGGATGTGAACAGATCTGACAGCTAAAAGCTGAGTCTCCATGAAACGCGATGTGTCATCAGCACCAGAATTGAATTCAACAACAATCTCATGGTGTGTCCCCTACTCAACAATTACCATCAAGCTGGGGATCAACACAGGTTCAATCCTGGGTACAGAAGGGCAAAACTGATTGGACTTAAATCTGGTGTTGTGAGACTTCTTACAGGAGGGCATGCCAGGCACATTAGCACACATAGCGAAAAATTAGATACTCTGGTGAAGCTACGACAGAAGACTCACATACAGAACAGTGGAAGGAGCATGATTTAGGCAGAGTTCAACAATCCCATAACCAATGAATCAGATCTAAGCTCCGCAATCCTGACACAGCCAGTTGTGAAAAGTGATGCACAATTAAGCAACTGACTGGAGGAGCAGGATCAACAAAGATCTCCATCCTCAATGATGGAGAAGCCCGGCAAATCAGCAGAAAATACAAGGATTTCCAACCATCTTCAGCTATAAGTGCTGAGTGGATAAACCATCTCCGCCTCTTGCTGAGATCCCCAGCATTACAAACCCCAGCCTTGAGCTAATTTGAACTCTATGTGATGTCAAGAAACAGCTGAAGGCACTGAATATTGCAAACCTTATGCACCTGAAAACATTTTGACAACAGGACTGAAAGACTTGTGCTGCAGAACTCGCCATAGCCCTAGAGGTGGACATGCAATGAAACACACCCTGTTGAGGCACCAATAGGGGGGCCCCTTGCTGGCCGGTAGCTGCAGGGGCTCAAATCAAACCCTGATAATTCTACATTTGGCCTATCTGCAGGCAATACAGAGCAACATCGGGCTCTAACTGGTCAAGTGCCCTTGGAGAGAGGAAACACTGTTCCAAAGACATGGAGGCAAATTTGTATGGGGCAAGCTTTTTTTCCGCATCAATTTTAAAAATCCGTTGTGTTATTTGTGTTGACATCTAAAGCAATTATTTAGGCTGGTCAAAGAAAATTAGGAAATTCCACTGAGTAAAGCAGGCTCTGCACATCCTGTGGGTAAAGAGCCTACTACATTCACTCAAAGGTTGAAGACACCAGGCTATCAGTTGAAGAGCTTGAAAAAAAAAGTTGAGATTAAATGACATTCAGAGCTCTGTCTTGCGAGGAACACAGTGAAAAACCCACAAAAAATGGTTTTGGGTTGTTTCTACGGGCGTGTGTGTCTTTTCTCTTGTTTTGAAGGTTGCGGATGGTAATTTGAACCTCAGCACTCATCATCTCATTATATTTGATCAGAGAATGTGTTGGCTTTTTTTCAAATTGTATTGTTGTTGGCAAGGTCTCCAGCCCTATGATGTATTCCCAGTTTTTCAACACAATTCAGGCAGTATTCTTTAGATCCGGTCTTTGCTGCTTTTTTGTAACTTAAATATTGGTTGTAATTCCGTCAGTGTGGAAAAAAAAAAATCACAGGTATAAATATGTCCAGCGTCTGGAATAGGTATTCTGTTAGTCAACAGCTTACTATTAAATTGCAGCATTTTGTGCAGTGATGTTTTAGAAATAAAAGTAAATTGTTCTGTGCCGTAACAAAGGAATAAATCAGAGAGATTATTGAGCCCAGTTTTGAATTTGAGGAAACCTTGGGGGTAGTTTAGAACACGACAGTGCAGAAAGAGGCCCTTCGGCCCATCGAGTCTGCACCGAACACCATCCCACCCAGGCCCTACCCCCATATCCCTACATATTATACCCACTAATCCCTCTAACCTATGCATCCCAAGTCACTAAGGGGCAATTTCTTAGCATGGCCAATCAACCTAACCTGCACATCTTTGGACTGTGGGAGGAAACCAGAGCACCCGGAGGACACCCATGCAGGCACGAGGAGAATGTGCAAACTCCACACAGACAGTGACCTGAGCTGGAAATTGAACCCAGGATCCTGGAGCTGTGAAGTGCTCCCGTGCCGCCCAATAGTTTGGAACAATCAAGCACTGTCACACTGGGCAACATCACAATTGATCCAAACCATCAGAAACATTGGGTGACCAGTCCTGGTCAAGTGTGATTATCCAAATCACAAGTATTTTTTAGCCTCTGTTCTGACCCTTCTCTTGTCGTGATCTCTACAGCAGGTAACCGGGCACCAAACTATATCCAAATCAGATTCACTGAACCAAAGCACTTCAGGGAAGGAAACTGCACCGCTGTACAGGTGGACAAATTGAGATTATTACAATAAAGGACATCTTGGCACTGGTGTATTTCCCGACTTGGGTAAAGTTTGACTTACTGGTGCTCAGAGCGTGGCATCATTACACAAAAATTTTGAGTTCCATTTCCTTCTACCCGTCTAATTAACGCTGACAAAGAGAATGTATTTTAAAGCTAAGAAGCCCCTTAAATGTATGCTAATCATAGATAGATTGTCAGCAATAATGACTCTTGTATAGCTAGGTCTTGATGGCACACACTCAGATATACAGCTTGCTCTCTTCCATCACTGCTATTCGCTTGTCTATAACTTGACAATTTACTAAATTCAATTCCTTTCCAATTTCCCCACACTGTTTCTCAGGAAGGTGAGATCAAATATTGAGGGGGTGGGGCGCTGCCAAGTAATAACTGGGCCTGGCTTTTTTTTTTGGCTTGGGTATCTGTGCCTATTGTTATGAGTTGGAAAGGGAAACAACGTTCAAAGCTATGTCGAGCAAATCGACTGCAACACTCCTTGAAAGGTCTGTGAGCGGCCAGTAAGAAATGCTAATTTCTCCCACCTTTGAGGCTGGTAAATGTACATGCACAGACATTTTGCTCACTGACGCTCAGTTTGGGTTCCGACAGAACCAGTCAGCTCATGACCTCATTACATCCCTGGTTTTTCCAATTATATCACAGCTTGATATGGCTACTGCTCTGTCCAAAACCAGAAGAAACTACAAAGGGTTGTGAACAAAACCCAGTCCATCATGCAAACCAGCCTCCCATCCATTGACTCTGTTTATACTTCCCACTCTCTGGAAAAAGCAACCAACATAATCAAGGACCCCACGCACCCCGGACATTCTCTCTTCTACTTTCTTCCATCGGGTAAAAGATACAAAAGTCTGAAGGCACATACCAACTGACTCAAGAACAGCTTCTTCCCTGCTGCCAGACTTTTGAATGGACCTACCTCTGTCAAGTTGATCTTTCTCTATAGCTATGACCGTAACACTACATTGTGCACCCTCTCCTTTCCTTCTCCATGTATGGATGCTTTGTCTGTACAGATGCAAGTAACAATGCTTTTCACTGTATATTAATACACGCCATAATAAATCAAATCAAATATGGACAAAATAGCTGAAATCAAGAGGTGAGATGAGACTGACTATCCTTCACAAAAAGGCAGCATTTTACCATGTGCAGCAAACCTGAAGTCAATGGGAATCAAGGAAAAACACTCCACTGGTTGAAGTCATAGCTAACACAAAGGAAGATAGTTGTGGTTGTGGGATGTCAATCATGTCAATCCCAGGACATCACTGCAGGGGTTTTTCAGAGTACAGCCCAAAGCACAAACGTCTTATGATCTTTTCTCCATTATAAATTCAGAAATAGGGATGGTTGCTGACGAGTGCACAATATTCAACACCATTTGGTGACTCTTCAGATATTGAAGTAGTTTACGTCCAAATGCAGCGAGACCGAGACAATATCTAGATTTGGGCCAACTGGCAAGTAACATTCGCACCACACAAGAGCCAGGCAATGGCATCTCCAACAAGAGAGAATCTAACCATCGTCCTTTGATATTTAATGGAATGACAATCATTGACTCCAACGACACCCTGTATTGCAATTGACCAGAAAACAAACGAGACAAAATTTAAATACTGTGGCAATGAAATACGGCCAGAGTTTGGAAATTCTGCAGCGACTCCCTAACGTCAGTCCACCATCTATAAGCCACAAATCAGAAGTGTTCTGCAATATTCTTCATTTGCCCAGTGAGTGCTGCTCCAACAACATTTAAGAAGCTCAACACCATCCAGGAAAAAGTAGCCTGCTTGATTGTCACCCTACAGACCACATTAAAGTGTTCACTGCCTCCATCACTGATACAGAGTGGCAGCAATGTGCACCATCTACACAATTCCCTGCAGCAACTCACCAGGCTCCTTCCAAACCTGTGACCTCTACCACCTCGAAGGGCAAGTCAACAGATGCATGGGAACACCACCACCTTCAAATGTCCCTCTAAGCCATACACTGTCCTGATTTGGAAATATTTTGCCGTTCCTTTACTGTTGCTGGGTCAAATCCTGGAACTCCGATCCTAACAACAGTGCGGGTATACCTACATCACGTGGATTGTAGTAATTCAAGGTGGCAGCTCACTACTACCTTTTCAAGACCAATTAGGGATGGGCAATAAATACTGGCTTGGCCAGTGATGCCCACATCACTTGAAAAAATACATTAAAAATGAAATCAGTGGTGAGATCCCATTTAGAATTTTGCATGTAAATGTGGATTCAGAGAACAGCAATGTCATATTTCAACATCAGAACCATTCCTTTTTTGTCAGTTTAGAGAACTGAAATTGGTCTAATTTAATGCAAAGAAAATCTTCAGGAGATGCACCAATTCAAGAATAGCTTACATCGAATGAAGATCGTAAAGTTTCTCAATCATAAATTCAAGAAGCAAATCTCTTTGAGGCAAATAAGCTCAATGGGCCACATTATCTTCAAACGACACATCCCAATGTAATTGAATTTAAAACCCATTCACTTGGACATTACTTATTTTTCTTGGAACATTACAGCATTGTAATGATCAGACATGTCGTGCCGAAAAGGCTGGTAGGAACACATATGATATATCCTTCAAAAGGATATTAGAAGAAGACTTGAAGGGGCAAAATCTACAGGGTTGTAGGGAAACAGCAGTGGAGCTCTTTCAACAAGCTATTGCCGTGGACCTTTTGTGTTCTATGATTCTATGTCCTTTTGACGTCCATAGCAATTTAATTAAAACAAAATCATCAAAGTCATTCTTTGTTTCCTGAACCACATTCAGAGGGATTGAAGTGAATCAGCATTGCAATGTTGTTATTCACAGGATTATCCTCAAAACTAAGAATCCCTTCATAATTAGCAAGTCAGATCTCCCTGTCTGACTGCCTGGGATAGACTGCCATCGATAGAGAGACAGACAAACATTGTCGTCTTGTCCATGTTCCTTAGCTTTGTGTGCTGAAGATTAGTTCACTGAGTAGCCAAACTAGCCGCCTTGAAGTCAAAACTCATGACACCTGCATTCTCTGTTCACTGAAGCATCTGCCAAGCATAATATTTTGAAACACATTTCACCATCAAGATATGAACTGCTATGACACGAAGCCAATGGTTTCTAATTGTTAAACAACTACCTTCACATGGCAAAGTATGCAGTTTGTTCACTGTTCCATCTGGGCACCTATCACCCCATAATCATCATTCCAATGGCTTGTGTACTTCTGTGAGTTAACTGGTTGTAAGGTGAACTGCACATGATGAATAACTATCAATAACAAATCAACACAAAATCCCTTCCTCGACATGTCGGAAGATGTTCCAAAATATTCCAGGTGACCTGGGCAAAAAGCTATCAATTGGAGCTTTGATAAAAAACTATCAAACACGCTTATGTTTGAGATTTTCACCAAAGTGACAAGCAATTTTTCAGGCTGGGAGACAAAAGAGCTGGCAAAATAACATGGAAGGTGTCAACTGCTACGTCCCATGCCTTCCCACCACCATGCCATCTCGTCAACGGTGGGAAAGGCAATCGAGGCCCTTCTCAGACACTTAAGAGTCAATTATTGACCTGTTCCCGACTCTGCTGACAGTTAACCACATATCTGAGGCCCAGTTCCACTTGGAAGACTGCCAGAGTAGGTTCCAAGGTGGCTTGGCTTTTGAGCAATCTTTGCTCTTGAAGGGTACCCCAGAGGCAATGGCTTGACCTTTGCAACGAACCCATCCCCAACTGCATCTCACTGGGGCAAGCCTGACTTGCCATACTGCTCCCAGACCTCGCTTTTCATTCTTCACTGTCTGCTGTCCTTAATCTGGCCTCTGGCCCCTCCTTTGTCCCTCCTCTCTCTGAAACCTGCCTGTCTTAAAAGCCCAGGAATCACCTATCCTGGCATCAGCTTTTCTCCTTCTAGTGCCCGTTCACAGTCCTGGCGTTGCCCAGACTGAGCTCTGGCACTGCTGGGACGGTTTGATCTGCCAGCCAATCGGTTGGCCATCAGCTCTCGGGGACAAAACTGAGAGGCGGTGGTCTCGCCCTGAGCCTGTTGAGCCCACTGGCACCATGTGATGGTCGTGGGGCAAATTCTTTGCAGGGGTCCATCCACTGCAGCTGGTTTTCCTTCAGGGAGGGTCACCAGTCCGTCTCTTTCCCCCATTCCTCCCCCTGCCCCAAGAACACCCCCACCCCCTGCCCCAAGAACACCCCCACCCCCTGCCCCACCTCCCCCACCATCACATCCAGGATTTTATACAATCGGACAAAGGCAAAATCATCCCCAAAAGCACAGACTTGCTGAAAGAGTTAAGCCTCCATGGGTGAGCATTATTCACCAGGAACAAAGGGAGATATGAACATGTAATCAGAAGCGCACGTCTGGAATTGACTGTGAGTGACATTATTGTACAAAAGCTCCTGGTATCATATTCCTCTTGCTACTATGTTAAATTAGGTGCTAACCCATTTATCTAAAATAGATTAATATCTTAATTAAACAGCAGGCAGGAATTAAATAGTAATTGTTTCTGTAATAACACAGCTCATATCAGTTTCCAGGCATTGATGAGAACAGAGGTGAGCACATTTTAACAATAATTCATCTGCCCCCTGTGTATCAGCAAGTTTCTGATCATTCTCCCTGTGCTTAAACAACATTATTTAGTTATTAATTCTCTGCATGATCAGCTACAGGTTGACTAGAGCTTGTTTTACTGAATATTTAACACAACACTAAATAGGGAATACAAATGTTTGTCTGCGATCACAGGGTTTCTGTATACGCAGCTGAAACTATCCGAGATAAGGTATTCCCTTTCAAGGCATTTTCTTCTTTGTACCGACTCATTTCAGCACTTCCCTGTTAACAACATTTGATGGAATTATATGCTTCATCACTTATCCATGTCAGAACCACCGGATTATCTTTCCTGTATGGTGGAACACTGCCTTTACACAGTATAATGCATTGAGTCTCTCAATTCTCCCCATCTCAGGGACAAATGCTCAATATGTCTGCAAGACATTCCTTTGTTTGCCAGTTTGGCATAGCCATGAACTTATTTCAAGTAAGTGGATTAATGTCTCCATTGGTACAAAGGAATAAAAAAATTGAAACATAATGGAACCCTCAGTTGTGGTACGTTGAGATACAGCAATTTCTGCATTGCTAGCTAGTGAAGACATTCTTAAAAGACACAGTTAAAATTGTTTAAAGAAAGAAAATACTCATTTCTTTATTTGCAAACTTCATTACATTGTGGAGGAAACAATGAGAATATGCAAGTGAAAGTTACAGTTCGGTGGTTGACATGCTGCCCTTTCCAGCATTCTCTGCATTATGTTGTACAGCGCAAAGTCATCGAACAGATCATCATGCAACCTAAGAGCAGAATTACACCTGGTCACTGAGCGCAAACTATCTCAATGAAAATAATCACTATTTTAATGTAGCATGAAGCTAATTTTTTCAGCTAAGGCCGGAAAGAGAGATTGGGTGCAAAATTTGGATCTGAGTCACCTGTTTCTTTTAGGTGTCCCATGTGAGTGAAATGGCGTCTGTGGTGCGCACACACACCTTTTCCTGTGTGTGCGCTGGGCACCACATTGGCAAAAGTTTTAACATGTGGTGAGGGTCTGCTGGAGGTGTGCAAAGAAGACAGAATGTGTCAGTAATCAGCATGCAACACTGATTTGACACCACTGCTCCCTGGTGCTCAACTGTCCAGCTCTTAATCTTGCACTGCTGAATGTGCAAGAAGGGCCTCTCACCTGTACTAACCAAAGGGATCGTTATCTTTCAGCTTCGCTCCTGAAGGTTATTTACTGATTCTTGCTCATCAGTTTGGTTCAATAGTTGAAGCGTTGGAGGTTTCCAGATTACTCTCTGTACACCACAGCTTTCATGTGGCACGGTATCACAGTGGTAAGCACTGCTGCTTCACAGGGCCAGGGACCCAGGTTCAATTCCAGCCTTGGGTCACTGTCTGTTGAGTTTGTATATTCTCCCTGTGACTGTGCAGGTTTCCTCTGGTTGCTCTAGTTTCTTGCCACAGTCCAGAGATGTGCTGGTTAGACGGATTGGCCATTATAAATTGCCCCTTGACAGGGGGATTAACATGGTAAATACATAGGGTTACGTGGATAGGGCCTGGTGGGATTCTTGTCGGTGTGGTCTCGATGGGTCGAATGGCCTCATTCTACAATAGAGGAATTCTATGCTGAAGAGTTTTACCCTGATTTAAACTGGACAAAACAGTTGCTCCCATTCCTGGCGGCAGTTGTAAGCAATTAAAAGAACTTTGATTAGGCCACTTGGAATACTGCATGTAGCTTTGGTCTCTGTATTTAATGGAAATACACTTACATTGGAGGCAGTACAGCAAAGGCTAGCGCGACTGATTCTTGGGATGAGGAGGTTGACCTCTGATGAGAAGTCGAGAAAATCAGATCGACAACATCTGGAATTTTGGAAAACGAGAGGGGATCTGATGGAAACAGGCACAATTCTGAAGGGGCTTGACAGCGTGACATCTTGAACTTTTTGTGACCCTGCATCTTAGTCCTTGGGGCTTGACACATGGCGGCCCTGTTTCATCCCATTACCTTTTGAGCGTGTGTCTGGAAAGGTTTCTGCTCCTTTGTGGGCACAGCTCTTTTCTCCTCCTTTGCACTTTCTCCACAAGGCTTCCAGTGCAGCATCCGAGAAGTTTGAAACCTGCTCGCCACCTGACACCTCACCCCAGGTTTCGTCGATATTGAGTGACGTTTTCATGTTGGAGAAACTTGTACAAGGATTTCCTGCACCTGCTCCATTCACGATGCGCCTCTTACAGAGATGCAAGCAGGTTTCAAATCATGCAGACGAGCTTTAATTCATGATTCTTTGTCACAAATTGGACCAGCTGCTGAGATGTGCATCCACACAGTAGTGTGGTTAGCACTGAATGTACGATACTGGCTAACGGGTAAGTAGTGAAAAGTCGGTGTTCTGCCTGGAGCACATTGAATAGATGCGGGGGAATTGCACAATGGAGGATCCACACCACTATTTGGAGTATGTTCAATTTAGCCCTATTAATTTTTTTATTGCACATGGTTCATTGTTGTTCACTAATGTCTAATAAAATGATCAGAGAGACTGTCACCTTAATCAAACCTGATTCAGTTCTGTTCAGTCCAGATAGGCAAACCAGTTGTTTACTGAAGAACTGGAAGACTTGCATGAGGGAAATAATGAAATTTGCAATATACATTGTAGATCAGTAGAGTGTCATGGTGTTACACCTCCACTGAAAGCTCTATTTACTCCTTTTTAGTGTAGGCACATCCCCAAGCACAGACTACACGCTGAGTGACCAGCACTAACATATATTACGGTATTCTAAGGTAGATTGGAAACTTTTCTTATTCGTATTCATCAGTATGTCATTAATGACTCAAACGTTGGCTACCTATTTATTGAGGTGAAAAACAACAGAATTTCATTTTAAGGCCATTTCATCCTGAATTCTGGCAGCTTAAAATTGATCCCAACTTGCCCAAGGGCCATGACTCATTAATGTCTGAATTGAAGACTGAGCCTTGAGGATTCTTTGAACCGTGAAGAAACGCTCCAGTTTCTCAGCATCCAATATAAACAGGTGTGAAAAGACAAGGGCCAGACTTTTTTTATGAATGTTCCTGGGAGTAGGTCAATGTTCTGCTGGCAGGTCAAATCAGTTTACCAACCAATCAAATGTCGATCATACAGCCTAGTTTGGGCATGATTTCTTTTTCTCCGCTTTCCACTCAAAAATGTAGACTTTTAGCCCCCGAGAAATTAGTACTGTTTACAGGCTACTGACAGAAAATCGCTTCTCACAAACTCAGTGCTCTCTCAATTTATCCTTGGGGTTGTATTGGGAGCAAATTTTTTTAAAGTTTATTTCTTAGTGTCACAAGTAGGCTTACATTAACAGTGCAATGAAGTTACCGTGATAATCTTCCAGTCGCCACACTCCAGTTCCTGTTCGGGTTGACTGACGGAGAACTTTGCATGGCCAATCCATCCAACCAACACGTTTTTAGATATTACAATGAGTTTATCTTGAATTATAAATTAGCCACAACAAAATCATCAGCCTATTATTTTCCCTGCATACATAGCAATCACTGTGTGAGGCATCTCTTGTCACAATGACCGTCTGAAAGTGATACTTTCCAGAAACTTTGAAAAAGAAAAACAAGAGAATTTAAAACAACAAAATGGTCATCAAGGGGTCACACCTTTTCCTTAAGCATCCAGCTTGAGATATTCAAGATACAAATAATATGACTTGCTAAAGACATGTTCCAGCAGCTAATTAAGAAAAAACTCAACAAGTTACATTCCATTGAGTTATAATAGTTTTTAGGCACAGGACGAATATGGTACTGTTGGTCATGTGTTTGTCATGTATGACTGTCAGGTTAGGAGTCTCTGATTCAGCCTCTGATCTTCGGGTAAGCGTTCTCCAAGGCGGCCTTCACGACACACAGCAACACAGAGTCGCTGAGCAGAAACTGATAGCCAAGTTCCGCACACACGAGGACGGCCTCAACCGGGATCTTGGGTTCACATCACACTATCTGCAACCTCTATGACTTGCCTGGGCTTGCAAAATCTCACAAACTGTCCTGGCTGGAGAATACACACATCTCTTTAACTTGTGCTTAACCCTCTCTCCACTCACACTGTCTGTACCTTGAAGACTTGATTACTTTTAAAGACTCACATTCCAACCATTACCTTGTAATTGAGTTGTGTCTATATATGCCCTGTTTGTGAACACAAGTCCTCACTCACTTGATGAAGGAGCAGCGTTCCAAAACCTTGAGCTGCCAAATAAACCTGTTAGATTTTAACCTGGTGTTATGAAACTTTTTACCGTGCTAACCCCCGTCCAATGCGGCACGGTAGCACAGTGATTGGCACTGCCACTTCACAGCTCCAGGGTCCTGGGTTCGATTCCCAGCTCGGGTCACTGTCTGTGTGGAGTTTGCATGTTCTCCTCGTGTCTGTGTGGGTTTCCTCTGGGTACTCCGGTTTCCTCCCACAGTCCAAAGATGTGTGGGTTAGGTTGATTGGTCATGCTAAGAAATTGCCCCTTAGTGTCCAGGGATGTGTCGGTTAGAGGGATTAGTGGGTATAATGTGTCGGGATGTGGGGGTAGGGCCTGGGTGGGATTGTGATCGGTGCAGACTCGATGGGCCGAAGGGCCTCTTTCTGCACTGTAGGGTTCTATGATCTATAATGCCAGCATCTCCACATCATAGTTAGAAGGAAAAAAGTCTTTATTTTCATACTTAAGCTCATAAAGTTGAAATGATGGTAGTGTCTATATCAGCATTCTATTCCTTTATTCTGCTTGACTCATTTGTCCGGCAGAGTTAACATTTGACTGTTATTTCAAGCATTTTCATTTTAATGATACTGTTCGAACACACAGATTGCTTAAGGTATTCACTGAGGTGAACACCATTGCTTTTTGCATTTTGTCACTGCTTTGTGTATCCGTGTAGCCCTTTGTGTTTCAGCTCTGCTTCTTTTGCACATCCAGATAATGAAGCAAAGAGCTGGCTGATTGTACTGCTACCTAAACTGGAAAACACACTGCCAGTCACTCATCAGGTCTACCACAGATGCCTTGTCATCTCACAAGAATATTTTCTTCACTGCAAACTCACACAGTTTCCAATTATTGTAGTTCTTCTATTTAGAGAATGTGCACGATCTCATCATCACATCATTTGTCTTCTATTTGCTTCTCCCCAGCTAAGACTTAGTCTATTATTGTTCAGCGATGACAGTCACCAGTGGTACAACACACGATAGACTCATATTAAGCTTCTTGACATAAGATACACTGTCAATACAACCACGCTATCCACTATTTCAAAATTAGTCGCTTCATCCTCCCACCTGAACCCAAAGATCCTCTTTGCAGATCACATCACAGATGCATCTGACACAGATGTCTCAGAACACCTTTAGAACAAAACGTAGGTTGATTGGATTACAATCAGTAATCCGAACTAGGAAATAACAGTTTGTGGTCAGACTTCAGAAAATACAATTAAAGTCAAAACTCACTCAATCCAGTGCACATGCTATTTCTGCCTTAATTGCAGTGCGGGCATACATTTTATATATTTTTTGTTCTCTTTTAATATTGCCTCCAAAGCCTCAAATCTTCAGAGGCTGCCTGTTAGCTGATTAGTTTTACACAGTGAGTGGCGACCTAAAGTTTAATTCTAAATAATAAAACTTTATGAACGTGTTATCAGAGTCCGGAGTCAATGTTGAGGATTCCAAAGACCATTTACTCCAATCTATATATGAACGTGTTCCGGAAACATAGCGCAGCGAGAGCAACACCGAGCAATAGAGTGGTCATCCTGGGCCATCACAAATTGACAAACTTGCAATGTGTTTTGTGCATTTTGTGTCTCTTTTAAACATTATAGTCATATGCGCGCACACCCACACACACACACACACATCATGATGGTATAGCTACAAATCTCAGCATTATTTTGGACGATAAATTATTTCTGCTGTTTTGGTAGATTGAACCAACAATCAACTTTCATTTTGTGTGTTTTTTTTCTTTAATCGTAACAGGTTCAATACTAAAAGCTCAATTGAATAGATCCTACCGTGACAGGTGGGCAAAGCTCTATTCCATCCAGGTCTTCCATCATCTCCCATAATACAGGTCAGAGTTGAATAACCTTGCAACACATATCCCGCATTGCAATAATATGTAACGGTCGATCCCAGCTTAAAGTCACTTCCCAATCTGGTACCATTCATGACGTTCCCAGGATCAAAGCACGATTCTCGAAGTTTTGCTAAATAATCAAAAAGGTGATGTTTAGAAAATATTGATAAATATTTGTTATGCAATTACTTTTTTTTATGGTTACATCAATTTTTGGTGCTTCTCAAAAGTGTTTTGCAATGAATCTTACATGATAATAATCGGCGTTAAAAAGTGTGAGTTTCTTTTTGAAGAGTCAATAAATGATTGACTCTTGCCTATCAAGATCAAAAAACTAATGGAAGGCATGAGGAGAAAATCCCTTTCAAAACACCTTGAAACACTTGGTGCATGATTTCTCGTTCCTGCTGGGGTTGGGAATGGAGCTGGGCAAGAACAATAAATAGTGTTCCGGCAAAGTCTCAGCTCACCTTTTGCACTGACATGTTGGCCTTGATGTGGAGATGCCCGCGTTGGACTGGGGTAAACACAGTAAAAAGTCTGACAACACCAGGTTTTAGTCCAACCCATTTAGTTGATAGTAAACTCACTAGCTTTCACTGGCATTAAATGGAATTTAATGTTGGCAAGTGCGAGGTGGTCCACTTTGGTAGGAATAATGGTAGGAAGGATTATTACTTACGTGGAGAAAAACTGCAGCAGGCGACGGTGCAGAGGGACCTCGGGGTCCTTGTGCATGAGTCGCAAAAACCCAGCCTGCAGGTGCAGCAGGTGGTCAGGAAGGCGAATGGGATGCTGGCCTTCATAGCGAGGGGGATTGAATATAAAAGTAGGGAGGTCTTGCTGCGGCTGTATAGGGCACTGGTGAGGCCGCAGCTGGAGTACTGTGTGCAGTTTTGGGCGCCGTACTTACGCAAGGATATTTTGGCCTTGGAGGGAGTGCAGAGGAGGTTCACTAGGCTGATGCCAGAGTTGAGAGGGTTGAGCTATGAGGAGAGGCTGAATAAACTAGGCTTGTACTCGTTAGAGTTTAGAAGGATGAGGGGAGATCTCATTGAGACGTATAAGATGATGAATGGGATGGATAGGATAGAGGTGGAGAGACTCTTAGAAAGGATAGTAGGACGAGGGGGCACAGCCTCAAGATAAAGGGGGGGGGGGCGGTTTAGAACGGAGTTGAGGAGGAACTTCTTCACTCAAAGGGTGGTGAATCTCTGGAATTCTCTGCCCGTTGAAGTGGTGGAGGCTACCTCGCTAAATATTTTTAAGACGTGGGTTGATGGGTTTTTGATAAGAGAGGGGATTAAGGGTTATGGGGAGAGGGTGGGAATGTGGAACTGAGCCACGACAGATCAGCCATGATCTTATTGAATGGCGGGGCAGGCTCGAAGGGCTAGATGGCCTACTCCTGCTCCTATTTCTTATGTTCTTATGTAGCTTTCGAGGGGTTTCCCTCTTCTTCAGGTGAATGGAGAGTTCTGGTCTCAGACAGAGCGTATAAAGCACAGACAGTTTACAGATTACTGATTAGAATGCAAATCTTCACACCTAACCTGCTGTTCAAGTCCTAAAGTGGCTGACAATGTGTGTGGAAGGATCTTGGATCTTGGGTTCATGTTGCACTATCTGTAACCCCCATGACGTGCCTGGGTTTGCAAAACTGCACTTACTGTCCTGTCTGGAGACAATACACATCTCTTTAACCTGTGATCAGTGCTCCTTCCACTCACATTGTCAGCCACTTTAGGACTTTATTGTGACCATCAGTCACAATGCCCTGTATGGGGTGCCTTCAATTCTTGTGCACCTTCTTGAGAACACAGATATCTCCTAACTGATGTCACGCACTAAGTTATAAGGCAAGAATAACCCTAAAAATGTATCTCTTGAGCTGAAAAACAGACACCCTAAACAGGCATTTATCAACTGGAAGTGGCGAGAGGGGTTAATTTAAAAACCGAGTATAAGCCTCAACGTGTATTTTGCAGAAAAGAATGAGATCAACTTACATACTGTGATCTATGGTACCAAGGAAAGGAAAATCTCACTGATAATTTTCTCAACTGTGCACAAAAATAGTAAAGCCATTTGTGATGTTATTGTGCCGTCATTGAGATCAATATCAGATCAAACCTGGGATCCTGTTCTGTTCTGCTCAGTCGCAGATAACTGGGCATCAGCAAACCAATTCTTATTCTTGTTTTTGCCTTAATACACATCCAGTTTCATAAATAAAGGCTGTCAGAGTTTTAGAAGTGAAAATGCAAATTTTTTTGGAATTCCTTCTCCTCAGCTGAAACTTGATCTACTTTTCAACGTTTAAATTTCTCAATGTTATCTGTTTCGTGATGGATCATTTCTTTCACTGATTTACAGGAAGCTTTTGTTTAATGGCATTACTAATTTTTCTGCTGGCTGACATTGTTTTTGTTGTTGTTTAAAACACACCCAGAGTCAGCTTAGCTGGACTTCTGTCAATCCACGAACACAGTCTTCCCTTTACAAATGAGGGCAACATTTTAAAACCAGTTGATTTTTTTCTCAGTGATATTGCTTTAAAGGATGATTTTGAGAAATTGTCACAAAGAGTATACCAGCATTTAAAATCCTGGAAAAAGGGGGTAGCAGAAGTGTGCCGCGACACCACGTAGATTCTGCATTGTTGCGGACACAAATGAATAACGACTGAAAAATGAAAACATCAAAGTTATCATATCTGACCTTTGTATTCGATGTGGAATCCTGAAAAGCTGACCGAGCCGTCACTTCGAAAAGCCAAGTGCATGTTGTTTGAGCTGCTCTCAATCCGCTCGGGGAGCTTATTGTCAAGGAAGCTTCCGATCAGAGGGCTGTTAGCGTCTGGACCATCATAAAGATAGAGGAAATCATAGTTGGGCTCCATGGTGAAACTGCAAGTAGAAGGTTCACATGCTCAAGTGACAATCTTACATTTCCACTATTTCCTTTTTCAGAACTTTTACAAACCAGATCCCCAGCCATTCTCTCGCGCAAAACTAAATTTTCACATCACGCTCTCCCAAATTAACGCTGAACAGAGAGTCTGGCTCCAACTCTGCAGCAATTCCTGCTTCCATCCCTGCCTCAACCTGTCTGCCAAGTGAAACCATCATCACCTGCAGCCAAAACAATTCCTGGGCTTTCCTGGTCGGTCTCCCATCCTTCACTCCCATAAACGTTCAATAGATGTCGAGTATCTGTATCTCTAACCCCATTGCCATTGTGCTGCATTGGCTCACAATCCAGCAGCACCTCAGATTTAAAACCCTCGTTCTTCTATTCCAATCACTGTGTGCCTCACTGGTGCTGGGCTGAATTCCTCAACTATCGGAGATGGACAAGCCCATAGTTACCGATATGGGTTTGTAAGCCATTTTTAAACGTGCTGATTTGGGGGGCTATTGGCTACCTTGGCTCAAGCGGTGGCTAGACAATTAAGCCTCTAAATTGTCTTATTAAGGTCACTGTTCAGAAGATGACTGGAATTTTCCGGTTGACACTTGGGCCCCACGTTGAGGCCAAATCCAGACCAGTGAACAGAGGTGGCTTCTCAGCAGCAGACCTGGTGGGGCGAGTGCTGAGGCCTACAGCTTAGGCCATTGGCTGTGCTGATCGGGGTCTGACAGCTGTGGCCACTTTTTATTTTTTAATATTGTTAAAAATTCTTCAAAATGCATCTCGTATTTGAGGTGCCCTCTCCCATTCTTATTCACTTACCCATTTAACAACAGACTTCCGGGTCATAAAGGTCATTCGATAAGCTACCACACAAAAGGCTGCTTCATCAGTTAAGAGCTCATGGTGTTGTGGGTAAGTAAACGAGCACGGAACAGAGGATTGGCTAACTAACAGAAGACAGAGAGTTGGAATAAGAGGGGCATTTTCAGGATGGCAACCTGTAACTAAAGGACTGCCATAGGGATCAGTGCTAGGCCACAGGTATTATTAGTAGTACTCACCCTTGATGACTGAACTGCGAATGTGACATTCTTTCTGGGCCTACTACTGGACCTGCAACCCTGGGAACCCACCTGGCAATCTTCATTGGATGCTCAGTGCACACCCTGGCCATTAATGGACCTGTGCTTCAGAAGTCATGATCGGCTTCGAAAACTGATGTGCTGTGAGGAGGGAGGTCAGGGCACCCTGAAAATGGATGCGCTGACCTCCCTGTTCTTGGGTCCTGACCCAAGAACAAATATTCAGTCCCCTATTTTGGTGACTTCTCTTGTCTTACAAACCTTCAGCTAATGTTCCTCCAACTCTGTTCTCTTGCACTCTCTTCACTCCAAGAACACTGACTGTGCTTTCAGCTGTATCAATTCCAGTTTCCAGAGGTCCCTCCCTGACTTCTCTGGTTCTTTTCCTCCAACAAAATCTTCTTCGGAAAAAGAACTCTCTCTCTCTGACCAGGTTTTAACTTAACCTTTCGTAATCATAGAATCCCTGCAGTGCAGAAGAGACCATTCGGTCCATTTCTCTGGCAGAGTATCTTACTGAGGCCCTCTTCCTCGCCCGATCACCGTAACCCCACACATTTGTCCTGCTAATCCGTCTAACCTACACACTTTGGGACAAGAAGGAGAAATTTAGCATGGCCAGTCCACCTAACCTGCACATCTTTGGATTGTGGGAGGAAACCGGAACAGCCGGAAGAAACCCAAACAGAAAACAGGCAAACTCCAGATAGTCACCCAAGGTTGGAATTGAACCTGGATCCCTGAGGCAACACAACTAACCACTGTGCCACCCACTAATATCTCCTCTGCAGATTGTCTGGGATTTTTTTTCTACGAGATGCAATAACAGAAGAGAATATTCAAATGCTGTCTTTTGCTGGGTTTAACAACTAATTAGACAACGTATTGTGGTTTGCTCTGGTGGACCAGTTAAAGCATATTTGTAACACCTTTCAGCATTCCATTCAATCGCAGCAACATTAAAGATTGAGACAGAAGCAAAACACTGCAGATGCTGGAAATCGGAAATGAAAACAAAAAGTGCTGGAAAAACTCAGCAGGCCTGGGAGAACCTGTGGAGAGAAAAACTCAGTGAATGTTTTGTGTCCTATCTGATCTCATTGGAACTGAAAATTGGAGATTTTGGTTAAGCAATAAATATAGCTCCAAAACAATTTTCATTCCGAGACCCTACACAAATTGGTCTAACTTGAAATATTAACCAGTTTCAGAAAGTCATCATGGGTGAGTGAACAGTGAACGTGGGGTGGTATTTCCAGCTGGAACAATCAGCAATTAAATTACTTATGATCGTGGAATCCCTACAAGCTTTTTGCTTGCTTCGATACCACCAAACAACGTAAATATCCAAACAGTTAAAAGACACCAAGAGGAAAAAGCGGAATTTGATCAAGAAGAAAGGTGACTAGCAATCGATATTTTAAGTTTCAAATTGGAAAATTTGAATTTTCCTAAAAATGGGGCCCAAAAATCAAAATACAGGAAACACAGATGCACAATTCCCACAATTACCAAGACTCAAATATCCAATCCACGACAGACTTCCAGATCATAATGCTCTTTCAGTAAGATACCACGCGAAAGGCTGCTGAATACAATGAGAGCCGATGGTGTTGCGATGGTATATTAGCGTGGAAAATAGAATTGGCTAACTGATAGAAGACAGAGTTGGGATAAAAGGGACATTTTCAGGATGGCAACCTGTAACTAGTGAAGTGTCCCAAGGAATCAGTGGTGGGGCCACAATTATTTACGATATATATAGACATAAATAAATGGCTTGGACGAGGGAAGCGAATGTACTATTGACAAGTCTCTGGATGGCAAGTGGTGAGGGTGACACAAAGAGTCCACAGAGGAATATCAACAGGTTAAATAAGTGGGCAAAAACTTGGGAGATGGAATATAATGTTGGAAAATGTGAAGTTATGCACTTTACTAGGAAGAATAAAGGAGCTGAATATTACTTAAATGGAAAAATGCGACACAAAGCTGCAGCAAAGAGGGATATAAAGAGCAAAAAAACTAGCATGCAAGTTCAACAGGTGATAGGGAACATAAAGAGAATGTTGGCCTTTATTTCAAAGGGAATGGAGTTTAAAAATGGGGAGTCTTGCTGAAACTATACAGGGCACTAATTAGATCACACTTGCAATACTGTGAAGAGATGTGGTCTTCATATCTGACAGAAGATGTATTGAAATTGGAATCAGTCCAGAGGTTCACAAGATGGACTCTGGTCTGAAGAGATTTTCTTATGAGGAGAGTTTGAGCATGTACTCATCGGAGCTCAGAAAAATGAGAGGCAATCATAATGAGACATATAGGATTCTCAGGGGACTTGACAAGATAGATGCATGAGGCATTGTTTCCCCTTGTAGTAGAGTCTAGGAGCAGAGGGCATAATTGGTCACCCATTTAAGACATGATGAGATGAGGAAGAAGTTCTTGAGAGTGGAGTGAATCTATGGATTTTTTTTGAACCGTAGAGGGCTGTAGAGGCTGGGTTATTAGTTATGTTTGTGGCTGAGATAGACAGATATTTAATCAGTAAAGAAAATGAAGGCTTACAGGCCAGAGATGGGAAAGGTTATAATACCAGATCAGCCATGATCTCGCTAAATAGCATAGTTGGAGCTGTGGGTGAGAGAGAGAGAGAGCATGTGAGAGAAAGTGCATGCGAGAGAGAGAGTGTGCATCTGAGAGAGAGAGTGTGCATCTGAGAGAGAGAGAGAGAGTGTGTGCGTGCGAGAAAGAGAGTGCATGCGAGAGACAGAGAGTGCATGAGAGAGACAGAGAGTGCATGAGAGAGAGAGAGACAGAGAGTGCATGAGAGAGAGAGAGAAAGAGAGTGCATGAGAGAGAGAGAGTGCATGTGAGAGAAAGAGAGTGCATGCAAGAGAAAGAGAGTGCATGCAAGAGAGAGAGTGTTCATGAGTGAGAGACAGAGTGCAAGAGAGAAAGAGAGAGAGAGTGCATGAGAGGGAGACAGTGCATGAGAGAGAAGTGCATGAGAAAGAGAGAGAGAGTGTGCATCCGAGAGTGTTCATGTGAGAGAGTGTACGTGTGCGTTAGAGAGACAAAAGTGTGTGTGAGAATAGTCCCACACCATAAGAACATAAGAAATAGGAGCAGAAGTAGGCCATCTAGCCCTTCGAGCCTGCCCCGCCATTCAATAAGATCATGGCTGATCTGTCGCTGCTCAGTTCCACTTTCCCGCTTTCTCCCCATAACCCTTAATCCCCTCTCTTATCAAAAACCCATCAACCCGCGTCTTAAAAATATTTAGCGAGGCAGCCTCCACCACTTCAACGGGCAGAGAATTCCAGAGATTCACCACCCTTTGAGTGAAGAAGTTCCTCCTCAACTCCGTTCCAAACCGCCCCCCTTTTATCTTGAGGCTGTGCCCCCTGGTCCTACTGTCTTTTTTGAGTGGGAAGAGTCTCTCCACCTCTATCCTATCCATCCCATTCATCATCTTATACGTCTCAATGAGATCTCCCCTCATCCTTCTCAACTCTAACGAGTACAAGCCTAGTTTATTCAGCCTCTCCTCATAGCTCAACCCCCTCAACTCTGGTATCAGCCTAGTAAACCTCCTCTGCACTCCCTCCAAGGCCAAAATATCTTTGCGCAGGTGCGGCGCCCAAAACTGCACACAGTACTCCAGCTGCGGCCTCACCAATGCCGTATACAGCTGCAGCAAGACCTCCCTACTTTTATATTCAATCCCCCTCGCTATGAAGGCCAGCATCCCATTCGCCTTCCTGACCACCTGCTGCACCTGCAAGCTGGGTTTTTGCGACTCATGCACAAGGACCCCGAGGTCCCTCTGCACCGTCGCCTGCTGCAGTTTTTCTCCACGTAAGTAATACTCCTTCCTACCATTCTTCCTACCAAAGTAGACCACCTCACACTTGCCAACATTAAATTCCATTTGCCATTTCCTGGCCCATTCGCCCAGCCTATCTAGATCCTTCTGCAGACTCTCCACACCCTCCGCACAATTTGCCGTTCCCCCAGTCTTGGTGTCATCAGCAAATTTCGACACTCTACACTCGGTTCCCTCCTCCAGATCATCTATATAAATGGTAAAAAGCTGAGGGCCCAGCACCGACCCCTGGGGCACTCCACTAGTCACCATCCGCCAATCCGAATAGCACCCGTTGACCCCCACTCTCTGCCTCCTATTTGACAACCAATCCTCTATCCACGCTAACACCCTACCCCCAACTCCATGTCCCTCTACCTTCTGCAATAACCTCTTGTGAGGTACTTTGTCAAATGCCTTCTGAAAATCTAGAAAGACCACATCCACCAGCTCTCCTCTATCCACCGCCCTAGACACATCCTCATAGAACTCCAGTAAATTTGTCAGACACGACTTCCCTTTAATGAAACCATGCTGCGTCTGCTCTATCAAGCAATTCCCTTCAAGATGCCTCGCAATTTCCTCCTTAATGACGGATTCTAACATTTTACCTACCACAGACGTTAAACTAACCGGCCTATAATTCCCCGCCTTTTGCCTGGCACCCTTCTTAAACAACGGCGTAACATTAGCCGTTTTCCAATCATCCGGCACTTCCCCGGAATCCAGCGACATCTGGAAAATAACCACCGAGGCATCCACTATCACCTCCGCCATTTCTTTCAGAACCCTTGGATGCATTCCATCCGGTCCTGGGGACTTGTCCACAATCAGCCCCTCCAGTCTGTCGAGCACCGCCTCTCTAGTAACAGTAATGTCATTAAGACCCTCCAGTCCTACCACCTTTCCATCGCTAACACCTGGCAAATTATTCACGTCCTCCTCCGTGAAGACAGAAACAAAAAAGTTATTCAATACCTTAGCCATATCCTCATCCCCTACCACTAGGTCCCCCTTCTCATCCTCTAAAGGACCAACGTTCACCCTAGCCAGCCTCTTCCTTTTTATATATTTATAAAAACTCTTGCTATCCTTTTTTATATTAAGAGCTAGCCCAGCTTCATAGTTTCTCCTACCCTCCTTTATCAACTTCTTTGTCAATTTTTGTTGACATTTAAACCTCTCCCAATCGTCTTCTCGCCCACTACTCTTAGCTACTCTAAATTCCTCCGCTTTTAATTTAACACTTTCCTTCACCTCCTTCGTTATCCACGGCTTATTACCTCTCTTCCTACTATCCTTTTTGACCATCGGAATAAATTTCCGCTGAGCACCAAGAAAGATCTCCTTAAAGATCCTCCACTGCTCCTCAGCAGACCCTCCCTCCAACGCGCTCCCCCAGTCCACATTCGCCAATTCTTCTCTCATCCTACCGTACTCCCCTCTATTCAAACAAAGGACACGTGTCCGGGAACCCACTTTCTCCTCCTCCATCTGCACCAGAAACTCCACCATACAATGATCACTCTCCCCAAGAGGATCCTTCACCACAAGGTCCCTAATTCTACCCGCCTCATTACACCATGCATCCCAGAATGATGTCTGTCACAGAGGAGGACCCCAGCATTGCCAGACGTGTGGTGATATGATATGGCCAGAAACAAAAAAGCCACATTTACAAGGGACTGATGTGGTAAGAAGACCTTAAGCAAAATGGAAAAAAAAAGCCTAAAGAATGATCATTGATTCAGAACCGAAAGAGAAGTGTCCAACATTGGATCCTCTGTCTCTAAGGTAAGGTTTCACCAGAGCTCCCACCCACCACTCCATACGTCCCACCATTTTTGCCTGATGATACCTGAAGTCAACAGGAGCAGAGATATGGATGCAGGGAAGTTAGTAAAAGTCCTAAGGTCTCAGCTTCTGAGAATGCATTACATGCAGCACTAAAATCAAGGGGCAACCGAAAATTCATAGTTTTATATGAAGCCACAAAGAAAACACATTCTGGAAAGGAATTATTTCGGACTTGAGAAACATATACTATTTGTTATCAATAAATATAAAAGGAGACAGCAATGTTGTTGTGGTTTTATTTGTTTCAGTGCCATAAATGGGTACACCAGAGGCTAAGATTGAAGCTCTATGATCAACTTAGCCCACACTGAGCGCTTGACAGCTGTTTATTACTATTTGCTGCTGTGGTTGTTTCTTGTCACCAAGGAGTATCTCCGATTGATTAGTGGCCTGGAAACGCTCTGATGGAAACAGAGAGCCATCCACAAACCGAGGTATATCTCAAGGTATTTTGTAATAAATGAAATAATTGGACAGAGCAAAGATTGAAAGTGAACAAGAGGAACTTAAATGACTCCACTGACGGCCATCAGACTTCTTCTATCATTAGATTCTCAGTTGCATGGAAAATTGAAAATCCAGGCAACGGATGGGAAAATAATCAAATTATTGATGCACTTCAGAACCTGCAGGTTTTTGTTACCCTGTCATTAGATTTCCTTTGGGCAGGATCGATTTGTTTGAAAGCTGCATATCAAGTTTACAGATTGCAGTGAGGTATTTGATGCACACTATTTTCTATCACGTAGAACATGTTTCCAAACTCTATTTTTTTTAAAACCAGGAATAAAGATGAGTGGAATTATCTTGCAATACTCAGTGAAATCAACATCCACAAGGAAGAGATTATAAAGCTGAAATTGGTACAGAGTTGGCACAGATATCCCAGCCATGTTATGCCAGGTTACCAAATCTAGCTGAACAGATTTGAAAGTTTCATTAAGTGTGACGTTAGTATTCCTTTCAGAATTTATTTTCGTTAAATCATGTTCTCTGCAGCTATCACAGCTTCAGTTTTTTTTCTCCATTGCTGCCGGGCTGTCAGGAGATGTCCTTTTATTGCTGCTTCAATGTCTTAAATGGGGTTTTGTTTATTTTCACTGTGGGCCCCAGGTGACATTCTGGAATTTGTTTTATGACCCGGCATTGTTAGGGGGAGGATTGGCTGACAGGTCAGATGACAGGATCTCTCTCGTTTTCAATTTTGAGCTGCTGTTTAGTTTTGAAGGGGATGACGACATACCAACTAACTCAAGAACAGCTTCTTCCCTGATGCTGTCAGACTTCTGAGTGGACTGACCTTGCATTAAGTTGCTCTTTCTATACACTTAACTATGACTGTAACACTACATTCTGCACTCTTTCCTTTTCTATGAATGGTATGCTTTGTCTGTATAGCATGCAAGAAATAATAGTTTTCACTGTATGCTAATACATGTACCAATAATAAATCAAATCAAATTAAACCATCAGACTGGAAAGCTGTGTTTTTTTTCTCCCTGCTTGCTAGCTGAAAGGAAGTCTCCTAGCCTTTCTGGAGCGGAAACTCTGTTGGTGGTTAGTTTGTTTGGAGTCTCTCTCTCTCTGCCGAGTGTTTTGGGGAGCTACTCTGACTTCAAGCTGTTCTGGGTGTTTCAAGAGGCTGCTCGAAGTTACGAGACTGGGAAGTTAGAGTTTCAATTCTCAACCTGGGGACTGGGTTCCTGTATCACGAAAGCATTTGTGTTTTGCTGTGTTAAATCTGTAACAAAGGTTGTTTGTGGAATTTGTTTGATTGGAACATTTCCAATATTCAATAACAATCCCACGATTGGTTTTCTTTCTTGTTAGTAATTGGTAAAAGTTATTGCTAATTTTCTTTCTACACATGCTAACTGTATACTTAAATAAACTTTATTTAAATATGATGGATCCATTGAATCATACCTGAAGTGAAATCTGCTCACCCTAACCAAATTCAAAGTGCAAAACTCATGATCCAGGCGGACTTCATAAAACACTTTAGTGCTTCTGACCTGAATTACAACATGTGACACAGCGTTTCATCGCGTCATCAATCACAACACCAAAATACATGATGATTTCCCACAGTTCAAAGTGTTATTGCATTTATTTTATAAAATTAGGTCACACACACAGCAACTGTTTTCCACTGAATTGTTCCTTCTGAGATTAAAAAAAGACCCTTGCATCATGTCTGGAAACTATAAAATATATTTCTATATACAGTGAAGGGTTGAACCTTTCAAAACACATCTCTAAACCATCACATTTATTGAAAAAAACATATTTATCCAAATTATTTTCATTGGAATTATCTGACAGTTCTATCATTCTACATGTAACGATGCAACCTGCGTTAAATACCATATTTCAAACTATCAGAGCCATTTGCGATGGCAGCCTTGCAACTTTCCAAAATCACCAAGGAGCTTTTGGAGGCAACATTTTCCTATTGTTTTCTCCATGACAGATCCTCGGCCAGAGTTGGCTTGTGAAAGCAATCAGCACCCTTTGCTTTTATCATATAAACTGTTGTGTTTCTTTAAATTTGGCATTCTTGTGTTTGCCCTGTTAAATGCAAATCAAAAGGCTTTGACAGCACATCTCTCATTTCAGCAATATTCAAGTTCTTTATTACTAATCAGTTGCAATAAAATGTCCCAGGCCACTTCACAGAGGTTTCAAAAAATAAAATATGACATGGCATCAAATGAGGAGATAGGACAAATGACCAAAAGCTTGGTCAAAGATGTTGATTTGGTTTTGTAGAACAAAACTTATTTTTTGCTGAAAAAAGACATGTTGAAACTTTTCATCTTGCATGCATCAAGACAATTTACCAGAGTCCAAATGCAAAGAGAATAACAATTTATACCTTATGAGGAACGGCATGGTGGTACAGTGGTTAGCACTGCTGTCTTACAGTGCCAGAGACCCGGGTTCGATTCCTAGCTTGGGTCACTGTTTGTGTGGATTTTTCAGGTTCTTCCCATGTCTGCGTGGGTTTCTTTCCCGCAGTCTGAAAGATGTGCTGTTTAGATGCATTGACCTGAACAGGCGCCAAAGTGTGGGGAATTTCACAGTAACTTCATCGTTAATGTAACTCTTGGTTGTGACTAATAAGTAATCTTTAAAAAAAAACTTTTAGAAGAGAATGTTGATTGGTTGGCAAGTGGACTTGCTTGGTAGTTGTGTTGTGTTGGAGAATTCACCAGTTAACTGATGACTGACAGTTAATGGTTGTGAACTATTCTGGTTATTTGTAACAGGCACAATATGGAGCAATGGGACTAAGATATCACCCCGTATTCTCATGGATAAATTTCAAAAATTTAAAACTGCACAATTTCCTTTCAAAATGGCTAAAGTAATGTCTGACTGTGACCCTCAAAGAACAAGAACTCTTGCCAATATTGCAGAAGCATGCACTTTGTGATATATGGGCTGGTTGGTTACAATAAGTAACTTACCTATTGCAAACAGCCAAAAGGACTTGCTGTTTGATACATCTTTTGAGTATTTGACCTACACGTCCAGCATCACACCAGCACTGAAATTCATTTTGAGAGGTCACACAACACCAGATTATCGTCCAACAGGTTTATTTGAAATCACAAACTGTTGGAGCGCTGCTCATTCATCAGGAGAAGTAACATAAAGGAAGTCAGACATTCGGTAACAACTTTCTTCATCAAGAAAGTTGAGGAAGCCAGAGAGAGATTGAGGCGATTAAGACAAGTATCTCAGGAGCTATATATGAAAAAAAGGAGCAACAGCGTGAAAAACAACAAACAAACAATTTGGGTGCAGTGAACCAGCCTCTGAGAGGCCATTAGGTTTGAATGAAACAAACAAAACTAATCCAAAAAAACATTCACTTCTGCCTCAATAGCAACCAACAAACTGAAAACAAATATAAATGAGTCGAACTGAGCAGCGACAGATCAGCCATGATCTTATTGAATGGCGGGGCAGGCTCGAAGGGCTAGATGGCCTACTCCTGCTCCTATTTCTTATGTTCTTACGAAAAACACACAGGTTGAGAGAAGAGACACACCAGCGCTGGTCATCAAAGAAGAAATAGCGAGGCACCGAGAAAAGAATTGTTTGATAGAGCAGACGCAGCACAGATTCGTTCAGGGGAAGTTGTGTTTGACGAATTTATTGGATTTCTATGAGGATGTGACTAGTGCGGTAGACAGAGGGGAACCGGTGGATGTGGTGTTTTTAGCTTTCCAAAAGGCGTTTGATAAGGTGCCTCATAGAAGGTTGCTACAGAAGGTTCGGGTGCATGGAGTTGGGGGTAAGGTCTTCGCGTGGATAGAGGATTGGTTGTCTAATAGGAAGCAGAGAGTTGGTGTCAATGGGTGCTATTCTGGATGGCAGTTGGTGACGAGTGGATCGGTGCTGGGGCCTCAGCTATTTACCATTTATATAGATGATCTGGAAGATGGGGCTGAGTGTAGGGTAACGAAATTTGCTGATGACACGAAGATGAGTGGAAAAGCAAATTGAGTGGAGGGTGTGGAAAGTCTGCAGAGAGATCTGGATAGGCTGAGCGAGTGGGCGAGGACCTGGCAGATGGAGTACAATGTTGGCAAGTGTGAGGTTATCCACTTTGGCAGGAATAATAGTAGGAGGGATTACTATTTAAAGGGCAAAAAGCTGCAGCATGCTACGGTGCAGAGGGACCTGGGGGTCCTTGTGCATGAGTCGCAAAAACCCAGTCTGCAGGTGCAGCAGGTGATCAAGAAGGCGAATGGGATGCTGGCCTTTATAGCGAGGGGGATAGAATATAAAAGCAGGGAGGTCTTGCTGCAACTGTACAGGGCACTGGTGAGGCTGCAGCTGGAATACTGTGTGCAGTTTTGGTCGCCACACTTGCGCAAGGATATTTTGGCCTTGGAGGGAGTGCAGAGGAGGTTCACTAGGCTGATACTGGAGATGAGGGGGTTAGCCTATGAAGAGAGACTAAATAGACTGGGTCTGTACTCGTTGGAGTTTAGAAGGATGCGGGGGGGGATCTTATAGAGACGTATAAGATAATGAAGGGGATGGATAGGGTAGAGGTAGACAGATTCTTCCCGCTTAGAAAGGATAGCAGGACTAGAGGGCACAGCCTCAAGATAAGGGGGGAGCTCAGTTTAGATCAGAGTTGAGGAGGAACTTCTTCACTCAAAGGGTGGTGAATCTCTGGAATTCTCTGCCCGTTGAAGTGGTGGAGGCTACCTCGCTAAATATATTTAAGTCACGAGTCGATAGGTTTTTGACAGACAAGGGAATTAAGGGTTATGGGGAGAAAGCGGGAAAGTGGAACTGATCCACTTCAGATCAGCCATGATCTTATTGAATGGCGGGGCAGGCTCAAAGGGCTAGATGGCCTACTCCTGCTCCTATTTCTGATGTTCTTATGGTCAGCGGCAGAACACTGAGCAGCACACCGACTGGTTTTTCACACACGTCTATCTTGTCTCCTTCTTCCTGCATACGAGGCAGCTTTATAAAGGCCTTATTTCCAGTTTTCCTGTCATGTATTCAGAACACCATCACCACCTCCTCCTCGCCTCTCCCTTAAGACAATAAATAATGGAAACATCAACTCATTTATAGGCAACCCCTCGTCGCTCCACTTATAACTCCAGGGCAGGACATCCGCTGTAACATTGTTTTTCACCACAGGCATGCTTTATCTGTAGATGTTATTTTGGAGAAATAAACTCGAATGCATTAGTCATTGGTTCTTATTTTTCATCCTGTGTAAGAACACCAGAGGACTTGATAAGTAGAGACCACCACAGAAAGAGCAGCAACATCTCCAAACACCTCAAACTGCTCTAAGGCAAAAGCCCACACAAGTCTTTCTTTTTCAATGGTTGAGTGGTTTCACTGGTGCGCATCAAGCTTCTAAGAGAAGTAGCAAACTGGGTGATCGATACACACCCCATCCTCTGCAAAAGCATCCGCCAACCACTTCTTTTTCAAACACTTTAAAGGTCCACACACAGAGTGGCCAAAACCCAAGTCAGGTGGACTGAATCCCAATGATTCCTGAATTAGTTCCCTACAGCAAACATCATGAGTTGGAAATAAAAGCAAATTACTGTGGATGCTGGAATCTGAAACCAAAAGACAAAATGCTGGAAAATCTCAGTAGGTCTGGCAGCATCTGTAAGGAAAGCAAATAGCTGACGTTTCAAGTCCAGATGACCCTTTGTCAAAGATGTACACTTCCATCCCAACCTCGTTCAATTTCACAGCAATAAGTTCTGAACATGGACTTTAAAGTCTGATGAAACCACACCAGCACCCTCGGGACTCCGGACTGTACACACTTCAGTGTTTTTTTTGAATATCACACTGCTGCATAACCTTTCCAAAGATCCCAAATATAAAATTAGAACCCTGATGGAAGAGACTTTCGGAGTCCAAAGACAAAGAAAGATACAATTAATGCCTTAACCACTGCCTGGACAATTATTTTGCCCACAGGAATGACCTCAGGAAAGCAGGTGGATGTGCACTTGACTGTTAATACATATTGGTTTCCTGTCTTCGTTTCAGACAGAGGACCCATACAAACCACAATAACCCAACTAAATGATTTGTCAATGGCTGGAATTGGCTGCAACGGGGCTACCAGAATCTTTTCAGTCAGCTTGCCAGCCTCATGACAGCTTTGACAATCCCTCACAGCGAAGTGCCATTGGAGGACTTGCTGCATCAGCATTGGAGATGACAAAATCCACGCTCAGTTTCATTGAGCTGGGTACCTTGGGACTTGTCAGTTTTCAACGCTGTCAGTTGAGTTCAACCTGAAAATATCGCCAATGTGCTTTGCCAGGCGTACCTTAGATATGGAATTTCTGCCATTATGTTTTAGCTAGCACAATATGTATGAAGGGTCACCAACAAATCAGTAAAGCTGAAACGTTTCTCATAAGCTCCTATCCATGAGTGACATGGTGATCGTTCCTTAAAGGGCAACATAGCTAGATTAAGGGTCATCTGGCCTACTAACCAATCGGGACTCAGAATGGGGAATCACCCCCAGGGGAGGAGTTCTCTGAGGAATTCCAGAACTAACAACAGATATGCTGGTGCCCTTGTAGACGCTTGTGAATAAATCCTTTGTTGTTCACTAATGAAGAGCGAGATTCTCTGGCCTCCCCTTGGCATTTTGCATGGTAGCTGGAGGCAGCACACCGTTCACTGGTGGTGGAATCCTTCGGACCTGCTGTTATGCAGTGGGGATTCCCAGTGAAGCCACCACACGCTGCCAGGAGACGGGCGGCTGGTGTGTGCCCACCCGTGGGACCAGAGAACCCCATCGGCATGAACTGATGGATAATTCCAGCTGAAGTCTCTGAAACTGCAGCACTGCAGGCATCTTGCAGACTAAATCCAGCATAATTTAGCACTCAAAAGCTTCTCATTTTGGAGGAGTAATCTAGTCTTGTCTATCTTAACTTTACAACCTGTTTCTAGTGATCTGTAAGATCCTGACACCTGACAGTGACAGGTTACAGCACAGAGGATCACAAATATTTCTAGTTTAGAATAAGGTTTCCTGCTTGAAAGAAAAATAACTTTGAGAGACTTGAAGGTAACACACCATCTCGTGAGATGTGGTGTTAACAGGAACTCAGCCGAACAGACCTGGCTGGAGACCAGCTGGATCTTGGAATTCAATCTCTTGATCTAAAGGCTTGAAAAGCAGCTATAAGTTCTTTAAGAGCTGAAAGAGTATTTTGACAGCAATATTTGAACAAATACACAGGGTAGTGTGCACACCAAGTCGAACAGCGCTGTTCCAGTCTGAGAAGTGTAAAGCCCATGGGAGATGGAGATTCATTCTGCATCCCAAACACGACATTCTTCCGTGTCAGCTTTTCTCCTCCAAACACAGCAATGTCACACACAGAAATTAGAAGTACGTTTTGCAATTAAAACCAGAAACTGGCTGTCGGCTCCAAATTTGTTGTCACAAGTGCCACCTCGAGGGGTGCTATAGATGCCTACTTCCTCGTATGCACTTGAGGATGGTGGTTGATGGGACACCAGGTCCCAAATGTGGCCACCAAATGCACATTTATGTTTGTTTGCTGAGGACCAAAACAGGAGAGGGCCCTCCATTTAAAGGGCCAGACATCCTGGCTGAAGGCAGGATAATTCTTTGGAATTTCCCCGAGTGCTATATGCCTGAAATTAGCTGAGTGTTTTTTGGAACTGTTTCGATGAATTCTCGCACTTGCTTGTCAGTGTCACCACATCCGTAACAGAGAGGGTGGGGGGGGAGCGGTTGGTTGAGGAGGTACACATGAGTTGACGACTTGCCACAAAGGTGGCAACATGAAAATGACAGGGGAGAAGTCTGGACCAGTTGTTGCACCCAGCACCTCAGTGCTTGTATCTATTCAGCATTCTCCCATGTGTTGCCCAATCAGAGTACTCACGTGAGTCCTCCACAGTCACATTTGTCTGCTACATCATGAGTTGGGAAATGTATCATCCTGTTTTACAGCCCCAAATGTGCCCAGATGAGTCACCATGTCTCAATCCCAACTTTATCCAGAATCTTTATCATGGCAATTTGTCCCACTGAGTCATCACTGACTTATTGAAAGGGCATTCTATCTAATTCCACCACCCTGCCTTATCTCCAGAACCTTGTATCTTCAGATTGCAATCCAATTCCCTTTTGAATACCTTGATCAAACATGATTCCATCACTTTCTCAGAAGACTCCAGCCACCTTTCGAGTTAAAAAACTTCCTTCACATGAATTTTACTCCTTTTGCCAATTATTGTTAATCTGTGCCTTCCAGTTCTTGATGCAGTAGGAATAGTTTCTCAGTGTCGACCCTGTCCACATCTCTCCGAATCTTGAATACATCTCTTGAGCTTCTTCACTCCAAGGAAGACAGTCACAACTTCTCCAATCTATTCTTCATCCCTGGAATAATTCTTGTGAATCTTGTCTGTACTGTGTCCAATGCCTTCATATTCTTCCTCAGTATACCTCCCAGAGTTGGACAAAGTATTCCGGATGAGCCTGAACTGATGGCTTATCCAAGTTCAACATGATCACCTTACTCTTGTCCTCATTGGCCCTATTAAAGATACTGTATGCTTTGTTAAATGCTCTCAAATGCCCTGTCATTACTGACCAATATGTACATTAAGCTTCTTATTCCTCTCTTCCTGTACCTCTTTTAGAGTTACTCCCATTATACTATACTATATATCCATATCCTTCCACCAAAATAAATCATTTCGCACCTCTCTCCACTGAACTTTATCTGCCACTTGCCTGCCCAACCCGCCAATATGTCTGTCCTTTTGAAGTTCAACATCATCTTTGTCAGAGTTGACAACATTTCCAGTCTTGGATACGAATATCCAAGACTTGTGCAGTGCCAATATCTGAGCTGATGGGTGCAAATGACAAGTTGATGTGATCTCAAATGTTCTGTTGCTCTGTTTCTTTCTTCTGGCTTTCCTATGGTTGGTCACACAGTAATTGTCTGAGTTTGAAAGCAGGAACTCAGTAGCAGAAGGTTAATGTGAGGGAAGGAGGGTTGGGTGGGAAAAAAAAGAGATCTAGGGTCACACCATCAATAATTTGTTCATCATGCCAAAAGCAGGATGAAACCATGCAGCATACTAGGAGTTGAGGAGGGGCGTACAGCATAAACATGTAGTAATCCTCAATGTTTCCAGTGACACTGAATACCGGGGCCACATTGCTGTTGATCCCACTGCAGGGCTGCAGTGTTGATCACCTCTGCCGTCACACTCAGTCACCTGTTCAGATACACTGAGGGAGAATTCAGCATGGTCAATGCACCTAACCAGCACGTCTTTTGGACTGTGGGTGGAAACTGGAGCACTCGGAGGCAACCCAGGCAGACACAGGGAGAATGTGCAGACTCCGTACAGGCAGTAACCCAAGCCGGGAATTGAACCCGGGTCTCTGGCGTTGTGAGGCAGCAGTGCTAACCACTGTGCCACCCTCAGAAAGCAGTGCTGGAGTTGCACCAGCTAACAGCACAAGCATTCAGAGGTGAGGTGGATACGCAAAGTTCGCAAGTTGCCAACACCACTCTGAACAGGCAAAGACAGGTTGAAAATTGAGACTTCAGGTCCAAACAAACTTCACTCTCCAATTTCCAACCCAGTGTCTATTTTTTGTCTCTGTAACAGGACAATAATAAGCAAAGTTTTGAGTGTTGGACTGGGTATTAGCACACTGTATGTGTATTCGCACTGCACTTGCCAAGTCACATTCATACAAGGGAGCCCTGGTAACCGATGAAATAACTCTAAACTCTTTTTGTGGGTTATCCCTTCTGTGTAAGCGCTGAAGCATTGGGGATGTAAAGATGAGATAATGCACAATGGATCATGAAGCAGCTTAAGAGTGATTTAATTTGCCCTTGAGTCAATATGTTTTTGAGCAAGCAGTGCAAACAGTGCCAAAAATACATACTGTCTAGTGGCAACTATATTGCACAAACAGCCCTGCACTGTCAAAGGCATCTTGAATCCAAGATTCTTGGCTGGATTCAGATATCGGTCTATGATGAGAGAACAGGGTAATATTATTTGATGCGCTACCCAGACGCTATCCATGAAAATAGCTCCAGTATGGATAATGCCAACAAATGGGTCAGTGACACGGGTCTCAATTATTTCTGCCACATTTAAATAATTAAGAAAATAAAGATCCTTTGATGGTGGTGTGACTATAAACTGAACTACACACCAACAGCCAAAATGAGCCAGTTTGAATGGGGGAGAGTACAATCACTATGCAGGATATGGGTAAAGAATAGCCCAGTATACAGTAACTATTATATGATTGGAGAACAGCCACAGGTTAGTGAGCTGCTGAAACCCACAGGGATCAGCTCCATTATACAGCAACACACACACACACACACAGACAATGATAAAAGTAACGCAGCTGTACAAGGCACTGAGCTGCAATAGCCTGAAACAGAAAATAGTAAATAATACTCTTGCTGCCAGCTTGGAACAGATTCAGGGGCAACAGAAGCCATGGCACAGATTCATTAAATTGACCAAAATATGTTCAATTTGTCAAGTAGCAATGACAAAGAAAGAATAATACATTTAATACATGGCTTCTTACCAGAAAACAAATGAGGGAAGTTCAATAAATAGCCTCCATAATTTGAAAGATATCTGTCAAAAGCTTATTTTGTCAGCCATGGAATGTCAACTGGGAAAGACTTGGCAGCAAACAGTGCACATTCTGGCAATGTGAGGAGATTTTAAGATAACAATATGCAGGCAATTTGCTGCATGAATGGCCCATTATAAAGGACCACAAGTGACACCAAACACATTCATTTTTGAAAGGTTGAAAGAAGCCTGTCAAATGTGTTCACTTCAGAATAACCTAAACTGTACATCAAATCCCTGTGATAGAAATTAAATCAAAAGTTTGGTCCAGAGTCAAAGAAAAGGTCGCCTTCTTGTCTTCAGCAAGGTGAGGTCATTCACCCTTAGGAAATGGGAAATGATCCCACGCTTTGCACCCTGTGACAGTACACAAGATCAGGCGCAGCATGGCTTCGATGCAGAATAAAGGTAGTTCTATACTTCCAGCCTCAGGAACCATTGCACCAGTTTATATTTTTCCTTTCCCTCACCCACGCTCGCTATCCAACTATGAATGAGATTGCCAAGGAAACATTAACCCCAATCACATCATGTGTAATTCTCTACCATGGATTTGATAATCCTTAGGTACTAAACTGAAAATACTCCATCTCAATTGATATAAAACATTGCAGCCATCAGAAATAATACCTATCTTTCCATTTAGTGGGCAACATTTGCAAGAGGTGAAGGGCAGGAATTGTACCCACCCAAATCTCCACGCAGTGCACCAAAATATTTTCCTGCTTGGACACTGTTGCGTTTTTCTTCGAGAGTCTTTGGGCTCTGGATGTCCAAGAAGCTCACAGCACAGTGCCCTCCCCAAGATACACTGTCAGAATGGAGGAACATCAGGGAAACTAAGGATATACTCCTTTTTAACAGCCCCAATGGCATTATTCTGCTGGTAATCTTAAAGTGCCAGTCTTCAAGTGTGGGTGAGTTGGTCGGTGGCTGGTTGAATGAATGAACAGCTGGGTGAGTGGTTGGATGGATGGACCGATACATGGGTAGGTGGGTATAGCGGATAGGTTTGGTACAGGATGAGGTGGGTGAAAGGATAGTCTTGTTGTGTTGAGAGATGGTTGGGTCATGAGGATAATAGGGTCAGGTTGGAAGGATAATTGGCTGATCAACAGAGTTGTCAAATTTGGGGGGTGGGGGCGGTGAGTGGGTGAGGTCGACAACGAGTCAGATTGGGTAAATTGTCAGGTTGGGGGTGCGTTGGATAGATTGGTCTGAGGTTATTTGGTTCGGTGGGTGGCAGGTGCAAAGAAATGGGTTGCAGGGAGGATAGATGGGTCAAGGGACTGAGCGGGGCCAGGGGGGTAGAATTAACACTCAGATCCAATCGAGGGGCCGAAGGGCAATCAGGTAGGTGGGGGCCGGGTGGTGGGGGGGGAGGTGGGGGAGACAGTCACGTGTATGGATAATCAGAAGTGAAGCTGATTCAAGCCAGCATGGCTACTAAGGTTTGGGTCGGGGGGGCGGGGAGTGGGGGCGGCGGTGGCGTGTGTTAGTTGGGGTGTTCCTGGAGGTGATTGGTGAGCCAGTTGTGGCATTAACCAGACACAACCTAGGTCTTCATCTGTTTAATATTTCCTGGTTAACTATCCAGCTGAGGACCATGGATTGGTCTAAAGTCTCTGAATCTTATTCAGAGTTGAAGACATGAAGGGCCCCTGGTGAAGGGGAATCACCCATCACAAGTTGAAACATTCTGGGACATTCCCAGATTGGTCCACGCAGCAGGAAATCTGCAGGATCCTGACGTGTATCTTCAATCAGACAACCAGTCTCTGGAGACCAGAAGATTTGACTCATGGCTTTCTTTATCACCGCATCACTCAAATGCTTTGTGTGCGACAATTCAAAAATAATAGCTTGCGAAAAGAGATGGCGCACATGACTACAAATACGTTTATAAGTAAAAAACTTCAAGTCCTGTATCAGAATAATAAACCTTAACTTACTTTCTAACAAGTACAAATAACAGTGAATTACAATTGCTTTGTGCACAAAGATAAAATTATCTAATTTAGGCGCTTAAGATGATGAAAGGAGTTCATAGGATACATCGGTGAAATAGACACACTATTCTTTCAGGGGGATGCGAGAAGTGGAGTTGTGGGCAAAGTTAAGGGTGTCCCAGAACAAGGGAGCATTCAATGATCACAGGCCATTCAGGGGCCAAACAGGAAACATTCCTCAAGAAAAAAATGACAGAAGTCTGTAAAAAACTTTCCTCCGAACTAACTTGAGGCTGGGTCATTTGAAAATATCAAAAAGAGGATTCATAGATTCTTGTTCGGAGGTTACTAAAAGAAACACAGCCAAAACAGGTAAACGGAACTAAGATCAAAATGAATGATGGGATCGGCTCAAGGAGCTGAATTGCTTATTTGTGTTCCGATGCTGCCGTGGTTCTTATATCAAAGTTATGATGATGAGCAAAAAAAAGCACCAGTGGCGATTCATTGCCTTTAAATCCATCAATAAGCACGGTCTTCAGTCTGAAGAAAGGGAGGTTGAGTTTTCTGGAGCTAAATTTGATTACTGGGAATGGTGCCATTGAGTCTCAATAATGGAGTGATCTTCCCCTGCTTTGAACAAGCGTCTGAAAATAAGGCACTTAATTGGTTATTAATTGGCCACTTAAGAGCTTTAAAGCCTGAAAGAGAAGCAGCAGTGATACTTCAATGCCCCCACGGTCAGGTGTCCCTGGAGAGGGAGCACATGGTGTCCACGGGCACAGCTGATGCCTTCCGTGCGCGCTGGGCACCGCAGTGGCTGGAGTGCATTATAGACCCTGACAATCACATTTTGATTGAACGTTTTAAGTTTCCTTTGGATTTTCGTTTCTGTTCGGGCCGTTCCCCCCTTCCTTTTTGGGAGGCTGCCCCTCTTAATTTGTCCCAAAGTTAATTTGAGTTTGTTTACTTGTTGGGTACATGAAAGAACTACCTCAAAGTCCCCGCGGTCAGGTGTCCCTGGCGAGGGAGCACGCGGTGTCCACGGGCACAGTTGATGCCTTACATGCCTGCTGGGCACCGTAGGGGCTGGGGCGCGTTATTGACCCTTACAATCACATTTTGATTTAATGTTCTAAGTTTCCTTTGGACTTTGGTTTTTGTTTGCACAGTCCCCCTGTCCTTTTTGGTGGGCCGCCCCTTCTGATTTGCCCCTAAGTCAAGTTGAGTTTGTTAACTTATTGGGTATAAAAAAAAGCCACCTCAATGCCCCTCACCCTCACACCCCCTCTCCAACCCAAAAGCCCCCATTAAAGTGGAATGCAGGTGAGGGGCAGACAGGTAGGCAGGAGGCAGGCCACAGGTTCAATTTTTCCACTTTAATCGCTCTCTGCCTTTAAAGCACTGATGGGAGACTGCAAAATTATATTTTTGGTGACTGGTCACAGAACTTGCCTGAAAACAGAACCTCCTATTTAGCCCACCTGAAAATTACAAATAAAACAACATACCTGGTCTCAGTCATGCCTGAAGATGTAGAAAAGGTACATTTTTAAGTTTGGACTCCTCATAAACTCGGTAACTCCTCAGAATTCCCCATCCATATGTTTCTGGAATATTTAGCTCATATCTATGTTCTAGAAGATAGGTTTTCGGAAAATAACTCTCAGAATGAAGGGTAAAAGGTTAAATGTAGATAAATGGCACATGTGGATAAGAAATTTATGAGCTCTCCTGAAGTAGGTGTATTTCAAGCTTGAAGTGAATTATATTTAAAAGCTAATCTGTGTTGATTTTGTGAGGTCAGAGGGGCACGTAAGCATATAAGTAATGGATGACCCATTCTTCAGTCAAAGGGTCTCAACCTACTTCAATAGTTCAAGTTTTCTTTTTAAGTTTTTTTATTAGTGTTCCAAGTAGGCTTGCGTTAATACCGCAATCAAGTTACTGTGAAAATCCTCTCGTCGCCACACTCTGGCGCTTATTCAGGTACACTGAAGGAGAAATTCACAGGGCCAATGCACCGAACACAGGGAGAGTGTACAGACACCACACAGACAGTGATCCAAGCCAGGAATCAAACCCAGGTCCCTGATGCTGTGAAGCAGCAACGCGAACCACTGTGCCACTGTGTAACTTATATTATGTCAGGAACTTACAGATGAAAGTAAGTTGAAAAATGCTTTACAAATATGAACATTTTTTTTAATGGGTCAGAGTCTGGGAAAAGGGAATTACATTCATTAGCAACATAAATAATGTCTATGGATCAAAATATGAGGCAAGTTTATGAGTAAGTTCCAAACAGGGAAAGCTGCAAACCTGATTTCCTTTTTCAGATCACAAGAGTTTTTAAGTTTGTGATAATTAACTCAAGAGTCTGTATGATGACATTCCAAAACAGTTGGGAGATTGAAGTTTTTTTGTTTAATTTATTTGGGTATTTGCTCCAAAGTCAGATTAGTTGCAGTTTTGGGTTCCAGCAGCCTGTCACTCACTGAAAGAAGACAGCCAATGCCAAAGGGGTATAATTCAGACTTTTTTGTCCTGTGTGGAATGTAAGATGAAGCTTAATCTCAGTTTGAATTTTGCAAGCAACTGCAACTTAAACATTTACTCCATTTCACAACTTGTGGAAGAAATCCACAACGGTCCTCACAGAGTCTTGCTGCAAAGACATCTGTCAGTAGAATGGATCATTGTTAAGGCAACCAGACAAAGGGATGTAGGCATATCTGGGTCAAGAGTTATGAAACAAAGAGTCTAACTCTGGTAGATAGCTGGAACCAAGGATTGAAGTAAATTTCCAAGGATTGGGACATAGCTACCTTTGGACAGTTCTGACAGAAGTAAATAACTCTTAAGATATAAAATATAAAATGATTCTTGGGGGAAGTTAGTAAAACCTGTATAGTGTATATAATTATAAACCACACTGTGAAATTAATATGCTTTTAAATGCCTAGTGTTTGGTTTAAGTCTTTTATACACTAAAAGTATTTTGAAAAGTGACACTTTATGGCATAATTCTAGTGGTTAAAACAAGGCGCTTGGATTTCAGTTTGAATGTTAATGGTCCCTAAAGCATGATATCATTAGATTGAACCTCATGGGGTAAAATTTTATGGTCTTCTGGTTTGAAAAAGGGGAGGGCATGGTGCAACTCTCAAAATATAATGTATGAACTGCCTGCTGCCTACCAATCCACCCCTGAACTTTCTTCCATTTTATTTATTAGTGTCACAAGTAACCTTACATTAACACAGCAATGAAGTTCATGTGAAAATGCCCTGGTTGCCATACTCTAGCACCTGTTCAGTATGTGGAGGGAGAATTTATAATGGCCAATGCACCAAACCAGCATGCCTTTCGAACTGTGGAAGGAAACTGGAACACCCTAAGGAAACCCACGCAGACAAAGGGAGAACATGTCGACTCCGCACAGAGAGTGACCCAAGCCAAAAATCAAACCCAGTCCCTGGCGCTGTGAGTCAGCAGTGGCACCCACTACACCACTGTCCCACCTTTACATTTTATACAGGGATTTTGAGGCTTTAGTCCACCTTTGGGCCTTTTGATACCCTGAAGTAGACAATGCCTCAGCTCACCGTGCTCCCCCCCCACCCCACAACCAGTACTTCGCCTAGGGCAGAGTGTGGGCAGAAGGGCCTGTTTGTGTTGTAGTTTTTCCATGTTCTATACCAAGCACATAGCCTGACAGTTTTTTTCTGTCAGCAAAATGTCAAGAATGGGGGGGGGTGGGGGGGGTGACCTCCTTTGGGCATCTCCTGTGCCCATCAGAGTCCCCTCCCACAAAATTATACTCTGCCTTTAACGCCAACTCCCACCCTACCCCCTCCTCACAACCCCCTGCCCCCACCTCCATCTCCTTCATTCCCATTGCTGGGACTTAACTCCAGTCTAGCCTCCATCTTCTTTGGAGATTGGCTGTGGTTCCAACAGTGTGCATTGCTTTAACTTGGCACTGCTGGGACTATGAACCAGCACCTCACGAAGGTGGGGCTTCTCCCGAGATGGGGTGGACATCATGTCCTCAGCCAATTAACACCTCCACATAATAAAAGCTGTCGTGCAGCCTGCCAACCAAAAGATTCTGCTCAGTGTGTCTGACATGTAGTCCCAATCAGGGAGATGATGGCCCAGCAGTATTACCGCTAGACTGTTAGTCCAGAAACATAACCAATGTTCGGGGAACTCAGGTACAAATCCTGATGAAATTTAAATGCAATGAAAAATATCTGGCATAAAGAATCTTCTGATGATCATGAAACCATTGTCACTTGTCAGAAAAGCCCAGCTGGTTCACTGATGTTCTTAAAGGGAAGGAAATCTGCCATCCTTACTTGGTCTGGCCTACATGTAACTCCTGAACTGCAACAATGTCATTGATCCTCAACAGCTTCTGAAAATGCCGAGCAAATCATTCAGTTGTTCAAGAAGGCAGCTCCCCACCATCTTCACAAGGGCAACAAGGGATAAGCAATAAATGCTGTCCCACAGGTGAATTTTAAAAAATGGTCAGTGATCTGCACCAAAACACAAACCTGTAAAATTACCTCCATGGTGACAATTGGAGGTTGAAGAAAACATCATTTTTAATTGTGTCATTGCAGCTAAAACATTACAACACTCCTCGCAGAAGATAAAAATGATGGGGGCAATTCAGAATTTTAGCAGCTTGTCACAGTTACTTTCTTTTGCATCACTAACTAGTTGTAGATTTGACTGTCACTAATAGCATTGAATGGTTTAAGGAGCAATAGCGAAGTACATGAGGAGAAATTAGGAGAGTGTATAATGATTCAACAAGGTGAAATAAAGTGGGAGGAATTCATTTGAAATATAAATGCCAGCAGATCTACTTGAGTTGTGTGGTCTTTCTCTACGCTGTAACATTCTATGTAATTATCTCAAATAAACTTGAGATTCATTTGCAGTACTTATCAATGCGATATCAATCTTTATCTGGCTCATTAGTTACTAACTAAGTGATTCCTTTCGACTGGATGCCAAATAATCTCATGTGGCACATGCCAATCTGGAGATAACCATTGGACACCCCCTTAATCTGAGCTGTAGGAAGTACTCACAATACAATAATGGACTGAGGTATACAGTGAGCCTGGCCAGTTGGCCACATCCACATGGTCATGAGACATAAAAGATAATGAAGGGGATAGATAGGGTAGACGTAGAGAGATTCTTCCCACTTAGAAAGGATAGCAGGACGAGAGGGCACAGCCTCAAAATGAGGCGGGGGGTGGGGGGGTGCAGTTCAGATCAGAGTTGAGGAGGAACTTCTTCACTCAAAGGGTGGTGAGTCTCTGGAATTCTCTGCCCGTTGAAGTGGTGGAGGCTGCCTCGCTGAATATATTTAAGTCACGGGTAGATAGGTTTCTGACAGACAAGGGGATTAAGGGTTATGGGGAGAAAGCGGGAAAGTGGAACTGATCCACTTCAGATCAGCCATGATCTTATTGAATGGCAGGGCAGGCTCGAAGGGCTAGATGGCCTACTCCTGCTCCTATTTCTTATGATCAAAGTATAGTTCAGTATTATTAAGAAAAACTGCTTCAGTTTCAGTGGACCTTTGGACAACCCTTGTGCTGTACTGCTCTCTGTTCTATGAGATGCCGAACAAAAAATCTAATCTTCAGCTGGAGCTTCTAACCTAAGTTTGTTTCTTCAGCTATCAATCATAATGTAATTATCTGGGTGATAATTATGTTAGAAGCAAACTTGCATAACGGATTGGCAATTAGGAGAAAACTACCTCGCTAATTGACTACATTTTGACTCAGTGGGTCATCAAATGCAACTGCATAATTTCAAAAATTTCAGAAAACAGTATTTAGCAGTAAACAATAAAATCCAGTAAATAAACACAATTGATGGACTACAGACTAATGCTGAATTGCATCATTGCCACCACTGACTGAGTTAATTCCACTCAAATTAATTTTGAAACTGCTTTGTGCTGTCGTCACACCACTGGATCCAAAGATATACGGGGCGGGATTTTACAGCCTCGCTCGGCCATGTCCGCATATTCCCACCCTAGGTCAATGGAGATTTCCATTGTTGGAGCCTTGCCCATTCCGATTCCATGGTGGGTAAAGTGGTAGAATTCCGGCCATGGGGTTCAAATTTCACATCAACAGTTAAGTGCATGATCGAGACAGGCATTCCAATGCCATTCTCTAGATGAATCTTTGAATGAAGGCGTTATTGAAGTCCTGTGTCAGCATCTTAGGTTTAAAAAATTTATTCTAATCAACACCAACTGAAAAAAAAACACCACACTGCACTCAGCATGACTATTTCTGACATCTTGCTTTGTGCAGAATGGCTTCTACATTCTCAGCTGCAATCATGACATTATAATAATTAATTCTCCGTGGAGTACTTTGTTCCCCAACAGGAATGATCTAATACAAGTATTATTTCTTGTAATTTAGCAAACTGTCAGGGCTATCTGAATAAAACAACTTCAAGATATCTAAATAGTGGTGCGAATTGTGAATTTGTACGCTCGTTTTTGACCTCAGTTGAATATTTTTCTGGGAGATGATGGGGAAATGAAGCACTTTTCAACAGGAAAGGGCAAATAATTCAAGTGTTAGTCAAAACATTCCATTTAGCAGCTGTTCCGAAGGCGACGCAAGGAGCAGCATGAGAATATCTGAAAGGAACTGGAACAGTGAGCATAGCTGGCAATTATTTACCAAACTGAGAGATGAAACTTGTGCAGTTAAAATGATTGAATTCGTACATGTCCTGGAACATGACGGTACTAATACCCTGGGCTTTGCACCACTTTCAGCTTTTGCAGTGGGATGATACAGTGTTCCCCAATTTCCATTCACATGCTTGATAGGCTTTGGTAAAACCAAACCAAATGAGGCCAGATACTCTTCCTGTGACTAGGCGCTGAATTAATGCTGCTACTATTCTGTGCTAAAACTAAACGATGACTGAAGTGGCCACAGCGCTGTGGAGGATATGTATCTTGAAGCAAAATTACTGAAACATTGAAGAAAAAACATAAATGAGAGTTCTAAAAGATATAGCCCGTCATCCAACTGAGGTAAGATTGAAGTTCAGTATGAAAGTGTTCAGTAAGATATGGGGTGAATTCTGTGGCTGTTCATGCCAGTGGGATTCACTGGTTGTGCTGACAGTGCACCTCTGCCCAAGGGTTTCCTGATGGCGTGGGGTGGCTTCAGTGGGAAATCTTGTTGACAGAGGCAGGGTGGAGGGAGTGGGAGAGGGGATGGGGAATGGAAAGATTGCATTCCACAATCTTCCCCATCCTTCATCGGTGATGTAGCAAGATTCATGCCCCCAAAGGGTGAAAATCTTATCTTCATACATTTGCTTTAATTTAAATATAATTATCAGGTATCCGCTGACACATTTTACCCCGCTTGTCGTATTTTCAAATCTCACCGATGTGATGTCATGTTGGCAAGTTTTACCCATATGTAATCTTGTTGTGCGGATCTCTCCGAGGTGAGTATGGCCTCTGGGGAGGAGGAACATGGCGGGCAGTGCCCCTGGCAACGTCCCCTGGCACAGCCCCCCAGCACGGGTTGTATCCAGTGGGAGCCTCAAGGGGATGGGATGGGGCACACCTCACGTGCAGTGGGGTGAGAGAGAGTGTTCAATGGAGGGAGAGAAAACGTCAGTGACGACTACTGGAGACGGAAGAGCAGAAGATGCCAGTGATTAACGTGGGGGGGGTGGCGGGAGGAGATGTTGGTCATCACTGTTGGGTGGGGTGATGTTAGGGTTGATCAGAGAGGGGAGCCATGAGAAAGAGATGCTGCATTATTGGCAGGGGGGGGGGGTGGGGGGGGAGGCTTGTGGAGGAGCCCCTGAGACCCCCGTGGTGTGGTGGGTGGAAAGAGCTTATTTCTTAGTTTTATTGGGGCACTCCAATCTCTGCTTTATTGGCATTTTTAGGTCCCAACCCTCAAAAAGATGGTGGGAAACACTCTCCCCTGCTTTCTCAAACAAAGTGTCATGAAATTTGGCAAGGAACCCTGTCTGTTTCTCTGGGGAGGAACACACCAGTGTTCAGACAGACCCTGACATTTTGCTGTGTTTTGATAAGATTCTGCCCAATGTGGTGAAGTGAAAAATTAATGTACTTGCTGCAATCAGAACACATTTTGCATTTATTTAGTAGGGGAAGCCCCTGAATCACAAATGTTTCTTCACTTTACAAAAACAAAACAAGTATAATCCTGTTCCTTAACAAAATACATGTGGTCTTGTCCTTTATTTTTTCCTCACCCTTCGTTTATTTTTTGAACGCAAATCCCAAAGTCAAGCAATAGCCTCGTTTGCTGACTTTAAGATGATGTGCCACTTTGTCTATCGAGGAGACATCTCTTGGTCACGTGCAGCATTGCTTGTGCATTTCCACAGTGCACCAGGGGTTTGTCTTGGAGCCTCAGTGTTTGAAATTAGCTGCACAGGGGCCCCGCTGTATACGGAGCCTATTTAGCAAAAATCATTATTGCCACAGTAGTTTACAGCATGCTGTTTGACAAATGGGATTTGTCACAAGGAATTTCTGAGTGAATTCCTGTGTTCCTCATTCCTTGATCCAGAGGATATCTGCTGGCAGATCTTCTTCAGGAAAGGTGCTCTAACAGGGTGGTGAGAAAGAAGGTAGGTCATAAATAAATTGAACAGGCTTTCATGGAAAGTTAAGTGAGGTGCAGCATGAATGGTTTCATCCAGCTTGTGGGTCTTTGTCAGTTGACGGATGTGTGGCAAAGTTATGTTTACAAGGACAGAAAGGCAGGGAAATGTGTTGAGTGGAGAGTTCTAGTTATGATGCACATTGTTGCGTTCAACGTCGTGTTGACAAGATATGTTTGTGATGACCTTTTCCACACAGAAGCACAACACTCTGCTGCAGAATATACACAAACACAAAATAAGAGAAGTAAGTCTTTTGGCCCCTAGAGCTTACTCCGCCATTCAGTAATATCAAGGTTGACCTGTTTCTGTTTCATGTTCAACATTCCCATCTACCCACCGTTAACCTTTGATTCCCTTGCTTAACAAGAATCTACCTACCTCTGCCTTAACAACATTCAGCGAGCCAGCTTCCACTGCCGTCTGAGGCAGAGTTTCAAAGTTACATAACCTTCTGAGAGAAAAACAAATCCTCTTGATCTCCCTCCGAAAAGAGTAAACCCGAATTTTAAAACAGTGCTCCCTAGCTCTGGGCTCATCCACAAGAAGAAATCCTTTCAATGTCCACCTTTTGTCAAGACCATTCAAAATCTATGCATACTTTAATCAAATCAGCCCTCACTCTTCTAAATGTGGATGGAAACAAACCCAATCGGTATAATTTTTTTTGTAAGATAATCTGCTTCTTCCAGGTATCATTCCAGTAAACTTGCTCGGAACCAATTCCAAAGAATTTACATCCTTCTTGAAGTTAGGAAACTAAATCTGCACCCAGTATTCAAGATGCTGCCTCATCTTTCTGTTACATTCAATGCAATTCCAACAAAGTGTTACTTTCAGTTTTCTTAAGCAGACTGAGAAAGTACAACCACCGGAGGCATTTGCACACGTTCGCAGATCACCTATACGTAAGTGATTATTGCACCATAATTTAAAATGTTTCTCTCTGTGCTGAAAGTTAAAGGAACGTCCCTACACTGAACTGTTCTCAAGAGTTTAAAATAACAGTTAAGGGAACTAATCTTGCTTTAGCAAGCCGCAGAAGACTATACACCCATGACCGAATACGTATCAGATGCAGTTGCCATCAGATCATCATTTGAATCCTGGATAAGGTTAGGGGGACATGACCAGAAGCAGACAATAAGTTGTATTAACCTTGAAGTGTGAAGCATGGGAGGTTTTAACTTTGGGACCTCGTCTGCACAGCTTCAATTTCCTGCCCAAAACTGGTGGCAGGCATCAGCTGGTTGGTGGGTAGAAGCACAACAGTAAGTGACAGGACGTCGCTGTCACAAAGGTACACATTTCAACATGTGGATAAGTAGAGGGTGGGGGCAGGGGGAAGCAATTTGGAGGTTTTAGGCTTGACTTCATGCTGGGGGATAAGGTGGTGAAGCCTGAACAAGTGCAGGCCCATACTTTCCTTGTGCGACATGGCCCTCCTGCTCTCCCAGGCTCCACAAATAAAGTCCTTTTCAAACCTTGTCTGATTGTGACATCTCTTCTACGTTACAATGGCCACTGGCTCAGAGGGGGAACTAAAATTGGAATTTATGAATCCAATGTGGGTTGCCAGTGGGTAAACCCATGAATGGTTTAACATCTTAACCAGCCTTGGTTTTTGACAAGTGGATGGATTAAAATTGCTTCTTCAGATTTTCACCCTTGATTTCTGATGCAGGGCACCATGTTACAATACATTTTCCTGAATATGACTTCAATGTCAGGTACCATTCTTCATGCTTGAACAAAGACAGCGAGCGATGAGAGATTATTTGTTTGCAAAAAGCAACATCCTCACCCTTTATCCTCTTCTTACCCAACTTCTACAAACCCCAACAAAGGTCATTAGATTCTCGTGATAAACAGAAGCAATGGTTGATTTTCTCATCCCTTACCTCCCCAACAAAGGTCATTAGATTCTCGTGATAAACAGAAGCAATGGTTGATTTTCTCATCCCTTACCTAAGGTTCCTGATTGCAGTTACAGTACCTCTACCGTGTGGTAACAACGACCTTATGTCTGTATGGTTCAATTATTCATTGCCTTTGTCCCATGTACCTTGGTAAAGCTGATAGCACATCATTAATGTACAATAAAGAACATAATTTTGAATAATAAAAAGTCATTACCTAATAAATGTCAAAGATATGATGTAGTCGTTATTAACTGTGATGGTCCAGTCACACTCTTTGCCATGCGGATAAGGATGTGGATAACTTGGCGAAAGAATAAATCCTGAAGAACTTGTCAGGTTGCCTCCACAAGGTGCTGAAAAATAAGATAAATATGCACTGCGCTAAATTGATGAAAAATTCAATTCCAAATCGCAGTTGTTGCAGAATAGCACATATTCAAACTGAGTTGTGGTACACCTGGACTTGTTTCAAATTTCACAAGGCAAACCAACTGTTCTGCAAATGGCACTTGAAAGGAAAGTTCAAGTGCTGCAACTTGCACACCATATATGGTACTCCAAAAGGGGGGAAAGGATTACAAGTTTATCATTTGGACACCAATCACAAAAAGGAACATTGCGTACGCTTAGAAATGCTGCTATAGAACCACTACAGTGTAGAACGAGACCACTTGGTCTGTCGAGTCTGCGCCGACTCTCAGACAAAGCATCTTACCCCAGACCCACACCCCATCTTATCCTTGTAACCCCATGCCTGACCCTGCTAGTCCACATCTTGGGACACTAAGGGGCAATTTAGCATGGCCAATTCACACAACCTGCATATCTTTGGATTGTGGGAGGAAACCCACACAGACACGGGAAGAATGTACAAACTCCACACAGACAGTCATCCAAGGCTGGAATTGATCTTGGGTCCTTGGCGCTGTGAAGTAGCGGTGCTAACCACTGTGCCGTCTTGCTGTTCTCAGCTTATTATCTCTGTGATGCTTGCAAGACATAATTTGCCTAAGTTTCCACTCTGATCTCTAAGTCGGGTCAATGAAAGATATTTTACCTCAGTTATTTCTGGATCAATTTTATAGTTCTTCAAAATTGCCAATAATTATAGCCATGGGGATGGTAATCCTAACCCACAAACAAACAAAGACAAGGCTGGTGCTAGCATGGTGAGACAGGTACCATCCTTCTGCGCCAAATCAATCCATGATTCTACAATAGTGTGGCAAATAAAGCTGCAAGATGTCAAATCATGTAAAAAATGCATTAAGAAAAGCACAAAACGTGGATCTGAACATCTTTTAATTCCTGTACACGATTAGTTGCTCAGAGCAGGCTCGGCACTGCTAGCTAATGACAAATCAAGCAGAGTTAATTGCACTGCCGCAGCAACCAAGATACAGTAAGGGATAAGTAGAATTTATGCAACATAAAGAGACAAAGCAAAGCCTCAGTGAACAAATGGAACCATATTAAGATCTTTTTGTTGCAAACATTTGTGCCACAGTGAACACTGAAACTGAATACATTGAAACTGAAAATATCTGGGCTTCAATATTTTAAAGCTTTAAGATCTGCACCCTCTCTGCAGTGGATGTTACATTGCATTCAAAACTACTTGTTGCACTAATGTATTTTTTAAAACATCAAAGTTTAGTTTTCCTTTCAAATGAACGATTAGATTTAGATAGGCATGAAAAAAAATAACCCTAGAGGTGTTATTTGTAGGTCAATACAAGTGTAAACTGAATGAACATCAGAACGCTGATGTTGAAGGTAACAGTTAATTGAGTGTACTGTGATTTGTGGGTTTTAGAATTTGCCTGTGTGGGCTCGATTTTGCCATCAACGCACAAGCAACAACGTTCACCGCTGACTTCAAAGCAAACTGCCTACAAAGATCTCCGTGGCATCAATGTCCCCCCTTCCTGACAGCAATTCAAACCTAGACAAAGAGATTTCTAGAAGGTCACCAACGGTATTGTCATTAAGGAGGGTAAGCAATCAAATTAAAGAAAAATAAATTGAACAACAGATTTATTTCTGTGATAAGTTTATAGAAGCTAAATGGTACAGCACAGAAAACAGGCGATGGTGACGTATAATTTGCCAGCATTCACTGATTTTGATCCATGTGCCATGCCAATTTTGTGCAGTCTGCTCATTTGGATGATTTCAGCATCTGGCCAGTGCTCATTGTCATCTGCCTGGGTGAGATACTCTTTTGGGGAATTGGTACAGACTCCCTGGGCCACATGGCCTCCTTTTGTAATGTCAGGATTCTATCTACTACACGGCTGAGATCATCATCATTATCTGGGCTCCGATGGCTGTGTCCTTTTGATATGGTTTCGGCCAATTTTAGTTTCCCCAGCACTTTTGGTTTTCAATCTCACTTTCATTTTTGCTGCCCACAGAAGCAGGAAATATTAGTTTCATTTCTCAGCTTCCCTTCCATTGTTCATTTTCAATTATGCACCAAAAAAGATTAGAACATAGAACATTACAGCGCAGTACAGGCCCTTCGGCCCTCGATGTTGCACCGACCAGTGGAACCAATCTAATGACCCTCTAACCTAAACTATTCCAATATTATCCATATGCCTAGCCACTGACCATTTGAACGCCCTTAAAGTTGGCGAGTCCACAACTGCTGCAGGCAGGGCATTCCACGCCCTTACTACCCTCTGAGTAAAGAACCTACCTCTGACATCCGTCCTATATTTATCCCCCATCAATTTAAAGCTATGTCCCCTCGTGTTAGCCATCACCACCCGAGGACAAAGGCTCTCACTGTCTATCCTATCTAAACCTCTGATAATCTTGTATGCCTCAATTAGGTCACCTCTTAACCTTCTTCTCTCTAACGAAAACAACCTCAAGTTCCTCAGTCTTTCCTCATAAGACCTTCCCACCATACCAGGCAACATCCTGGTAAACCTCCTCTGCACCCTTTCCAATGCCTCCACATCTTTCTTATAATGCGGCGACCAGAACTGTACACAATACTCTAAGTGCGGCCGCACCAGAGTTTTGTACAGATAAGTTTTGAAACTACAGATTGCAAAGCACCTACCAACCACTTAAGAATTTCATATTTCAGTTACACCATCTCACATTCTTGTCAACTTTATGGAGCACCGGCCGAAACTTTCATCACAGAACCACCCATTCATTTGAGGAAACAGTGTAGTGAACATTTGTTGCAACTGAGGCAAGTCTGTCCTTCCTTTGGTAAGGAAACTAAAGCTGCAAACAGTATGTGAAGTAGGCCATTATCAGCATCCTTTTTATTTGTAGTAATATTTCTTTACCGTTCAAGTCAAGTTCCAGCACAGTTAGCACTGCTGTCTTACAGCACCAGGGACACAGGTTCAATCTGGGCCTTGGGTGCCTGTCTGTGTGGAGTTTGCACATTCTCCCCATAGTGGCCTGGGTTTCCTCTGGGTGCTCCGGTTTCCTCCCACAGTCCAAAGATGTGCAGGTTAGATGGATTGGCAATGGCAAATGTTTGGGATTACAGGGATCGGATGAGGGAGTGGGCCTGGGTACAATGCTCTTTTGGAGAGTCAGTGCAGGCTCAATGGACAAAATGGCCTCCTCCTGCACTGTATGGGTTTATGCTTCTTTGTCAAAAAAAGAGTGGGACTTTCTTGGATGCCCCCATCCCCGGTGGTGTTTTATCTGGCAGTCGAGGCAATTTGCCGTTGGCTACTGCTGGCATCATTTGGTCCCATCAAGGTATACACAGTTTTGCATGGCTCATCCATCCTGCTGCCATCAAACCCACCGTGTGAGCTCACCTTCGGCAGGACTGGAAGATCACACCTTAGAAAGGGGTGGAAAATCCTGCCCAGAAGCAAACATGCCACCAATTACTTGCCGTATACGTAGGTTAACTTTCTGTCATTCAAGTACTAACTTAAACACATACAGCTAAAATTATATCACTAAAATATTCTGGCAGCTATCTTCAGCACACTGCTTCACAAAGTAACTTAAGTCTACGCCCCCAGCCCTCGCACTGGAACCATTTTTATTAATGAATAATGGAAACAATACAATTCGATGCACAGAATTATTCACAAAATCAGGAAGATTGTGCCAATACGTCTGTGTTACTGTTCTTATAATCACCACATCGCCAATATTTCAAATTCAGGTATGCACTAGCTTTCCAAATCTCTCTGGAATTTTTCTCATGTGTTTTGGTGCATGGAGCTATGGATTGCAAAACTGGAGGATTCGATTTCTTCCCATAACTTGGCTAACCAGGAATTTCTCCCAGCCTTACCACCTTCCATCAGTGTATGTCACAAGGGTATCCAATTGAGAGTCAATCTGTTGTGTTGCATTATGAACACACTTTCCTTGGTTATTAAATCCTGGAATAGGACTTGAATCCAGGGCTTCTGGCTCAGAGGGAGAGGTGTGACCCACTGGGCCACAAAAAGCTCGTTTTCAATAAATACAACAATAATTGCTGCTGGACTTCCCTCTGCTGTAACTTTGGTGGAAAATTGATAGAAATCTTTTCACATTGTCCGGGGGTTGGAAATTTACAAACGTTTTCCAAATTTGTACTGAGTTCTGTTACGGACATCAATTAAATTCTAATGGATCACGGGTTTGGATTTGTAACTGGATTTGTTTCAGCCGTACGAGATTCAACTGTCTTTAAATGGCAAAAATCCGCATTGATTCTGGGATGGTCTCAGCATCAAATTCAACAACTTCAGATGATAAGCCCCACTCCACAATGACCCCTTTGTTTTCTTACTGTTCTCTACCTTTTATTTCTTTATCATGTTTCTTCATTTTCCTTCCCTCCCCCATTATTTCTCCCCACTTTATCCCTTTTCCTTAACTTTTTTCTCCTTTTGCTCACCCCTCCCCTTTTTCTAAATTTGACCGCTCTCCCATCCATTCCACCACCACCCCACCTCCCCTCATTTTCATCTGTCACAGCTTACTCTCTGAGCTTCTCTGCCATTTGGCCATTTACACCCTTTATTCTCCCTATGGACTGCCATTAGCAGCCTTTTCCCCTGGTTTCTGTGGCTGTGACTCATTTTTTTACTTCCCTCACCCCACAGTCAAAAATATCTCCCAATTTCTAGGTCCTTTATCCTTGACAAAGGGTCATCGGGACTCAAAACAACATCTCTTTCCTCTCCTTACAGAAGTTGCCAGACCTGCTGACATTTTCCAGCATTTTCTCTTTTGGTTTCAGATTCCAGCACCCGCAGTAATTTGTTTCTATCCAGTATAAAATTCCATGTTGCCAAAGACACTTGGATTTCTTGTGGGACCTGTTGATTGGACAGCTGGTATGGTCAGACAGCACAGGCACTCGACCCTCACCTTCCCGCACCATTTTATATGCACACAAACACATCCACCAGCCCCACCCTGCCTCCACTTACTCAAGAAGGCCGTTAGAATGTTCCCTACCTCTTCAAATAAAAGAATTCGAATCAGATCAGCAGGAAACTAACTCGGAACAATTTCTGTTCCTGTTGGCACGAGTGAGTTGAATTAATACAAGATCAGTCCTTAATACAGGTTGTCTCAATGTTCCTGTCATTTTGAAGGTGCGTAGTAATTTATTTCTTTCAAATTTAATTTATCATATTTCCAATTTTAAATTGCAACATGATTAATTGTGAAAGAGCCGACTGAAATTATCACCTTTTAGATATTAACAATTAGGGAGACAAAGGGCCCTATTTTACCATTTTGGTTCTAAGTGCTGGGCGGACTTGAAACTGAGACTGTTTCAGATCCGACTTTTAGACCCGTTCTCAGGTTCCCCCATCCACACACTGCCTGAAAAAGTGTCAGTAATTCTGTATTACGCTGCAGAAGCCTGTGTGCAGATCTTAACACACCTCAAACCCTGCACCTCTGATCAATGTCTTCAACTGTGCATGTGTAGGGAAAAGAAAAAAGATAGAATGGTGCTCCCCTGCCACAGCACTCCCGGGCCGGATAATGCCTCCCTCTGGCCCTCACAGATATTGTCCCACCCCACAGCATTACTGACTCCCGTACCCACCCATTCCCTCCACCACCCAGGCCAATTGCTGGCTCCTGCCCTCCCCCTCGCTGATCTCAGGCAGGGTGGCAGCGGGGCCCCCCACCCCCATCTCAAGCAGAGAGCTGCCAGATACTCCTCACGCACTGGAGCGCCCTCATCGGACTTTGGCGGAGCATGTCTGTTTCACACCGATTCTGGATGAGCTAACGGGGTGGTGAAGAGGGAAGTGTCGGTAAGGTTGGGCGTCCAGCCCATTCAGTCAATTTAAATGCACGCAAATGGCCATTGAGCCCATTTCGGGTGCAGTCCCGATGACTGTTCATAGGAAAAGAGAACCGGCGTGAAGGTGGGTGCGGATAGCGCCGTTCCTCACATGCCCAACTTTACCAAAATTTCACACCCGAAAATGGGCACAATTTGACGGTAAAATCAGGCCCAAAGTGTGAAATTGATGTTTCAAAGGCAGTATCAAAAAAAAAGTTGCATTTACCTGACACGTTTAAAGCAGAAAAATAGCCTCAGGCGCTTCACAGAGGGAAATCAGACATAATTGGACACTGCAAAGTATATCTCCGCAAAGACACCATTTAAAATTGACCAGCTGTGGAGAATTATGATTAACCATAAACTCCTTCACAAAGTGTGTTGATAGCATCATGGGAGAAAATTAGTTTGGAGGAATTATTGAGTGCAACAGTGTGAAGGTATTAAATTAAACACACACAGCTAAAATTATATGATCAATAAAACATTCTGACAGCTTCCTTCAGCACACTGCTTAGCAAAATAAGTCTATCCCCCAGCCTCACATTGGCACAATTTTTATTAATGAATAACGGAAACAATACAATACAATGCACAGGATTATTCACAAAATCAGATAGATTGTCCCGACATGTCTGTGTTATTATTCTTATAATCACCACATCAGCAATATTTCAACTCTGGATACGCACTATCTTTCCAAATCTCTTTATTCTCCCTTTTCCTCAACCAGCCATCTATCCTATTCTTGAACTGTTGCCATGGTCTCTGTTTTAATTATTAATTCTGGCAGTGTAATCCACAGATGTAAAAACAAATGCAAACTACTTTCCTGCTATCTTTCCTTATTTACAGGTCCCCTATTCAGGAATCCACAATCTGTTTTGTATACGCTCTGTTCCAACCTTCCATAGTTTTAAAGTGCTCTGTTAAATTACTCCTTAATCTTCCCAAAGTGTCAAGTAAACCTCCATGTTCATACTTTCTCATGCTCAGCATCTTTCTCGCAAATCGGATCTGTACGCTCAACATCATTCCCATAACGCAGTCTAAGACTGCACATAATATTTCAGCTCCATATTGTACTTCTTTGTTAATCAGTCTTAAAAGAACTGATGATTAAACTCCCACATTAACATGCTTCCATCTTAGTCGAAGGAGTTGACCTACAGAACACAAAGATAAGTAAGCTAATCATGTATTTAATTGCATTTGTAACACTTACTTGACCTCTCCATTTGTCCCGTTTCCCACATATTACTGAGTATGCTTCTGCAATCATCAGGAAATAGCAGAAAATTGCACACTGATTAATGTAAACATTCTTCATGTTGCCACACTTGTTAATGGCACAATATGACTTGTCACTATTGAAACCAATTATATATAATAGAAATTTGAATGTAAAATCACATACCGATGCAAACAGGAGGGCTGGGCTGCCAGAAGTACCTGTTTTCCACCTGAATGCAGGTAATTTTTTCTTCCCCCTGAAGCTCATAGCCAGGTTCACACTGGAAGATGACAGTATCTCCAGGATCTCTGCCATCTCCATTCCGACTTCCATTCATAGGTACACCGGGGTCACGGCAGGCTGTTGCCACAGAGCCTAGGGATTAAAAAGGGGATATATTGTTTATACTAATAATGCCAGCTTATTTGCTGTGAGTTTGTTTTCAATAAAACCCATCTTGTGGCAAGAATAGTCACAGAAGCCCAAAGTACTCGTAACCTATAATTGTATTATTACATTTTTAGATGGAATCTCTGTTTGTTCAATTTCTGTTCTTTTATTCCTTGTGACATGACCATAAAGGGGAGCCAGGCAGGTGAAAAACAGTTTGGGTCAAAATTTCTCTAATCATATTTATGTAGGACTTACACCAAATGCGTGCCAGTTTCTGCACCCATGCTTATCTGCCAATGCTGAAATGTAAATATTGATGTAAATAAATCAAGTACAAACACATCATCACAAATAGGGGTGACAGTGTACTTTGCTCTGGTACCTCACACTAATACCATCTTGGCTCCCGTGTTCCTCTTGCTTTTCTATTATTATGTGGAACAGGGAAGGCCCATTGGGAAGATAATTTCAGTTGCTTAGCCCTCCCCTTAAATCCCAACAGTCGGCTTGTGGCCACTTTGCAGCTGACAGATTTCACGACACCCAAATGAAGGGTATGGGATGGAACAAGATAACATGACTCTGAGCATACCTTGCTCAAAGAGCCAGCACGAGGAAAGTTGGCAGAATGACCTCTGTTTCTGCTTTCCATGATTTCATGTCCTTTTGTGAAAGTAATAGTGACATCATTCATTCCAATTAAGCCTAAAGGTCTAAATGTTGTCAAATAAACATATGTTTCACAGGGAAACATAGCAAAAAGTAACAATGTGAGGAAACACTTCCTAACTTAGATATTTGAAGATTAATTTGGTACAGGGAGCTGTTAGGTAGCCATTTCCTATCTTTCCGTTTGTCTGTTATTTCCTTACGAACAAAGTGTTACTCTGGGTATTATCCATTTTGTTTGTTCTATCCATTGGACCTGGTGAGAATCTTCGACACTTCTTATTGTTCTCCTTTTGGATTGTCCGATCTTACTTGAAGTTTGTTGATCGTCCTTCTCCATCTTCTTTTGTCAGTCACATGTTCATCATCCAATCCTGCCGTGCTGATGAAGTCTTTTGCCATTGTCTTTTTCCGCTCTTAACCCTTCACATTCTCCATCTCAGGTCCATCATTTGTCTCACCACATTTCCTCTCTCTCTCTCTTTGGGCAACAGATGATCACACCATTTCAATCTCTTCTCAACTACTTCCACTGATGCCATTGCAATGCTCATGTCAGCCTACTTGCAACACCGATAAATAAAGTTCAAACCTGAGCCAACATGTTGCATAATATTCATTTCTACAATTCCAGCTTCTGCCACCAGTTACCCTATGTACTTGAAACTGTTTACTTTCTCCACATTTTGGGCACATTTATCTGTGTTCAATACTCATTAAAGTTGAAACAGGAGCCCTCCTTTTCCTCCAGTTTATCAAACAGCATTAATGGGGAGGTGGAGGGAGAATATTTAATTTTACAGGAATACTGCTACTTCAATCAGTGGATCTGATTTTTGCTGCAGCCTTGAAAATCCCTGTCAGTTGATTCAGTTCTGCATCAGGTGAGAGTGTATTCTGATTTGTAAAGTTCTGTTCATGCTCAATTTTTATGGAAGTTAGCAAAATGTGCTCCCACCTGTCTTTTCCCAGCCAAATTGTGTCCCTAATTTTTACCTTAGCAACACAAGCATCAATAATTTATTTCAGACAACTCAGGTGCTTGAAAAAGAACCTACATTTACACTGCACATCTTCTGGGTGCCTCAGTGCTTACAACAAACAATTACTTTGAAAGTGCAGTCATGATTCCTGTGGCAAATATGGAAGTAAATTAGCACACAGCAAGCTACTGTAAAGCATATGAATTAACAACTGCTGGTCAGCGTTGAATATTGGCCTGGCACCTAAGAACCACCTGGTCTTGTGAGGCTCCAAGTTCTGAGATATTTTCCTTTATCTATCCACTCTCAAGATCTTCCAGCTGTGCTCGCCCCAAAACTGGAAAATCCCACCTGAGATCAACAGAGCTTTGCGTGGTTCCCCCACCTCCCAAGTCCCAATACGATTCCCCAGGTGAGTGGGATGGGAAAACTCCCCCCCAAACTCTCTTTCCGCCTATAGATGTTTGTTCAAGTTGACTTCTGTGAGCAGATTTTTGGTCATCTGCCCCAATAACTGATTATGCAGTTTGGTATCAAGCTTTGCTTAATAATGCTTAACTAAAGCACCCTGAGACATTTGACTATGTTATATAAATACAAGTTCTTCTCAAAGGGAAAAGGAACTCTGAGCATGATTGTAAGCATGCAGAGGTTTAAGAGTGACTGAAATTTTGTTACTTGAATTTGAACAGCTTGAATTTTCTGCATTAACTATTGCGGTGTAGACAGAGGGTTTTGTTTTGTGAAAAGGGCAGGAAGCGAGAATCAAGAAAGTTTCCAACTCTGCCAACATGTCTTTGTTAAGGAAGCCCCTCCCCAAAATATTTTCATTCTTCGAAGATGGGGAAGAGATGAAATTGTTCCCACGGCCTTGAGAGGCAGGCTCAAGGAGAAAATGGAGGCCCCCCCCCCGCCCAAAAAGCCGGCCCTTAACGAGCTGACATTATCCTCGTTAATGAGATTATTTAGCCTCATTTTCAAATTATGCAGGAATGCATGGCCCAGCTTCCCGACACTCAGGAAAATCTTCAAAGGCAGAAACAGTGATGTCGTGACTCTTCTCTGCCTCATCAAGATAAAAAAATGCTGAATGTTTCCATGAGTCAACACAAATAATCACAGTTTTACAAATTATTTTCTCCACGCCCTGCTTATGTTTCCCTCTTGCTTTCTTCCTGACACATAACAATATATTTCCTCATTATTTTTGAGTGATGGAGCAACATAACAATTTTAACACAACGGATGATGTTTTACCACCGCAAAAACAAAAGCTGAATCTTCGGAGGACACCAACTTGTGACATTACCACTGAGATTGGGATTACATTCATGTTTCATCACTCGTCTCAATGTGTATGGTCAGTGAACAGTTGAGATGTATCGTGGCGTGCTGCAATTTTTCAAGAAGGTTTTTAAATTTCAGTTTTTTTTTGGCCACAGACACTAACACTCAACTTTGTAAAAATCTTTAAATATCAAAAAATGTTTCATCCGCTCTGAAACTGATGAGTACGTACCAACGAAGCAAATAAATGGTTCTGCATATTTTTTGAAAAAGACCTTTTATGTTATTTACAATAAGATTGTGCACAGCTCATGGACAAGGCGTTCTTTCCAAATTTGCTTGCGTGCTGTGACAAGCTCATTTTCTATTGCATTATCACCACTCTTAAATTCATCAAGGAATTTTAAAAAATGGCAAGTCAATTCCAATTGGCTTGAGGTGTTGCCTTGGAGGAGAACTTGCAGTTGGCTGCACTCTTATGTATCGATTGCCCTTGTCCTTCTAGATGGAAGTGGTCGTGAGTTTAGAAGGTGCTGTCTAAGGATTGGTGGTGAATTTCTGCAGTGTATCTTGCACACTGCTGCTACTGAGTACAGGTTATGCAGGGGATGGATGTTTGTGGATTTGGTGCCAATCGAGTGGGCTGCTTGATCCTGGATGGAATTACAATTCTCAGATATTGGGCTGAATGGCAGTGAGGAACAATATTCTCAGAAGCAGAGACCTTGGAAAGGAATGTGGGAAAGGAAGGCAATATCTGAAGGATTGTGTGCATTACTCAAGATGGAGCCATTTGGACGTATCAGAACAAGTGTAGCAAGAGACTAGACATACCCAGGCAGATGATCAGAGGTTTGTGCTCTTTTTGCTAAAGACCTCACTCCTTGTAGTGCTGCTTTCCTTGCCTTGTGAGGAGCCATGAAAGTCACTGTGGCGTTCAACTCCTTTGTCTCTGGTTCCTTCCAAGGATTAGACATGGCACATTGATGGCATCTCACAAGCAGCATGAAAGGGTGTCCAATTTGTGAGAGCTGGGCAGTATGTATAATTTCAGACATATAGGTCCTCGCAGGTACAAAAGGCAGCAGGCTTTACCTCTGAGTGAATTCCCACAGGTGGACATCACTGGCTGCACACACGTAGCTATCAAGGCATTCAGTAACTGGCCAATGAGATGAATTAACAGGAGGGGTTTCCATTCTGTCAACATTCAAATAGTCTGAAGCCACAATAAGAGCTTGCTGCAAGCGTGCACTTAGTTTCCTGACAGCTGCCATGACTCCTTCTATCTTCAGGCACTCCAGGCTTCTGCAGTTCTTCAATCCAGACCCCAAACACTTGGATGGGTTTTAAAGGAAAAAGGATGTCCTTATCAGGTGGCCACACACCTTCAACAGTCGGGCAACAGAGGTGATTTCTTGCACCCTCCATCACATCATCTTCCAGAGATGTATGGCCCACAGGAACACTAGACAGATACAGCTCATTGGAGGATGAAGAGGTGGAAGAGGAGAAGGAAGAGGAGGAGGAAATGAAACATGGAGCGAAATGAGTTGCTCTGTCGAGGCACGGAGGTGGTCGACCTCAGCACTTATCTGAAGGGGTTTGGCAGGATTCCATCTACATCTTATCCAGGCATATTTCAGCTGTGCTTCTTCAAACCAGGAGGACTGCATGGTCTGCAATTCACTTCCACCAGCCTGTCAGAAAACTGATGAGAACAGTGGATCCACTCAGGGTTGTATCTTCAATGGAAACGAATGATCCAGCGATCTCATTACCTCACCGCAAAGACCTTCAATTCCCTTTCCCATTGGCTCCCACTTTTTCAGGCTCTCTATTAAAAATGCAAGCTCACACGTTTGAATCTGAAACTTTTTACAATGGATTCCAAACTAAACAAAAAGTACAAATGAAGCAAATCCTAGTGAACATTTCAATGCTCTGCCCAATTTGGCAGCCTCCATTCTCGACCGACTGCACGCAGTGCTCTCCTTGTGGCATCAGATAAGATAGAGGCAGGCTGCTTGTGACTATTGGTAACAGAGATGCAGTTGGCAGTTGCCCTTTTTGTAAAGGTGCAGGTGGGGTCACTTCCAGATGCTGCTGAGCTAGTGTCAATACAGCGAAATCTCCATCATAAGATCCTGCTGTATTGGTTACCCTTTTGTCAGTGGAGTCAAGGAGGCCAATGATGAAGATTCCATTCCAAGAAAAGAGGCACACTCATCTTAATTGGTGACTACTTCAGCTCATGCCTGGTGTTCCAAAAAGGGTGGAGGGGAGCACTGTCTGGGACACAACTGACAACCCCACCGGCAGGATCTGGTCGGAGCTGCACCAGGTGTAACTAAAAATGAGGGATCAACCTGATGATTGGATGAATTGGGTCAAGCAGCCTAAGAGGTCAGCAATGGACAGAGCTATGCAATTCCACAGTTAACATATCTGATCTAAACTCTACAATATTGCTGCATTCAATTGGGAATGGTGATAGGCAATAAAAAACTCACTGGAGGAGGAGGAGGATTCACAAATATCCCTAAACTCAAGGGACATTTCGAGTCCCAGAATCACAGATGCCAGTCCTCAGCCAATTCATTCCACATGATATCAAGAAATGGCAGAAGGCATTAGATCCGACAGGCTTTGGAGCCCGACAGTTTGTAAATGGACTCAAGACTTCTACTCCAGAACTTGCTGTGCTACTCATCAAGCTGAGGCAATAGAGCTACAACACTGGTATCTATCCGGCAATGTGGAAAATTGCCGAGATATGTCCTGTGCGCAAGGATAACCACTCCATCAGTCTACTCTTGATTACCGTAAAGTGATGGAAACAGCCACCAACAGTGCTATCAAATGGCATTTACTTTGCAATAACTTAGTCACTGATGTTCAGTTTGGGTAACGCCAGCTCCTGACCTCATTACAACCTTGGTTCAAATATGGACAAAACAGATGTACCCCAGTGCTGAGGTGAATGTGACTGCCCTTGAAATCAGGACAACATTTGACTGAGCAAGGCAACAAGGAGCCCTTGCAATACTGGAGTCAATGGCATACCTGGCATAAAGGATGATGACTGTGGATGTGGGAGGTCAATCATCTCAGCTCCTCCACTGCAGGAGTTCCTCAGGCCTGTCCTGGGCCCAACCAACTGACTCATTAATGACCTTCCTTCCATCATAAGGTCAGAAGTGGGGATATTTGCACAATATTCAGCACCATTCATGCCTCTGCGTATATCAAAGCAGCCCACATCCAAATGCAGCAGGACTTGGACAATATCCAAGCTTGGGCTGACAACATTCTTGCTGCATGAATGCCAGGCAATGAAAATCTCCAACAACAGACAATCTCACCATCACTGCTTGACATTCGATGGCATTACCATCTCTGAATCCCCCACTATCAACACCCTTCGGGTTATCAACGACTGAAAATTGAACTGGACTAAACTTATAAATACTTTGATTACAAGAGCAGGTGAGAGGGTAGGAATCCTGTGATGAGAAACTTACCGACTCCCCAAAGCTTGTCCACCATTTATAAAGGCACAAGTCAGGAGCGTTAGAGAATATTCTTGACTGAGCTGGGTGCCGCTTGACACAAAGCAGCCTGCTTGATTGGCACCCTGTCCACAAACATTCACCCCCTCCACCATCGATGCACAGTAGCAGCCGTATGTACCATGAACAAGGTACGCTGCAGCAACTCACCAAAGCTCCTTAGAAAGCATCTTCTACACCAATGACCACGACAATCTACAAGGAAAAGGACAGCAGACACAGGGGAACACAACTTCCTGGAAGTTTCTGTGCAGTTGATTCACAGACAGGTGTCACAGAATAAAAGTGCAATGGGGTGAAGTTGGCCGTGTCTGTTCAATAGATTCACCATTTCATTGCGCCAAACTTATTTTCAATGCTTTGCCTTTTTGTTTTTCAGTGAGTCAGGTCATGAACTAAAACTTTCAAAAACAATCTACACAAAGATGCAAACCTTAAATTGAAGTGAACAATGCTCCCCTTTCAATACCAATATCATTTGAAAGAAGAAGATTAATAATTGTTCACTTCCATTAGATTCACTTTCTTGGCACCAAGAATCATATATTAAAACTGCACCAGAAGTATCTCAACATGAGAGAATGCATTGTTAACTTTGTCTCAATAACAGATCTGGTATTGTTACATAATCAAGGACAAATGGTACTTACTTGAAAACTGGACAGCAAATCCTGATTTACTGATGAAAAAGTCAGTATCAAACTGGATTGTGATGAGGTTGAGGGTGCTATGGATGTTGTCAGGAATAAGAGATCCACTGATTTCTTTTAGAAGCATTTCATTCTCAGGAGGGCCATCCCACACTCGTAAAATGTCATGAGATGCCTCAGTGTCGAAGGCAAGGAACTGAAGGCTGTAAAATGGAAACAAAATAAAAACACAACCTACTTTTATGAGATTGTTGCAGTTTTTAAAACATTCCACAATGTGGGGTACATCGAGACTGAGAATACCACATTTACAATCTGTTTTTGACGGGCTCAAGCGCTTCTGCTCTTCCCAGCCTCACAAAATAGATGTTCAACCTCTTCCAAATGGGTCTGTGAGAAGTCTGCAATGATCCCTCGGAAGGAGATACCACTCAAAACCAGGGACAAATGAAAGAATCATGTGCAACATAAGCCTCCCCCATTTGCAAATTAAAATTGCAATCGAGATCCACAACTGGATTAGGACCACAATATGAACATTAAAGTAACCTCCTTCAGGCAAGTAGATACTCATCTATTTACCGGGTTGCCTGAAAATTGCATTAGTTGAATCAACGACATTACCCTGCTTAAATTATCATCTGTCCACTTTGTTGGCAACAAAAATAGGCAGTTTATACAGAAAATCGCTGCACCAGTCCTCTGGAGAGTGAAATACACAATTTTAATTCAAACCTTTATATTGACATTAATGGATTTCAGGGGAAGTTTAACTAATTTGAATTGAATTGTTGATTGTAAAGTATACACTGTTTAATTTTACAGATCGTTTATTTGCTTTCTGTTCACCCTGCCGAGTAGTTGTTGTTAAAATGTGTTGGGGATTTTTTAAAACTTATGTTGAATTCTTCATATTCTAGCACCAGCTACTCTTCCGTGCGTCCGAGAAGATGGCAATTAATGTAAATTTATGCAAAACTTGGGCTGTGAGTTCCGTAGGTTCGGAACTAGGCTAAAATACCTAAACTCATTTCATCTGAGATCCGTACAGCTGACAGAGCGAGGAGAGTTTTACCTCCTCAGTGTTGGCTGGTCTTCCACCCAGAAATGACAAAGTGTTCACCGAGGACAAAGTGCAAATGAGTTTCAGTGTGCCCTTTCCCAGATAAAAATGGTTTTCATATTAATAAGTGTCAGGTGATTATTTCTTAGGGTGCCACATTTCACACTCCAGCAAACAAGCTAGGAGTTACATTTTTCCATTCCCATCACTAATTCTTTGCAATCACATGTATCCTCATGAAGCCACTCGGCATCATTTGATAGTTATGGGCAATTATGACAGTAACACAGACTGGCAAAGGTTATAGCTCTGAAAAACTTCCAAAGCGAAATAGGCAGAAGGGAGAAACAAGGTGATTGAAATGCCTTGGAGTAACTTCATGTGGACAAAAGTGCAAGAGATGGACAACAAGGAAAAGCAACTATAAGTGGCATATAGTCACATCTAAGTTAAAGACTCCAGGTTGATTTGACACATGAATACATAAAACAATATTGACTCAGTTGTGTTGCAGAATAGACTCCCGATACACAGAAGTGTATCAGTCGAACGACAATTTTGGTTTTGTCTGTGATTTGAGGTCAACCCTCCCAGACACGTTACTGCTTCAGTGAAAGGACAGGATATCAACCTTCATACCAGGCCTATTGACAATATCTCTCGAGCCAGCAATCACAAGGCTAACTCAACATCCATCATGACCTCTTAAAACACAGCTTTCCCGACACTATGACCCGGATTTTCACTCCTGGGTCAGGAGCACAAGAATCAGGACATGTCCTGGCTCTGTAAGTCCAACCTGGGAAAAGATGGCCCAGAAGTTGAGTTTTTCATGCCATAGGGCAGGGTTGCCTTGGAGATGCACTAGGCAACTCCTGAACAAGAGCAGAGGCTGACGAATGGAGAGCTAAGCTGGATTAAAAGGCCTGCCTCCATGCATTGGGGCCATATCTCCAGCCTTATTCCTCAAATCCCCTGATCGTCAGACACTCCCAATGCCACCTCATGCCCTGTACCTACCTCCAATGACCCCTCAAACCCACATGCCAACCTATGTCCTTCTGCCCACCCTGCATATCCTCCACACCAACCTATGCCCCTCTGCACACTCCCATGGCACCTCATCCTCCATGCAAACATGTGGCGCCACATACAACCCTAATGGTCCTTCATATCCCCTGTGTCCACTTAGTGCCAACTCATGCAAACCTTTGCCCCTCACCAACCATCCTTTGTTTTTACACCTACCATGCCAACCCAGCCGGTATCCACCATGGGTAGGTCTCAAGACCCATGCAGAAATTAAATAAAATACTGTATAACCTAACTATATATTTTAATTCATTCATATAAACTCATTTGCTACATTTACATTGCTTCACATATATAATGCTACATAACTAACATTTCATTTAATTGCACAACTCTTTAGAATAAAAAGCTTTGGAAATCAAAGGATCTATAACCACTTGCAGTTCCCAATCAAAATTGTGAAGTGACAGGCACCCAAGTGCCATAATGCATGGTTGGACCATCAGTTATGCAGTACTAATTCAGCAATAGAAGTCCTCAGGCTTATGTTAACAGTGTAAACAGCAAGGAATGATTACTTTCAGTACTCCAAACATTTTTTTTCTAAGATTTAATAGGCAGGACTTCAAACGCCTTGATAGCTTGACAGCTCCCTTTTATAGTGGCTTTTGACAGATCCTCGACATTTTGACCGGTGCTTCTCATATATTTCATTTGATGCTTTTGACCATTATTTTAACAGTTGCAATGTATTTATGCACTTTTCACACGTTCATTCCCACTTTTAACAATCCCAATGGGCATCTTACCCCTTCCAAAGGGCACCTTGCCTTGCTTAAAGGTCCTAAAAGTTTTCTGGAACCGTACACAAAGGTGTACTTTACGTCTCCAAAAGTGTACACTTAGATCATAGAACCCGACAGTGCAGAAAGAGGCCCTTCGGCCCATCAAGTCTGCACCGAACACAATCCCACCCAGGCCCTACCCCCATATCCCTACATATTATACCCACTAATCCCTCCAACCTACACATCCCAGGACACTAAGGGGCAACTTCTTAGCATGGCCAATCAACCTAACCCGCACATCTTTGGACTGTGGGAGGAAACCGGAGTACCCGGAGGAAACCCACGCAGACACGAGGAGAATGCGCAAACTCCACACAGACAGTGACCCGAGCCGGGAATCGAACCCAGGTCTCTGGAGCTGTGAAGCAGCAGTGCTAACCACTGTGCTACCGTGCCGCCCGCTTCCTATCCGAAAGAAGCCACAAACTTTCGGCCTGTTCCAACCAGGTCTAAATTGTACACGTCGGGTTCCAGACGTCTAGTACACCAATATCGTACATGGCTGGAGGCAACTGCTGATTTCTGTAGGTAGCTGCCTTTGTGAAAAATGTGTACAAATCCTGGGCACATTCCTACCCCTGCAAAAATAGTGGGTGTCACATTTGGGGGTGGGACTTCAAGATTTCTGGCATTGTCCACTATTTTCACAATGCTGGAAAGCCCCTCCATCATTGTTAAAGCCAGGCTGACAAGCACTTCTCCACAGTCCAATGCATTTATATGGAAGTGAGGAGGCTTCAGTATGTAAATTATGAATGCATAATTTATTTGAGTTCAATAAATTAATACTCAAAGCCTATTATGCCCTAACTGTTTTTCTCCATTCAGATGGCTTGACAAATAGTTTCATTGTAGATGATGGACGAATGAAATTGGGACTGAGTACACTCCAGAGGGGCTCAACAGCAAAAATGTATGATTGTCAATTAAACATCTAAACGCAATATTGTAAAATATGTGCAAACTCAATTACGCACCAGAGTAATTTTTAAACGGAATTGCTGAAATACTTGAGATAATTAGTTACTAAACCGTCTCGAGAAATTATTTCTAAATTATATAACACAATGGACTGGTTTGAATTCTGGAAGTTTTTAAAATGCAAATATTTCAATAAATTATACTGCACTAAACATGAATGGTCCAATTCACACATACTTTCAACTACTTTTTAAAGAATCATGCTTACAGAATAATTGCACTGACAATTCCACAGTACCTGATAATATTTCCTGGATCCATCTCAATTATCCAAATGCAGCGGAGATTATTGTCATATGGAAAAGGGTAACCCGGTGATAGGATCCTTCCAGATGATTCACCTTTGAACTGGCCTCCACATTCAGCTAATAGGGGAATAATATCATATCAGCTAACATTTTGGCAATGTGACAGACTGTGACTTTTGGTCAATTTTCGCACAGAAAGGGAACTGAGTTCCATTTTATTTTCAAAAGCAATACATATTTATATAACTTCTTTCATTGATTACCCTGCCTCCATACTCGACATAAACCTCACACTCATCACGTTGAGAAGTCACTAGTCCTGGTTGCTCAGCAGGGATTACCTGTAACCCCTGTAATCCAACCCAATCCCCAACCCTGTACCCTTCTCCCTCCACCCCACTCCCCAACCCTCTCCCCTTCTCTCTCTCCACCCAAATCCTCTCCCCTTCTCTCTCTCCACCCCAATCCCCAACCCTCTCCCCTTCTCTCCCTCCACCCCAATCCTCTCCCCTTCTCTCTCTCCACCCCAATCCTCTCCCCTTCTCTCTCTCCACCCCAATCCTCTCCCCTTCTCTCTCTCCACCCCAATCCTCTCCCCTTCTCTCTCTCCACCCCAATCCTCTCCCCTTCTCTCTCTCCACCCCAATCCTCTCCCCTTCTCTCTCTCCACCCCAATCCTCTCCCCTTCTCTCTCTCCACCCCAATCCTCTCCCCTTCTCTCTCTCCACCCCAATCCTCTCCCCTTCTCTCTCTCCACCCCAATCCTCTCCCCTTCTCTCTCTCCACCCCAATCCTCTCCCCTTCTCTCTCTCCACCCCAACCCTCTCCCCTTCTCTCTCTCCACCCCAACCCTCTACCCTTCTCTCTCTCCACCCCAACCCTCTACCCTTCTCTCTCTCCACCCCAACCCTCTACCCTTCTCTCCCTCCACCCCAATCCCCAGCCCTCTACCCTTCTCCCCCACCTCCCCAATCCCCAACCCTCTACTCTTCTCCCACTCCACCCAAACCCCAACCTTCTACGCTTCACCCCAAACCTCTATTCCTTTCCTCCCATCCCATTTTCCATCTGCCTTTCCCGCTTGTGAACACAAAGATAGAAACAGAAACAGTCTTGAAACATTAATAAGAGCTAATGTTCATAAGTGAAACCAAAATAATTATTCCAAAACATGCATTTCAATGCACATATGATTCAAAAGCTTGGTTAGTTTTACATTCTTTTGCATTGATTTAGTGGTTTTCGTTATTCATATTTCAATAGTTTGAATAAAAGAACAAGTGTATCCCATGATGGTCAAGATTAAATCTTGGCCACAGAGATCTCGCTCACTGATAGGAGAATCAGTGTGAGCCCTGCAATGCTTTTCCAGAGGAGCTCCAATGCAGCTTCATTCCAATTGGATTACCTTGGCAGCAGAGGCGGGCCCTTGCTGATTCAGCTTACAATCAGATGGAAATACCTCCTCTGCAAGCTACCAGCCAATTAGAGGCCAGCTGTCCTCCAATACCAACAGTGCCACTGGGAGCTGTGGTCACTGCTGGTACTGCAGAGGGGCCTTCACCAGGAATGACCAGTGGATTCCTGAAGATAATTGAGTGTCGACCAGATGAGGGTCCCAGGAAGACAGTCACTGGCGAGTGGAGGTAGGAATGTTGGAAGCCAGGGCAGTGGAGCCCCAGCTTCATGATGCCAAGTCCCTCAATCAAGCACAGAATACCCATGAATGAGGGGCACCTCCTGTAGATGACAGGCAAGCCCATCAATATTTGTCACACAATCTCCCAGATGGTGGGTTTCCTGCCTGCCACTGAATACCAACGATGAGAGATGAGGCTCCCACTTGGCCACTTTAAGGAAATTAATGAGCCTTCAGTCAGGAGATCTACCACTGGTCTTCATCGAAGGAAGGCAGGAAGGTGACAGGATCTCCACCTTGCCACCTCCCACCCAATCCCATGCAACCTCACCTCTCCCCGCTCTGAACTGCCCGAGAGAGACAGGCATTAAATTCTACCCAATACCTTCTGTCATTTGACACTGAACAATATGCATTCTCACTAAATGAGCTCAATGATCAGAATCATTCCGACAAATAATTCTTCAGCATGATCACTTTTTATTGATGCAACAGCAAAACAAATGGGAATGCTGAAAATCTCAGACAAAAGAAAGCAGACCAAGCTGGAAATAGTCAACGGAATTGCCAGGGGTTCGGATAAAAGGTCACAAGCCGAAACATTGCAGGTGGGATCTTCCAGCTCCCCTGTGGCGTGTTTTGTGACAGTCAAGGTGATCCACCATTGGCCACCTGCGGGACTGTGGCATGAGGGTCGCCATCAACAGGACTGGGAAGATCCCGCCAGCTGGAATGGTCGGAAATCCCACCCTGCCTCGATTTCCCTCTTCCCAGATGCTGCCAGGCCGGTTGAGTCTTTCCATTTTATTTAATTCTTTCCTGATCTGATAAATGCGCCCAACAAATTTAATCCCAAATGCTCTGGGACTGACAAGTTACCATTTTTGTTTAAACCTTTATTAGAACTCTATTCGTCCGAAGCAAGCAAGCAACTTGTTATTATAAAAGCTGATCATCCACCCGGAACATATATTCCTTATGAGCCAATAAACCATTTTCTTTTCAATGCATCTTTTGATTTCCTCACTGATCAAACACAAATCATTATGAAATATTCTAAAAGTTGAATGCCGATTTCAAACTAATTTGTCTTTGTGGCCGTGAAGTACGCTTGGTTCAATTATTTTGAGCAAGTGATTTTTCCGTTGCCAACAGCGATGAATCCAGTCGTATGACTACACACATTGTTAAACGGAATGAGATAACGTCCAAGGGAAAAATAAAAGATTATTGTTTGACCTTCAGTATTGAAAATATGCAAAAAGCATAAACCATGAGAAAGAATAACTGCAGACTATCCAAAATATCTTGCTGAATTACTGAACAGCACAATGCTGGTGTATTAAATTAACATTTTTTACAGCATTTGCAGTCATTTAACATCTCTGCTTATCAACATTTTTAATATTCTTAACTTGCAGACGTTTAATTAATGGGTCCACTCATCCTTGCTGCGGCACAACATACTTTACATATTTAGTTAATTAATTTCCTCCTCTCTTAACTTCCCCTTTAAGGACGGCACAGTGGCAAGCACTGCTGCCAGGCAGGTTTGATTCCAGCCTTGGGTGACTGTCTGTGCAGAGTTTGCACGTTCTCCCCATGTCTGTTTGGGTTTCCTCCGGGTGCTCCAGTTTCCTCCCACAATCTAAAGGTGCGCAAGCGAGATTGAATGGCCATAATGAATGGTCCCCTTAGCGTCAGGACGAACAGCAGGGTATATATGGGGACAGGGGCTGGCCGGGATTGTTGTCCGTGCAAGCTCAATGGGCCAAATGGCCTCCTTGTGCACTGTCGGGATTCTATGATTCCATGTCTCAGAATCATTCTTCCCCAAGTAATTCATTCTTATCTGACCAAGATGGAAACCTTTACGTTGCTTTCTGCCATGACTGAACCATAACTGACCAATAAGAGGTAGCAGAGGTTGGACATTCCCACTTTAGTTCCACCCAATGCATGGCTAATTTCTCATCTTTGGACAGCAGCTTTTCAACCACTTTAGTTTGCGTTCAAAAACTAACCATGTGGATAAAAGCCTGACATTCCATGTGGACCATAAGAATGTGCTGCAGCTATAAATGCACTGTGTTACTTTGCATTCGCGACAAACTGCCTTCTTGCAAGAGAAAATGTCTTGATAGGTGTCTGATCTGCTGTTTAAGCTGCGCACTTGAATGCACAAACAAATAATGAGTGCAATCACAGCTCACAGGGTACACATTTGATTACAATATCATACAATTTATTAAAAATAAAGCATCATCCTTCAATATTTATGACTTCTACCTGGCACTTGCAACCTCTAATACTTTAATGGAAGACTGTAAGCATGGTTGGTTTCACTAACAGCACCACAACATTAAAGGAGCAACTGTCATTAAATATAATGCACTCCAATTTTTTTATTTCAGACTTTAGGTAAACAAACATCACTCTGCAACGATACACTGATTTTTCATTCTCTGTCCTAGTTTTCCAGCGTGAAATTTGATTTGAAGGCAGAAAATGCTGGAGAAACTTGAGCAGATCTGGCAACACACACGGAGAGAGAAACAGAGGCTGTGATTCTCCTCAATAAAAACTAATTGCTGCCACCAGTGGGAAAACCAGAGTGTTTCCCAGTGTTAGGTGGAACTGAGCCATCTTTACAACGTAAAGGTGCAAAACAAGCCGGCCAGCCTGGCTACACAGAGATCGGGGCAACATTTCGAAAGGATGCCCTGATGACAGAGTGCAGTGCTAGGTGTCTCTGCCACCCTAATGGAAATAGCAACCCCACTATGGAAAAGGCGAACAACTCCTCCACTTTTCAATAGCGTGACAACCTGCTCAACCACCCCTCCCCCCATCACTAAATGTTTGGGATACCTCTGCCCATCCCCCCACATGAGGGTGACCCAAACAGCACCCCCACCATCCCCCAGCTGGAGGCCTGACCGCAACCCCAACAAGCGAGGTGCTCTGAAAAGACCCTGCCCTATCAGGCCCCTCCTTCAGCCCCAACATTGCACTGCCCCCTGGCAGTGATACCCTGGCAGGGACACAGCATGGCACTGCCAAGGTGTCGAGGGTGCTGAGAGAGTCTCTTCTATGGCAAGCTACTTCCAGTCCAGTCACACTATTCCAGGCTAGTGAAGGCTCACCATGGACAAAAAAAAAATCCACAAGCGTCTTGAGATCAAAGAACAAGTCTGTTTAGCAACATTGCAGTTAAGAACTTGTATGTTTATAAACACTGCAGTTAGAGAAGCTTTCTGCCAGTTGTGAAATTGCCAGACTTGTCAATCAAGAGGCTATTTAAGGTACTGGAGTGTGAAATGTAACGGAAACTAAGTTTTTCGAAGCATTTTCGCTTTCCAGGAAGGCTCAGAGATAAGGAACATTCAGTGTCAAAAGAATGGGGCTAAGTGAACAGTTGTGGTGAAAAGAGGAAGCTCTTCAGACTCACTGAATTATACCAACATGGAACGGTTTGAACAGCTCTGGAGCTGTCAATCAAGGCAGCTCAAAGTGGTCTATCTGGCTGCACCCTTGCCTCATCGTGGCTACAAAAGGAAATCCCCCTACAAAATCTGACATCTCCTATCAGTCAGAGGACTTCAAAAGGGATGGCTTGGTAGCACTGCTGCCTCAAAGTGCTAGGAACCCGGGTTTCATTCCCAGCTTGGGTCACTGTCTGTGTGGTGTTTGTACATTTTTCCTATGTCTGCGTGGGTTTCCTCCAGTTTCCTCCCACAGTCTGAAATGCATGCTGGTTAGGTGCATTGACCTGAACAGGTGCTGGACTGTGGTGACTGGGGGGATGTCACAGTAAATTCATTGCGGTGTTAATCTAAGCCTCACTTGTAACTAATAAACAAACTTTAAAACTTTCAAAAAAACACACACTTGGGGCTTCTAAGAGAAAGTAAGGGAATCCCTTCTATAGAATGGAGTGCTGCAGTGATCTTTATTGTGTCCAGGGGTCTGGATAGTACATCAATCAGCCACTTCACAGGTTTTACAGTATGCAGATAAGAATGAAGATTTTAACAGAAAGTTGTCCGAGATTACCATCAGAAGAGTGGCCTCTACTTTCTCACGGCTAGAAGGGGGTCATCAAGCCATGAGACCCACATCCAGTGGTGCCAGGAAGGGAGAAATTCAAGGTCAACTCCTTGCCCCACCCAACCCCGAGGTTCATTGTGGGACCATCCCTCTGAGGGCTGGCAGCAGCAGAGTGGCACATTGGCACAGAACTTACCTTCTTGCGTCCCCCTCTCCCCGCCCGGCCCCAAAGTCCAAGGCACCAGGTGTACCCTTGTCATGATCTGTACTGTTTGGCCCCCACTGGGTTTTCTACCAGGGGTGGAGGGGGTATGACAGCGTACCGGGATGCCAGGGAACCCAGCTGCAAATCCGGTAATAACATGTTAATTTGATTTTAATTGTATTCATGAGGTTGCTGCCCACTCTGGTTCGGGACCTGTTCCCATTTTTGCCCTCACACCTGATTCAATGGGCTCGCGTTGAACTCACCTGCAGCTGGTGAGAACAGAGAATTACCCGGGGGAAGAACTCCCCCAAGCCCCTGCCGATGTGTTCAATGGCAAACACGACTAAGAATATGGCGGGAGACCTAAAAATCCATTTCACACCGGTGTGAAGTTACAGTGGGATCTTCCACCATAGCAGGGTTGGAAAACCCACTAGAGGCCAGTGTGAAGCTTTTTCTGCATCCCTTTAATGGTACAATTCCCCCATACCGGATTCTCCACGGTACTGGCAGGAAATACGTTTGGAACAGTGTGGCATGCAGAGGTCAGGACTCATCTGAATAATGCCTGGAGCTGCCCTTAACCTCGAACCCTGGAACACCACAGCAATGGATCAGGGTGCATCTGCAGGCAGACCTTCCAGTCGAGGTGTCCTGCAGGAGGTCCATCCTCCAAACTCAGAACATTCCTGGAGATTTCTCATCACTTTCAGGAGGTCCATCTTTGTTCTGCAATGCTGGGTCAGTGACGTTTGATGCCTTTTCAATATGGCGCCCAGATACGACAGCAGACCATTCACCATCCAGACCTGCCCCGCCCGCCCCCCAAAGAATGTAGTGTAAGTATGCATAATTAATTAGGTCAAGGCCAGAAAATCTGGTGTATTTTTCCACCATCCATCACAACGGGAAACACTCCACATTGTCACCCCTGCCATGGTACTTAGTCTCAAAATGGGAGAATCCTGTCCAGAGTTAATTCAAACCCCCATGACTCTTCTTCAGATTTCACTTGTTTGGTTAAATATCGGAATGCTGATGCACTGCCTCAGTTTGTCCAGGTAATATGTCCCGGCTACACACTCCCATTTTAAAAATGGTGGTTGAATAGCTTCCATTTTAAAATCCCGCAGAGTGCCGTGCACACTCAGTGCTGCAAAACTGAACATTCTTTTCTTCCACTGCTCACAAACATTCAACTTTTGCTTGTCACATCAAGAGATGAATTTTTGACTCCCTTCTACATTACTCTAAAAATACTAATCTTACTAGCACACTGTTCTTTCAGTGCAACCTTCCCTTTTCCTCCACTCCTTTTATCTGTCGAGATTTTTTATACAAATGTCCTCTGCAGTTGAATAATGGTTGGAACTTCATACCAAGAGAAACCAGCAACAAGGGTGAGACTCATCTCTTTAATGAGCAGTTTGACTGGGCACTTAACTGTCAGAGTCAGAACACCATTATTACTGTAAGATGTTGGGCAGAGCTCAGTCGGTCATCTGAAAGTATTTGTAATTTTAGGTAGTTCCACAAGAAATATTGATTAGCCAATGGAAATATATACATCAGAAAGGGCCCAAGTTAGGAGCTGCCTCCAAATACTTTCTTCTACGCATGGCTCTGCCCAACACTACACTGACTCTTAGGTGCGGGTCATGTCACACAAGAACATAAGTAGTAGGAGCAGGAGTAGGTCATCTAGCCCTTCGAGCCTGCCCCGCCATTCAATAAGATCATGGCTGATCTGAAGTGGATCAGTTCCACTTTCTCCCCATAACCTTAATTCCCTTGTCTGTCAGAAATCTATCTACCCGTGACTTAAATATATTCAACGAGGTAGCCTCCATCACTTCAACGGGCAGAGAATTCCAGAGACTCACCACCCTTTGAGTGAAGAAGTTCTTCCTCAACTCTGATCTAAACTGAGCACCTCCCCCACCCCGCCCCCCGCCTTATTTTGAGGCTGTGCCCTCTAATTCTGCTATCCTTTCTAAGCAGGAAGAATCTCTCTACCTCTACCCTATCTAGCCCCTTCATTATCTTATATGTCTCTCTAAGGTCCCCCCTCATAAGCTAACCCCCTCATCTCCGGTATCAGCCCAGTGAACCTTCTCTGCACTCCCTCCAAGGCCAATATATCCTTTTGCAAATGCAGCGACCAAAACTGCACGCAATCCTCCAGTTGCGGCCTCACCAGTGCCCTGTACAGTTGCAAGTTCTTCTTGCATGTGTGTTACTGTACTCAGTATTTCATTAACATTTCATGTGCCAAGCCCTCACACTAGAATTATAAATTCCCTGATCCAATCTCTGAATCTAAATGTGAACGATGAACGATTTAATTTTCCATGACCAAAATATATAAAGTGCAGTAAGACAAATGATGATTTATAGAAATAGAGAATGATTCCTTCTCTATGAATGGCATGTTTTGTCTGTATAATGTGCAAGAAACAATACTTTTCATTGTATGCTAATACATGTGACAATAATAAATCAAATCAGATCAAAGATGATCCATATGACTGATAGGCTGTGCAGGATTCCCACATGGCTGTAATTTTGACATCAATCAAATAATTAACTCTAAGTATATTTGGCAACATTAAGTACAGAATTTGATTCCTATAGAAAATATGATCAACTTTTAATTTTTTTAGTTATTTATTTGCATATAGGATATTTGAGCATTAACATGTAAATATGCATTCTGGTTTTTGGTTCATGTGCCTCCTTGATTTATCATAAGCTGTACAGTTGGTGTTGTAACACCAGTTCATCATAAAGCTACAGGTTTCGGCAAGTTTTCTGTCCTTCATATACATTCATCGGACTTTTCCTAAACAGTAACGATTAGAACAGTCAAGTGAAGTTTCTTACCAATGCATGATGGAAGGGTGTAATCCCAGGCTCTCCTTTCCCCAGTCATACATTTCAGCGTGCTGCTTCCGTGTAGAGTGTAACCTGGATTACAGCCATAAGAAATGGTGCTGCCAGCAAAGTGGCCCTGGTCACTGATTTTGTATCCAAACTGAGGCACACCAGGATCTTCACAGTGAGAGAGCTCAAAACCTGTGACGGGGGCACAGAACAAACTGAACTCACTGAGCCGAGAACATCTCATCTTGACAGCATAAATGGAAATGGCAGCACACATAACATCAAAATTCAAAGATGAGCCACTCAAGAAATAAAAGAGACTTATCCACTTGACCAAGAAATTATATCAGAATAATTTTTCACATGGTAAACTAGAATTTATAAATACTTCAGTGCCAGGTTATTTCAGAGTCAAGATGTGCTCCTGGATAATATAAAATTGTTCAAGTCTCAGATACTCTTTGTTCTTTTAATTCATTCCTCCTTGTTTATTCCTTGGCAAATGGAATTTAATGTTGGCAAGTGTGAGGTGGTCCACTTTGGTAGGAAGAATGGTAGGAAGGACTATTACTTACGTGGCGAAAAACTGCAGCAGGCGACGGTGCAGAGGGACCTCGGGGTCCTTGTGCATGAGTCGCAAAAACCCAGCTTGCAGGTGCAGCAGGTGGTCAGGAAGGCGAATGGGATGCTGGCCTTCATAGCGAGGGGGATTGAATATAAAAGTAGGGAGGTCTTGCTGCAGCTGTATAGGGCATTGGTGAGGCCGCAGCTGGAGTACTGTGTGCAGTTTTGGGCGCCGCACCTGCGCAAGGATATTTTGGCCCTGGAGGGAGTGCAGAGGAGGTTTACTAGGCTGATACCGGAGTTGAGGGGATTGAGCTATGAGGAGAGGCTGAATAAACTAGGCTTGTACTCGTTAGAGTTTAGAAGAACGAGGGGAGATCTCATTGAGACGTATAAGATGATGAATGGGATGGATAGGATAGAGGTGGAGAGACTCTTCCCGCTCAAAAAAGACAGTAGGACTAGGGGGCACAGCCTCAAGATAAAGGGGAGGCGGTTTAGAACGGAGTTGAGGAGGAACTTCTTCACTCAAAGGGTGGTGAATCTCTGGAATTCTCTGCCCGTTGAAGTGGTGGAGGCTGCCTCGCTAAATATTTTTAAGAAGCGGGTTGATGGGTTCTTGATAAGAGAGGGGATTAAGGGTTATGGGGAGAGGGCGGGAAAGTGGAACTGAGACACAACAGATCAGCCATGATCTTATTGAATGGTGGGGCAGGCTCGAAGGGCTAGATGGCCTACTCCTGCTCCTATTTCTTATGTTCTTATGTTCTTATTTAACTCAATGAATTCATCAAATTTTGAACTAAAAATGAGCAGACCTTCACGTACTCAAGTTTTTAACAAGAATATGATCCTGACCTCATGCGGTAACACGTTCAGCTTCCAGCACAAGTCATTATAAAGCAATCTGTATGGGTCAAACTTTTCCCCTTTGTGGAGAGAGACTTTGCAGCTCTGAAGCAGGCAAGATCAGTGTGTACATGTGGGATTACTTTCGGAAGCTTTCTTGTCAATTCTTGTTGCCAGCTGTGACTCATCGGATGTTACTAAGTCAGAAATTTGGGGGTTTAACTCTCGCTCCAGAACCTGAGCACAAAATTGTGGCTGACACCTAGTTAAATATTAATGGTCTTCAGCACCATCAAAGCCTGGAAATGTTCTTTCTATTCACCAAGGACAGGGGCCTTGTGTGTGAATGTATGCAGTTTCTAGCACACAAAAGAGAGCCACACTGTGGGTCTGACTGATAATATTTATTTGTTTGTCAGTGTAACTCTTTGCAAAATCAGGATTCTCTACTAAGTGCTGGCCAATCATAGACTCGTATGTGATATTGGACATTATGGGGAGAACTTTCTCGTTCTGTCTGCCACGGGAATCGTAACGGGTGAGAGGCGGACCACGCACAGATTCGTTGACCTCGGGTGGGATTTTCCAGTTTTGGGGCGAGCACGGCTGGAAAACCCCACCCCACGTTCTGAAATTTGCAAGCACGGCGAGTTGAATACACTCAGGAGTTTGGCTTGTTGTGAACAGCTGAAGGGGCATGCTGTTCGATGCCAGTGTTATTCCATTCTCCATGATGGTACCTCTGCCAATCAGAGTCCACTTTCCAACCAATCAGCACCCTCTTTTCATACAGTGTAAATTATGCTCATTTTGAGATTTGGCCTTCTGGCAAATCTGTCCCATCAGTGCAAGACTAAAAGCATGTGTCTTTTTTCAGCAATACTCTTAACTATTACTCGGAATGAGATTCCCTGCAGAAAGTTTGTGGAATTGAGTTCTAAATTATTGTGCAGAATTTCAAGAGTAACAAGTGCTGATAAAGGTGAAAGTTGGCATAGAGTTACAGGTGGTTGAGATTTAAACACATGCTTAAAATCCGCTTGAGAAAAAATGGTTTTGATGCATAGACGCCTGGCACCGGTACTGGTTAAAGAGAGAACTATTTCAATTAAAACAGGCTAGACAGATTACCTCTGCTGAATTGCTCCTTAGGTGTATTGGTGAGATGGATTAGACACAGTAAATGAGTGGAGTTACAGGGATAGAGTGGAGCAGAGGGCCTGGGTAAGATCCTCTGTCAGAGAGTTGGCGCAGACTTGATGGGTCAAATGGCCTCTTCTGCACTGTAGGGGTTTTTTTTAAGTACCTGCTTCCTTGAGCAACTTGCTGTGGAAATAAATAATCCCAGGTACTTAATGCGTTTTATCACGAATGGGAAGAGGATCAGGCCTGGTCGTAAAGGACAGCAATGTCCTCAACAACAACAAAAAGAACAACTTGACCCAGAAGATCAGAAAGTAGGATGGGTACAGATAGAAATTAAAAATAACAGGTTCAAGGTTGACAAAGTACTGATGGGACTAGTTTATAGGCCAATAAACACAGTTATTTACCAATGAACAGCACATTAAACAAGAAATAATCAAATGTTTTAACAAAGGCAGTGCAATAATCATGGAGGATTTGAATCTCGTATTAGGTCAGAAAACACTTTAATCAAGGAAAATGGACTAAGAACATGCTGGAAGAGTTTGTGTTTATCTTAAAAGGCATCGTCCCTTAAAGGCTTAATTCAAGCGTTGCTCCTGTTCCCAGAAAAGACAATGATCAGGATTCTCCCCCAAAAAATTCTAAGTCCCCAATTTGCATGACTTTTTTAGTGCAATTTTCAGAATGAATCTCCGACATACAGAGTGCCCGAGTGGAGAAGGGATAAAGCTATTTTATGCCTAGTAACATATAGTGAAGATAGGTTTATTTAGTAATCTCAAAGTAAAATATCCTCTGGGAAAAAGTGATCACAACATAACTGAATTCCATGCTAAGTTTGAGAGTGACTTACTTGACTCCAAGATATATGAAGTAAACATGGTCAATTACATTGGTATGTGGGGAAGAGTTTGCTTATGTTATTTAGGTAAATAGATTAAAATGTGTGGCGCTACATAAACAAGCAGGAAACATTGAAAGAAGCCACTTAAAATTTTCAGCAAGTAATTAAAGTAAACATTGTTCCCTTAGAAATGGAGACAGAAAAAATTATCTTGCGGAATGAAGAAATTGAACAAATATGCCACAAGAGTCAGTGCTAGGGTTTCAACAATTTAACATGTATATTAATGACTTAAACAATGAGGCCAAGAACAATGTATCAAAGTTTGGAGATAAAACAAAGCTGAGCGGAAATGTATACTCTGAGGAGGATGCACTGTCAGCAAGTATTGTGTGCAGTTTTGGTTTCCATATCTAAAGACGACAATAATTGCCTTGCATGTGCTACCATGAAGGTTCACTTAGTTCCCCATGGAATGAGAACAATGACCTGTAATGGGAGATTGTGTAAATTGGGCCTATTCTCCCTGGACCTTGTTTCAGTGAGTTCACCTCTCATTCAATCAACATTTTGAAGGTGTTTAACAGGGTACACACACAAGTTGTTTTCCCCTGGCTCGGATATCTAGAATACAAGAGCACATTTTCAGGTTAAGGAGTTGCTCATTAAGAGCTGGAATGAGGAGAAACTTCCTTCAATCAAGGATTTGTGAATCATTGAAAACGTCTACTCTAAATTACCGAAGATGATCCATTGTTGAGCATATTCAAAATGAAGATAAATAGATTGTTGATCCCTTAGGGAATCACAGGGTACAGGAACAGGGATTTTCAATTTTGGACTGGAAACTTGATCGATAGTTCACGTCTAGGTGCTGACTCCACATAACATGTTCCAGATACACCCAACACGATTTTCAAAGAACCAACTAAAAGCAGCCAACAGCCTCACTGTCCAATCAAGGACAACAGGTAGGGTTGAGGTTGAAAGATCCCCAGCACTCGGTGATTGGCAGTCCCAAGATGGGGACTGCTGATTTATGACGGTGAAAGAGAGATTGCCTCGACATGGAGACATAGTTTGAACAAAAAGAGGTCAGCGTTTAAGTTAAAGTGACTGCAGATGTCAAGCTTGGATAGCAAAGGAGAAACCCCTCCATGGGACGGAAAGCAGCCACAATGGTGTCTTGGCAGCTATTGTGTCGGGGAGCGGGGGGAGAGCGAAGGGGTCCCTCATGTGTTCCAACGCGTTACCTCCTTACATCCTGTCCTGAGTCAGCTACATGAGCCTGGACATGGGTCAGGTTGATGCAGACATCCTGCATTCCCAATTGAAAATCAGAAGTCAACAGAAAAACAGAGCGGGATTTTATGGACATGCCCACTCCAAAACCAGAAAATCTGACCAAAGATTAAAGGAGCTTTGCATGGTTTAGCCCCGCTTGTTATGATTCTCGTGGCAGGCAGGATGGGAAAATTCTCCCCCGCTAATGTTTCCCATGGATCGTAATGATTGGCTTGAGTTGGATGTCCTCCAGGAAGCAGTGGGCAATTGACCCAAAGAGTCACTTGCAATGAAAATGGCTCCGGATCACGATTGTTCTGGTGAACCATCTCAAGAGGGCTGGGGGTGTGAAATAGCACACCGCTCCACTTCTGATTCAGACCCCATAACAATTTCAAAATCCCAGCCAGGCAGCAGGCAAGTGTATAAAAATGAGGTTAGTTATAATTACATATTATATATGTTATATATAGTTATATATAACAATTAGTTATAATTGTATTCATTAGCAGAGCATGCACAGGGGACTGTGTGCTCTACAGCTGCTCCTATTTCCCACATAAATCATCAGTGAATATGAAGGTTTTTGTTGTATCTTTTGAAGAGCAGCAGTGGGTTTCATGGAGTTTGTCGGCAGCTTTTTCTGTAAGCAACATCATCAAAAAAAACACACAAGTGGTCATTTATCTTGTGTGTTGCTTATGGCACCTTAACAGGTACAAATGAGCTTGCCCTTTTGTCGATGTAGCAAATAACAATGACCTTGATCTGACTGGCCGCTCGTGCCCCACGGCTCCTGCAGCAAGGACAGAGAATTTGGCACCCAGACAAATCTCCGTTCACCGCAACGGGTCCAAAAACTCCCGCCAGCATAAATGGTCGTTATTTCACACATAATTAATCGGCTGTGATGAGCTTTGCATGCGAAACGTGCTGCAATATCTAAGTTCTTTCTATCGTGGGCAAAGTGACAAGTGAGAGCTGTTGGCAGCATTGGGACTCCAGCTAATATCAGTTTGGTGTGACACCTTCTAATGTTATGTCATAAAACATTAAAACTATAGTCATTTTTCGTTTACGTCTCATAGCGCAATGTAAATCTACCCCTTTCATCACCAATTTCTTGGCTAGAATCCTTGACGTTATGATGTGTTTTTGTCAATGTCATCTCAGTTCAAATAGAATTGAAGTTATTTTTCTGTCTGATACATGAATGAATGGGTCTTTCTGTGGTAAAGGTTTTAAGATGCCTTAAATCTAAGAATCCTTCAACTTGAAAGGCATGGTTGAAATATTACATGACAAATAATGCTCCTACAGGTTTCACGGAGAAATATTGCACAAGATATACATCACAGCAGAAGATGTTGTACTTTGGAAATTCTCTTTCTGACCTTCCAAAAAATCCAAAAGAGAACTTAAATTCTGAGTGAACAACTAAAAATAGCTTGGTTAAAATTGATACGGGGCACAATGGTTAGCACTGGTGCTTCACAGCACCAGGAACCAGGACTCAATTCCAGCCTCTGTATGTGTGAAGTTTACACATTCTCCCTGTGTCTGCGTGGGTTTCCTCCAGTTTCATCCAAAGACGTGCGGGTTCGGTTAATTGGCCGTGCCAAATTACTCCTTGTCAGGGGACTAGCAGAGTAAATTACATGTGGTTATGAGGATAGGGTGGGATTGTTGCTGGTGCAGGCTCAATTGGCCAAATAGCCTCCTTCTCCACTGCAAGGATTCTGTGATTCTATGTCATTGGCTAGAAGGCGTTCAAAAAGGCCTTCTTTCGTGGGACTGGGATTGCAACATTTGCAAAGTTAACCAGATTTATAAATTCTATTAAATCTACAGTTAACAAAATTGACAATTTGATTGCCTAAGGATAAAATGCATCAGAATAATTGCATTCTCGATTATTTTGCATTGAATTCAGCATTAAATTCACCATGTAATGGCTGTTCGCAGAGCTCAGCTCAACAATCATTATCTTCCATGAACTCAGATTATGTTAAAGATAAATCAAACTCATGAGGTAATATTTAGAAAACACTTATTTCTTTAGTGATATAAATTGCACTGAAACTGATTCCTATATGATTTATTTATGATATTGTCCATGGATGTCACACTATAAGATTTCGAGTTGACCACATGGAATTTTCAAAAATGTGCACCAGGTAAACAAGGGTTTGACTGTGAAAAAAAAACTTTTCCTTGTCCTTCTCTGTCCACATCTGTTCAGTTTACCTGAAGGAGGCAGCCACGACAACCTTAGTGAGAACTCTCATCAAGTCCAACAGGATTATTTGGAATCACAAGCTTTCGAAGCATTGATCCTTGTGATTCCAAATGAACCTGTTGGACTTCACTTGTGTCTTGTAAGACTTCTTCCTGTGCCCACCCCAGTCCAACATTGGCATTGCCACGTCATGACCACCGTAATGGAAGAGACGCTTAACTCATTTGGATCATCTCACCCACTAACCAAACAAGATTTTTTAAAGAGCCTTTGAAGAAGACAGTACCCCATTTAAAGAATCTTTTATTTTCAAGTAGTTTCAGCACGCTAAAAGGATGTCTTGAATGACAGAGCCTTTTACGTTTTGATCGAAGCTAAACAAAGGGTCAAGGTCTGCTCAAGTGAACTTTACTCATCGAAAATTAATGAAAAAAATTTCCAATGTAACAGCTGATCTATTAGAATTGTGCCGGTAATAATTTATTTACATGACTTTGGAATTAATGAATCACTATCACAACTGTAAATTTCAACTGGGCACAGAATTTGTACTGCCTAAAATCTGGCTCTTATACACAGCAAACAGTATAATGAGCTCCCCTGAAAATACAACACAAATATGGTTAAAACACTCACCAGTGTAAACGAGTTGGAAACCTTCATCAGTTGCTTTGGAATCCGTATTGAACTCCAGCCACAGGTGATTGGATGTACTGCTCAAAGTTATCCCCGTCATCCCAGTCCCAGAGAAAGCCCCGAGAAGATGGGCATAACTGTCTTTTCCATCATAAATCTAACAAGAGGAACACATTAACAGATAATTTCACATTAGATAAATTGGCAGATGCAGAAACGAGAGTAAAAATAGAGCCAATGCAATAGAAGAATCACATAATTACTACATCATGTTAACGTTCTGATTAGGCATCATGGGGCAGAGATGACAATTGGCTCTTTAGACTTTAAACTTGTACAAAAATATGAAAATCCTCTCTTGTGAGCAAAAGTCAGTGATGAAACTGATAACACAAGGACCAGTAAGAAAAGGCTTGTCACTCCACAGGGCTGCCCATGCTCATTCTCTTTCCTTCATGCCTTTGTGCCAGCATCCAGACTTTCTGAACTCGTTGTGATATGTTGAATGGTCTCTGATAAGCAGGTAGATTGCTGAACAATGGAATAATTGAAACATATTAAAACTTGCAGCAGCCAGTCAGCACTGATTCCCATCTTCCCTTCCAAAACTTTCTTAGCTGGATTTATGCAGAAATCTTTGACCCCCACTTCTATTTTTTGTACCAATATCTAACTGGGCGACACTGGTTCTCTTTTTCAATGTTATTAGTGTCGCAGGTGGACTTACATTAACATTGCAATGAAATTGCTATGAATGCCTCCTTGTTGCTCCACTCCAGTGCCTGTTCGGGTACACTGAGGGAGAATTTTAGTATGAACAACGCACTTAACCATCACATCTTTTGGACTGTGAGAAAACTGGAGCACCCGGAGGAAACCCACGCAGACACGGGAAGAGAATGTGTAAACTCTGCACAGACAGTGACCCAAGTTGTCAATCAAACCCAGATTCCTGGCACTGTGAGGCAGCAGTGCTAACCACTGTGCCACCGTGCCGCCCTGCTTTATATTAACAGAACACATCACTTGAAACTCATGCCTTAATGGAATTGGAAATAATGCTGATGATGTATCTATGTATCATTGAGGTTTTTTTATTCCAAAGGAGAATAGTTTGAAAAGCTTACTTGTTTTGTATGATAAGATGTGATTATGGAGTGAATGGTAAAATTTTCCATGATTTCAAAAGTGTGTCAAATCATCTCTGAATGATAATGTTTGAAACTTGGCAAAGAAAAGCTGCATAACGTGAGTGGGATTATCCGTTGACTTGCTAGTGTTGACCACAAAAGTCTTGCAGGCTCAGAATGTGTAAAATGGGTTCGTTATCCATTTGGAGTTGTACGGTATGGGGTGGGAACCAAAATTCGCCAGGTTTCTACTACAAGCAGTAATGACCAAAATCACTGACAAGTGAGAGCAGCTAAGTCTTCCTCTAAGTCTTCCAGTTGTCCCCTTGCGCTCTCTATTAAAATACAGTTTTAGGGACACTTCGAGGCAACGTTGAGAAAGCCAGCACACACACATTCTGTACACCGAGTCGTAGCTTTGCCAAATGGCAACTATTGTGAACCAGTCCATAATAGATATTTGAAAGTTCCAAAGGTCACACCAGTGAGGATGGCTTGATTAACAATTAACACATTTTTATTTGACGATTTTACAAAAATATTGTCCTCTACTTCATCCTCATAAACATGCGACCGTGTCTCTCCTGGCATAATTCCAACCTCGCTAGCGGACAAGGCATCTCTGTCATAGCTATACAGAGATGTTGCACCGCACTGATGATATCAAACTTATTTGAATCATCAGTGTGAACTCCAAGAAGTTTGCCATGGGCATCGGCACATAACACGGCAGTTCACGGGGCGGCACGGTGGCACAGTGGTTAGCATTGCTGCTTCACAGCGCCAGGACCCGGGTTCAATTTTGGCCTTGGGTCACTGTCTGTGTGGAGTTTGCACATTCTCCTTGCGTCTATCAGGGTTTCCTCCGGGTGTTCCGGTTTCCTCCGCAGTCCAAAGATGTGCGGGTTAGGCTTGATTGACCGTGCTAAATTGCCCCTAGTGTCAGGAAATTAGCAGGGTAAATATGTGGGGTTGCAGGAACAGAGCCTGGGTGGGATTGTTGTCGATGCAGACTTCAGGGGCCAAATGGCCTCCTTCTGCACTGTAGGGATTCTGTGATTGCAAGTGGCAAGCCTCAACAAAGTCCAAGGAGGCACAGATTGCAAATAACTGGCCATGTGTGTTCATTTTCTCAAGACACCCTATTATAAAAGGAAGGAGCTAGAAATGGAAGAATTCCACTCCCTCCATTTTGAATTCAGTTGTGACCAGAACTGCATCATCTCAAAAGTGAATATAAACGGCCATAATACATTTATTTTATGGCAGTTCACTACGTCTACACTCTTCAACTTGAAAGAGAGTGTCTCAATTTTGAGTGATCAAGACTATCTTCAGCAGCCATGACTGCCAACACCCATCTCTGCTCTGCCCATCAGTTCAATGAACTCCATGCATACTGAATACGCAGCGTGGTGCACACCTCAGCCATTCAAGAAGGACAGAGAGGAACAAGAACATCTTCTACAGACAACTGGTGGTTAAAGGTAAAACCAGGGAAAGCACTCTTCTACTTCTGTGGCTTTTCAGAAGAAAGATTTTCCCTTGAGTACTTTATCTGGCCAATATATTAACTGTCTTGATTTCCATCTCTTTCATTGCACACCTAATCATGAAGTGATCTGAGTTCTGTGCGTTCAATAACTTCAATAGATGGCATTCATTTTATCGACCTAATGAATCCAACCTCCAAATCTTTGCTAAAGGAAAAGTAAGTCCACAAGGTGGCATTGAAGAATGTCAGAAAGATGTTGAATTAATCTTGACTGGAAGATTATTGATTTAATGCAAAGTTATGGCCAGGCTTACAGTATGAATCTATCCAAATTTCTGACATCTATTAGTCATCATTAAAATCAAAATGACATCATCTTCCCCTTTCTTAGTGTGATATTCCTACACAACAGAGTAGAATAGAACAATATACACAACTGAATAGAATATAGAACATAATAGAATATTCAACAGAACAGAAAAGAATAAACACAATTACAATAGAATATCAAGCAGCCATGCCCCTCATGAACCAAAATCTGTGCAATCTTTTCCTCAGTGGATGAGGAAGACAGATACATGAACACTTACCCTTAATTAAAGAACTGATTGCACAGAATCCCTAACACATTTTTAGAGTGGTAAATAGCTATACTCTGCAGAGTGGTCAATAACAACAAATAACCATAATCTTGACATTTATGCTCTAGAAACTAGATGTATTTACAATTATCAACTTCACATAAACACTAAGATGGTGACAGCAAAGCATTTGGAAAACACCAACAACTTTTGTGAATATAGCATCTTAAACATTATAAAATGTCCAACAAATTTCACAGGAGAATTATAAAACAAAACATGACACTGAGCCAGAGAAGGAGATATTAGCGATTACCACATGTTTGTTCCATGAAGCAAGTTTTAAGGAGTGAGTTAAAGTAGCAAAGTGGGGCGAAGAGGCACGGAGGTTGAGGCAGAGAATGCCAGAACTTGGGGCCAAGGCGTGGTGGAGCAATTGAAATAGAGATTGCATCAAACACCAGAATTAGAGGGTCACAGATATCTTGGAGGGTTACAGGTGTTGTGATATGATGGATGTGTTTCGTTAAGGGGCCCATAACTTAATCTGCTGTCAATCATTACCACCAACACAGGATATGCAGCATCAGCCCCAACTCTGTGTGGAAGATAAAGTCGGCACACTGAATGGCCTTGAACAATGCCAGAATTCAATCTATTCTGCACTCACTTTTATAGCAACAAAAGCCAAGGAAAGATGTGCCTGAAACTTCTTCCAGTCAACACTGTTTTCAGAAGTATCCTCCAGTAAGAACCCCATCCTTGTTTCCTTGTCATCCTTGTTTGATTTGAACAGAGAGATCAGATCGAAGAACGTATCACTGGAACTGGATCAGATTGCAGAGATAGTGAAGCTGAGGAAATTGAGGGATTTGAAATCAAGAATGTTGATTTTATAAACAAGACAAAGTAGGTCAGAAAGATCAGAGGAGACAAAGGTGCAAGTGAAAGTTTCAGCTGAGACAAGGGATACCAAAAGTCATGACGTGGGAGCTCGAAAAGAAGCGATTGTAAGTGATATTCCGGCTACAGTTAGTTAGGTGAGAATGGAATCACGAGAGGACAGCCCCAACCAGCTGGATGACAGTGGTCAACCATGTCAAAGGTTGAAGACAAGTCAGGAAAGACTAGCAATGAAGTTTACTGATGTCATTTGTTACATTGATAAGAGCTGTTTCGATACTGCGCCATGGGTGGAAACCGGATTGGAGGAATTCATCTACACTGAAGGACTTCAGAGAAGACAGTGAAATGCAAGGTGGGATGATAGTTTGCAAAGACTTTGGGGTCAAGGGATTTTTGTGGAGGGGTTAATGATAACAGATTTGAAGACAACACCTGAAAAAGAGAACTCTGTGGAGTATTTGTCAACATGGCACTAGGAAGTGAAGTTGAGTAATCAGAAGTTAGTGGGAGTTAGATTGAAGCAAGAGAAGGAAGGTCTTGTGCACAAAGTGAGCTCACGGGGGGCTCTACAGGACATGGAAAGGAAACTCAGGAATGGTGCAAATTCAGTGCGAGGTTTGGGGGGAGGGGTTAATTCGGAGATGTTTGGACAGGCGGGTTAGTGGAAAGGAGAAACACTAAGACAGAGGAGAAGAAGTTGATGAAATGTTCTCAACCTTAGTAACAAAGGAATTGATAAATCCATTGCAAATATTGCTGGAGATGAAGATGAAAGATCACGGGAGAGGATTTGAGAATACAGCTTGCAGCAGAGCGAAGAAACCAAGTATTATCTTTGCTTTCCAGGACAACCCTGAAATAGTGGGCAGATTTAGCAGGTGACAGCAGAACCTGATAGTGTTAACTGGTTCAGCCATGCCTGTTGGTCGATAGCTAAACTAGTTTCCTGCCATATCCTTTCAAGCATATGGAATTACCCTGGCAGCTATTATTATGGCTTCTCCAATGTATATTTCTTCCAGAATCATTCATTTTGCTGAGAAAGAGACATTTTCATTGAAGGTTTTTGTCTTGCAATCATCAGGACAGCTCACAAGAATACCAATGTCAGGAAGAGCTGATTGGTTGGCAAGTGGATTCTCACTGGTAGAGGCATTACCGTGGGAGATGCACCAGTTGATGGTAATTGACAATTATTTGCCAAGCATAGTTTGAAATTTAAACCAGGCAGTTTGACCCTGGCTGATCAAGGCACTGTCAGAACATAGAACATTACAGCGCAGTACAGGCCCTTCGGCCCTTGATGTTGCGCCGACCAGTGGAACCAATCTAATGACCCTCTAACCTAAACTATTCCAATGTTATCCATATGCCTATCCACTGACCATTTGAACGCCCTTAAAGTTGACGAGTTCACAACTGCTGCAGGCGGGGCATTCCACACCGTTACTACCCTCTGAGTAAAGAACCTACCTCTGACATCTGTCCTATAATTACCACCCCTTAATTTAAAGCTCTGTCCCCTTGTGTTAGCCATCACCATCCGGGGAAAAATGTTCTGAGGAATATTTCAGCAAATTTATTCGTTTAGCTGAAACAGGCGCAACGTATATACAAGTTGTTTGTGTCTGCAAAGATCAGGCCCCTGCACATTATTATCTGTAGCATCCAACCTTATTTATCCTTTTTTAAAATTTATTCTTATCTGTTTATTCTTTCATGGGATGTGGGCAGCACTGGAGAGTCCAGCATCTGTTGCCCATCCCTAATTGATCTTGAACCGAATGACTTAATGGATAATTTCAGAGGACGGTTCAGGTTCAACTATCTTGCTATGGATCTGGACTCACATGTAGGCCAGACCAGAGAAGGATGGCAGATTTCCTTCCCGACAGGACACTGGTCAACCAGATGGGCTTTTCCGGCAATTGATGATTAGTTTCATAGCCACCGTCACTGAAACTAGCTTTCAATTCCAGGTTTTATTTTTTGAATTTAAATTCCACCATCTACTATGGTGGGATTTGACATTGGGTCCCCCAGAGTTTTAACCCAGGCCTCTCGATTACTCGTCCAGTGACAGTATGCCACCGCCTCCAACTAAAATCTGCAAGTTGTGTGGAAAAAAAAAACAATGGTCCAGAATTTGGATCACGTGCCAATCGAGATGTAATCACATCATAATGGATACAGCAATAATCCCTACAGTGCAGAAGATGGCCATTTGGCTCATTGAGTTTGTACCAACTCTCTGACAGAGTATCATTCTCAAGCTCTCTCCCCCACCCCATCCCCACAACTCCACACATTTACTGTGGTGATCCACCTAATCTCCACATGTTGGGGCTGTCAGGGATCATTAAATAAACCTGGGGAAGTGTATTCACCAGATTAATTAATCTGTTATCAGCAAGATATGGATGCCAAGCATGCTCCTGGAAAGGCCAGTTGAGGTGTGTGGTATGCAGAGGCCTGAGGCATGGAGATAGGGAGCTGTGGCGGTGCGGGAAATGGAGAGGTGGCATGAGCCTGGTTGACAGTTCCCTGTGAATTAAACATGGGGGCCAGACAATCCTGTCTGCTCCCCCAGGCTTCACAATAAATTAAAATGTGTTCATTTGGGTGAAAGTTTCCCACTGACCATTTAATAATCATCGATGCAAACTGCCCAAGAACACTGACAACAAGATTCATAACACAAACTACAGTGAGTTATTAACGTTCTGCAAAGACATGCTCAGTGGTGAAAGGATTGAAATTGGACTCTGCTCTCTGTCAGTCAGTTTGTTTGGAGGAAAAGGCACCATTTTACCAGTGCTATAACTCAGATCCCAAGGATGCCTGAAACGCATCTGATTCTCCTTTGGGTCAGGCAATACAAACAGGCATCCCCCCAGCATCTTCCTAAAACAGAGGTTCGGGCCCTTGTAAAAGCTAACATCTGTTTCACAAGTTTTCTTGGACATTCCTTCAGACTAAGCAAACAACCTCCATTCATTTTTTTTTGGGTGCTTCAGCAATGTTTCCAACAGTCCTTCCTGGGACAGCTCGAGGCCAAATTAAATTTAGAAGTATTTTCTTTTCAGTTCATTTAAATATAGATCCAGGAGGCACCTCCGAGAATCGCAGAATCCCAACAGTGCAGAAGGAGGCCATTCGGCCCATCAAGTCGTCACCAATTCTCTGAAAGAGTATTGTCATCAAGCCCTCTCCCCCGCATTATCCCCATAATCCCACACATTTCCCACGGTCAATCCATCTAACTTACATATCTTTGGACTGTAGGAGTAAACTAGAGCACCCAGACAGACACCAGAGAATGTGCAAACTCCACACAGTCACCCAAGGCTAGAATCGAACCCGGGCACTGTGAGGCAGCAATGTTAACCACTGTGCCAACATGTCACCCTGTAGAGGTCCATTCTGATGCAGGTGATGGCCATGCATCTACGGATGCAATCTATGTCACACTTGGAGGAGAGGTCGTGTTTAATAATTAGTTTGAAGTTTAGTTATCAGTCATGATCCAATCATCAAAGTAAGTTGTTCCAGGCATCAGCAGACATAATGAATTTATGTAGTAACAAAGAGTTCCTTTAACTAACACATCCTGTCTGTATTACTTGCCCACAAGTGGCATAATGGCATAGTGGTTAGCACTGCTACCTCAGCGCCAGGGACCCAGGTTTGGTTCCTGGCTTGGGTCACTGTCTGTGCAGAGTCTGCACATTCTTCCAGTGTCTGTGTGGGTTTCCTCCGGGTGCTCCGGTTTCTTCCCACAGTCTGAAAGACGTGCTGGTTAGGTGCATTGGCCATGCTAAATTCTCCCTCAGTGTACTCGAACAGGCATCAGAGTGTTGTGTAGCCAAACAGGCCACCTAAAACGGCAATTTGTGAAGAACTCTGGGACAATTGGGCAAGAACTAAAACAGCAGTCTGCCACCTAAAAGGCAGAGATAAACAGGCCGCAGCTCAGACGACGGAATACACAGAATATGGGTCATCTCCAGGACAAAAGGGACTTTCTGGTCAAATTGGGTTGTTTCCCAGACAAAGGGGCACCTTAACCCCTTAATTGGGAGGGAGGTGTGTGTCCTATGTGCCCCCAGCATCTACAGACATGGCCGTTGGGAACACACCCAGAGATTGGCGTGGCAGCACATGATTGGACTTTATCGATCAGGTCCTGATCGATTGATTGACAATGGCCAAAATGGGCATGAAACCCAATAGGATATAAAGGGTGTTGCACAACCAAGAATCTCTCTCTCTCTCTGACCTCACGAGTGAGCTACAACAACGGTGACTGTCGCCAGCGACAACCAGCACAAGGAGAGCCACCACACCCGAAAAGGAAGGAAGACCAGAGCCAGAGCGTCAGACCAGACCACACAGAGGACGGTTGAGACCAGCGCACAGGTAAAGGCCAATATCTGCTTGGGTATTTGCCAGTCACACAAAGTTAAGTCAAGGTCTTGTATTGGACTTGAACTTTAGTATTATTTGTAACATAACTTATTGTTGGTTGGGTGGGTGATTATTGATTGTGTATTTTAAATAAATATTGTTTGCACCAACTAGAAGTTTACTCGCAATTCTTTGTCCACTGTATAAAACAGACTGTGCGGCAGGCACAACAGTGGCGACTAGTGGATTTTCACAGTAACTTCATTGCGGTGTTAATGAAAGCCGACTTGTGGTGAATAAATAAACGTTAAACTTTCATTTTTGTACTTATTGTAAAGAATTCTGTGGAAGATGTGACAATTTACTTGGTACATAAAGTAGTCTGTTGCTATTTGGAACAGAAAGTCTCTTATTAATCTCCTCTCCAATCTCAATCAAACAATTGTAATTGACTTTAAATCTTGCAAATAAGTTCAAGATTTTACGCAGTGATTTCATTCATGAAGAGGAGATGAGTGTGAATCATCCCACTGTGTAATTCCAGCCATTTCCTGGTCTTATTTCACCTTTACAAATAATTAGTATGAAAACAAATGCTTTTGAACAAAAGGCCATTGCCTCCAGCAAGATTTCATCTTGAATGAGAAGCCAATGAATATTCAGATGAACCCATAATAGATCTCCCAGCTCCTTAGCACTATTTCAGTCTGCTTCTTGGATGCCTCTATCCACAGCTCACTGGATGAACACCGAGACCCAGTTTGAGCTTCAGGTCTCCAGGTTCTGCTGCTTATCCCACAGAGCTTACTCAAACCAACCTCCTACCCACAGCCCACTTCCGCTGCCTTGGAAAAGCAGCCAGCGTAATTAGGGAACCCACACACCATGGGCATTCTCTCTTCCACCTTCTTCTTTCGGGAAAAAGATACAAACATCTGAGAACATGTACCAACCGAGTCAAGAATAGGTTCTTCCCTGTCGCCATCAGACTTTTGAATGGACCGACCTCACATTAAATTGATAAAAGCAAATTACTGCGGATGCTGGAATCTGAAACCAAAAGAATAAATGCTGGAAAATCTCAGCAGGTCTGGCAACATCTGTAAGGAGAGAAAAGAGCTGATGTTTCAAAATGTCAGCTCTTTCCTGTCAGACCTGCTGAGATTTTCCAGCATTTTCACATTAAGTTGATCTTTCCCGACACCCCCGCTATGACTGTAACACTACATCCTGCACTCTCTCTTTTCCTTCTCTGTGAACGGTATGCTTTGTCTGTATAGCGCGCAAGAAACAATACTTTTCACTGTACACCAATACATGTGATAATAATAAAATCAAAGAATTATGTGCCTGAAAGAAAGTGAAATTAATCTTCAGCCAAAATCTGTACGTAAATCAGGCAATACTGAGATGTATTAATGAAGATGGAATGAATAATGTTCCTTATCCAAAATTATCTTGTAATCCTGTAAACCTATTTACTGATTCCGACTGAAGTGTGTTCTTGAAGTCTTCTATGAGACTGTGGGGGCCTACGATTGCTGTGAGCAGAAGCAGTGAATCAGACACAACATTTTGCAAGAATCAGGAAACAAGATTCTCACCGGTGAGATCTCAGTTCCTGATTTTCTCCACTCCTTGCCAGTGACGTAACAAAGATCCCACCCAGAAATGACAGGGGACTTGATTTAAATACATTATATTAAATATAAATACACATTAAGGGCTTTTCTGCTGTTTGTTTCCCCCCTCACCGACGTGATATCAATTGCTCTTGCAAAACATCAAGCGGTCGAGGGGAACCTTGAAGTATCGACCCTGGAGGAGGGGGGGGAGGGGGGAGCAGGGACATGCCTGGGCATGGGTTGCCCCCGTGTTTGTGTGGGGTGAGTAGGGTGGGCTTCTTATATCTGTAAGGAGAGGGGTGAAGACACTTTTTTCAGCACCCATCGAAGTGTAAAATTCCACCCAATGGGTCGAATTCTCCAACCTGGGAGTAAGTAACATGGCTCGGGTGGGAATAGGGGACATTTCCACTTTTGGAGGCCAGTAGAAAACCACACCATATCTTTCACCTCTGTGTCATTAACAATTCATCCAGGGGTTTTAGCAGGACGCAGACTGGTTTCTCGCCAGCCTCCAGCGAAATTCCCGATACAGCCATTGCGGGTATTATAAGATCCTGTCACTTCACTTCACATTTTTTGGGCCTCTTGCCGCTGTCTGTCTTTGATCCCATCAGCAAGGGCATGGGAAACTTCCGCCCAGGCTGGAATGTGATTCTGGAAATGGAAAGGGCCTCGCGCTGAAACAAACTCTAGCCTCATGCAACAGCCAGAAAGGAAGTCTCTTCTTAAACCAGTGAGCGTCAGGTAAATTGAAGAGTAGTGCCATCACATTGGCTGAGATGAGCCAATCCAGCACAGGCAAGGAATCTGATCCCAAATTTTACAGGTCATAGAAAATCATTTGCACTGATAGTACTAACATACTCACCACTTTCTTCAATGTGGTTGAAACGAAAAATCATAGAATTCCTACAGTGCCGATGAGGCCATTCGGCCCATCGAGTCTGCACCAACAACAATCCCACTCAGGCATGATCCCCATAACCCCATGTATTTACCTTGCGAATCCCCCTGGCATTAAGGGGCAATTAGCATGGCCAATCAACCTAGCCTGCATACCTTTTCAACTGTAGGAGGAAACTGAAGCACCTTGAGGGAACTAATGCAAACATGGGGAGAACATGCAAACTCCACACAGACAGTCACTTCAGACTGAAATTGAACCTGGGTCCCTGGTGCTGCTGAGAGACAGCAGTGCTTACTGCTGTGACACTATGTCAGAATATTAATTTCAATAGGCAGTGTATTTATCAACTGAGCCAGATCGAGGACTATAGAAAATTGTTATTTTGCACCATTGGATGAAACACAACCTCTGTCTTACTGTTCCATCGCTCAGCAACAAGAATCAGCAAGTTTTTTTTCCAATCAATACTATTCAGCAAAATAAACAACCACAGTAAAAATTGCAATTTAATGCATTTTTCTTTCATGAAACATTAAAATGGAAATTTTACTGAATTGAATTTGAAATGATTGTTTTCTATTTTCATATGGCTCAGAGTCCACGCAATCAACCTTCATCCCATTACTCATCAGGGAATCAATAATATTGAGTAAAGCTTCTATTCCTTTTGTCCAGTTTCATGTCACACAGTCAAGATGCTGTTTTGTCAAAGGGCAACTCTGAAATAATGGAGACTGGGGCTGTGAAAAAAATAAACAACGCTTGTCTTTTTGGATCAACTGGTTGATCTGTGATGGCAGAATGCAAAACAAAATGCATTCCTCTTCCTGCTGCTTCACATTCTCTTTCTCTTGCTCCTCTTTGTCTTTCTGTTTACCTCAACATTATTCCTTCTTTCTCTTTACGGATCAATTTTTTTCTCATGTTCTTCGTTTACTCCCTTTCAATGATGCTGCTCTCTGAAACATACTTTCTGTCTGTTTCTCACAATTCCTCTTCCTCTCAGGATGCTCACTTCCCTCCTTGAGATCTGATATTCTTGAATTTTTCACCCGTTTGCCTGGGGAAATATTTAACTGGTTACAGAAGTCCCACCGATGAGCTGGAAGCAGGAGGGCAATCTTCCTTTTGCCCGAGGAGGCACCCTCCTGGTGGTGATCTTTGAGATAGCTATCACCAGGGCCCCCACCCGATTAAAATCTGCAGCCTGCCACCAAAGATTTGCCAGCCCAGTTCGAGGGCCAGCAGGTCAGTCATGTCACCCACCGTGGTCAATGGCTGCAGCTGCAGGGAGAGGGTACCTCAATGGTTGAGATGTCTTCAAAGAAGGTTAGCTGAGTTGGGGGAGGCAAGGATCAGGCAGTGATGGAGAAGGTGGGGGGTGGGTTTGCAGGACAATAGCCCATGGATCTCCCTGAAAAGGTCACCTCTTCCTCAGTGCACAATTTGGGGCTGCTGCTTTTACTGAGTGGTCTCCCTACATGATTACAGGAAATTGCCCCCATATTGAGGGCAAAATACCACAAAAATTGGAGTGGCCCTTAGTTGGCCACTTAATTGGCTCAACTGGGCTCTTGGCAGGTGGCTAGTTAATTCACATCCCTGGTGACAGATTATGAGAGTCCAGCCCTCTGGTCAATGCACAACATGATGTCTTTCCATGAGTTTGAATCTCTTGGCTTCTGGCAACACCATAATCTATGCAACTTTCTTGGCAGAAGTCCAACCATTTACTGAAAGGCGATTCCTCTCAGCACTATGCTGGATGACGTTCACACCTTACCACAAACTAGACTCGATCAACTGGCTCCCGCCTTCGAATTCTTAATTTCCAACCTTCACCCCATTTCCCTTTCATGATGGATGCAAGCATGAAAATGTGGGCTGGGATATCGGTGAATATTAACTCCTTTGAAAAGGCATCCTTCAAACCAAACCTTGGTGAACTGTGACTCTAGTCAAGTACATCATGACTTATTTGCTCAATACCTGCGCTTATCACGCCTGTATTTTTCTCCAGCTTTATGTGGAAGAAAAGCAGAGTTGAAAAACACTTGAACGTATCAACACTTGCAAATGGCACTAATTTTAAGCTGAGGCTAACTCACGCAGTTCCTGGTGTGTTCACAGTGTCACTGCCTTGCTGATCCTTTCAGTGATGGACAGTTAAATGCTTCTTACTAACCATGTACTCCTGGCTCTTGTTCAACTCTGATATTATAAAGTTTCTTTTTCTCTGTGTGATGAAAGTGACCAAAGATGTTGCCCATTCCCATCTCAGACGATCTCATTTCCACGAGAAAGCGAAACCACGTTAGAATAACTGAACTTTAATTCAAGACAACTGACCCAGAAATGTAGATCGTAAAATGTAATTTGTGAAAAAAAAAGGTGGGATATGAGTACTTAAATTGAGCCTCACATTTCCAAATTGTGCTTAATGGCACGTCCAATAATGTTAGTAAGTGGAGCGTTACGGTAGTGGGTAAGGTTCATGCACAAATTATAAAGGACAAGTTTAGTAACTGCTGTGCACTTATTCTTCTTATTAATTTTACACTATCATTTCTGTTACGTTCATCAACTTGACAATGTATAATTAGAAGATGTGCAGTTAGGGTCAATGGTCATCACACATCATTGTTACAAATGTTTCTTGATCTGCATCTTGGGAGAGATTAGTAGCACTGTCTAAAAAACCAAGAGCTGGTTTCGCTATGAAAATGCAACAAGTTCCATATATTTAGTCAATCACAACACATTTTGGTGAAAATGCTGACTGGGATTGTTCAAACTCACCAAGTAGAGCATCACTAGTTCAAATCAGATTGAAATTTGAAGTATAATTTGCAATAGAATGCCATTTTGAAGTAGCAATCAACTTAAATAGAAGGTTGTCAAAGGATGCAGTGGGAGGTAGATCAGTTGCAGATGTGGGCAGAAAAATCACAGATGGAATTTAATCTGGGCAAGTGTGAGGTGCTGCACTTTGGCAGGTCAAATGTTAAGGAAGTATACAGTTAGTAACAGAACCCTGAACAGCACTGATACACAGAGGGATCTTGGGGTTCAAGACCACAGCTCCCTGGAAGTTGCTACACAAGCAGATAGGGTGGTAAAGAAGGCATATGGCATGCCTGTCTTTGTTGGTGGGGGCACTGAGTACAAGAGTCAGGATGTCACGGTCAGCTTTATAACTTCAGATAGGCCGCATTTAGAGTATTGCGTTCAATTTGTTCCAGGAGGATTGTGGGTACACTGGAGAGTGCATTGGAGTGTGCAGAGAAGGTTCACAAGGATGTTGCCGGGACTAGAGAAGCTGAGTTACAGAGAGAGGGATTGAATAGGTTAGGACTTTATTCCCTGGAGCGTAGAAAAATGAGGGGAGATTTGATAGAGGTGTATAAGATTTTGATGGGTATAGACAGAATGAATGCAAGCAGGCTTTTTCCACTGAGGCTTGGAGAGAAAAAAAAACAGAGGGCATGGGTTAAGGGTGAAAGGAGAAAAGTTTAAAGGGAATATTAGTGGGGGGGCTTCTTCACGCAGAGAGTGGTGCGAGTGTGGAATGAGCTGCTGGATAAAGTAGGAAATGCGGGGTCACTTTTAACATTTAAGAAAAACTTGGATGGGTTCACGGATGAGAGGGGTGTGGAGGGATATGGTCCAAGTGCAGGTCAGTGGAACTCGGCAAAAAATGGTTCGGCACAGACAAGAAGGGCCAAAAAGCCGATTTCTGAACTGTAATTTTCTATGGTTCTGTGGAGACGGTGCGGAGGAGACCTACCAGGATGTTGCCTGGATTACAAAGTATGGAGTAGAAAGTATTATAAGGAGAGGCTGGACCATCTGAGGTTGTTTTATCTGGAGCAGTGAAGGTTGAGGGGATACCCGATAGAAGTCCATAAAATTATGAGGCATAAATAGCGTCGACAGAATCTTGTTTCCCAAGTTGAAACTGGGGGGAATGCACTTGAGTGAGAGGGGAAAAGTTCCAAGAGGATTTGAGGAGCAAGTTTTTTTCAAATAGAGAGTGGTAGGTGTCTGGAACATACTGCCAGGGTTGGTGGTGGAGGCAGATATCATAGGAACATTTCAGTTACTTTGAGACCAGCACATGGATAAGTAAGGAATAGAGGGGACAAGGATCAAGGGCAGACAGAAGGGATGTTTTAAATTTGTCATCAAGTTTGGCACAACATGGTGGGCCAAAAGGCCCGCTCCTGTCTTGTACTGTTCTATGTTAATAGAGGACTTGTGGTGTCGTGGTGGTGGTGTCCCTCCCTCCAGGGTTCCAGCTTCAGATCTCACATCACGATTTGATGGCTATGGAAGAATTGTTCATTACAGATTGATTATCAGCTTGCAAATCTTTCCAATATGCCTGATGGTACCAAGTAAAAGTGGGAGAGTCTCCTGACCAGCCATACTGCAGAAGGCAGCAACAAATCATTGCAGAGTTTCACCACACATAACCATGGACTAACCCAAAGGACATCCATGACTTCCAACACCTTTTTAGAGGGCACACTTCCTGAAGCAGAAGGAATCAACTTAACAGTCAAAATATTTTAGCACGGATCTCTTTGGTGATGCGGGACATCAGTATTTCATTTCTAGTGAGAGATTAGAAACCATGGATAAGCAAAGAAATTTGGAGGTTCAACAGAAATTAACTGGAATGGTCCCAGGGCCCAAGTGTTACATGTTGAACAGGTTGACTTTTGAAGCTTGAGGGTTGAAATAATAAAGGTATTGGAAAATATTAAGATTTTGAGTCGTGAAGATGCAGAGAGAAAAAAATTCCAGGCATGATCTCAAAGTGAGCACACAACCATTTTGGAGGGAAATCAGGGCACACTTTTCACACAAAAAAAATTAAGTAATCTGGAATGATCTCTCACAAAATACTGTGAGGATGCTGGGTGAATTGACATTTGCAAGACTTAATTTTATAATTTCTGATGAGTTGTGAAATAAAGGGAGAATTCAGTCATGAAGTAAGGAACAGAACATGCTAGGGGGGCTGAATGGCCTGGACCTGTTCTTACCTCTGCACCAGTTGGCTTTTGGTAGCATAAAGTGCTAGATACATGTCTGAACCCATAGTTTCAAAGATAAGTAATGCAAAAAGGGGATGCTTAACTACAAGATCAGATATTAGGGTTGACACGGTAGCACAGTGGTTAGCACTGCTACTTCACAGCTCCAGGGACCTGGGTTTGATTCCCGGCTTGGGTCACTGTCTGTGTGGAGTTTGCACATTCTCATGTCTGCGTGGGTTTCCTCTGGATGCTCTCGTTTCCTCCCACAGTCCAAAAATGTGTGGATTAGGTTGAATAGCCATGCTAAAATTGCCCTTTAGTTTCCTGAGATGTGTGAGTTAGAGGGATTAGCAGAGAAATGTTTAGGGATATGGGGATAGGGCTGGGTGGGATTGTGGTCGGTGCAGACTCGATGGGCCGAATGGCCTCTTTCTGCACTGCAGGGTTTCTACGATTCTACATTATGAAAATATGTTTTGATACAAAAGAACACGGAAACAGACAGAAGGCAGAGAAGAAAGGTAAGAGCAGATAATAGAGAGTCAAACTTGGTCTCTCTTCTTCCACACATTAGCTGTGGCTGGATGACTATAGATTGGTCAACAATTCGGAACAGATTGCCTGTTCCCTATTTAAATTGGGAATGGCACTGTGGGCACATTTAAAATTCAAGGAAATTATGTTTACGGAGTTCATGATGACATATTTATTTAATATATATATGTGTGTGTGAATGGTTTTCAACAATATCAATACATTCAAAGAGTTTGGCATAACAAAAACAGTGACTCTAATTTGCATTCCAAGAGTGGTAGCTGCAGGATAGTGAGTGCACGGGTTTTGATTTTCCAAAATTCCATGGATTCTCAAACATCCCCAGCATATTGGAAGCTCGCAAATGTAACACTTCTGTTCAAGAAAGGAGGGAGAAAGAAATTACAGGCCATTTTGCTTGACATTAACCACCAGGAAAATGCTGAAATCTATCATTAAGGAAGCTTTAATGATACACTTAGAAAACCATAATATGATCAGACAAAATCAACAGGCTTTTATAAAAGTGAAATCACGTCTGATGAATTTGCTTTTTCCTTGTGTTGCTCATCTGATACAAAAAGGGGAATCAGTAGATGTAATATATTTGGATTTCCAAAAGATGCTTGATATGGTGTTACATTAAATGATCAGACACAAAATGAGGGCTCATGGATTTGGGAGTAATATGACAGCATGGATCAGAGACTTGTTAATGGACAAAGCAAAACATAGGGATAGATGAGGCAATATGAGTTGACAGGTAATTAGATCATTTCTGGGGCCTCAGCTAGTTACAACCTATATTCATGACTTTGGTGAAGAAACTTCTGTGTATGTAATTTTGCTGATGACGCAAAGCCAGGTGTGAGTGCAAGCTGTGAAGGGAATGCAAAGAGACTGTAAAGAGATAACAACAGGTTTAGCAAATGGGAAACTAGTTGGCAGATGAAGTACAAAGCTATTCACTATAGTAAGAACAGAAAAGCAGAATATTTTTAAAAAGGCATGAAGCTTCTCAATGTTGATGTTCAGAAAGACCGAGATAGATGCACAAGGATGACAAAATTAGACACAGGTACAGCAAGCAATTGGGAAGGCAAATATCTTGCTTGTCTTCTTTGCATCAGGATTGGAGTACAACAAGAAGGAAAGTAGTCTAAAACTACAAATTAGTGAGACCACATTTGGGGGACTATAGGCAGTTTTAGTCTCGACGCAAGGACATACCTGCGTTGGAAATGGTTCTGTGAAGGTTCACTAGATTGGTTCTTGGGATAAAAGGGATACTGTCTGGATTCTTGATCTCTCAGGATATGAAAGGAAGTAGGGAGTGGATGAGAAAGTGGTGTTTAGGCAGAAGACTGGCCATGATCACACAGAATAGTGGAGCTTGGACATCTGTTCTACTGCTTTTTCTTAGGTTCCTATCTTCTTGCCTTTTAGAAACAATCATTGATGAAAAATAACGTGGGATCTGTTAGTAACTGTTATATTTCCCTGCTGCTGCATATTTCTGTCTTTCATTTCTAGTGAATTGAAAACATACTACCTTTTCTAACCCTAATCTTCTGTCGGTCACTTGGTGAAAAATTTCTAATCCTCAAAACAAAAGGTTGTCATCTATGTTACAATAAATAAATAAGCACAAATGTATTACTAATACCAAGAATATAATCTGAAGACTTACTTTTGCAGGGTTTTTTGCCAATAGATTTTCTGGTAAGGCCATTGAACAAAGGTTACCAGATTGCTTTGCGACAGACAATGGACCTCAAATTTGTCTTGCAGGAGTTTGAAAATTTTTTTGAGACATAATGGAATTTTATCACATCATCTCAGTATCGTGCTGTCTATTTACCAATGGATTAGCAGAGAGATTTGTTCAAAAACCATGAAACGTGTGCTCAGGTCATGCAAATACACTCCTCAACTCAAAGACATCTAAACACATTTCGGCCAACATATCGAAACACACCACACTCTATGACTAAAGCAGCTCTAGCATTTCGACTAATGGAATGGCAATTGCCCACTTGTTTTGATCTTCTGAAACCAATGAAAATATGACAAGTTGTACAAGAGCAACAGCACGGCCAAGTGGAGAGAAGAGCACAAAGATCAAAGCTGAGAATTTTCTGTTTCATTCTCACTTATAATTATGCTGTTGGAGCTAAATGGGTTCCTGCTTGTGTGATTGTTCAGGCGGGACTTGCTTTGTGCGCAGTTTTATTGGTGAATAATCTCACCTGCAGAGATATGTTGACCAACTGTTGCTAAGTCAAGTACCATCTAAGGACACACCTCTTATGGAAGAGCTTGATTTCACCACGTTGCGTGAACCATCTTCATGTCAAGGACTGCCAACTCCAGTCTCACCTCCTCAATCTCGCTCGACTGAAGTTGAAGCCATCTCACCTTCACAGGTGTTAGACTCAATTTCAGATTTGGCTACAAGTCCTAAACTGTCACCAGTCTCCAATGAACATTACCCTGTACGAGTGCCAAAAGTCCCCCATAACCCACACCAGAAGAGAAGACCTCCGGAGCATCTGAGTCGATAGTTGTGGCAAAACCCTCCTCTCGTAATTCAGAAACTGTTTTGTTAAACTGATGTTTCCAATAAGGCGGAGAGAAATATGTATTGATAGTCTTGTGTGACTTGCTGTACTTTGCAAGCTAGTACATGATGGATCGCAGGATCCATGTTTTCTAGTTAGTTCAGCTGTGGCTGTAGTTGCAATGTTAATCACCTCCAGTGTTTGTATACTAATTGATCTTGAAAGATACCATGAACATAATGTATGATGATGCACCTGATTGCTCCATCTGGATTGGATGAGATTGATTATTTTCCCCATCCTTTCCATATGTATTTTAACGACCTGAGTGTTGCCAACTAATTTTATTCTTCATTTGCTTTAAAAGTTTTACATTGGTCATATTTTGACATACAAGACATCTTGTGTTTATATTCAATTTCACTGGCATCAAGCAAGTGCCAAATTCTCTACACACTGTTCTGCGATAGAAGTATTTCAGGTTGGGCTCTTCCCAAATGGCAAGTTCTGCAGTGAACTTCACTGAAACCATGGATAGCTTTGATCTGTAAAACTATTTTTTCTGAGGTAGACTACCCTCCTTCCCCAATTCGAATTCTAATTCCCTCAAAGTTCCAAACCTGCTGTCACTCCTCGAAGATCAGGTGGAGTCTGCCACACTGGAACAAGAAGAAACCTAACATTGACGGTGAAAAACAACAAATCTTCTGGAATTTACTGTGGTTATTCGTGGCACCATCTGTCCATTTCTCTCATGTATAGCTCTCGGCATTGTTGGTGTGATGGGGAATGGAGTTGAATTAAGCAGTACAAATGCTGGTGCACAACTGAAAGAGGCGAGTTATCATTTTTTGAGTTTCAGGGCACACTTTATTCCTGTGGACAAATAAAGTCATTTGAAATGAAGTGCGGAATGAGAGAATGGGGGCAGTGGGGTTGGGGAGCTCAGTTGCCAGCAGGAGAGACAGCAAGAGATCCATGCTGCCTCTTTCCAGAAATACACGCCAAAACACGTGCCAATCAAGCATTGGCTATGCCAGCAGTGGGCCTCATGCTGGAATCAAGACCCCAAGGCGGGAGTCTTGCCTCCCCAGAGACCTCAGGCAAATCAGAGGCCAGCAGCTCTTGCTCTCAGCAGTGCCACACAGTGGAGGCTGGAGTTGCTGCAGGAAGGTCAAACTGTGGAATCCACAGGTAAGTAATGTCCAAGTAATGTTGCGGGAGTGGGGGAGAGTTTCATGAGATATGAGAGGAGGGTACAAATACGTCAGCAGCAATGGCAGGAAGTGGCACTCAATGAGCCAAATGCAACCAGCCTCCTATCCATTGACACTTCCCGCTGCCTTGGCAAAGCAGCCAACATAATTAAGGACCCCACGCACCCCGGACATTCTCTCTTCCACCTTCTTCCGTTAAGAAAAAGATGCAAAAGTCTGAAGTCACGTACCAACCGACTCAAGAACAGCTTCTTCCCTGCTGCCAACAGACTTTTGTATGGATTTACCTTGCATTAAGCTGGTCTTTCTCTATACCCTAGCTATGACACTACATTCTGTACTCTCTCATTTGCTTCTCTGTGAACAGTATGCTTTGTCTGTATAGCGCGCAAGAAACAATACTTTTCACTGTCTGCTAATACATGTGACAATAATAAATCAAATCAAAGTCAAGTCAAATTGAGTGTCTTTGATCAAGGGACACCACCAGCACCCCACCAAAGGGGTTACATACAGACCAGACCCACTGGCAGCTCAGTTTCCAGAAGCAGTGGGATAAGAACCTGATTAGAGAATCCCAACAGTGTAGAAAGAGGCCATTCAGTTATTGAGCCTGCACAGACAACAGTCCCACTCTGGATCTATCCCAATCGCCCCACATATTTATTCTGCTCATCCCCTGAACATTCGCGGGGAATTTAAAAGAAGTTTATTTATTAATTACAAGTAAGGCTTACATCAACACTGCAATGAAGTTACTGTGAAAGTCCCCAAGTTACCACAGCCCGGGACCTGTTCAGGTCAATGTATCCAACCAGCACGTCTTTCAGAACATGGGAGGAAATCGGATCACCCAGAGGAAACCCATGCAGACATGGGGAGAATGTCCACACAGATAGTGACCCAAGCTGGCAATCGAGCCTGGGTCCCTGGTGCTGTGAGGCAGCAGTGCGAACCACTGTGCATGTCAATCAATCTAACCCACACACCTTTGAACTGAGAGAGCAAACCAGAGCACCTGGAGAAAACCCAGACACAGGGATAATATGCAAACTCCACCAGAGGCAGAATTGAACCCGGGTCCCTGGCGCTGTGAGGCAGCATTGCTCAGCACTCTGCTACCATTAATTGGCCACTTCAGGAATTCAATTTGCAGGGAGATGTGAAGGTTGACCATGCCTGAATTCGGTGGAGATGGGAAGGCAGCAACATTTATTCACACTGCCATCCCATTTCATTCAATGGCCTTCCTGCTTCCAAGCTCAGAGAGTTCAGAAGACTCTACCCAAAGTGTTAGTGTGTCGGGATTAACTTTTAATCACTTTTCTGCACAAAGAAAGGCTGTTTTTGGTTTTTCTTCAGGATGTTCTGATCAATTGATTCACCGTAAAGATCTTTTATTCTAAAGTCCTAAATTAAATATTATCCCATTCTTTTCTGTGGGGAAAATGGGTCATTTATTCTTTAAAAGAATTGTTCCTGAAGACCAAAATAATTTAAACTCATAATTGTCTGGAAACAATGATAAATATATACATTTTGGACAAAATCAAATTAACAAATACAGACAACTTAAAAACAGAAGCTTAAAGGGGGAACTAATGGGTGGGTCAATTGAAGGCGGGGGGGGGGGAATGTTAAAACCTTAACTATTGGAATTCCGACACCAATCTAACCTGCCTGCCAGCTTTAACGAAGGTGGAAAGATGGGCAAGTGACCAACCTGTATTAAGAATACAGTCTGACACTTTAAATATTGTAAAGCTATGATCCACTTTGTTATTCTTGTTTTCCTAAATTTAACTCAGCAGCTAAACCCAAACTGTTGAATCAAGGAGGAGATTTGCACAGATGTAACTGGACCCCATTTGCCTGCCTGGGCATCCCCTCGATGAGACAACCAGCCAACCCCCACCCCAAACTGTCCTACGATGCTGCTGACCTCACTTCTCCCTCCTTGGCTCCTTCTCCCATCACGCTAATCCCACCCCCTATCCAGGGCCTCTGGCTCACAGTCCATCCTCCTGGCTGCTTCCCAGGCCGACACCCATTGGAACGTCAACTTGCCAATCCTCTGGGACTCCAGAATCATCCCTCCCATTCTGGGATGGCAACCTACCTGTTCCTTTGGCTCACGACTGGGATTGGAACTCTTGCCTGCCCTATCCTATACACTCATATCTGATGTATTAATCCAATGCCTGGGAGGCAGCTGTGTGGGAGCATGTCATGCAAATCCTTGTAGTGGTGCTTGTGGGCTACCAAGGGAATCCATCTTCAAAGGCACTCAATAAACCTGACTGAGGGACACAGAATTGGATAAAACCCAGTGCCTCCACAAATCATGCTCAATGTCATTTATTAACAATATTTTCTGAATTAAGTCACATTGTGTTACTTGCTTGATGGGGTTGATGCTAAGAGGCTGTGGGGAGACTCTGGGACATGAGAGCATAACCTCAGAGTAAGGGGTCTCCCATTTAAGACAGAGAAGGGAATGAATCTGTGGAATTCTTTACCACAGAGGGCTGTTCAGGTTGGATTGTTAACTATACTCATAATTGAGATAAATTTTTAATTAGTCAAGCAATCAAGGTTTATGGGGATAAGGAGAGAAAATGGAGTTCTTGATCATCATATCAGATCAGTCATGATCTCATTAAAGTGAAGCAGACTCGATGGGCCAAATGGCCTACTTTTACTCCAATGCCTGAGATCTTAAACTTGCCTTCCTTCTTCCTTTTCATGCAGTGATCAACGTTAATAAGTTGCTGAAACATCCAGGAATTTACTAAGTCAAATCAAGTTTGAAAGACTATCAGTCAAAATTCGAACTGTCAAAATATGTAAATGAAAGAGACAGATAATCATTTCATGCTGTTTTCTCCTGACCCACAGCACCTTCCAATCTGCAAACATCGTCAACCAGACTGTAATTAAACTCTGACTGACACTTTACAATATCTGTAGTTACATCGATGATGCATTCTCACTTTTAAGGGACAGGCCTGCTTTTGTCATTTGATATAAATATATGGTAGTAGAATAAAAATCATCGGGCTGAACTTACTTCCCTGCTGCTATTCCTGATCAGTTTTAAGGTATCTATGGGCAGAGCTGATGCCATTCAATTCCTGCTGAACAGGACTTCAAGGGACTCATGTTGGCCGTGCCAAACGAACACAAGGGCCAGAATTTTAACACCCTGTCCACCATGGGAATCGGAGTGGGTGAGGGACGGATGGGAAGGTCCATTGACCTCGGGTGGGATTTTACGGTTTCGGGATGAGCGAGGCTGTAAAATCCCGCAAATCCTACTGGCCGTTCATACCACGATCCTGCCGCAGCGAAGACGGAGAATTTGGCTACATCTCCTTTCACTGCAGCGACAGGGGAGGTTGGAGAATCCGGCCCATGATTTACTTTGTTGCTGGCCCCAGAAAAAATTTCCATGCGCTGCTACCCCGTCCACGTCTTCCCACATGCTTTCCTTCCTCTCTGAAAGCTGAGCGTCCAGCTTGTGTCCACAATGTGAAACCACGAGCCAGGTGCCTGGGAGTACTGGTTTTGCACTCACAGTATGCCACCATTGTGCAGACAGAACCCTGTCATTAAAATGGCTCATATCTGACATGACAATATCAGGAGGGCAGTATCATCACCTGATGAGATTGTACACAATGTCTACTCAATATGAAAATCAATCCCATTGTGTGAAATTTCAGTCATTATACAACAGCATCTGACTAATTGTAACACAAGACCTGGCTCGTTTAAGAAAATTTACCTTCAACATGATGATTCACATCACCTTCATCTTCACTCAACATTCAGCTTCAGACTAGAATGTTTTCAATTGGTTTAATATTCTCTCTATTTGGCTTTATGGCTTTACAAATTAAAATCGGACAAACTGGTTTATTTAAAGCTCTCATAACAGTCACCAACTGCATTGTCATACAATGATGGTATTAATTATCTGTGACAGAATTAGTTCTGTGTCACCGAAATATGTTATCATCACAAATTAAAATTCCCTTGTAACAGATTATTCCATCAAGTGTCTGATTGCTAAATCTTCCAATGCTCTCACTGCTTTGTAATCGAGATTTCATTACTATTCCAAATCTTATACATTAGGGAAGTTTATGTGTTTAATTAACATTAAGTTTACATATATCTTAGCACTCAATAATTTACTCAAATAATTTCTTAAATTAACAATTAGAATAAAATAAATTAGAAAAAAATTACTTCAATAATTTCCAGGTTCAGTAGGCAGAAAAGACATAGCTATTTTGCAATCAGCTTTTTAAAAAATTAAATCTCACTCACAGATTATAACATTCTGTGGTAAAAAGATAGAACAACAGTCTTCATTTAAATTGATTTATAGGGATGTGCATCACGAGGAACTATTTATTCCCTTAACAAAAGATAAGATGCTTAAGAAACAAATGACAATCTCTTCAAACCAACTTGTCAAATTTTTTATCAAAGTATGTTTTTTAGTTCCATTTTTTTCAAATATTCAAACCTAAAATCTAACAACCTGTAAAATAGCATCAGGTTATTGATATAATACAGGTGCTGTAGATTAAACTTTCAGTCCATTCTCACAACAGGTTTTATGAGCATTGTATTTCTAGCCTCTCCCAAGCCCATTTTATGAATCTGCCCTGTAATTTAAACAGAAAGAAAAGCGATTTTTAAGGATCTGGCACATCACTGGCCTTCAGAGCTAAGGATGCTTTTCTCAACATTTGGACAAATTCATGGCTATTCATACATCGGTGCAAACAACATCACGTGAGAGCTGACGTTATTGCAGCAGAAAGTTTACAACAACAGAGAAAGGAACAGGAATTGGGTAAATGTTTGGCTTCAGGATGGAGGAAGGAAAATGTGCTTTACAGCAGTTTTACCTCATTAACATTGCACACAGGAGCTCGCTGTCTGAAGATATGCAGACATGTGATTTTCGAAACAGTTTAACATTGGTTAGCTTGTTGGCTGTCAATAGGGATGGGTAGGAAATGGATTTGCCACAAACATGCTCAGGATCATCTCCTTAACTTAGCATTCCTTTTGTAAAAGTCATTCAATAATTTTAGTGAAATGACACAAGATTCAAAGTGACATGAAAACATTGACAAATATTCACATTTCTTCATCATTCCATACCTTAAGAGTGTCTCCTTCTGCTAAATGGAATGTTCTGGCTGAAATGTTGATCCCTTTGCCTGCTTGTACCTGTATACTGTACACACATTCATGGTTGTTTTCGTAGTTCATGGGATAGTTGGGGGACAGCAGAATTCCTTCGTTGCTTGTTATAGATGTCCCACATTCAGCTGCAGTTAGAAGAAGAAGCATTTTGATATAAGAAATACTCTGGACTCAGGACCAGTTCTCTTTCACAGACACAGTACTGGAATTCCTATCAAATTATAAGATATATTCGGAAAAAAATGAACATAAATTGGAAGACAATAACTCCTTCAAGTAAATGAAATGAAGGCTGTCAACGTTATTTGGTATTATAAACAGCCAGGAAAACATGTATATGCAAACTTCCATTAAAATCTTTGACTGCAAATAAAAAACAAAACATTGATTTGGTCACCTCTGTAATGAGGTATGCACAATGGGGTGCTATGTCATTGCAGGAAATATCATTTGCTCAATATTCGAGTAAATGATAATCTTTTGTTCTAAATTGGATTAAACAGTGCAATCAATGACAGTAGACTTGCATTTTGTTTGCCTTTCTATCTCTCTCTCTCTTTTCAGAAATCTGTCAGGTCTATAAGACATGGGAGAGATCATAAACTGTGCAAATGAGAGCTTGCTATCTTGTTATTTTAAAATGGACTTTGCTGGACCAAAAACATGACTGTTTAAAGTTTATTTATTAGTGTCACAAGTAGACTTACATTAACACTGCAATGAAATTACTATGAAAATCCCCTAGTTGCCAAACTCCTGTTCAGGTACGTTGAGGGAGAATTTAGTATGGTCAACATGTCTTTCAGAGGAAACCAGAGCACCTGGAGAAAACTCATAGACATGGAGAATGTGCAAACTCCACACAGACAGTGACCCAAGGCCGAAATCGAACCCGAGTCCCTGGCACTGAGAGGCGAAAGTGGTAACCACCGTGCTGCTAAAACTGACATGATTTTAACTTTGGCAACAGTTCTGGAATGATCCATCAGTAATTACAGGACAAAGGTCACCTCTCACCCTTGTGTAATCTCACACCTGTCATTTTATGAATGCATTGTTTCAATTGGAATAAGAGTGCAGCAGATGGTCTATCTCCCTAGCCTGGCCTTGTAACAAAGGGAAAAAAGTCACCAAAACTCATAATATCTATGGAAGTACTAATAGCCACCATCTATCTCCTCAGATGAACAATGGTTCTTGACTGAAGCCATACAAACTGGTTGTTACCCTGAAACTGGCTCATCAATGGACAACATGCCATGATGTAAGTTTGAGTTTAACCTTAGAGATCTTTACTGTTTCATTCCTGGACTCTGAGGGTAGTCTGGTGTTAACATCTAGACTGTCAACACGAAACCAGGACTCCAGGAATAACAACAAAGTCTGCTTTAAATTAAACGTCCTCGCAGTTAGTACAGATAGGGAGAATTGAGAGGTACAAGTGGTAAAAGCACTAAATGCATAAATTTGTAATACGAGGCCATGGTGAAGTGAAGCAAACAGGTTTGATTCAAATGTTGCATAAGGAGATTACTCGGTACTTAGTTTTCCAGCTATTAAATTTCAAAGGTGACTTTAAGGGACTTTTACAACTTAAAGGTTTCATATGTAAGCAAGGGAAGGTTATTAAATTTTGTTTGACGCAAAAGGTGAAGCAATTGGACAATAAGAAAAGTTTTATTATTTTGGAAAAAGTGAGTTCCAAGAGGTATTGAACACATTAGAATTGGAGTGAATGGAAGGAAGGGTAGTTAGGGCAAGGATTTGAGCTGAGTTGTGTTGGCTGTGTGGGACAAACGCTTTGAGACCAGAATCGTGCTGAGAGATGTTATGAAATCTGAAGAAACCAACCTGAAATCAGGAGCAGCTTGGGGTCGGATTTTATGGCCTCTTTTGTCCTAAAACCAGAAAATCGCACCCGAGATCAACGGACGTTTCCACCGTCCATCCTACGCCCGCTCCGATTACCATGGCAGGCGGGACGGTAAAATTCCAGCCTTTGTTTCAAAAAATAGTCACGTGGTTTCTCTTAACTAAAGTGCCCGCAGTTTTGTCTTGGTTAATAGTACTGGATTTTTAGAATTAAAAATCTTTTCCGAGTGTTCTTAAGAAGGTGTTTACTTGCGTGTTCTGAACAAGTCGGTTCTTTTGGGAAGGATTTGTTAGGCTGTTGAAACTATTGTGATAGTGTACAAATGAAGCAGTGGCATGATGGGAAAAATGGTCAAGTATTTGGTACAAAATAAGCTGACCAAGCTATTCCAAAATGCCCTGTAAAACTGACTCTGAATCACCTAAGAAATGACTACAACCAGAGAAGGCCAAAAGCTTGACCTCAGTCTGTCTTGATAAGGTTGACTCCATATACCCTGAGATCACATACAAGAAATTAGATAAGGTCAGGGATGAAGGAGTCACAGAACTGTTTATTACATCAGAAAATAAGACACGATCAGAGATCACAGAACATTTGTGCCCCCTCAAAGGACAAGATAATGATATTATCGATGAGACAACGAGGTCTCAGAGGTCACCGGATCATAATACAATTAATGATATACTGCTGCTTGTATTACTAATTGAATTCTTGAAGTCACGTGAGCTGATAAGAAAAAGGTATAACTATTGAATTGATTCTTGTCGTTGGCGTGGTCTTGGGATCGAATCAGCAGTTTGGAGGGACTGCTCTCTGTTTCCAAGATTCTGTCATATCCTGCATGCGGTTTTGTGATAATAAAAGTTAGTTGTTTTCTCAAAGCAAACTTTGTTAAGTTTTACTATCACAGCTCGGAAAACAAGAAATTCTCCACTCCAACACTATGTAACTATAACCCTGTGTGTTTAAGCTTTCTTCTCTTCTTGATAATACATTTTTAAATGTTTCAAATCCGAGAAGTCTTACAGGAATTCAATGCGTTTGGGATCAATGGGTCTCTCCTCGTTTTCAGAACACAAATAAGGAGGCTAATTAGGATCAGGAAGACAAGTTCTCTTATAGGATCTGTCATGCTCAGCACATCAGGCCTGCTGAGGTCATAGCAGTATCCCAACCTCAACGTGCTGCATCAGCATCAATTTGTAAGGGTTTCAACAACTTTTTGAAGCCAGCTGAACCTGTCTGAACTTCAACTCCTGCATAAAGGAACCCTCGTTGGACTCACACATTCTGGACTCTGAAATTCCTGTGAATTAACATCTCTATCTTGGGTGGGGTGCTGTTTCCAGTTACTCCGAGTTGTAAACATCTTTTCTTCCCCATTTCCTCCTTGCGTGTCTGAGTTTATAGTTGTGATGACCACCCCATGGATTTGAATGAATGAAGAAACAATGCTCCTGATTTACCCCGGAGAGAATTTGCTGCAAGTTACTTGGAAATTAACTTTACAGATAGCCTTACGAGGAAACGGTCAGGAAAATAAAGGAGGGAGGGGATTGTTCAGGTCCACTAGTTCCCAGCAAAAACGTCAATGACCCAGAAAACTGGCTATCAGCTGGAAAACAGGCTTTCCGCCAATCACCAAACACCTTCCGATGCTCCCAATCCACCACAATGGCTCTGATTGAGATCCTGGCCAGAGAGGGAAAGAACCCGATAAATATTCAAATAATCTGATTTACACCTGAACAATGAGCCTGAAACCCGATTCAATTCCCTTCTGCTATTCACCAGTCTCTGCAGTGGGATCGACACCAGGCGAGCTTGGTTACAGGTTCTCACAAGCAAGGACCTGGCACGTTGGGCTCCGAGGGTCCTGGAAACGCCACCAACCCTCAGCAATGAGAGGCATCCTCCCCGCCACACCACACAGGCATGAAATTGATGCAACCTGACCATCCCTCTCAGACCCTTCACTCAGCACCCTTCCCCCTCAAACTCCCTTCTCATAACCCCTCCCCCCCTCATACCCCTATTTAGGCCACTCCCCCTCAGACTACGCACACATACCCTCTACCCCCCTTAGGCTCTGCACTCAGCCCTCTCTCCCCTTAGAAACGAGTGACTACATGCTTTACGAAAGATAAATTAAACCATTAATTACTTTTGAAGAAACCATCAGGCTTGGAGTCTTTGTGAACATTGTGGTTAGAATCAGTGAATCCAATTGAGATGCATTCAAGCATGAAGGAATAAGCAAATAAACAAACTGAGGCCCCTCTCAAGCTCTGAGCTTTGAAATTGACAGATCAAGGCTTTTCAGTGGAATAGGAAGGTTTTCAAAGGTTTTAGCAAGCTAAGGATCCTTGGAAACTTCATTTAAACATATGCATCCACTGGGGCTGAGTGCAGAGCTGTGCAGAATGGAATATCTCCCCCATCATCTCCCCCCGCACACCCGCCTGCCCCGGCTCCCCACCCTCCCCACTCCCCCCGCCGCTCCCCACCCCCACAACCGAAACACGACCATCACCATATTCCCTCCAGCAGGCAAAACTGTCATTTCTTCTCTGTCTGAGCACTTTACAGGGGTCTGCTCACACCTGCAGACTCTTCCAGGGAGGAAGGATCATCTCGAATGGAGTGCGGCACTGAATTAAACTCCTGCCAGGCAACCAGGGACATGGAGATCAAAGTGGTCCAGGTGAAGGTCATCCCAATGATCATTCAATCCCTACAGTGCAGAACGTGGTCATTCGGCCCATCAGGTTTGCATCAACCGCAATGCAACCCAAGTCCTATCCCCAGAACCCCAAGCTTTTACCCTCGCTAGTCCCACTGACACTAAGGGGCAATTTAGCATGTGCAATCCACCTAAGCTGCACATCTTTGGGCCGTGGGAGAAAACCGGGGCACCCGGAGGAAACCCATGCAGACACAGGGAGAACGTGCAAACTGCACACAGGCAATGACCCAAGCCAGGAATTGAACCCAGGTCCGTGGCTCATTGAGGCAGCAGTGCTAACCACTGTGCTGTGCCACTCCTGGGATATCACTCTCTGTCCTCCATACTGCTGCAAGTACCCCACGAATCAAAATCCATTTCACCCACGTCATTCTTTGATCCACGTATTCGACTCTGAGCTATTATAAGTCTGTTAATTTATTTGGGGTTCAGGTATTAAGTTTTAGATTATCACCTTTGTGATTCTGCTTTTTAAATTTACCTCGATTTCCCTCATCCCTCAGCAGAACATCTTCCTTCGCCCTACCTATCACATCGTTCCCACTTACTCCGTGGCAAAACTGTGTTTAATTTTTAAAAGAGGAAAAGAGAAATTGTTAGATGAGAAATAAAATTGCATTATTAAAGTAATAAAAAGTGAGAAAAACTGAAAATTAAAATCATAAGTGAAGTATTCCATATGTTTTATTTAAAGCCATATTATATGTATTTAATTAAGTTTTGTGGAATTAGGAAAAACCCTCAGTGATTTAATGGCTTTATTATTGCAATATTATTTTTATTTTAATATATAATATGGGGGAAAGGGTATTTTAAAACTAAGCAATTGCAATCATTCTTGATATGTCAGCAGTTAAAGAGTGAAATTCTACAGAATGATAATGAAATGTGGCCAACCCTCAATACAGAAAAGGTCAGTGACCTGAGATGTTCGGTTGAATTATCATTTTCGGGTTGGGGATCCTGATACACTCTGTGTTGGCACCTCGAGGCCAGTGCAATTTTCAGAGGTGGCGGGCAAATAACTGGCCTGAAGATGCTTTTACTACTCAGTTAGGCTTTGCCAGCATGGTGAGTACACAGGAGTTGAGCGTCACATTTTACAGATGGCTCCCTTGAAGTACCTTGAAAAGTAATTGCTGCCCAACAGTGAATTTGGTTTCCAGAGAGAAATAGAAGACCACCAGTCAGGCAGGTGCAACAGGCACAGCTGGAGATGTTTTCTGAAGTGAGCAATCAGTGTTGCCAGCTGAATGTTGGTGTAGGAAGCATTTCAATGCCGTTTTGATGGTTGGCAAAGTGAGGGCAACATAACACCCAAATTCTACTTCTGTTTTGACCAAGTCTCCAATTTAACAGCCTCTGGATCAACAATAATGACAAAACCAATATTTACTTATTGAATGAGCAATCAATAAGCTTGTAATGTAATTTAATATCCCAAGATGTCTCATTGTCGTTGGAGGGGAAGATGGTGGAGAACCAAATGTAACGGTACAGGAGTGGGAGGAGATGGTATTTTGAGTAATTTGGTCATGATTTGATAGCAATGAAATGTTTGATGATTGGACCCAAACTTGAAAGATTCCGAAGTAAGACAGAAGAAAGATGAAGTGGAGGAAGGTCACACATTACTGCATTCATGGACGTTCTTTAGTTTCCGTGAGAGGGCTTTGTATCATGTGCCTTTTGGATGCACAACTTCCCTCTGGGAAAGCTGAGTTTCTGTGCCAAAACCTTCCAGAATGAGGCACCCTCAGGCGAAAAGTGCTGGAATCAATGCAACCCACACTTCCTTCCGTTCTGGTCAATGTTTTGAGGCCTCAGCCAGACCTCGAGAAGACTTTGCAAGACTGATCAACTCTGGTCATTAATTCTTCCTCCTCCTTCAAAGAGGTGTGCCGGTCCTTTGGACCCCCTTCACAGTCCGTATCACTCTGGAGGACCATATTATTAAAACGTGCAGAAAATCGTTAAAATACCAGAGTTTAGAGGATTAGAAGGAAGTGCACCCACTGACCGGTCAAGGCACTGGAACCTCATCTTTGGGAGTCCGATGACCTGCTCAAGGTTGGCTCTTCTGCTGAGACGTCGGTGGTTGGGGTGCTTCTGCAAAAAGGTTGTGTGTAGTCTTTGGTCGCGATGTCTTCCATGGTATTCCTTATCCCTTTGACTCGAGCTTGTTGACATTTTCTCCAGTGTCATGATGCTGTCGCACCTTGTCTAAGGATGGAGATATCATGGTGGTTGCATTAAACACACGTGATGGTTGCACAATATTGCTGAATGTTGAAGGAATGAAATTTCTCCCCATTTTGTCCCCGGTTGCTCAGCTGATGCTTTGAATGGGCAGTCACTCAGCCCTTGAGCCTGAGGGGTTCAGTGATGGAGGCAAATTTCATTACTTTCTATGCCTGTGTGTCCCCATCAGTAGTGAACTCAATGTAATCTAACGCCCTCTCAAATCGGGCATCTGTTACGTGTATTACGCTGTGATGGGAAGGTACTTGAGAGATGCCAGACTTTAAAAGGATCCAGAGACAGAAAGGTTTAGTCCCCCCCTCTCCCACTGTCATCTAATTGGCAACTGGTAAGGCATACATATCAGACTGGTAAGGAATGAGGTGCTCTTCCACGAGGGTACACAACTCCGCCCCGATTTATCTTAAGAGGCACATCTTCCGAAGGCACCTACATTCTGTCATGTGCAGGAAAGCGAGGGGGATTGAATATAAAAGTAGGGAGGTCTTGCTGCAGCTGTATAGGGCATTGGTGAGGCCGCAGCTGGAGTACTGTGTGCAGTTTTGGGCGCCGCACCTGCGCAAAGATATTTTGGCCTTGGAGGGAGTGCAGAGGAGGTTTACTCGGCTGATACCGGAGTTGAGGGGGTTGAGCTATGAGGAGAGGCTGAATAAACTGGGCTTGTACTTGTTAGAGTTTAGAAGAATGAGGGGAGATCTCATTGAGACGTATAAGATGATGAATGGGATGGATAGCATAGAGGTGGAGAGACTCTTCCCGCTCAAAAAAGACAGTAGGACTAGGGGGCACAGCCTCAAGATAAAAGGGGGGCGGTTTAGAACGGAGCTGAGGAGGAACTTCTTCACTCAAAGGGTGGTGAATCTCTGGAATTCTCTGCCCGTTGAAGTGGTGGAGGCTGCCTCGCTAAATATTTTTGAGACGCGGGTTGATGGGTTTTTGATAAGAGAGGGGATTAAGGGTTATGGGCAGAGGGCGGGAAAGTGGAACTGAGCAGCGACAGATCAGCCATGATCTTATTGAATGGCGGGGCAGGCTCGAAGAGCTAGATGGCCTACTCCTGCTCCTATTTCTTATGTTCTTATGTTCTTATACCTTATGCTAAGTGTAACACCTTTGTGTCCTTTGTACCTCTTGTGCATCATCCATGCATAGCACAGGACTAACGGATTTTGTTTGCTATTGTAACATCTGGTCTTCATCACTGCATGTTTCCAACTGGGAGGAACCCATGAGTAAGATGGTGTTCCTTGGCATCTGAAGCACTATTACGACTACCTGGAACCCATGAAATTTCCCACTAACCCCTGGAGGTTAAGACGTCCCATCCGCACACCAGCACCATCACCCCAATCCTGCCAGTTGATCCAGTACCTTTCAACTCATCTCTCCACACTCAATGGTAACTTTGTGCCATGGTGTGAAAAGTCACATGATCCTTCCTCCTTATTAAAATTGCTATTAAATGTCAATGCCTCCATGACTAGCTTCCTAATATGATGCCATCTCTCCTTCACATACATTGTAGTGACCCAGGACCTCTCTCCTTCAGCGAGCTCAGTAAAAAGTCTGACAACACCAGGTTTTAGTCCAACCGATTTATTTGATAGTAGACTCACAAGCTTTCGGGGTTAGTCCCTTCGTCAGGTGAATGGAGAGTTCTGGCCTCAGACAGAGCATATAAAGCACAGACAGTTTAGAGATTACTGATTACAGAGAGCTCTCAGCTTGGTCATTAAGCCGGTAATCTGATGATGTGGCACTGTGGACAAGCTGCTGCTACGCCAAAACCGACACCTCGATCACAATTATGAAGGTCCACATTCTCAAAGTGGCACGCCACGTGAGGATGTGAAATTGCCAGCAGGTCCACCTCAGCCCAACACACATTCAGCATGCTCACTTCTTTTCTCCCTCCATAGATGCTGCCTTTTCTGATTAATGCTTAACGACTTCCTTTTTTTTGCTTCAGATTTCCAACGTCTGCCCTACAGATCCAGGAAGGTTGGGATAGAGTCTCCGTTTTGGGTGTAATTGGACACAAAGTGCACCAGTTTTGAGAATGTCTTCTCTCATCAAATTTCCACTTAAATACATTCGCCATTTCACTGAACGGAAAATCTTTAAAATATACAGAACGATTTGTCACCACTGCCGAGGGAGACAGCCTGAGGAAGGTGCACTGTCAGAGTTGGTGCGGAATCAATGGGCCAAATGGCCTCCTTGTGGACTGTGAGAATTCTATGATTCTAGTGATATTGGGGTGCAACTGTCAATTTCTTCGCAAATCAAAAGAAATATATACTCATGCTTTTAAAACATTTCCGTTATTTCTCTTGCACCCAAAAGAACCAAATTAATTTTTAAATTGGCCTTCAGAAGGACAACAAAATGCATCATTAGTGCAACTTCCCACCTGTAATTAATCCACTCTGATAGCAGTGCTGGCTTCGAGCACATTTATTAACTGGCGTAACAGATCATGGAAACATAATTTGTACAGAACATAACAACGTGCACTGAAAATTTCTCGATCGTTGGTGAGAGTTATGCGATCTTGAGTAACAGCACCAATACATCGAGCAGAACTGTATGGGAACTCTCCCCCAATGTATCCTACATCCATAAGCTAGATTGTGATAGTTTGACATTGGCATTTTCATCATTTTTTTTGTTTTCCTTTCTCTCCAGCGCACAATGATAATCAAGACCAATAGAAGGGTTGGCTTTTTTTTAAACTCTTGTACCAAACTTAATTGCTTCCACAATTTCAATTTAAAAAAAACAGACTTGCTTTCCAATTCTGCAATCAATTACTTGAGGCTGTATTTCCCTTATTCCTTCCTTACTTGAAGGCATTGGCTTCCATGTTGCAGTAAGGTTGCAGAGGCAGGGAACAGCCATCAGCACCAGCCCTCGTGGCCTTCATTCACGTGTGAACGAAACAGTGATCATTTACAAGCTGCTCCGCCTTGAGAGATTACAGCTGAGCCTGATCAGGCTATCACCTCATGTCCACGTATGCAATGGCCATCAGTGAATCATGATTAACCAGACAAATCCTGACCACTTTTTCCCTTCGCTGACTCAGGGCTATTAAGGTCACCTCTAGATTACCATCGCTCAGCGGACACTTCTCATTAATGTGTGTGATGTTGCCACTGGAGAAAGTAACATTTTAAGCATGGATTTCAGCTTCAAGTGCTCCTGAGGCAATATATAATATGCATCGCTTGCAGAATAAAGCTCCTTTCACGCTGTCCCAAAATACATTCCAACCTCAATATGTTACTGGCGATATTTGTGTAATTACCACACCATCCACTTTGAACGATTTTCAACATGAGATTACCATTTTAACACTGAATGGCTGCTATAAACGTCAATGTGTGTCAATTTAAGTATCACAGAGTATACTTTCCAATGTACAACTGTTGACCAAAAAGGCATTAATTTCATACGATTTGATAATTCAGACCAAGGGATTGAGTGTGTGTATATTTATTGGATATAAAAGATAGCAAGAGAGTGAAATTAGAAATTTATCCCCACTTTCACAAAAAAGTAGAGTGCACATCGTCAGGCAAGTCACAGGCAAGTTAGCATTTTCCGCAATGCACATAAAGGGCAGAATCTTGTCAAGACGGCAGAGGTTTTGGCTTCCACCTGGGGAGCCAGTGAGAGCCCTGCTTGCTTCTCTCCAAGAAAGGCCTGCTGCATTTGCTGCCACTCAGGCACTTAACAAGCCAAAGGATCCTGGGGGTGGAAGTCCCAGCTGCCGAGAACTACTGGCCAGAGATCAGCAATTCTTCTGTACTCAGCAGCACCATTGCCAAATCACCCACCTGAGGCTTTGGATAGAGGGATGCAGGTGCAGTTGAGGACCACAGAATTCCTGCAATGCAGCTGTTGGCCGTTCGGCCCATCGAGTCTGCACCAACTCTCCGAAAGAGCATCTCCATTGACTTTGGCAGGAATGAAAAACTCTGCAGGAGGGAAAGCATTACCTGAACTGACCAGCACAGCACAGTGACCATTCCAGCCTTCGCAGAGGTGAGATCAGTGTCACGTGCTTTCAGTCCAGTGCTCCGGTTCAAAAGGATTCGAGGTTATGGCAAACTCGGAAATACACAGAAGGCCTAATGATGACCCATGACTTCAAGTCTGCAAAGTCAGAAGACTCACAGCCATGTTTCTTGGTTGAGGTCAAAGATCTTGGTTTCTTATTTTGGAATGCAGATAATTCTGTCAATGGCCATTGAACAAATTTGAAATTAGACGCAGGGGCCAACCTAACAGTCCAGTTAGACAAAGAATCGTGACTGAAAGACATCTGGCTTTGAATAACGGACACATCATTTTACAGGCTTAGAAGAATCCAACTTCCAGTCATCGATATGGTCTTTGCACCATGAAGGTATGGTGGAGAACAGATCGTTAAGCTGATGTATGTCATCCATAACCAACCTTATTCTCTCCTGAGCAGAGATGCCTACAGAGTCTTGGATCATCTCAAAAAAGCAAATGTTGTCAAGACAACGATTGTTAAACAAATAGAACTGTATATTCTTGATTACTCAAACAAAAAAGAATATTGTGGCTGGAGCTTCAGCTCTGAACTGTCTTCTCCCTTTTCAAAGCAGGTTTCTCCATTCTCGTTATAGCAGGAAGCCATTTGACCCATCGAGTCTGCAACGACCACAATCCCACCCAGGTCCTTTTCCCATAACCCCACATATTTATCCTGCTACTCCCCCAACACTAGGGTCAATTTAGCATGGCCAATCAACCGAAACTGCATATCTTTGGACTGTGGGAGGAAACCAGAGCACACGGAGGAAACCCACACAGGCATGGGGAGAATGTGCAAACTCTACACAGACAGTGACCCGAGGCTGGAATGAAACCCGGGTCCCTGGCGCTGTGAGGCAGCAGTGCTAACCACTGTGCCGCCCCCAGTTACTGGTCCCAGAAAACCTTCAATGGTCAGACCAGACTACTATGCAGGAGGTAATCATGAATTCTCCACTGAAAGTGATAAAAAGGAATGATCAGCATTCCGAGGAGTCTCAACTCCTGTTACCGATGATGGTATAGCAGGTCAACATTGCCAACACTCTGCAAATGCTGCAATTCCCAGATAGCGTGCCAAGGCACATGAGAAACTGTAACCTTGCAGAGGCTGTCCGTGACTACCAGTTAAAAGCAGTGATAAGCAGACCATTAAATCTTATTCTCATCAGACGATTCTCTCTCGCCCACAAAGGACATTGAAGTGACCCACACGATGACAGACAAAGTTAAGGAAGTGACAGTGGTTAGCACTGATGCCTCACAGCGCCAGGGACTCGCGTTTGATTCCCACTTGGGTCACTGTCTGTGTGGAGTTTGCACATTCTCCCCATGTCTGCATGGGTTTCCTCTGATTTCTTCCCACAGTCCAAAGATGTGTGGGTTAGGTCGATTGGCCATGTTAAAATTGCTCCTTAGTGTCAGGGGGACTAGCTATGTAAATACGTAGGGCAGTGGGGAGAGGGCCTGGGGGTAGGGGAGGCGGTGGTCGGTGCAGATGCCAAAATGGCCTCCTTCTGCAATGTAGGATTCTATGATTCGATGACAAGACAACAAACACAATGTTCATTCACCCTTCAAGAAATGAGTTAGAGAAGCCAAAACAACAACTGAACCAACCAAATACAGTTCTGCACAAAGTATTGGAACAAAAGAATGAAAAGTTACCCAGATGCCAGGTCAACATCCTGACCAACAGGAAGAACGAGTTTAAAAAAAACAGAGCCTACTACTCCTCCAAAAGAAGTGCGAATGACAGAAAAAGGGGGCCTCCAGATCACCAGACACTTTAAATTCAAAAACTTGACTGTGGGAGACTGGGTAACACACGCGTAGTAACTTAAATTATGAAGTCAACTAGTATGATGCCAATACATTGGATTGGAAGGAGTTACAGTCTCAGGCTTGGCCCATGTAGGGTTAAAGTGGGGCAGAGAACAGTAAAACCTGCACACTTATGAAACCAAACACATGACCTGCACTCAGGATCAACGTGGTGTTGGAAAGAAACCCATGGAGACTGCTCTTAACTTGTATGCTTTAGGTCAATTTGGGTAAATTGTTACAGTAGTAAATAAAGACTTACAGTTAACCTGTTCAATACAAAAGCTTCATCAAACTACCAAGATGTAGCCAGCACCCCACAACATGAGTCTTTCCTTGCGCTTGCTTCACTTATTCTTCTGGGAATAAACGGCATACATTTGGAAGTTTGTGCTGAAAGAGCCTTGGGCTGATGGAGTCTTGGTGAGTTGCTGCAGTGCATCCCGTAGGTGGTACACACATGTGCCATGATGCACCGGTGGCGGAGAGAATGAATGTTTAACGTGGTGGACCGAATGCTAATCAAGTGGGATGCTTTGTCCTGTATGATGCCAGATTCTTGACTGTTGTTAGAGCTGTGCTCATCCAGGCAAGTGGGAAGTATTCCATAACACTCCCAACTACTAACTGTGGTTAGACTCTGGGGAGTCAAAACGTGAGTTACTCACCACAGAATTCCCAGTATCTGACATGCCATTGTAGACACAGTATTTATATGGATGGACTAATTCAGTTTCTGGTCAGTGGTAACCCCCAGTAAATTGATAGTATATAATCCCATATGTCAGGCAGAGATGGTTTGCTTCTATTGTGTTCAAGATGCTCATTGCTTGACACCTGTCTGACATCAATGTTATTTTTCACTTCTTGGCCCAAGTCTGAATGGTGTCCAGGTATTGATAAACTCGGATACAGACCGCTTCAGTATCTGAGGAATCACAACTGGGGTTAATTGGAGTTTCTGATGGCTTATTAAATGGACAATTAAACTGAAAGTAAAGGATGATGGTGTGCAGTGGTCCAAAATGTTTTCCATACTGCATTTTCTTAAATAGCCTCGGGCGTTCAGTTTTCTATTATCGTACAACCATCAGTGGACATCCCTACTTCTGATCTTTTGATGGATGGAAGTTCATTGTTGAAGGTGGTTGGGCCTTGGAAACTACCCTGAGAACTCCTGCAGCAGTCTCCTGGGACCGAGATGATGGAACTCCAACGACCACAACCATCTTGCTTTTGCTAAATATGACTCCTACTTGTGGAGAATTTTCCCCCGACCCCCATTGACTTCAGCTGTAATAGGGCTCCCTGATGACACTGACAGTCAAATGCTGCCTTCATGTCAAAGGCAGGATCTTTCTTTCTTGAACTCAGCTTTTTTGCCCTGGTTTGGAATAAGGTTGTAATGAGGTCAGTAACTGAGCGGTCTGGCGGAAGACAAACTGAGCATCAGTAAATTATTGCTGACCAAGAGCCATCTGATACCTCTACAGGATCACAATGAATAAAGATCCTTTGACAAAATAACTCCTCCTTACCGTGGCAACTCCAATCATATTCATTGTATTCAGGTTAGAAATGGTAAGAGGAGAAAATTCAATGGCTAAGAAGAAATAATGAATATAAATGCATACAATCTTTTATGGGCTGGGGTTAATTGTAGTTTCTGATGGCTTATTAAATGGACAATTAAACTAAGAGTAAAGGATGACAATGTGCAGTGGTCCAGAATGTTTTCAAGCTGATTAGGTAGAATATTACTGTATGGACAGATCGGAAAATGGGTTCTTTCTTCCATGAGAAATATTTCTCTGCTTGCACTTTTATGGATCCCGGTGGAAATGATAATAGAGGCATTACTAGCCCATGGGTGACTCACTTTGACCAAATAACAATTCAGCGACTGCCAGTTGATACTCAGCTTTTCCATACTGCATTTTCTTAAAAACCAAACACCCGAGGCTATTATTATTTCAGTCCGTATATTTTAAATCAAAAATAACTAGCTTTCGTTTTTACAAACTGTGTCATTGTTTTACTGAAAAAATACTTCCCATACCATAAACCCGCCCCCCGTCTAAATGCTCTTTTTTTCACCCCCATTAGCAAAATCATTTTCTCTGAACGAGAACTTTAATTACCATGTCTCATTTTGCTCGTTCAAGCAATGGGGTTTCAAGAAGGCTAATCAATTGCTATTCAATCTGCATTCACCTGCATGACATATAGATTGCTGAGATTCAGTCAATAATTTTGGAATCCAAGTCAATCATGAAAGGGGATCTAATTCCATTCCACTCAAAGACCAATATTATCCATTGCACTGAAGCCAGTTTGAACACTGCTGTGACTAAGTGTTTCATTATCACGTGCATGCCATTAACTTCAACTCCAACAAGAACTACATGTACAAGCAAACAAAAGCAGCTGACCACGTACCCACACACCTTGGCAGAGGTGCACTCCACACACGACGGCCACCTCCAAGACATGTGATCTGGGAAGCACCTTCCAGACGGTAACCAGGAGTACAGGAAAAGGTTAGAGAATCGCCAATCCCAAAAGACGTCCCGATACGTTTGCCAAATGTTGGATTTCCTGGATCTTCACAGGGCTCCAAGTTGTATTCTGTCAAGTATCACCACATGTGTGTGTTTAGAATCATATTTTTTTAAAAATCTGAATAAAGGGAGTCAATTGTAAGTTTAAACATCAAATAAGGTATGAATTGGGCTATTGAAAACACTTGTATTTGATTAAATAATGGAAAATGCTGAAAATGTCTGACAATTGACACCTGAAATTAAGATGTGTTAAGATTTCAGGTTTGGCCTCTCATCTGAATTGGATGAATGGATCAAGCAAACTAAAGAGGGGAGAACAATTGGCAAAGATCAAGAGTTCAAATATTCAAACCACTTCCAGCATTTCCGGTTTTCATTTCTGACTTAAAATGTATTTCTCCTGTGCTAAAATTAACATTAATCACTTTCATATTCAGACTTCTTCTGTTGACTAATTAATATTTCACATCCCCATCTTCTCACCTGAAAACGTGATATTAAACCCTTCGTACGATATTGAAAAGTCTGAAATGAAGCGCAACTGAGCCTTGAAATTTCCATAGAGACCGGCATTAATTGGCGCAAGGAGTTCGGAGCCAGTCAGCCGTGCCAGAGGCTGGGTGAAGCTGCCGTTCTCCGTGATTAGGAAGTAGTCATGATGATCCTCCAAGTGGAATGTGTGAAAGGTGAACTGTACACCTAGCAGAAAAAAAATGAATAGGTTAACAAAAAAAATCACATTCCAATCTTAACGGCTTGCAGTCAGGCACCACTCATTTATCTACTTTGCTTTTATGGAACAGATGGCCATGCAAATTAGAACTCCCTCACGTGAAAATAATTCTTTCTACAATAATCCCTGTTGCACAGTCTGGCACAAACACACTGGATTTATGAAATAATTTATCAATGGATGGATGAGAATTCATAGAGAAATTCATTTGTATTAAAAACACGCAGAAACAGCCTGGGCAACACCTTATAAAAGCAAACTAAATGTGATCGCCAATATATTGGAACAGTTACTTGTAGGCAGGAGGAACACTCACAATGTGATATTTGGCACTGACGAATTGATAGGCAGATTTTGTAACAGTTGTCATACCCTGGTATCCTAAGTAGTTCCTTTCCCGAGTCATGAAAACTAAATACAAAGCATAAACTAAATACGTCTAACTTGTGTTTTTGAAAGTAGATTGACGAAGGCTGGATTTGAAGAGGTTTATCCCTTGAAAGCAGACGCAGGGACAATTGATCCTGATGATTTCTTCTTTGTTGAGATCCCCATAATTAGATAATCTGTTATCAAAAGAGTAATGTCTGTCCACTCCCTGTGGTATAGGGATCACATACATTGTCAATCTGAACCATCCTCCAGCCTGTACCTTGTTTCAGCTTTTCCACATGATTTCCACGATGTGAGTTATCCAACTCTTTGAAATGGGATACACAGATCTTCAAGACCCTGGTGTAATCACATTACAGAAACCATGGAACGTGGCTCTGGACAACCACAGAAATCTACAGGCTTTGGGGGGGCGGTGGGGGGGGGGGGGGGGGGGGGGGGTGGAGTAGAATTTCAATGCGAGTGGGCACATGTGTTTGGATGCAGTTCGGGACGTTGAACCCTGGAAAAACGCTAGTAGATCTGGAAGCCTCCTCCAACCCACCTGCGTTCAAATTGCATACAAGCTCCTCGAGAGAGGTGTGTTAACAACTTCAACATGTTAACCACGCAATTGCAGAGATATTTACATGGCTTTTGCAATTAAACTGTGGTCCACATGTTCCCTGGAATACTCCAGTAAAAGCAAGGTGAGAACGCAATGGTGAACAAGGGGCCTGAAGATATTACATGGAAATATGATCACAAGCACTGTCGCCTTACAACTGCTTCCTTGCCTGCTTGTGTGAAAGGCTTTGTTCCTTCCACTTGTATGGAAAGGTAACTTTTACAACTTTGGAGGTGGCACCTACAGCTGTGAGGCTTGTACATCTGATCTTTAGTTTGGAACTTCGGCTCCATCAGATCAGCTTGGGTGCAACTTGTGCTGTGTTACACTGGACCCGAGATGAGGACTAAGATGACCAACAGCAGCATCAGTAGGAGCAGCAGCACTAGCACCAGCAGGAACAACAACAGTTCTGCCTGCAGCTCCACAAGAGAAGGGGAATTAGCAGAGAGTAGCAGCTTTTCAGAGGCCATATAGGCACGGTGCAAGCGTCTTGGCATGTCAGGGTGCTGGAGTCTCAGGAGGTCACGTCAGTGTAGCCTGATGAAACATGCTGCCAAGTGGATTTGGTGGCCATGCTTTATCAGTAATTGCCAAAGTCAGCATCGCACATACTGAAACAGAAATTTACCAATCTAGTGTTGTGCAGTATAACTGTGTGCAAACCTGAGTTAAAATACAAATCTTTCCTCTTCTCAGCAAATGTATGTGGGTTGAGAGGTTCAGGTCTCTTCTCTGACTGTTGGCAGCCTTGGGTTTTGAAGTCCCTGAGTATTAATGGGCATGAATACCGACTGGAGGGAAAAGCGCAGGTGAGAAGTGAAAACACTTTGAGCTGTACCTTCACTTCCTTGTCCCTTTACATAATCCCTCCCACGGCCCATCCACACATCCCTGCTAGCAATGAACCAGAGACTGATGCATGTCAGCAAGTGACGAAAGGTCAAAGTTGTCAGTCATCCCACTTAAGGTAACATTCATGGAGTGCGAGCCATGAATGAAAACTGGGATGTTGTATCTGATGCTCAATTTCGGTAGCAACTCCTTCCTTGGACCAAAACATCATTGCAAAGGTCTGTAACCTCGTGCCACTCATGCTTGTGATAGACCTCGCCGATCTCTGATGAAATGTGCACAGTGAGGCTAAAATGCCTGTCAGTTGTTCATACGTCCATTGCATGATGCTCCAGGAGCGACGTTATCAACAGCTCCCACCTGGTCACGCCGAACCTTGATCATCCTGAAGCCTCAAACGCAGACTCTCCTCAGCCGTCCATTCCTCCATCCTCTATTTCTGTTCATGAATGTGTCAGTCACCAGGTGAAAATCCAACTATCTGCCTTGTTCTGGTGTATGGTCTGTGTGCGTCCTGTGACAACGTGTCCTCAAAGGAAGGGTCTCCTCTGAGGATTCATCATCATTCTCCTGGAGGACACTTGAAGCCCCACTGGGAGATTAAAGACATGAACCAGAATGACCAAGATAATCATCACATTTCAATAAGTGCTGACATCGAGTCAACTCCCCTGGAATTATCTGCTTAAATCTCTCCAATCAGATTTCCATCCTTGTCATGATTTTGAAACAGCTTTGATCAAGACTAATGGCACAGTTGTTAGTATTGCTGCCTCACGGCACCAGAGACCTGGCTTCAATCCCAGCCTTGGGTGACTACGTGAAGTTTGCATCATCTCTCCACGTTTGTGTGGGTTTCCTTTGCGACCCCCAGTTTGATTTGATTTATTATCATCACATGTAATAGCACACAGTGATAAGTATTGTTTCTTGCACACTACACAATCAAAGCACATCATTCACAGAGAAGGAAAGGAGCGCGTGCAGAATGTAGTGTTACAGTCATAGCAAGGGTGCAGAGAAAGATCAACTCAATGCAAGATAGGTCCATTCAAAAGTCTAACAGCAGCAGGGAAGAAGCTGTTCTTGAGTCGGTTGGTACGTAACCTCAGACTTTTGTATCTTTTTCCTGACAGAAGAAGGTGGAAGCGAGAATGTCCAGATGTGTGGGGTCCTTAATTATGCTGGTTGTTGCTTTGCTGAGGCAGCGGGAAGTGTCGACAGAGTCAATGGATGGGAGGCTGGTTTGAGTGATGGATTCCATTCATAACCCTCGGTATTCTTTTGCGGTCTTGGGCAGAACAGGAGCCACACCAAGTTGTCATGCAATCAGAAGTAATGCCTCCTATGGGGCATCTATAAAAGCTGACGGGACTTAAGAACATAAGAACATAAGAAATAGGAGCAGGAGTAGGCCATCTAGCCCTTCGAGCCTGCCCCGCCATTCAATAAGATCATGGCTGATCTGTCGTGGCTCAGTTCCACATTCCCGCCCTCTCCCCATAACCCTTAATCCCCTCTCTTATCAAGAACCCATCAACCCGCGTCTTAAAAATATTTAGCGAGGCAGCCTCCACCACTTCAACGGGCAGAGAATTCCAGAGATTCACCACCCTTGGAGTGAAGAAGTTCCTCCTCAACTCCGTTCTAAACCGCCCCCCCTTTATCTTGAGGCTGTGCCCCCTAGTCCTACTGTCTTTTTTGAGCGGGAAGAGACATGCCAAATTTCCTTAGTCTTCTGAGAAAGTAGAGGCGATAGTGATTTTTCTTAACTATAGTGTTGGTATGGAGGGACCAGGGCAGGTTTTTTTTGTGATCTAGACACAAAAACCTGAAGTTTTCTACCATTTCTACTTTGTCCCCACTGACGGAGACTCCCACACTCCAAAGATGTGCGGGTTAGATTGAATGGCCATAATAAATTGCCTCTTAGTGTCAGAGGAATTAGCAGAGTAAATATGTGGGGGTTATGGGGATAGGCCCTGGGTGGGATTATTGTCAGTGCAGGCTCAATGGGCCAAATGGCCTCCTTCTGCACTGTAGGGATTTGATGAAAGTCACAAATCTGACTGTGATTAAGGTGAACCTTCCCTCCCCATCCTTCCGAACTTGTATTCAGCTTTTCGTGCAGTTGCCGAGACCATATTCCTTCACCCATTCTCCACTGTCAACAAGCTGTGTGGATCTGCTCCCATCTGGTTTGATGTTTATCCATCTAATCAGAATCAGAGAATCGCTTGCTATGGCATTTCATCCTGCTCTCACACTATTACCTCTGATGTGCCCCAAGGATCTATCCTTGGCCCCCCTCCTTTTTTTTTATATATGCTGTCCTTGAGCAACATCATCCAAAAACATAACTAGTTTTCATATGTCTGCTGATGACATCCATTCCTTACAGAAACCAGGTGAAAAATTCCTCAGCCTGTGAAATGTCTCTCAAAATTGAACTTGTACAAAGGGTAACAAGATAATGTCACATAGAAGTAGCATTTTAATTGCCAGTGGTCTGAATATACTAACCAGTCAAAAACAAGCATTAACAATTCTGATAAAAATTTGGGGATAAAGTCATTTGCATTCATAGAATGCTGACAATTCAGAAAGAGGCCATTCAGCCCACTGGGTCTGCACCAACTCTCCAAAAGAGCATCTTGCTCTCCCCTCCTCCCTATCCCTATAAACCAATGGTTTACCAGGGTTAATCCACCTAACCTACATAACTTTGGACACTGAGGACAATTTAGCATGGTCAATCCACTTAACCTGCACATCACTAATTGAACATGTGAGTTAGAAATGAACAGCATGGAATCTTAATTACAAAGTACTCCCTGACATAGCTCTTCAAATGTGTCACAAGTCAGAAAAGTAACACAGGAAATTGTAGACTTTATAAATAAAGGCACAAAGTACAACAACAAAGAAGCTATTCTAAGCCTTTGCAAATCACTGATTGAACCTCAGCTGGAACGTGTGTTCAACTTTGGCCATATTGTACGAAGGATGTCAAGAAGATGGAAAGGACATTGAGAATATTTACAGTTAAGGGATTTCAGTTATGTTTGAGAAGAGAGAAGTTGTGACTGTTTTCCTGAGACCCAGAAAGTTCGGAGGGCATTTGAGAGAGATACTCAAAATGATGAAGGTTTTAAACAAGTAAATGAAGAGAAACAATTTCCACTGGCAGGAATATTGGTTGTCATTATGTGGAGATGCCGGCGTTGGACTGGTGTAAACACAGTAAGGAGTCTCACAACACCAGGTTTATTTGGTAGTAAACGCCACTGGCTTTTGGGGTTTGCCCCTTCGTCAGGCGAGTGGGAGTTCTGATCACAAACAGAGCAGAAAAGGCACACACAGTTTACAGAATACTGATTAGAATGTGAGTCTTTCCAGCTGATCAAGTCTTAAAGGTACAGACAGCGTGAGTGGAGACAGCATTTAGCATAGGTTAAAGAGATGTGTATTGTCTCCAGAGAGGACAGTATGTGAGATTTTGCAAGCCCAGGCAAGTTATGGGGGTTACAGATAGTGCGACATGAACCCAAGATCCCGGTTGAGGCCGTCCTCATGTGTGCGGAACTTAGCTATCAGTTTCTGCTCAGTGACTCTGCGCTGTCGTATGTCGTGAAGGCCGCCTTGGAGAACATTTACCCGAAGATCAGAGACCAAATACTGGTAACCAGAGGACACGTTTAAGATGATCGGCAAAAGAATGAAAGGGGAGATGAGAACTTCATTGTTTAAGTCCAGGTCTGGAATACACTGCCTGAAGGATGATGAAAGCAGATTCAATAGTAATATGAAAGGAGTATTAAATATTATCTTGAAAAGCGAACACTTGCAGAACTATGGCGAAAAGATCATGGGAGTTGGAATAATTGGATCACTCTTTCAAAGAACGAACACAGGCACAATGAGCTAATTATTCTTCAGGGCATTTTGAAACGATGATTCTCAATGGTATTGTTAAAATAAAGACTGTATAACACAATAACAGTGAATTGTTTTCCTTATGTTGTGCAGTGTGATAAGTGTACATGTTTCTTGTATTCAACTGCACATTTGCCTGCTGTCTGTTGTTAATACATCCTGCTGCTAACTACTTTACTCAATGAATGAGTCATGCTGTTGGATGGCTGCATAATCAACTCAGATGCTACAGATGTACAGAAGGCCCATTATCATTATCTGTGACTAACTTTGATGAGCCTGTATCACTGTGAGGGATCCCTAGCACTATAGTTGCTACACTCTTTAGACTACGTCAGCTGTTCAGGTCTACACAGAGGCACAGAGCTACTGTTGACATTGGCTCCTGCTACCTGAACCATGCAACTCCATAGTCAGCACTGATCCGTTTATGGTCAATTCTGAATACAATGTGTGAGGATAAATGTCCACCTAAAAGGTTTTAGATTTCCTCCATGTTTGCTTGTGACATTTCTCGAAGCAAGTGGGAACTTGACTGTTGCTGAACTCACCAGCCTAGGTGCTGAGTGATGTTACCGTGTTCAGGAAGAGAGTCAGCAATGCAGATAATTGCATCTCCATGACTTTACGACTTGGAATGCATAGCTGTTACTAGGGGGCATAACTATAAGGTTCATGGTGGGAGATGTAGGAGGGATGTCCAAGGTAGATTCTTCACTCAGAGAGTGGTTGGGGAGTGGAATGCACTGCCGGCTGTGATAGTGGAGTCGGACACTTGAGGAACTTTCAAGCGGTTACTGGATAGGCACATGGAGTACACCAGAATGACAGGGAGTGGGATCGCTTGATCTTGGATTCAGACATAGCTCAACACAACATGGAGGCCAAAGGGCCTGTACTGTGCTGTACTGTTCTATGTTCTACACATGTTGCGTCTTCTCAAAACACTTGGACTCCCAAGCCCTTGCCCTATTTACACCCTCTTCCCCCAATCAGAACTCTATGTGTTCCCTTCAAAACCAATGGCTAAGTCCACCACGACACAGGCCACGATAGTTCACAGGGTTCTCAAATGTAAAAAAATGCTAGCCAAGTGAAAAGCAAAAATAAAAGCAAGATACTGCGGATGCTAGAATCTGAAACAAAATCAGAAAACACTGGAAAACCTCAGCAGCTCTGACAGTGGGGAGAGAATCAAGCGAATATTTAGTGTCCTGATGAACCTTCATCAAAGCTAACAACAAAGAGGATCAGCAGAGATTTATACTATAAGGGTGGGGAGGGGGCATGGGTGGGTGAGACAAAGGGAAGGTAAATGAGGATACAGAAGGCTGAGAAGGTGCTAAAAAATATCCATTGAGCCAACAGAATATGTGAATGGACACTGAGTTCAACAACTTCAGAGCATGAATTCTCTCCTCTACCTTCACCCCATTTCCATTTGCTTTATTTCATTTTTTAAAAAATCTATTCATCCATTTCATCATCCTTCATTCTCACCTCGATGTTTCCACTTTCCATTCCGCTCTCCTTCTTACCCCCACTCCCTTTCAGGGCAACTGCCATCATCCCCAAGCAATCCTTTAATCATCTCCACCTCTGTTCTGCCATTCACACATTATGATTCCATTATAGTCTTCCTCACTGTCCATCACACCACCAGTTTTGGTACCATCCGCAAACTTCCTGCGTCAAATTGTTACTTTTGTGTTTTGTGATTTTTAAACTGTTAAATTTACCGTATTTTAAACTGTCCTTCCCATTTCCCCTGCCACTTACAGTGTGGCCTTCAGGCTTTTCAAATTGGTGTCAGAGGTAAAGAAAAATAATTTATGTCTAGAGAGAGATGGTTTGTTGATGGTGTGACTGATGTGTGCTGATGGCCCACAGTTGGTTTAGAACTGGTGTGCTAAATCACTGCACTGCCTCCGATTAATTTGAATATGCCCACATTAACCTGGTCTACAGGCCTCCCCGGAAAATAATTCTGTGGCTGTGGGTGACCTTACCATATCAATCCCCCTCCTTCTATTTGCTTCTCCTCTGTCTTCTCCTCCTTCTCTGATTATCTCCACTCATTATCTCCAGCTTCCTGGAAGTCAAGTCCTCTCTGCTGCTCAATGCTGTACAAGTACAGCATTCTGGAAAGCCCTGGAGGAAGCGGGGGAAGGGGGGAATGGGGGCGGTGGTGGTGTAGAAAGTGGGGTGCATGCTGAAGAGTGCTCAGCTCTAACCAATCTGACCAAGCCCTTGAAACGCATCTTGATTCCTTAATCGTATGACTGCTCTTGTGCTTGTGTGGCACTGTTGTAAATTTCATTGGTAAAAGGTCTCCTCAAAAGATATAATCAAACATATCATCAGGGGATGACGCGATCCAAGGAGCCATCCCACTGACCCTGCATCAAAGAACAAACATTTGTGGGAGACCCAACTGGTGCAGGATAAACTTCTTGCCCAACTGACCGGGTATGTCGCACAAACATGTCTGATGATCTTTGACTTGTTACATACCAGTTGGGAGAGTGGGAGTGGAAATGAGATCTCCTGGCTGACCGGAGGGACACTGCTTGTCACACAAGTGCAATATGTCTCTCTATGGACTGGTGGGAAATCAGCCAAGGCTCCAAACCTGAGCTCACCCGAAGTGACCTCGTGAGTGACAATGTGAGCCTACGTACTGAAGATTGTGTTTGGGTTAAATCTAAGTCCACAGGATCCTGCTGACTTTCTGACATGGCAAAAGTTTCAGCTGTTTTAAGTTTCCCCCTGCACATAAGCTCATCTACCTTGACAGGTTAAAACTCCCTTCCCAATCTAGGCTTGGACCAATCAGTAGACAACCAGCACCCACTGAGTTAACTTTTGAACTATCTGCCCAGGAAAAAACATAGAGTGAACTGGAATCCCACAGAGGATTATTTGAAAAGATGCAAGTCCAAATTCTTTCAGAAATAATAAGGCCAGCTATGTTTGGAAATGAGCTCAATGTTTAAGCAGGGATAATTCTGCATCTCTATCATGATCCAAATCAGATACCTTCAGATTTGATGATGGTTCTGATTTATTTTTGAGCTGGACTGGAGTCACTTTCCAGTTCTACTTTACACCTCCTGTCTCCCCAACGCCACCCCGCCAAAGCCCAAAACATTTATTTTACTTTTTTCATGGGTTGCGGGCATTGCTAGCTCAGTTATTGCCCACCTTGAATTGCCCTTGAGAAGTTAGTGGACAGCCACCTTCTTGAAATGCTGCAGCCCATGTGGTGTAAGTACACCCACAGTGCTCTTAGGAAGGGAGTTCCAGGGTTTTTGCACAGTGACAGTGAAGAAACAGCAACATTGTTTTAAGTCAAGATGCTGTTTTGCTTCAAAGGAGCACGCATTTGATGATCTTCCCATCTGCTGACCTTGATCTTCTCGGGGTATAGATCACAGGTTTGGAAGGTGCTGTTGAAAGAGCCTTGTTGAGTTGCTACAGTGCATCTTGTGCATGTCACACATTGATGTCATTGTGCATTGGTGGTGGAGTGAGTGAAGGTTAAGGTGGTGGATGGTGTGCCAGTTCCTGTTCCAGTTCCAATGTCAAGCTTACTGAGTGTTATTGGAGCTGCACCTGGTTTATCCTTTGTAGATGGTAAAAAGGCTTGAGGAAGCTAGGAAATGAGTTACTGTTGTAAAATTCCCAACCTCTGACCTACTCTTGTAGCCACAGTATTTATATTTGTTCAGGATATTGATAAAGGGAGGTACAGAGATGTCAAGGGAAGGTGGTTGTGTTCTCTCTTGTTGGAGATGTTCATTATCTGCATTTGTGGTGTGTGAATATGACTTGCCAATTATCAGCTGCAGTCTGAATGTTTTCCAACATTTACTTCACAGAGACACAGACTGCTTTGGTATCTGAGGACTCAGAATGGTACTGACAATTGTGCAATTATCAACGAACATCCCCTTCTTACCATACGATGGAGAAAAGGTCGTTGCTGAAGCTGAAGATGGATGTGTCTAGATACTGAGAATCTCCTGCAGTGATATCTGGAACTGAGATGATTGAGGTCCAACAACCTCAACCATCTTCCTTTGTGCCACGTACAACTCCAACTAATGAGGAGGTTTTTCTCTCTCCGATTCCCATTGGCTTCAGTTTTGTTTGGGCTCCTTGAAGTCACATTTGGTCAACGGTAACCTTAATGTCAAAGGCCATCACTTTCACCCCACCTCTTGAGTTCAGCTGTTTTGTCCCTGTTTAGAACAAGGCTGCAATGAGGTCAGAAGCTGAATGGGCCTGGCAGAATGCAAACTGAACAGTGTTGAGCAACTTCTTGCTAAGTGTCACTTGATAACACTATTGACACCCCTTCTATCACTTTGGTGATGAGTGTAGATGATGAGCTGGTAATTGACCAGATTATATTTGTCTTGCTTCTTGTGGATTAACATACCTAAGCAAGTTTCCACATTGCTGGGTCGATGCCAGTCTTGTAGTTGTATTGGAAAAGCTTGGCTAAGGGCCTGGCTAATTCTGGAGTACGACTATTGAGTACTATTAATCTGGATTAAGCAAAAGTCAATTCATCCAATAATTTTACCAGACCATTATTATTTTCATTGCCTACGATTAACATATACACTTCCTGCACTCTCCTCACTGAAACTAATGTGTTGCTGATTGATTTAATGTCATACTTGCAGATCACAGTTGACTTGTTTAATCTCAAATAATTGTCATTTTCAGCTTCCTTTCAACTCAAAATTGGCTGCATGACTGGAATATGATTAAACAGATTCTAGATAGGAACAAGTGAAATCCTTGTGTACACAGTTCATTACCTTTACCATGGGAAACCTCCACAGTCCAAGTACAATTTAATGAATTTGGATAAAAGTCAGGGTAACCAGGTGATAAAATAGTACCAGTGGGTCCTCTGATATCTCCACCGCATAGTGCTACAAAGGAAAAAAAAAGAAAATCAGGATTTAAGCAGAAAATTAAAGTTCTGTGGATGTTTGCAATAAGATGCAAAGAAAAATGCTTACATTCTATATAACATCAAATGCTATCTAAATTATCACTGAATTTCTATTGATCTTGTTATTTCTTGTCATGACCATGTTACCCATTTACAATTCTCATATTTTTCCATGGATAACCTGCCACAATGAGTCAAACCTGATTACCACAATACTCAAATTCCCAGATTTTCTTCTTTTCTGCAAAATCGATGTCATGTGAGCAGCTCAAGCCTTCCTGAGCACTGATTACGCATCGAAATTACACCCAGGAAACTGGTTTGGGAATTACTGTAAATTGTGCTATTCTCGACAGGTGTCTCTCCAGAGTAGACCGTGTTCCAGGATATTTCAAGTTCACGAATGTGACAAGCAGAAGAGGGAAAATGCAAACCACCCTTTGATTCAGGCTGTTTGGTGTATGCGTAATTAAAGATGGTGCAATGTAAGGATAGTCAGCCATTTACTGATACGTTTGGTCCTCAATGGCCAGCTGTGGGTGGACAGCTTGTAACAGAGTAAGAAAATCCTCAGTGGAACTCTTCAAAAATTCTGTCATCATTTATACAGAAAAACAATGTGCTGCTGTGTGCTCGTCCACTCCATATTTAATGACTCTTGCAGTGTGCAATAGATGGTATGAAATAGATCGAACAACAACAGGAAACGCTGGAAATACTCACAGATGAAACAGCATCTGTGGACAGCAATACACTTAACATTTCAGGTCACAATGACTCTTCATCAGAATTAGGAGAAGTTAGAAATATAGTGAGCTTTAGTGTGACTGGAAGGGGGAGGGAGTGAAAGAACAAAAGGGAACATCTGGTAGGGTGGGTAGCAGGAGAATTAAATGCCAAAAAGGCAAGGAAAGTGTGATGGATTTAGTATAATAATAAAAGCTGTGTCCACATCAAATATGAATAGTTACATCAAATGTAAACAAGACGGAACTAAAACAAACAAGTGAAAAATCAAACCAGCAAAAACATCTATGATCAAAAATTGATGCGCTTATCATTGAGTCGAGATGGTTTTAGAATGCTGAGTCAAAAGGCAAGGTATTCCTCCAGCTTGTGTTGACTTTTTTTTTGTTGGACAATTCAGGTCAGGGATAGAAAAATGGGAGTGAGTACAAGGTGGAGCAGTGTCATGGGAAGTGACAGGAAGGTCAGGGTTCTATTGGTCGACTGAACTTGCCACAAAGCTGCCACCCAGTCCACAATATTTTACTTTTGCAAAATATGTCTGTCTTGTTTCCACGTCACATTGCTCCCTCAAACGAAAGGAATGCTCAATAATAATACATTAGAAGCAATGTTCCCCTTAAAACTCCTTTGTGGTTTGAAGCCTGTTCCTTGTATCTCAGGGTCACGTTAACATTCTTGTACAGCCATGCGTGTGCACATCTTAAAGGAGCAACTGCTTGTGTGTGACTGGTTTACCTCAGATTTTTGGAACTCAGAATCATAAAATCTCTACAATGCCAAAGGAGGCTATTTGGCCCAATCGAGCCTGCCTGACAACAATCCCACCAAGGCCCCATCCCCGTATAACCCCACACATTTACCCTGCAAATTCTCCTGACACTGAAGGGCAATTTGGCATGGCCAATCAACCTACCCCGCACATTTTTGGCCTGTGGGAAGAAACCAACGCAAACACAGGGAGAACATGCAATCTTCATAAACACTGACCCGAGGCTGGAACTGAACCTGGGTCCCTGGCACTGTGAGGCAGCAGTGCTAACCACTGTGCCAACGTTTTTGCATTTGCCACGTGTCTGCTGATTTCAACACATTGTGATCTCCTGAAATCTACTGCTATCCTCCTCACTGTTTACTACTATTCCAGGTTTGTGTCCTCTGCCAACTTTGAACTTGTGCCTCTTAAACTCAGTCGAGGTCTTTAATAAATATTAAAGCAAAACAGTAGCTCAAATACCATGAGGAAAAGCATTGTCTACCTGCCCCCAGTCTGAAAAACATCTACTGACTGCTGTACATTTCGGTGGAAATAATTGGGTAGCTATCCATCAGAATAATTCTGAAAGTGCTAGTGTATGTTTAAAATATCTCACCATGTTTTGATTTACTTTCTACTATCTTAGAAATGTTCCTAATATGAATGATTATCCTCACTGTGATAATCCATCAGTGAGATTCACTCCACATGGAATCTTCTCAACCGTCAACGTCAATAGTTTCAACCATTGGAATTCTTTTATTCTGTGATTTTTCTTTTAGGTGAACATAAGGACATAAGAAATAGGAGCAGGAGTAGGCCATCTAGCCCTTCGAGCCTGCCCCGCCATTCAATAAGATCATGGCTGATCTGTCGTGGCTCAGTTCCACTTTCCTGCTTTCTCCCCATAACCCTTAATCCCCTCTCTTATCAAAAACCCATCAACCCGCGTCTTAAAAATATTTAGTGAGGCAGCCTCCACCACTTCAACGGGCAGAGAATTCCAGAGATTCACCACCCTTTGAGTGAAGAAATTCTTCCTCAACTCCGTTCTAAACCGCCGGAGTTGAGGAAGTTCTTCTTCACTCAAAGGGTGGTGAATGCTTGATTTAAAACAAAGAAATAAGTGACGTCCAGGATTTTGGTGCCAACTTGGGGTGGGGCTGGAGTCAACTGAGCACGGGTAGCTTGTTAATGAAGAGATCCAGGTAAGGCTACTGAAGAGAGGCCAACTTGAACCTTCCATTAGTCCCATAGGCTCCTGGACCATAGAGGAATGGCAGATGCCTGGAACAGGCTTTTATATATCCCTAAAATTGGCTCCAATTGTATATTATGCTCTTATCATATATTAAGTTGATCTTTCTCTCCAATCCATCTGTAACTGCAACATTATACTCCTTTCCTTCTCGCCATCTATTCTATAAATGGTATGTTTTGTCTGTACAGAGCACAAAAAACAATACTTTTCACTGTTTCCTGATCCATGTGACAATAATAAATCAATTTCCAAGGGGTTGGGGGTTGTGGGTGGGAGGCAGCACTCCAGGATCACTTTGGCCCTGAAGCCAGCCTACATACCAGTATTCAGCCATGGCTGTTGGTTACCACATGGAGCATTTTCCTCTCCACTCGGTGGCCCGCAGCTATGACCATTTATTTTCTTCAGTTTTGTCAAAATTGCTCAGAGGGCTCCTTCAGATGGAGATGGGACGGAATGGCAGGGGGCAGGAACTTCACTACCGGGGGCCCTTCAGTATTCAGAACCTGTCCACTGTTCACAATTAGATGGCGAGAGTAACCTCTGACCATTAATTGACCATTGCTTCCAGGATTCCGATGGCTGACTGCTGTCAACATAGCGCAGGAATTGGGACCTGAATCCGATCTCAACTTCAGGATACCGACTCCCAATGGAAAGTCCTGCTCAATCAGGAGCAAAGAAATCAGTAGCAGGACAAATACTCTAAAGTAACACAATGGGCCCAATTTTACCAATCAGAGGCTAAGGGCTGGATCTGGACGTAAAATGGATCCAAGCCCAGAATCCCCGTTACAGCGCGCCCATACGCTTTTTGCCGGCTCCAGTACTGTCCGCGCTGAGGGCGGGGCTTAGCGCCGCCGGAACGATCGGGGCTCTGAACTGCGTATGTGCGGTTCGAAAAACATCTAAAACAGCGCCCCTGGGCACCAAAGATAAAACCAACAGAGAGAAACCAGGTGGTGGAGATTCTCCCAAGTCCATCCTCCCCCACCCCTCTCCCCAAGACAGAGATCCATCTGAGCCCGCACCCCCTCCGGCAGACGCCAGCGGAAGGTGCTGCAGGCTGTCCAACGAGTGCAGTAAGAAGTCTCACAACAGTTGTGAGACTCCTTACTGTGTTCACCCCAGTCCAACGCCGGCATCTCCACATCGAATGCAGGTCAGAAGGATGGTGGAGGGAGAGCAGCAATCCAGGTAGGTTGGGGGTGTGCTCTGCTGGGGTGGGGGGAGGGGGGGGTGGGCCTGCCTCCCGGGAGGGGGAGTGGGCGAGGGTCTGACCATGGTGGGGGGGGGGGGATGGGGAGGTGGGCTGCCTCCCAGGTGGTTTGACCGTGGGGGTGGACGGGTGGGCGAGGGTCTGACCATGGTGGGGGGGATGGGGAGGTGGGCTGCCTCCCAGGTGGGGGGTGGAGTCAGCCGGGGTGGTTAGTGGGGGGGGTGTCCGAGGAGGATGGGCTTTGGAGGTTCCCCTGCAGAATAGGAATCCGCTTCAGATTTTTATTCTGCAGGCTGATAGCAGCGCGGATCTACAACGGATCCGTAGACAGTAAAGTGGGATGTGGCGATAGAGTTGGGCGTGCGGTTCATTAAATCGATTTAAATACATGCTAATGCATTTAAATCATCGGGCTGCCTGATTGGGGTGCGGATTGGACCCGCGCCCAAATCGGGTGTCGGTAAAGGTGCGATCTGCTCTGTTTCGGATGCAGATCGCATTACAGGCCCAACGCCCGACTTCACCGTGATTTCGTGCCCAAAAACAGGTGTGAATTTTTGGTAAAATCAGGCCTTTTTTTTAGTTATTGATGCTTTCATTATAATCAGATTCAGGTGATTATCAGTGAAACATCCTGTTGGCTATCGCTTCTTCTTCTTAAAAGTGAAAATGTCAGCAGATTTGTTCAAGGAACATCATAATACTGCGCTTTAAAATTCTAAATGGACAGTCAGAAAATGAGAACATGAAGTGGCATTTATTGTAGAATGGGTGATGGAAAGCTGAAATCCCTTACTTAAAGAAAATGCAGAATAGGTTGTGAACTCTTAATCATTTATTCAACATTATTATGCCTCAGGTAGCCAGAAGACATTCAAGAACTGTAATTAATGAATGAACCAGAGGGAACTATTTTCATTAGTGCCCTCAATCAACTTCCTGAACCTACTGTATTATGCAAAGCATGGCTTGGGGATTGCAGAAAGCAAAGTAAGACTTCATTTTATGTCAAAATGACAGAGTTTTTTAATTAGTTTCCTCTCTGAAACAAGGCATGCTCACATGTACCTTCTCAGCCATCTGTTACACTTCAGAATTTCAATCTAATTTTTTTTTTCAGATTAAATTTTGAGCAAGAAATAAGTTGTGCGAAACTTTCCCTTGCCCACTCAAGGAAAGGGAGAAGGTTAAATGTGACTTTTCTGAGAGTGCAAACATTCCAATTCACTCATAACAGAGAGTTATTTTTCAATGGACAAAACTTCAGCGAGATCCACAAAATGCAAAACAGAGTGCAAATGAAGAAATGCATTGACTATGCTTTATCTTTACAGAGGGTGGATATGGATACAAGCAACAGTGGCTCGGTCAGTGAATCACCAGGCAAATGATAATTGGCTTAGCCAAGCAGATGTGATCATCTACAAAGACAAGCGCTCAGACTGCCCTTTATCCGCATGTTACTTTTCCCTTGAAAAGCTGCTGCCTTCCTCAGTTTGAAGAGTTGGTAAACAGAATAAAGTGGGCCCCAAATTTCACATTTTCTTCCAAGTCAGATGTTCTGATATTTTCCATTTTTTTTGTATTATCTGCTGACTGCATTGGAAGCGGATTATTTGTTTGTTACTTTCAGCAGCAATACATCCTGCTGCAGGCATCAGACTTTCATCAACTCTGCTTTTCTCCCCCAACATCTTTCCACTTGGCAAACATCGAAGACCCCTTCTGGAGTTTAACTTTTGCCTCAGATTGAACTTACTGCACACATCCTCAGGCTTTCTGAGGCATTGCAGGTTGGATTCACACAAGATACATGCCTCTTGGTATAACAAACATCTGATCCTCCGATTTACTTCAGAATCAGTCTCACTATGTCCTGGCAGATGTAAATCAGTGTCCAGGATCACCGATAGTACAACATTGAAGGGTTTTAGACATCGGACTCCAGAACAACAAAGCTGTTTCTCAATCTGTGGACCCAGAAGGGATTAAAGGCGCCAAACCCAACAAAAGCAGCTAGTACCATGCTGATGAACTCAGCTGACTAGACACATATCCAGGCAGAACTCATACGTCGAGAGAAGGACACACACTGAAATAGTCAAACATTCCCGGGACACGATGGTTGCTGTGCTGCTGGGATCAGGATGAGAGAAGGAATGCATAAACTATTGCTTCTCGAAGATTGGTCGCCACAACGAGGCAGAGATGGGATAGATAGGGTCGCTACTTTTTTAGTTAATTACCTTTTAGGAATCAGTGGACTCAGGCTGAATGAAAGGATCAAATAGATTATGTGTGGCCAATGGAGAACTGGTTGGTTTCGGCTAAATGGCTTTTTGTCATTCTTTATTTTCCCTGCACTCGGTACAAACTGAACCATGACAAAGATATTTTAACCAACACAAAGAGCAGATCTCGTTATCAGCAACACAATGTCTGCAACATCTGGGGCTGGATTTTATACTCCCCTGCCAGTGGGTTTGAAGGCGAGAGACAAGCAAGGCCCAGTGGGCTTTGTACCTACTGCCAACCTGTTCACTCCTACCCTCAGAACTTTGAGTGTTGGGTGGTGACGTCAGGTGGCCTGCCAGACAAAGGGTCGATTAATGCTCCTGTCAGGATTGAACAATAACAGGAAAGGACCATCCCAAGTCTGACAGGCCTATTGGAGCCCCCTTCCACCTCCCTCCCCCCTGCCCGGCCCTCCACCTTCGCAATTCCACCACCAAATCTATTACATACACCCGGTTCTCCAATCGCACATGGGCTCTCGTACCTCAGACCCACTCCCCTCAGCACCCTCAGGGCCAGCAGCAGTCACTGCTCCTAGCAACGCGGGCAGTACTGGAGAGCTTCTAGCCTCTGCCAATTGCCATTAAATAGCTGCAGAGTAACTAACCGTTCTGCTGGTAGGCAGGAAGGCTGGCAGGGATCACAGCACCTTGTAAAATTCATCCTTGATTCTGACTGAATAATAGAGGACTATTCCTAAGATGCTTTGGAAGATACAACCTTTCCAAATGTGTGTGGCAGACATACCTGTTGGAAACATCTGGAGGACACTGACAAAAGTATGACGCAATATGAAATTCCAGGGATGGTTTATCACCATATTAGAACATAGAACATTACAGCGCAGTACAGGCCCTTCGGCCCTCGATGTTGCGCCGACCAGTGGAACCAATCTAATGGCCCTCTAACCTAAACTATTCCAATGTTATCCATATGCCCATCCACTGACCATTTGAACGCCCTTAAAGTTGGCGAGTTCACAACTGCTGCAGGCAGGGCATTCCACAACCTTGCTACCCTCTGAGTAAAGAACCTACCTCTGACATCCGTCCTATAATTACCACCCCTTAATTTAAAGCTATGTCCCCTTGCGTCAGCCATCTCCATCTGAGGTAAAAGGCTCTCACTGTCCACCCTATCCAATGCATTGATCATCTTGTATGCCTCAATCAGGTCACCTCGTAACCTTCTTCTCTCCGATGAAAATAACCTCCAGTCCCTCAGCCTTTCCTCAGAAGACCTTCCCACCATACCAGGCAACATCCTGATAAACCTCCTCTGCACCCTTTCCAACGCCTCCACATCTTTCTTATAATGCGGCGACCAGAACTGTACGCAATACTCCAAGTGTGGCCGCACCAGAGTTTTGTACGGTTGTAACATGACCTCACGGCTCTGAAATTCAATCCCTCTACCAATAAAAGCCAACACGCCGTACACCTTCTTAACAACATTATCAATCTGGGTGCCAACTTTCAGGGAGCTATGCACATGAACCCCGAGATCTCTCTGCTCATCAACACTACTAAGAGTCCTTCCATTAGCCCTATATTCTGTACTCCTGTTATTCTTACCAAAGTGAATCACCTCACATTTTTCCATATTAAACTCCATCTGCCACCTCTCGGCCCAGCTCTGCAGCTTATCTATGTCCCTCTTCAAACTGTAACATCCATCCTCACTGTCTACAACTCCTCCGACCTTGGTGTCATCAGCAAATTTACTCACCCGTCCTTCTACACCCTCATCTAGGTCATTTATGAAAATGACAAACAGCAGTGGCCCCAAAACAGATCCTTGAGGTACACCACTTGTAACTGCACTCCAGGTTGAATATTTCCCATCAACCACCACCCTCTGTCTTCTATCAGCTAGCCAATTCCTGATCCAAACTGCTAAGTCACCGTCAATCCCATGCATCTGCATTTTCTGCAATAGCCTACCATGGGGAACCTTATCAAACACTTTGCTAAAATCCATATACACCACGTCAACTGCCTTACCCTTATCCACCTCTTTGGTCACCTTTTCAAAAAACTCGATAAGGTTTGTGAGGCACGACCTACCCTTCACAAAACCGTGTTGACTATCTCTAATCAATTTATTTCCCTCTAGATGATTATAAATCCTCTCCCTTATAATTCTTTCCAAAATTTTGCCCACAACAGAAGCAAGGCTCACTGGTCTATAATTCCCAGGATGGTCTCGACTCCCCTTCTCGAACAAGGGGACAACATTTACTGTCCTCCAGTCTTCCGGCACTATACCTGAAGCCAATGACGACATGAAGATCAAAGCCAAAGGCTCTGTAATCTCCTCCCTAGCCTCCCAGAGAATCCTAGGGTAAATCCCATCCGGCCCAGGGGACTTACCTATTTTCACACTCTCAAGAATTGCCAACACCTCCTCCTTCTGTACCTCAATCTCATCTAGTCTACTACCTGGTATCGCAGTATTCTCCTCGACTACACTGACTTTCTCCTGCGTGAATACTGTCGAAAAATACTCATTCAGTGCCTCTCCTGTCTCTTCAGGTTTCACGCACAACTTCCCACTACTGTCGCTGACAGTATTCTTAACATACCTGTAGAAAGCTTTAGGATTTTCCTTGATCCTATCCGCCAAAGTCATCTCATGTCCTCTTCTAGCTCTTCTTAACTCTCTCTTTAGCTCCTTCCTGGCTATTTCATAACTCTCCAGTGCCCTAACTGAGCCTTCACGTCTCATCTTTCCATAAGCCTCCTTCTTCCTCTTCACCAGAGATTCAACTTCCTTAGTACACCACGGTTCCCTCGCTCGACCACTTCCTCCCTGCCTGACAGGTACATATTTATCAAGGACTCGCAGTAGCTGCTCCTTGAATAAGCTCCACATTTCAGATGTTCCCAGCCCCTGCAATTTCCTACTCCACCTAATAGCCTCATAATTACCTTTCCCCCAGCTATAACTTCTGCCGTTCGGTATATGCCTATCCTTTTCCATCACTAAGGTAAACGTAACCGAATTGTGGTCACAATCACCAAAGTGCTCACCTACCTCCAAGTCTAACACCTGGTCTGGTTCATTACCCAGTACCAAATCCAATGTGGCCTCACCTCTTGTTGGCCTATCTACATACTGTGTCATGAAACCTTCCTGCACACATTGGACAAAAAACGACCCCTCGAACGCGCTTGAACTATAGCTTTTCCGATCAATATTTGCAAAGTTAAAGTCCCCCATAACAACTACCCTGTTACTTTCGCACCTATCCAGGATCATCTTTGCGATCCTTTCCTCTACGTCCCTGGATCTTTTTGGAGGCCTATAAAAAACTCCCAACAGTGTGATCTCTCCTTTCCTGTTTCTAATCTCAGCCCATACTACCTCAATAGACAGGTCCGCATCAAACATCCTTTCTGCCACTGTAATACAGTCCTTGACTAACAATGCCTCGCCTCCCCCTCTTCTACCACCTTCTCCGCTCTGACTGAAACATCTGAACCCTGGAACCTGCAACAACCATTCCCGTCCCTGCTCTATCCATGTCTCTGAAATGGCCACAATTTGAAGTCCCAGGCACCAATCCAGGCTGCAAGTTCGTCCACCTTCTTGCGTATGCTTCTCGCATTAAAGTATACGCACTTTAAACCACCCTCCTGCCTGCCAATACTCTGCTGTGACCTAGAAACCTTACCCATGACCTCCCTATCCTCATCCTCCTGTACATTGGAGCTACAGTTTAGATTCCCATCCCCCCTCTGAATCAGTTTAAATCCCCCTGAATAGCATTGGCAAATTTTCCCCCCAAGATATTCGTACCCCTCTGGTTCAGGTGCAGACCATCCCTCTTGTAGAGGTCCCACCTACCCCAGAATGAGCCCCAATTGTCCAAGTATCTGAACCCTTCCCTCCTGCACCATCCCTTTAGCCACGAGTTCAAATGTTCTCTCTCTCTCTTCTTCTCCATGCTATCCCGCGGCACAGGTAACAAACCAGAGATAACCACTCTGCTTGTTTTAGCCCTGAGCTTCCACCCTAACTCTCTGAATTTCTGTTTTATATCCCCATCCCTTTTCCTACCTATGTCATGGGTGCCGACATGAACCACAACTTGGGGCTGGTTCCCCTCCCCCTTAAGGATCTCAAACACTCGATCAGAGATATCACAGACCCTGGCACCTGGGAGGCAACATACCAACCGCGAGTCTCTCCCTTTCCCACAGACTCTCCTATCTATCCCCTTAACAATGGAATCCCCAATCACTAATCCTGTTCTTTTCTTCCCCCTTCCCACCTGAGCATCAGGGACAGGCTCTACCCCCGAGACCTGTACTCCATGGCTTACCCCGGTTGAGTCTTCCTCCCCAATAACATCCAAAACAGAGCACTTATTTTGGAGAGGAACAGCCTCAGGGGATTGCTGCTCTGACTGCTTCTTACCCCTTCTAGCCGTCACCCACGTATCACTTTTAGGAGTAACTATCTCTCTGTAACTTGTGTCGATAGCTGCCTCTGCTTGCCGAATGATTCTTAGTTCCTCCAGTTCCAGCTCCAGGTCCCTAACACGGTCCTCAAGGAGCTGCAAATGGATGCACCTCCTGCAGGTGTAACCAGCTGGGACACTACCAGTGTCCCTCACCTCAAACATCCCACAGGAGGAACATCGCACTGCCTGCACTGCCATCCCTATTACTTCCCTTACCAAGAAACAAAAATAAACTTAAACTTACCCGCTCTCACTCCAAGTCACTTTCTCTTTTCTTTAGGTTAGAGGAGGGGGTAGAATGGGATACTCTACAAGTGTAGAGTATTGGGTTACTTCACCTTCCCAATTTATGGGGGTCCAGAGGGAGGAAAAAAAAACTACTTCCTGGACCTCCCTATGACAACTTCCTGTACCCGATTTAAATTTTAAAAAAAGCTGGAGACGTGAGCTTTAAAAAAAAAGAAACACAGTCGCTTACTCACCAGCTCACCTCTCACCATTCTCTCCCTCTCTGATTTGCTCCCAAGGAACAATGAGCAAATTGGGTGATTAGGTTGCTATGTTTCTGTTTGAATGTAATTACTAATTTCCTTTGTGCTTAATGATTTGTTCTGGTCATGTAGAATCTAATCAGTCCTGTAAAATGTTGTGACAATTGTTGTGATGATTACTTGTACAATATAAATAAAAACCAAGATGTTTGCCATCATTCAATTAGCATCTGAATTCTTTGTTTAATTACACTTACTGGTGATGTTTAAAAATGGAGTATCAGAAATGAAGGTGTTCCAGTGTTGAAAGGCTGACTAGTAAAATGAGTTAAATCCTACAAAATATGTGAGCAACAGAAGCATTTACGAAATTATGTTGAACAAATGTGACAAAATTCACTTTTTTGCAACACAGGTTTTGCATTCCTGCAGTGTTCTGCATCATTCACAGGACTATAGTCCTGAGAGTGCAGAAGGCGGCCAGTCAGCTCATCGAGCCAGCACCAACAATGATCCCAACAATGATTCTCCCTGTGAATCCCCCTGACACGAATGGATAATTCGTCACGGCCAATCCACCTAACCCACATATCTTTGGACTGAGAGAGGAAACGCACACAGGCAAAGGAAGAATGTGCAAACTCCACATGGACAGTGGCCCAAGCCAGGAATCGAACCCGGGCTGTGAGGCAGCAGTGCTAATCACTGTGCCGCCATTTGTTTGCCATGGCTTCATCAGGAGATCGCTGGAAGGCCTGAAGTATTGGAGTCAAGCAGCGATTCTTCGCAATTTCTCCACTGATCTCCCACAATAGAACCCTTGTGGGAATTCCAAACTCAAATATTTATCTTCAGACATCACTGCACAAAATGATCGCCTCCCCTCTACTGTCCGGATCATGCACCATTACTTTGTAATGACGGGATCTCAGAGAAAATTGGAAAATTCTAACGGGGATTGGACAGGGTACATTGAAAAACAATGTGTCCAATGATGGTGAAAGTACAGAACTAGGGAACATAGTTTGCGGGTAAGGGGATAAACCTTTTAGGCCTGAGGTGAGGAGAAATTTCTTCACCCAGGGATTGGTGAATGTGTCGAATTCACTGCAACAAAAAGTAGTTGAGGCCAACACATTGTGTGATTTCAAGAAGTAATTAGGCATAGCTCTGTGGGGTAAAGGGATCCAGGAATATGGGGGGGGAAGGTCGGATCAGGATATAGCATTTGATGATCAGCAGGCTCCAAGGGCCGAATGGCCTACTCCTGCTTCTGTTTTCTATGTTTCTATCACATGGTCAAATGAGTTGGTACCGAATTTGAAATCATGCCATTCTTGAGCCAATAGCTTGCAAGAGCAATCACTCCGTTTCATATTTCCCTGATTCCAGAAGGAGTATTGATATCATTTCCTTCATTGCTTGGGTAATAATTTGCCCAAGTGTGTCCACCTCTTCCAACAACTTCAACTGAGTGACAACTGAGAAGATACCATCATGGGTGGATAACCTACTCCATCAGTTAACTGTCATGAATTGAAGATGAACATTTACTGAACTATTTTTGATCTATTGAAACTGCACTATTTCAATTAGCTCAGTTGGCTTGAAGGCGAGCTTGTGATGTGGAGTGACTCCTGTACCTGCTCAGGTTATTCATGAAGGCTCTACCCAATCAGCCTTGCCCCTCACCTGAAGTGTGGTGATCTTCAGGTTCAACCACCACCAGTCAGTTCTCTCTCAGGGCAGAGTAACCAATGGTCCTCTGCGACTGCGGCAACTTAAATATTTCTATCTTCATAAAGGGAGAAAGAACAACCCAAAGGGACGATAGACTCGTCAATTTAATGGTGGCTCTTGGAAAGATACTGGAATCTTTAACCAAAGGTGTGTGTTTATAAAACTGAAAATATACCAAAGAACAATCAAACATGCGTTTTAACAGGAAAGGTCAGAGTATTCAATTCTCTCAAAAGGGGAGAGCAGCCTCTTGGACTTTGGCAACTCTCATTTCACTGTTCCAGTAGGTTCCGTTTGCCAATAACAATATTCATAAATCTCATTAAATGAGCTGACGATTCTATTTCACTACCAGTCCATCCAACTCTGATATAGACAATTTTACAACATTACTGTGGATGGAAAATTTTAATGGAGATTAATCACAGACCAAATTTCCATCACCAAATTAAGATAGCACTTGGAAGGATCTTATTAAACTAGAAAGAGTGTAAAAAAGGATCGGGTGCTACCAGGACTTGATGATTTGAGTTATAAGGAGAGACTGGACAGACTGCGACTTTTTTCTCTAGAGCGTAAGAGACTTGGGATGATTTTATTGAGGTCTATAAAATAATGAGTGTCATAGATCAGCTAGATAATCAACATCTTTTCCCAAAGATGGGGGAGTCTAAAACGAGACGGCACAGATTTAAGGTGAAAGGGGAGAGATACAAAAGGGTCAAGAGGGGCAATTTTTTCACACAAAGTGTGGTGAGTGTCTGGAACAAATTGCCAGAGGTAGTAGTAGAGGAGGGCACAATTTTCTCTTTTAAAAAGCATTTAGACAGTTACATGGGTAAGATGGATATAGAGGGATATGGGCCAAAGGCAGGCAATTGGGACGAGCTTCGTGGTTTTAAAAAAGGGGTGACATGGACAAGTTGAGCCAATGGGCCTGTTTCCATGCTATAAACCTCTATGACTCTAATCAAGTGGTTCAGTCATTTGGCAACTTGGCCCATCACCTCTGGGCCCGAGGTTTCAATCCAATCCTGTAGGATTGAATTAAGTTTACTCGTGTCTACTATTTACAAGGAAACCAATGAATACAGAATCAACATGATATAAATACATAACTGAAATAATTGTGCATTTTCTGGAAATAACAATTTCACAACATAACAATTTCAGTCAGAGACCAGAAGGCATGTTGTATTGTATGAAAAAAAAATGTAGTTGTATTGTGTAAACGCATTGTTGGTGTATTATGGAAGGGTTTTATCATGCATAGAAACCATGCTGCTGCATCCAACCTCAATCGATTCAAAGTTGAAACTGAGTGTGAAATAAAATGGAGAGTATTTGATTCTATACTCTGATAACCTTTGTTTGGATTTGTAAGAGACAAAATCACAAACTATTATGACATACATTAATATTGTACTCTTGATTATCCAAAAATCATGTAATAAAAATTATCACCATTTAGCATCTACCACAATGTCAGATAATAGAAATGAAATACTGATAACACTGACCAACAAGCCTTATGCCAGTTCATATTTTCTTCTAAATTGCCAACAAACTGGCAAATTCTATAAGCCACACAATTACATGTTTGCCAAGCTAAAAATGACCAGTAGCTGAAGCATTAATCCATGAAAGATATTACCTGACTCCACACCGGTTACACTGAGAAAAAAATGTTTTTGATATCCAACACACATTGCATTTAAAAACGTTCCAAAATATTTTATTATGTATCTGCCCAGAAAAAAAGTAAACACTTGCCTAGCAACAGCAATAGCCTGCATTCAAAGGGAATGCAGTTCTCCTTCCTTGGAAAGGGAATCAGCAGACAGAATCAGATGTAAAAAGCTATCACCAGGAAACAGCTTACCTAGATGACTAAGAGATTAGTGGAGGAATACAGGTGCTCATTTTGAGCGTCATGGATTGAGAGATACAGACAGTCCCAAAATAAAGGGGGGGAAATCACAGAGGAACCATGGTACAGTTGCCAGCAACTGCAAAAGCAGGCAGACTAGTTTAACATTTCACAGCTGACAAGCGAGTTTAACATTGAATAGCCAAAATGGTATTGTCACATTCAAAAGCTAGAGAGGCCATTTTTACAGCTCAGAGTCTGAGAAGCCATTTTAGCACGCAACAAATCTTAGAACCAGGGCTGTGTAGGCCCTTTCACAAAAGCAGTTCAAGTATCTTCGCTGGACCAGGAAAATATACCTCCCTGATTTGTACTGAATGGTAATTATAAACTGGATTTGACTTATAAATTTATTTAATTTGGATGTAGTTTGGGAACAGGAAAATCTTAAGGAGTTCAGGAATCGCAGATATATATTTCTACATAAACTGCGTGTATCTAGTAATTCATATATTTAATTGTCTTACAGTGTAGTAGTCCTAGTGGTGTGTATTTATCTTTTCTTTTGTTTAATAAGTAGTCTTTAGTAATTGTTGTACGATGACTGGGCTGGCTATTCTCACAGGAGGTTTCACATGACTCCTCACACCATTCCAAAATAAAACTACAAAACACCACGAAAAAATGTTCCAAGTTGAGACACCCTCGGAGATAACACCCACGTTGGTCATGAAAAATCTATCTTTAGGTGACAAACATGATTTCCTGATTAAAAGGCCTTCAAGTTGCTATTTCATTATTTTACATGTATTTTCACACATGCACATTTCCCTTTGGGGACGACTGGTGGAAGGATTCCCAAGCTGATTATGGCCAATAAGTCCTGGCACTGGACTTGAAACTGGAACTTCAAGATCTCCACAGTCAGTTACCTTGTACAAGAGCAAATTAATTAAGAGTCTGCCTTGGACTCTTCCCCCCACCGCCCAAATTAACGGCTGCAGGTGAGATAACATGACTGTCTCATCAAAAGAGGAATTTCTATTTAAAGAGACATGACATGTTCGAGAAAATCATAAGAACATAAGAAATAGGAGCAGGAGTAGGCCATCTAGCCCTTCGAGCCTGCCCCGCCATTCAATAAGATCATGGCTGATCTGTCGTGGCTCAGTTCCACTTTCCCGCCCTCTCCCCATAACCCTTAATCCCCTCTCTTATCAAAAACCCATCAACCCGTGTCTTAAATATATTTAGCGAGGCAGCCTCCACCACTTCAATGGGCAGAGAATTCCAGAGATTCACCACCCTTTGAGTGAAGAAGTTCTTCCTCAACTCCGTTCTATACCGCCCCCCCTTTATCTTGAGGCTGTGCCCCCTTGTCCTACTGTCCTTTCTGAGCGGGAAGAGCCTCTCCACCTCTATCCTATCCATCCCATTCACCAGCACTTGTATTTTTGAAGTGTAACAACCACAGGAATGGAAAGGAGACCGAGGGAAACTGCCCCTTTGCCCCACCTCCCTTCCCCGTCAGGTCTCATACTCTTACCTGCATGGACTAAAGTGAAGTGAGCTCGACTAAGGATTGGAGGATCTTCTGTTGGTATACATGGTGGAAGTGGCCAAAGAAATCAGCAGCAAAAATGTACTCCCTTCAACCTGGACATAAGAAGTTCCAGACCTCAGGAGGTTGCAGCAGGGAAGTAGCTGGGGCTTTCATATGCCAGTATCAAAGGTGCGGGACAATAGCAATGATAATATCACTAGACTAGTAATCCAGAGGCACATGTCATAGTTCTGGGGACATGGATTACAATCTCACCAAGGCATTGGTGGATTTTGAATTCAATGCTTAAAATCTGGAATTGAAAGCTAGTTTCAGTTCTGGTTATCATGACAACTATTGTCGATTGTCGTAAAAACCCATCTAGTTCACCAATGTCCTTCAGGATCAAAATTCTACAGCGCTTATGCATAGATTGGGCCTACATGTGACTCCAGACCCACAGTCATGTGGTTGACTTATAACTGCCCTCTGAAATGGCCTCGCAAACCACTCAATTCCAAGGCAATTAGGGATGGGTAACAAATCCTGGTCTTATCAGCAACACCCACAGCCCATCAAGTAATAAAGGAAAAGAGACTTTTAACTTGCTCAGCATTCACTTGCACAACATTCCTCAGGTCAACCCATCTTGCAATTCCATTAATTCTTCTTCCTTCAGGCATCTTATATCCCAATCTGAACAATCAACACTCATACTTATCCCTAGTGCACTGCCCTCTCTCACCCATGTTTCCCTGACACCCTGTGCAAACACAGACCTTCACCTGTCTATACAAGCCATTGCCGGCACTTACATTTATTTGCTTTCACTCCTTTCTTTCTCATTCATTCGTAGGACCTCAGTGTTGCTGGCTGGCCACCATTTATTGCCCATCGTTAGTCACTCCTGAACTGAAACGCTTGGTGGGCCAGGTCAGAGAGTAGTTGGCAATCAACCACATTGTTACATAAGAACATAAGTAGTACGAGCAGGAGTAGGCCATCTAGCCCTTCGAGCCTGCCCCGCCATTCAATAAGATCATGGCTGATCTGAAGTGGCTCAGTTCCAGTTTCCTGCTTTCTCCCCATAGCCCTTAATTCCCTTGTCTACGGAAAACCTACCTACCCGCGTCTTAAAAATATTTAGCGAGGCAGCCTCCACCACTTCAACGGGCAGAGAATTCCAGAGATTCACCACCCTTTGAATGAAGAAGTTCCTCCTCAACTCTGATCTAAACTGCCCCCTGCTTATCTTGAGGCTGTGCCCTCTCGTCCTGCTGTCCTTTCCAAGCGGGAAGAATCTCTCTCCCTCTACCCTATCCAACCCCTTCATTATCTTATACGTCTCTATAAGATGCCCCCCTCATCCTTCTAAACTCCAACGAGTGCAGACCCAGTCTATTCAGCCTCTCTTCATAGTCCAACCCCCTCATCTCCGGTATAAACTTGTTGTGGTTCTGGAGTCACATGTCAGCCAGATCAGGTAAAGACAGCAGGTTTCCTCCCCTAAAGGACATTCGTGAACCAGGTGGGTTTTACAAGAATCGATAATGGTTTTCATGGTCATCAGTAGATATTTAATTCCAGATATTTTTTATTGACTTCAAATTCCACCAACTGCCTTGGCAGGATTCGAACATGGGTCCCCAGAACTTTAGCTGAGTTTCTGGATTCATATTCTGGCGAGAAAACCACCACACCATCACCTCCCTCCTTGAAGGAGAAAAGAGGCATGGCCCTTCAGTGGCAAGCACCTGATTGGCTACTGGCAATACTTGTCCAGCTGATCCATTCGGAAGGAGATCTTGTTGAGAACGCTGCCAACATCATTCGATGGCAACCTGAGCCCTCCGATGGATTGGTGCTCAGGCATGCTGAATCCTCTGCCTGAAAAGCCAGTGTTGAGGATCTTGTCTCCTTCCAGCAGAGTTTCGAGGTCATCCCCTCTGCTCTGTGACTGAAGAGAAGGAAGGAAGAACCAACAAAGGCTGCTGCCAGTGTTGGTCCTCCAGCTGCTGAAGCAGTGGATGCTGGTTTGCCCTTTGACCTCGAGCGGGGGGCAACTGTGGAGCTGCAAAACCTGTTTCCACACTGCTCTGAAGGTAGGGAGCAGGGAAATGCAGCTGAAGTTGAGTGAAGTGTTGGGCAGATCAAGTGCCTTCCGAGAAGTTGACAATCAGCTCTCAAACAATGGGAGCACTCTCTGAGAAGGGGAACACTTTGACCAGCAGTCTCTCAGTGAGACCTTGTTGCAGCTCTTCAATGTAATTGATCAAATCAATTTACTTCATTCATTCACTGGCGAGGCCAGTATTTGTGACCCGATCCCTTCCTTGGTCATCAATTTTACTGAGCAATTCCTTCCCACAGTGAGTTCACTCTCTTCAACCTAATGGTCATACTCACAGCGCTCTTTCCCAACTGCACTCCTGTGCAGATGGGGAAGAGGGAACCAAGCTCAAGAACTTCAGTTGACTTCCCACCTCATCCACAGGACTTTTGAGATATTTTTTGAGAGAACACTGACATAGACACCAGGGATTTTTCATCCAGCTATGTTCCTTTTCAATTCCGGTTTCACCCCAGAAGCTACTGTCCTGGCACTTTCATTTTCCGTCTGCAATCACCTTTTCAGTAGATCATCCCATTTCTTGATTAACGCTTATTGTCTTTCTTCAACATCGGAGAAAGTGGTAAATGGATTGCCTTTTTCAAAGTTTTTTTTTAATTCATCTAACTATGCATGATAGGGTTCACCTGAGAAAGTCAGAAGGGAGGGCAGGATCACATCAGGATCCCAACTTAAAATCATTTTCTCCCATTTGTCTCTCCATCAGCTCTGGGACATTACACCAAGGAGACAAGTATTGGTATGTTAAGCTGGCAAAAATAGCACAATCAGAAAACAGAGTGAGAGAGAAAGAGACAATATTTAAAATTTATGTTGATCTGATCAGTGGAGTAAACATTAAATAGTTCTTGGCACAAGTTTACAGATTCATGCTGCCAATTTTGAATATAACTCGTTTTCTACAAAACAAAATGTTATATTACTAAATGCTCGCTTTGCCCAAATAGCAGGTGTTTGGCAAACATTTTAGAATATTCATGTTGGAATTAATAATGTCATGAGGGCATTTCAATCTGAAGGAGAACATATTGTGCCTCTGTATCATGGAATAACAATAATTTATCATAAAATGTTCGTATGTAAAAACAATAGCGAGACATCTGTCAAGCACAGCAATTGATACATGCTGTACACTTGGAACCAGAACGTCAACCCAGGGAGTGCTCTGTTCTGCATGCCTATCCTACAACTGTACAATAGTGACAATGGTCTCCTCGGATGATCCCTTCGCCCTCATAAGGAGCAGTTTTCATGCCAATCCAAAACCTCAACAGGTTTTAACAAATTCCCACACATACGTCAGCAAATGAGTTCCAACTGTTCAGGCACTGAGTGATAAACATCAAATGGCATCAGTTAATTGAAGACAGTGTGTAATTCGCTACCCCAATGCACTGAAGATTGCGAGACAGTCTTTCTAAGTTCTTCAAGTTTACAAGTTAAGGTTTAAAGCTATTTATCAGCGTCACATTTAGGCTTACATCAACATTGCAATTAAGTTACTGTGAACATCCCCTGGTCACCACACCCCGCCACCTGGGAAAATTTAGCATGGCCAATGCACCTTACCAGCATGTCTTTCAGACTGTGGGAGGAAACCAGAGCACCTGAAGGAAACCCACGCAGACACGGGGAGAACGTGCAAACTCCGCACAGACCGTGATCCAATCCGGAATCGAATCCAGGACCTGGCATTGTGATGTAGCAGCGCAAACCACTGTGTCACCCCTGAGTAATTCCCAACAGTTCACAGCTCCATTTGAATGACGAGGCACCGATTGGACATTCTGACCAGGAATTGTGCACTGGCACCATTGATGGGTCTGTATTGCTGCAAAACACCTGTTCTGATCTTATGAATAAACCTGTCCTTGCAAATTTGGAACAGAGTTAGAGTCCTTTGCTGTTAATGAACTTCAATCTTCCATTGTTACTGGTCAAACATAAACCTTTGAAATTTGGCCCCAAAGACTTTGGCAAATGATAACACCGATCAATTGTGCAGCTGTTCAGAATCTTTAATGCATTTGCTTCTAGATTTAACTCAATCTATGAGGCAATAAGCACCCTATTGGTTAGTCAGCACCTGAATGGCCAAACAGTTACTTGAATGGTTTTATGGAATCTTGAAATGGTTTTATTTCGTTTCTGTTGTATCGCTCGGGAGTTATGAACCACATAACTTATTCAAGCTCATTCTGATATTGTGGTATTTTGTGCAAATGGCAAAAAAAAACTCCTTAAACAAGGTTCCTTCCTTTAAAACAGTTGCTACTTATACATATATATTTTTAATATTTATAATGTTTTATGTTTCTGTAGAATGTTTTGACAGGCAGTTCGTGCGTCTGGAAAACATGCAGCTCAGATGCTGGAAGAGCAGGATAATTATTTATTTTAGTCACATAGCATTTATTTTGCACAAGAAGTTGATTCGGGACCAAAAGGAGTTTTAAGCATAAAGGCATTACATTGCATCTGTTTTTACCAAGGAAGAAGTGATTGCTCAAGCCATGCTGAAAGAGGAAACAGCTGAGACACTCGACGGATATTGATAATGACGAAGTACGATGCTCAAAATTGTTCAGTCACCAGGACCGAACGGGATACATCCCAAAATACTGAGTGAAGGGTGGAAATTGCACAAGCACTAGTCATAATTTTCCTATCTGCCTTACAAGCATGGCTGGTGCCTGGTAAGTATGTTGCACTCCTTTTTAAAAAGGGTTCAACTATTACAGAACATTCAGTTTAACTCCAGTGGCGGAGAGCTTTCGGAAAGGGTGGCACGGTAGCACAGTGGTTAGCACTGCTGCTTCACAGCTCCAGGGACCTGAGTTTGAATCCTGGCTTGGGTCACTGTCTGTGTGGAGTTTGCACATTCTCCCTGTGTCTGCGTGGGTTTTCTTCGGGCACTCCGGATTCCTCCCACAGTCCAAAGATGTGCGGGCTCGGTTGATTGGCCATTCTAAATTGCCCTTAGTGTCCTGGGAGACAGAGGAGAGAGGGGTTAGTGGGTAAATATGTAGGGACATGGGGATAGGGCCTGGGTGGGATTGGAGTTGGTGCAAAGTCGATGGGCTGAATGGCCTCTTTTTGCACTGTAGGATTCTATGATAATCGAGAACAAAATTAATATTCACTTGAGGAATGTGAACTACGCGAGGAAACCTAGCATTTCTTTTTAAAGGAAATCATGGAGAACCATCTTGATTGACTTTTTTGTTGAAGTGACAAGAGAATTTTCCAGATTGGGGGAAGGCATATTGTGGGGTTCCTTGAGAACCAGTGTTAGAACCACTGCTTCTCTTCATACAAATTAATGACCTTGGACTTGCAGGGCACCATTTTAAAATGGCATAAAGCTTGAAAGTACTGTGAACTCGGAGGTAAACTTTAAGACAACAGACAGGCTGATGGAATGTGCAGATGTGGGTTGTCCAGGATTGAGACCATCAGTGTTAAGTAATGAAAATGAAATCTTAAGAGTTCTAAGTTTTCTTCTGCCACTTTTGTCCATTATTCAATCATTCGCCAGAGTTTATATTGGTTGGTATAACCTCCCTTGCTCAGACTGGAGATTCATTGCATTCCTGTTTTGGCCATATGCTGCTGAAAACATTGCAGTGATTATTCCCAAGGCAACAGAACATGACAAAAATATGTTACTAAGTGGGAATTTGCTTTGCAAAACACTTACACTGATCAGCTTCTGTGAGCATTCAGTGTTTGAGATTCAAGATGAATTCAGGACTCAGTTATTGGCGTTTCCACATTGGCAAAACGATCTTGGAATTTAAATGAGAAAGTCTCTTGGCTGGATGATTCATCATCAAAATTACTCAAGATTTGTTCTGAACAGTAAACAATTAAAGTAAATAACGCTGCGACTATTATCACAACCCACTTGTCATGATTACCAACCTAAACAATACTACCAAATGGAAAATTATGCATACCTCACAATGCTAATTTCACATTCTGGCTTGGGGAAAAACTGAGAGCCGAAATAATTGGTGGAATACATGTCTCTAAATCCACACAGAGGAAATATACTGTCTTCTTCAAAAACTTGAAGAAAGAAAATGTAGTAAAGAAATACGATTTAGTGGAGAAATGGCTTTGGGGAAATTGATGAGCTTGAAGATGGATAAATCTCCTAATCCTGATAATCTTTACCCCAGAACACTTAAGGAAGTGGCCCTGGAAATAGTAGATCCACTGGTGGTTATTTTCTAAAATTCTTTGGACTCCAGTATAATCTCTACAAATTGGAGGATAACGAATATAAGCTGGCTGTTCAAAAAGGGAGATAGAGAGAAAATAGCGAACGACAGGCCAGTGAGCCGGTACAGTGGAAGTTGCTGTGGAAGGTCCATTATCAAGGATTTCATAAGTGGGTATTTGGAAGGCAGCGGTATAATCAGACAGTCAGTGTGGCTTCACAAAAGGGAAATCATGCTTGATGAATTTGTTGAAATTCTTTGAGGATGTAACTGGCACAGTTGATTGAGGAGGACCAGTGGATGTGGTTTATTTAGATTTTCAGGAGGCTTTCAACAACGTCTGACATAACATGTAAAGTTCAACTGTGTAAAGTTAAAGCACGTGGGATTGCAGTAATGTCTTGAGATAGACAGAAAGCTGGTTAGGAGATAGGAAACAAAGGGTTGGCAGTCAGTGATGAGTAACTGATCAGCAGTCAGTGACTAGTGAGGTTCCGCTGGGATCTGTGCAAGGCCTCCAACTGTTCACATTACATATTACTGATTCGGAAGAGGAAACTGAATGCATTGTCTCCAAAATTGGGTGGGAGGATGAGCTGAAAGTAAGCGCGCAGGTACAAGAAGCAGTAAAGAAGGCCAGTGCTACGCTGGCCTTCGCAGCAAGAGGATTTGACTATTGGGATCGGGATGTTTTGCTGCAATTGTTTAGGGCATTGGCGAGGCCACACCTGGAGTATTGTGCGCAGTTTTGGTCTCCTTATCTGAGGAAGGATGTTGTTGCTGTGAAGGGAGCACAGCGAAGGTTTACCAGGCTAATTCCTGGGATGGCAGGTTTGTCATATGAGGAGAGGCAAAGTCAGTTAGGATTATATCGACTGAACATAAGAACATAAGAAATAGGAGCAGGAGTAGGCCATCTAGCCCTTCGAGCCTGCCCCGCCATTCAATAAGATCATGGCTGATCTGTCGCGGCTCAGGTCCGCTTTCCCGCCCTCTCCCCATAACCCTTAATCCCCTCTCTTATCAAAAACCCATCAACCCGCGTCTTAAAAATATTTAGCGAGGCAGCCTCCACCACTTCAACGGGCAGAGAATTCCAGAGATTCACCACCCTTTGAGTGAAGAAGTTCCTCCTCAACTCCGTTCTAAACCGCCCCCCCTTTATCTTGAGGCTGTGCCCCCTAGTCCTACTGTCCTTTCTGAGCGGGAAGAGTCTCTCCACCTCTATCCTATCCATCCCATTCATCATCTTATACGTCTCAATGAGATTTCCCCTCATTCTTCTAAACTCTAACGAGTACAAGCCTAGTTTATTCAGCCTCTCCTCATAGCTCAACCCCCTCAACTCCGGTATCAGCCTAGTAAACCTCCTCTGCACTCCTTCCAAGGCCAAAATATCTTTGCGCAGGTGCGGCGCCCAAAACTGCACACAGTACTCCAGCTGCGGCCTCACCAATGCCCTATACAGCTGCAGCAAGACCTCCCTACTTTTATATTCAATCCCCCTCGCTATGAAGGCCAGCATCCCATTCGCCTTCCTGACCACCTGCTGCACCTGCAAGCTGGGTTTTTGCGACTCATGCACAAGGACCCCGAGGTCCCTCTGCACTGTCGCCTGCTGCAGTTTTTCGCCCTGTAAGTAATAGTCCTTCCTACCATTCTTCCTACCAAAGTGGACCACCTCACACTTGCCAACATTAAATTCCATTTGCCATTTCCTGGCCCATTCGCCCAGCCTATCTAGATCCTTCTGCAGACTCTCCACACCCTCCGCACAATTTGCCGTTCCCCCAATCTTGGTGTCATCAGCAAATTTTGACACCATACACTCAGTTCCCTCCTCCAGATCATCTATATAAATGGTAAAAAGCTGAGGCCCCAGCACCGACCCTGGGGCACTCCACTAGTCACCATCCGCCAATCCAAATAGCACCCGTTGAACCCCACTCTCTGCCTCCGATTTGACAACCAATCCTCCATCCACGCTAACACCCTACCCCCAACTCCATGTCCCTCGACCTTCTGCAATAACCTCTTGTGAGGTACTTTGTCAAACGCCTTCTGAAAATCTAGAAAGACCACATCCACCGGCTCTCCTCTATCCACTGCCCTCGACACATCCTCGTAGAACTCCAGTAAATTTGTCAGACACGACTTCCCTTTAATGAAACCGTGCTGCGTCTGCTCTATCAAGCAATTCCCTTCAAGATGCCTCGCAATTTCCTCCTTAATGACAGATTCTAACATTTTACCTACCACAGACGTTAAACTAACCGGCCTATAATTCCCCGCCTTTTGCCTGGCACCCTTCTTAAACAACGGCGTAACATTAGCCGTTTTCCAATCATCCGGCACTTCCCCGGAATCCAGCGACGTCTGGAAAATAACCACCAAGGCATCCACTATCACCTCCGCCATTTCTTTCAGAACCCTCGGATGCATTCCATCCGGTCCTGGGGACTTGTCCACAATCAGCCCCCTCCAGTCTGTCGAGCACCGCCTCTCTAGTAACAGTAATGTCATTAAGACCCTCCAGTCCGACCACCTTTCCATCGCTAACACCCGGCAAATTATTCACGTCCTCCTCCGTGAAGACAGAAACAAAAAAGTTATTCAATACCTTAGCCATATCCCCATCCCCTACCACTAGGTCCCCTTTCTCATCCTCTAAAGGACCAACGTTCACCCTAGCCAGCCTCTTCCTTTTTATATATTTATAAAAACTCTTGCTATCCTTTTTTATATTAAGCGTTAGCCCAGCTTCATAGTTTCTCCTACCCTTCTTTATCAACTTCTTTGTCAATCTTTGTTGACATTTAAACCTCTCCCAATCTTCTTCTCGCCCACTACTCTTAGCTACTCTAAACTCCTCCGCTTTTAATTTAACACTTTCCTTCACCTCCTTCGTTATCCACGGCTTATTACCTCTCCTCCTACGGTCCTTTTTGACCATCGGAATAAATTTCTGCTGAGCACCAAGAAAGATCTCCTTAAAGATCCTCCACTGCTCCTCAGCAGACCCTCCCTCCAACGCGCTCCCCCATTCCACATTCGCCAATTCTTCTCTCATCCTACCGTACTCCCCTCTATTCAAACAAAGGACGCGTGTCCGGGAACCCACTTTCTCCTCCTCCATCTCCACCATACAATGATCACTCTCCCCAAGAGGATCCTTCACCGCAAGGTCCCTAATTCTACCCGCCTCATTACATAGCACCAGATCCAAGATAGCTCGCTCCCTCGTCGGCTCCGACACACACTGTTCGAGGAAACTATCCCGGCAGCATTCCAAGAACTCCTCCTCGAGCCCACCGCGTCCAACATGGGTCGACCAATCAATATGCAGATTGAAATCCCCCATAACTACGGCCGTCCCATTCCTGCACGCCGCACTTATTTGCGCGTTAACAGCCCGCCCGACCTCCAGATCATTATTCGGGGGCCTATAGACGACACCCACCAGCGTCTTCCTCCCTTTGCTGTTCCTAATCTCCACCCACAACGATTCCACCCTCTGCTCTTTGGCTCCAATATCATCCCTTGCTACCACCCTGATGCTATCCTTAATCAGCAGAGCTACGCCCCCCCCTTTTTCCTCCCGCCTATCCTTCCTAAACACTTGATAGCCCTGTACATTCAGCTCCCAGTCCCTGTCACCCTGCAGCCACGTCTCTGTAATGGCCACCAGATCATATCCATTTGTGTCGATCTGCGCCATCAGCTCATCCGCTTTATTCCGAATGCTTCGTGCATTCAGATAAAGTGCCTTCATCCCAGCCTTCACCTGGACCCTATTTGCCGTAACGCCACCAACCATACTCATGCCCCCTACTCCCTCTATTATTGGGACATCCTCGGCCTCTTTCCTTACATGTACGCTCTCCTTAACTTTAGACCTCGTAAGGTCACCTACCCTCACACCCTCCCCCGCACTAATTAGTTTAAAGCCCTGTCTATAGTCCTCTTTACTCGATTAGCCAGCACTCTTGTCCCAGCACGGTTCAGACCAACCCCATCCCGCCCGAACAGGTCCCACCTACCCCAATACTGGTGCCAATGCCCCATAAATTCAAACCCATTCCTCCCACACCAATCCCTGAGCCACCCATTCACTCCCTTAATCCTGTCAACCCTACGCCCATCTGCACTCGATTCAGGCAGTAGCCCAGAGATAACCACCTTGTCGGTTCTACTTTTTAATTCCATTCCAAGCTTTTCATACTCCCTCCCCAGATCCTCAGTCCGCATTTTGCTTACGTCGCCGGCACCCACATGAACCACAACGACCGGATTCTCACCCTCCCACTCCAGGTTCCTCTGCAGCCCAGCTGCGACATCCCGTACCCGAGCACCAGGCAGACAACACACCCTTCTGTGCACTTTGTCATTGTGACAAAGGACAGTGTCAATACCCTTCACCCCACTATCCCCAATCACTACTACGTTCCTTTTCCCTTTCTCTTTGCCTATGTCCTGCTGCAGCACTGTACCGTGTGCAGTTTGCTCACCAACCTCACCTGCCTCGTTCTCGTCCAGCCTGGAAGCAAGAACCTCAAACCTGTTATGCAGATTAAGAGGCTGAGGCCTCCGCTCCTCACCCCCCTTCCTCCTCCCAGCAGCCCCTTCTTGTCCCTGACCCTTAGAGTTAGCCATTCTAAGGGGGGGTGGATGTCACTTGCACCCCATTGACAATGGCACCCTCTCTCCCCTTGATGAGTCTCAGTGTCTGTAGCTCAGAGGCCAGCTCATCCACCTTGAGCTGGAGCTCCTCCAGCAACCTGCACTTACTACAGACATGGTCACTGGGATGGACCCTGGGGTCCACCAGTTCCCACATCATACAGAAACCACACATCACATGCCCCTCCATTATTCACTGTAGTAGTCTTGAAAAACAATTTTTTTTCCCTTGTTTTTTCAAACGAACTCACCTGGCCTTTTTTCCCTCAAGCCCTTTTTGATCTTAAGCCCTAATAACTCACTCTGCTTCCCACTCACTCCGCTGCCCGCTCCGACGCTGCCCGCTGTCTACACCAGGCCTCCTTTTAAACCTGGCGCTGATTTAAAGCTGTTGGCCCACAACTGCCTGCTAACCACTCCCTCAGAATTCTTAAAGCAGTAAATACAATAAATAAATGCTTTAAACAGTTCTACAAAGAACAAAGCGCTTTAAACTTATTTTAACCAGGTTTTTAACAGGTAAAATCTTAGCTCTCTCTCTGCTTCTTCACTCGTCTGCTCCAGCAAACAATGGAAGGCTTCACCGTGTGGCCAGTTGATAATTAAAGCTGTTGGCCCACAAATCCCTTCTAACCACTCCCTCAAAATTCTTAAAGCAGTAAATACAATAAATAAATGCTACAAAGAACAAAGTGCTTGACTGGAATTCAGAGGAGTGAGATCGAATCTCATAGAAACTTATAAAATTCTAACAGGTTGAGACAGGGTAGGTTTAGGAAGAATGTTCCCAATGATGGGGGAGTCCGGAACTAGGGGCCATCGTTTGAGGATAAGGGATAAACCTTTTAGAACTGAGGTGAGGAGAAATTCCTTCCCCGACAGGGTGGTGAATGAGTGGAATTCGCTACCACAGAATGTAGTTGAGGCCAAAACGTCCGATTTCAAGATGAAATTCGATAAAGCTCTTGGGACTAAAGGGATCAAGGGATATGGGTGGTAAGGTGGGACGGGGGTGGGTCAGGAATTTGGTGATCAGCCATGATCAAAATGGCGAGCAGGCTTAAAGGGCCAATGGCCTATTCCTGCTTCTAGTTTCTATCTTTGTATTTATAGCTTGAATATGTTCATTGCTATAAAATTTCTTCTCTGCTTGGTCATGCCTATTTCTGATCATTTCTTCATGTTTACTTTTGGTTTTCATTTCAAACTGTTTTGATGTTAATCGCAAAACTGTAAAAATAATTGGTCAATGTTACTATGAACAAAGATTATATTTCAAGAAGTAGTTTTGTTTTTATATTTTTAGGAAAGTGTCAGTGCAGACATTAAAATGAACTTTTCTAAAGATTTTAATATAGAAAGAGAAACATGGTTGGGAGAAAAAAATGGAAAAATCGAAAATATAAAATAAATGTCCAGTAACAATGTTGACAGTGAGTAAAGTAGAGGTTTGAGTAAATTTTGCTAGTTGATTATTGCATTTTTATTTTACAAATTAGGAACCAAATTCAAATATATCCAAATTGCCTCAAAATCACTAGAGAGATTTCTACCTGCCTCTGGATTTCCAGTCCTAATAAGCACAGGGATATTAGCTGCTTTGCAGTCAAGGCATCCAGCATCATTTCCAAATGGAGCACTCTGAAACGCGAGTTAGCAAAATCTTTGGGAACAGAGCCTTCAAATGAGAATGGAATCTCCAAGCCATCAGAAAAGCAATAAAAGGTAATAAAGGAAGGTATCAATTACAAGGCTCATTTACGTCAACAGAATATCCCAACACCAATGCCTACAACATTTTTTTTTAACAACTCAATCAATAAGTCAGAAAGGGGAAAAAATCTTGCAATCATGCAGCACCGTCCACACCCTCAGGCACGCCTCAAGCAATTTACAGCATGTTACCTTTTGATGTACATCAGAACATAAGAAATAGGAGCACGAGTAGGCCATCCAGCCCTTCGAGCCTGCCCCGCCATTCAATAAGATCGTGGCTGATCTGTCGTGGCTCAGTTCCACATTCCTGCCCTCTCCCCATAACCCTTAATCCCCTCGCTTATCAAAAACCCATCAACTCGCGTCTTAAAAATATTGAGCGAGGCAGTTACTGTTCTAACATAGGCAAACGCAGGAACAAGTCGGAAAACAGAAGGGTGTTGAAACGCTGATAACTTAAATACTCAGTTGATTATTTTAGCGGCGTGTGTTAGAAGGTGAGTATTGTTCAGAATATCAAGGGAAATGAGACAACAATGGGATCTTCCATGTCTAACTGCTCAGGAAGATAGGTTTTGGTTGCGAAAAAATAATATCACCAACAGAGTACTTCACTGAAATATCAGCCTAAAAAACATGCTCAAATCCTAGGGTGGGTCTTAAACCCATGATTTTTTTGCATACACATGAAAACACTACCAACTTGAATCTAATTTGACAAACAGCGCAATAAACAGAAGTGCAATTTGGATAGTGGGTGCTGCGACCAATTTATGCCCATTGTTCAAATAAATAATGCTATTGTTCATAATATGGAGATTACATAGCGTACACGATACAGAAACGGACTGCTCGGCTCAACCAGTCGACGCCTGCAGTTATGTTCCATTAATGCCTCCTCTCAGGCTTCATCATCTTCTCTTTGAGCAAACTCCATATTTCCCTCTCCCTCATATGCTTATTTAGCCTCCCCTTAAATGAACCTAAGGTAACTATTTGCCTCAACCACTTCCTGTGATAGCAAGTTCCTCATTCACATCAACCTCTGGTTAAGGACCACATTCTGAATTCCTTATTTAATTTCTTGATGACTTTCATATTCTCTCTAATTTGGCTCTGCTCCACAAATACTTTATTTCTGGTCAAGTATTTCAGAATATCCTGAAGAAGTGCCAGGCAGTATATAAACGCAAGCCATTTTTTTTTTCCTGAATTCTCTGATCTTGCACGCCCCACTGCCAGTGAGAATGGACAACTTGGTGCTCAGCCAAATCTCCATTCACAGCAGCGGGACTGGAGAATCCCAGCTGCAGGTGAGGTCGGAGAATTCTGGCCCACGTTGACCCAACTAAGGGTGTTTTGTGTCTCATGAGTTCGGAGGCATATTTAATAAAGGCTAAATGTTTCTGATAACAAGCCTTGGGTTAGGAAACTTGAGAAGAATTTCAATTTTGATCAGCTACCTGTGACCAGAGTCTCCACTTTAGGTTCAATCAGCAAAGGAAACACAACTTGCAAGCAAAATTGCTCTTGTTTTGATAATTGTTTTTTTCCTCAAGTGTCCACTCACAATTATTTGCACATCATTGAACGTAAAATTTGCTGTGAACTAGCATGATTGGGAAGCACTTTCAAATGCTTTACTGAGAAAAGAAACACTTTGAAAATATTTCCAGATCCGTTTAGGGTTATAACTAGGTGCAGTTTTAGTGATATCCCTGAAAGAAAGCTGATCACAAAAATCAAACATTTTTAATCACAGTCCATTACCCCTGAGGTAACACAATCACAAACTGCAGAAAATGTTTTCTTCAAAAGATGCAGAACCATTTGGTAGATCATATTGGGTGAGAGTATTGGGTTATAATAATCCTTTTTCTTCAGTAAATTATAAGAACATAAGAACATAAGAAATAGGAGCAGGAGTAGGCCATCTGGCCCTTCGAGCCTGCCCCGCCATTCAATAAGGTCATGGCTGATCTGTCGTGGCTCAGTTCCACATTCCCGCCCTCTCCCCATAACCCTTAATCCCCTCTCTTATCAAAAACCCATCAACCCGCGTCTTAAAAATATTTAGCGAGGTAGCCTCCACCACTTCAACGGGCAGAGAATTCCAGAGATTCACCACCCTTTGAGTGAAGAAGTTTCCCCTCAACTCCGTTCTAAACCGCCCCCCCTTTATCTTGAGGCTGTGCCCCCTAGTCCTACTGTCCTTTCTGAGCGGGAAGAGTCTCTCCACCTCTATCCTATCCAACCCATTCATCATCTTATACGTCTCAATGAGATCTCCCCTCATTCTTCTAAACTCCAATGAGTACAAGCCTAGTTTATTCAGCCTCTCCTCATAGCTCAACCCCCTCAACTCCGGAATCAGCCTAGTGAACCTCCTCTGCACTCCCTCCAGGGCCAAAATATCCTTGCGTAAGTACGGCGCCCAAAACTGCACAGAGTACTCTAGCTGCGGCCTCACCAATGCCCTATACAGCTGCAGCAAGACCTCCTTACTTTTATATTCAATCCCCCTCGCTATAGCATTCAAAATCATTTAATATATCCCCCATGTTCCCCTCAGTTGAGGGGTCAATCATGAGAGGGCATAGTTTTGAGGTGAGGGGCAGGAAAAAGTAAATCACACAGAGGGTGTGGGAATCTGGAATGCAGTGCCTGTGAATGCTGTGGAGGCCAGGAACATTACAACCTTTCAAAAAATATTTGGATGGCTACTTATTTTATCATAACATTCAAGGTTATGAGACAAGTATGAGACAAAAGGGATTAGCGTTCCTTTATTGGTGTGCTACAGTGGTAGTTATTGTTGGTGGAGACCCGATGAGCCAAAGGGGCTTTTCAACACTCCATGACTCACTGACCCCAATTTTACCGGCACGGTTGCCTGAGACTCATCAGGTTGCACCTGAGGCCAATGGGGAAGGCCGTTCTGTAAACCCCACCTGTCTCAATTTCTTGGCGGCCATGCTGGCAAAATCAGGGTCAACGATTCAATTAGTTCTCAAGCAAGTAAAATAGTGCCGTTGATGGAAATACAAGTGGTGCTCATTGCCACACTAACTTATCCAAATTATGGGTCCAAGGTTTAAAACAAAACTTCTTCGGAGCTGCATCTAATTTGGTGCCAACTCAGACATATTGGTCTGCATTCAGTGTAATCTTGTAACCTGAATCTACTGTAACATTGTTCCTCCATTAGCACAGATCATATAGACCTGGAATTTGGTGGAATAACAGAGGCACCGCAACGTGTCCAAAATGATGGATGGACCCCGGAATGGAGATGCTTCCCCACATCCAGCAGAAACAATTTTCACTGGGGAGAGATCGGGGGTGGGAAGCATGTCTCCCACATGGGAAATCCAAACTCAGTGGGGCCACAGTGCTGAGTTCAAATGGATTGCACCTTCCGCATACCGACCTTGGGAGTGAAAATCCATTTTCACTGGAGCAAGGTACAAATTTTTAGCAAGTCCGACATGCTCGTGAAGGACACTCGGGGCAGCATTTTCTGATAGTGCTCATCCAAAATCTGGAAAATCCTGCCCCAAGTCAATTGGCCTTTGCATGGTCTGTACCCGCCCTCCTCAATCCCCATGGCGGGTGGGACAGGAAAATTCTGCCCTTCAGATCTGTAGAATTGTCAAGTTGTGAATTTATTTTAAAGGCCAACCCTATAAAAGTTGAAAATGACTTGCGTGTGAGAGTTTAAAAGTGCATAAATCAGATTCAACAGCTGTTTGTCAACATAACCCCACAGCCATCACTATAGCATTATCTAATGTTTGACTATTTTCTCCGAACAATGATGATCACAGTGGTGGAATGCAAGTTCATTATTTAATTGAGAGCTCATAACCATTACTCAAGAATTAGCCATCTGTGATGTGGTATTATAAATATAATGTTTGTTTGTACAAGGGACTAAGGACTCAAGCAGATTTAAATCCGCTGAATGGACCATCAAGACAGAGTTTATATCTCGTGAAGGTTGAACTAAATGTTGTAATCAGGATGTAATTTATTTAATCCCAGCATGGCTCCCAAGGTCTGCCCTCAGTAGATACTGGGTGAGGTGGCATGGAGGCTGTAAGGGCAAAGTGTGGGGGACATGAGCTGGCACTAAGTTAATGAAGGGGTCAAGGGAATGGTTGGCGAATATGTGCTAACATGGCTTGGTTTACGGAGTGGGAGGGGGCTGAGGTCTCGAGGGCCTAATGATTGAAAAAAAACTGGGACAAATTACCAGACAACCAAGGTGAACCTTTTGAACAACCAGGGTGTCCACTTCCAATACAAGTTTGGTGGCAGTGGGCCCAACGCCACGCCGCACCCACTATCCTGGAAAGATGACCCTGCCGTTCAGGGTACTTTTTCCCTCAGGTTTTTCTCAATAGAGTGGAAGATTCCCTGGCTCTGCACACCTCCCCATGCCACTTTCTCCATTTCTCTCCCTGCAAGTGCTGCCAGACCTGCTGAACGTTGCTAACGTTTTTTGGTTTTATTTAACATTTTGAGTACAGCGCTCAATGTGGTTGCCTTCCCACAAAAACACACACACATTAAACAGAATCCAGGAGGAGCCCATTTTAACTCAGGGTGTCAACCGAAGACTGCAGAGGCACAAATGAATATTGAGTCATCCAGCCCTCTGAGTCTGAAGGCGAGAGAAAAAGAAAATAACACCTGGGCTTTCTTTACGTTCCTCAACTCCTGCAACCTCCGAAACAGATGAGAACAACATTACAACAGGTGAATTAGGAGTCAAAACTGGACACTCGTAGAATCAGAGATCAGAGAAGGGAGCATTCAGCCCATCAAATCCGCACCAACTCTCTGATAGAATGTCTTACCCAGGCCCTCTCCCTAGCCTTATCCTCTGTAACCCCATATATTTCCGTCGCTCATCCATCTAACCTCCACATTTTGGGACACGAACACACAATTTAGCATGGCCAATTCACCCATCTGCACATCTTTGGACTGTGGGAGGAAACCAGAGCACCCAAAGGAAACCCATGCAGACACGGAGAGAGTGTGCAGACTCCACACTGTCACCCAGAACTGAACTCAGGTCCCTGGATCGGGGCGGCAGTATTGATAACCACCCTTGACAATGTTTGCACCCATTTTATCATTTTTCCAAAATAATATCATTCCTCCAAATAACTTAAGCATCAATGTTACAAAATATTGCAGATACATTTACATGGAGATTCTCACATTTATCCACTGTATGTGATAGAAGAACCATAGCAAACCTGGCAACACAGTTTGAAGAAGTGTTCAGTGGGATAACCCCCAAAGAAATCTAGCCCCCCCCACCACCTTGTTCCCTCAAATGCATTTCCTGTTTCTTTCAGCTATGCCTCTACATTCATACAACTTTATACCTTATCCAAATTTACTCTTCGAATCTTGGAACTAACTTTTACTGCTCATGTGTAAGATCAAAACATCATTAATTCTGTCCCCATCAGTTCGGATTATTCAAAACGTACATTTAGTTTTTTGTTCAGGCTCAGTGGAAAATTACGGTCACTGAACTGGGCCGTGGTAATGTCTTCCAGCCTTCATGCATGTATGATTAATCCCAGCAGGACTCAAAGCAGGTGGCACTTGTACCTCTGAAATCTTGTATTCAAATTTACTATCAAGTAGGAAGATGATAAATGGATTAACGGATTAAGATGGTTCAGTCAAATACAATGAGTTCAATTATCCTGAAGTTAGACATTAGCTTATTAGTCAATACAGCTGCTGAAATTGGTTGATTGAGTTCAATGCTGATTACATCACCGGAAAAAGGCAAGAATCCTTCGATATTATTGAATTTTCTCATCTGTATGCCATAGTTGTCACATTTTTATTTGTCAGAGTTGCCATGTTTTTTCCCCCCGCGAAATCAGGAATGACAAAAGCACTTAGCTAAACAAAATGCATCCGTTCAGTGTTGCCGAAGCTGAGTTCCATCAATCCAGATGGTAGCTACAAAGGTTTAAAACTAGTTTTCAGCTGTTTACTTTTGGATGATCAATTTTATTTTCTGGGGGCGGGGGGTTGGTCATAATATTATGTATCTTTTGTTTTTGAAATCAGTGGAACAGCCGAAGCCTCCGAGGATGGAATTTCTGAACTTGTGATGAAAAAGACAGTCTTCTCTTTTATTGAATAAAGTCACTGATCTGAAAAGGTGAGGCTGAGACCACCCCCCCACCCCCCATCCTGCCAATTTCCGCTTCATTATTCACAAAGTGACCAAGTGTAAATTTGGAGCTCAGTATGTCCAAGGAAGATGAATACGAACTTACAAAACAGATGAATTCGGAGCAGAAGTAAGCCACGCAGAACCTCAAGTCTGTTCCTGCATTCAATAAGATCATGGCTGATCTGATTATAACCTCAACCCCACATTCCTTCCCAACCCCAATAACACTTCACTCCCTCAGTAATCAAGATCCTTGCAATCTCTGCCTTGAATATATTAAAAGACTCTGCTTCCAGTGACCCACGACCCTCCGAGAAATCAATTCTTCTCATCTGTGTCTTAAAAGAGCTGCGCCTTACTTTTAAAGGTGACATCTAGTTCTAGATTCAGGTGAATATAGGCACTGTTGCAGTCAGGTCACCATTCTGTTCCAAATGTTTGGCGAATCATTTCACGATGTTAACCCTCAGAGTCTCCACGCTGCCTGTTCTTGCCACCAATCCTGGGGGAACTAGTGCACTCACCCAGTGCCTCACCCCTGTGGATTGTGAGAATGGCAGTGCTATATCCTTGCCACCCTCTTGCCAGCCCTATGAAAGGAAAGGCACTCCCTCAGAAACCCAGGAAGTGCTGTCTGCATACCAGCCTTAACAATCCCTTTAAAGCAAGAAACGCCTCAACATGAAGGGTACAGAAGACCAGTAAGTGACCCCCTCCCAGCCCTCTCCCCAAAATGGCAATTCTGGGACACCCCCCACCCCAGACCCCGAGTTGAACTTCTCCAAGTGTCCCCCGAGACCCCTCCAGTCCCCCCTGAGCAGTGTACACTATAGAGGCTGCTGGTTGTCTGAGCACTCACCTCCAATACTCTCCTTGGAGATGAAAGTGCCAAGTTCACGCTTCTGTAACCCTGTTGTAAACGGCGGCAACTTGATGTCACGCTGACACCAATCCGAAATTCTGTGTGGGCTCAATATCCGAAGAGAGAACTCATGAACAACATGCTCGTGTATTGAAATGGGCTTTCAGGACACTTACCGGAAAGGGGCCAGTAAAATCAGAACTCATCACAGGGGACTGGCCTTGTGGGAAGTGCCTGTAGCAAACTCGGAGGTGTTTGCAGCTGAGTGGTGGGTGGGGGATCCTTTATGTGATCGAAGGATCAAGTAGTGAGAAGGGGGAGGTTCCAATGAGAGCCACACCCCGGTCCTTTCACCCCTCTGAATCACTGGCAGCTCTCAACAGTGAGATTTCAACTCATCTAGGGCTAGGGTGGAGTGGCACGGTGGTTAGCACTGATGCCTCACAGCGCAAGGGACCAGGGTTCAATTCCGGCCTCGGGTCACTGTACGTGTGGAGTTTGCACATTCTGTGTGGGTTTCCTCCGGGTGACCCAGTTTCCTCCCACAGTCTAAAGATGCGCGGGTTGGGTTGATTGGCCATGCTGAGATTGACTCTTAGTGTCAAGGTGATTTGCAGGGTAAACATAAAAATGGAAATAGGGCCTGGGATGGGATTGTTGTCAGTGCAGACTCGATGGGCTCCTGCACTGTAAAGATTCGATGATTCTAAGTGTAGAGATTAAACATCGCCCCTGGAGCTGGGAGCATGGGCATCAGGGTTTCTGTTCTGGAAGTGACTTGATTCCCTTGGTGCTCCTGGAGACTGGATCAGCTCCGTCCTGCCCTCATTCAATTCTGCAGTTGTACTCATTTGGCAGCTGTGTCAGGAAGCAGTCAGTTATAATAGGAGAATTTTTACCTTAATCAGAGAAATTGTGTGTATTTTTGTTGACCAGGTCACATATAGGAGTTAAATTAAACAAGTGCAATGATATTCAGTGTTCTGTATGGTTCAACTACAATGGAAAGAGAAAGCAGTTTACAAACCAAGCCAGATCACACCTCATCAAGCATTAACTCAGTCCCGTGTCAGAGTGATTACAGCTTTGGCATTATTGGATTCAGACATGGAGATCGGTTTCAGGTCAGAGGGGAGTTTCATTGTTAAAACCCAAGGTTCCACTATCCTGCGAGCAGAGATAAAGAAATGGGAATCGATTTCCCTGAAAACTGAGCGAACAGGCCTCTTAAGGGAGTGACTGTGACCACGGAAGCCAAGCAGGGAAGTACGTCAATCCCAGGGGGTGATCTTACTCATTCGCCACACTGGTCGATCGGTGAGGTGAGCGACACCAGGCTCGCGCTCCATTTCTTGCCTCTTGCAATGCTACCGGCCCCACTCTGCAGGGAAGGCTGCGAGGCCGACTAAAATATTCAGTAGCTAATTTAAATATGACTAATACATCCTGGATGCAATTGTCCGGGCTCACCAGTCACGGTTATGTATGACGAGGGGGCTGAGGAGCTTGGGGGGGAGGGGTCGGGGCGGGGGGAGGCGGGGGGTGGGTGCAGAGGATCTATATCAGGGATTGGCCGGGGGCTAGAGGTCAGCCAGGGTGGGAAATCAGGAGGAGGGGGTGGGGAGTGGGGATCGGCCGGGGCAGCCGATGGATGGGGGTTGGGAGGGTGATGATATCTAGGCGTGTGATGGTGGGGGAGAGCAGGAGGGTGGGAATGTGCGGGGTGTGGGGGGGAGGCATTTAGTGACCAATCTTCCAAGTGGGAGATTGGGACGTCTGTACAACGGCACCCTTCCAGCTCAGTAGCCAGCTTTCCGGCATGAATAGGCTGTGCCCACTCTTCCAACTGGCGAGAATCACAGTTTGTCTCCTTTTTCCAAAGTGTCGTACGGCTGCACCTGGGAGCTCGCCCAAAAAAAAGGCATGATTCTCTTCTGTTTTCATGCTCGTTCAGCACCTCGAATTTTTTGGTAAGATCATTCCCCCTGCCCAAAAAAAAAATCCTAACAGGCACATGTAATCATTATTTTATCTGACACTGATGAGTAATTCTTAATTTCCCCATTTGGGTGATGACCCGAATGGAGTGGATGAAAATTCATTGGGTTTCAGACAAAGTGGATGATCCACTTTGTCAGGTTCTTTAACATGTCTTGAACTTGAAAATTACCCTATTTATATGTGATCCACTTGTTATTTGTGACATGCTCCAAGGTTGGAGGCGGGAGAAGGGGGGGGGGGGCAGGGTGCCTACTTTCAGTCATCACCTCCCATGCTTGGTGCATTTGGTGCTTCTAGAGTTTGGGTCGGAAATGGCATCGCCAATTATGTTCCTTCTCTATTGATCCTTTCCAGCAAAACTTGCAACCTGTGGCTCGCAAAATGACGTTCTCCTCATTTAATGATCCCCAATTTTGCAAATAAATCCAAGAGCCAAAGACCGCAGATGCTGAAAATCCGAAATAAAAACAGGAAGTGCTGAAACCCTCAGCAGATCCTGCAGCATCTGTGGAGAATTCATGGGGGATTTGGAGCTGGAGGACAAAGAGGGAAGTCTTCAAAAATAAAAGTTTGTCAGCCTGAGAGTTCCCACCACAGGCTGTTTTCCCAAGTCTTGGCTGGGTGTGCGGACAGGAACGCCTCTAGCAACAATGCAATGCCAGTTCGGGTCATTGAAGGACCAACTTGTGCAGCTCCTCTCCTCACAAGAGCAAAGAACACAACAGAAGATCGGAACACCATTATCAGAGCTTGCAGACTTCTGTCCGACGGAGTGGAAAGTTCTGATGCAGCAGGTCCTCAGGCAGATGCTGTCATGTGGTGGTATGACCTGATCCCTGCGATGATTCTGACCTTGATTTACAGCATATTGTTTCCTCTCGGAGAGGACTGCCTCCATCTTGTGGCACACTCTTAGTCTCCCTCGCTCTCTCTGGCGGCACAGTGCTCAGTTTTTTTGGTGAGGCTGCTGGCTGGCCCTCCCCCCGATTCCCTCTGATTGCTGCCCCACACCCCTGTACTGTCCACCATCCCCAACTGGATGGTCAACACACTGACCTGCTGATTGGCTTATCTCCTGTAAAATTCAGCAGTAATGAAACATGCAGCATCAGGATGCGGAGAGAGTGGTCCTGGCATCAGACTCCTGATGCCCAGCCCAAAATTTAGCCCCCTGTTTCAGCTCACTGATCCTTTGCCACCTGTTTTCTCATTGCGAAGGTGAATACCTGTCTTTGCTTTCCCAGTGATGCCTCAGGTGGATACTTGTTCGATCTTATAGTTTACAGTAAATTAACAAGATTAGGGCCTTACTTTCACTGGCTTGCTCACTAGGCAGAAGACTGAAAATAGTAAAATCACGTGTGGAGCAAATTGACCTTGGCCCTTCCAAAAAAATTATTTAATAGCCCAGAATTTGTCCTTGAACAACACACAAATGACAATTTATAAGCTGTGACGACTGGAAATTGTTCCTTACCATCACAAGTAGGCAATGGGTGGTTCCACCAATGATTCTTCTCACACATCAGTGGCTCTTCATGGCTTATAGTGTAACCAGATTCACAGCTAAATGCTACAGTAGAACCTATGGAGAAGTCTTGTCCATAACGATAGCCATTCACTGGAATCCCAGGGTCCATGCAGGAATACGTATCGACTGTCACACCTGCAAAAACACAAAGGGAAGCCTAAAAGAATTGCAAAAAAATCAAAATGCACGCTGCTGATCGAAAACTGATTTCATTTCATTATGTTCACAACAGTTGTTCTTTAGACAGTGGCTGTCCCTATTGTATCATTGTAATATTAAAAGCTCAGCTCCGTTTAAACAAATCTAAGTGATGCAAAAGCTCAATTAAGATTCTACGACAAGACAAGCAGTGCTTACTCTCATAATGAATCTTGAAACCAATGTTGGAGCGACTGTTATCAGTTGTAAAGAGAAGGTAAAGGTAGTTGGTGCTGCTAAAGAGAAATTGAGGAACTTGTGTGCCATTGAAAGAGCCAAGAATCGGGGACAGGAGATTTGGTCCATCATGGATTTCCAGAACGTCATAATTGACTTCAGTCTGAAACCTACGGATAGAGAAATTTAAATGCATTTCCAAATCAATACTAAATGATCAAGCAAGTTTAACTGCTGGAGAATTACAAGTCAATCTCTGATCAGATATCATCTCAGCATTGTTAACCTATTATAGAAAACAAATTCATGATCAGGTTTCAGGAAATAATTTGATCATGAATAGCTGATTCATTATAAAATGAGAACAGCAAAACAGAAGTCCTTTTGTTAGTCAACAGTAGAACGTTCATGTCTAAACAATGCTGAGTCATTACAATTCTGCTTTTATCTTCTTGAAACGTATAAATTCGTAAGGAAGTAATGGAAGAACTGATTTCTATATGCCGATGCAAATGTCGTACCACATATGTTTATTTAAATATTTTTATCAAGATACCAAGACTAAGCACTTTCCACAATAATTAGATTGTGCCATTTTAACCATTCCCAGAAGCACAAAGAATTTGTTCAATAAACACTTCAAAATATCGAAGGAAAGCTTGTGAGATCACCTTTCAAATGTTATTTTGATTGAATGTCCTGGTTCAGCTTCAATCACCCACTCACAATTCTGGGAGTCTTTATAATATCCAGGCCAGCCTGGTGATAGGATGACTCCATTAGGAGAAGAAAAATGGCCACCACAAGGAGCTAAAGAAAAGAATATATTTACACCTTAACACCTGCACACCAATCTCTCGACAAAGAAGTAGAACATTATCAAATATAAGGCAGCCATTAACAAAAAAAAATGACATTAGAATATCAAAATTACAAGAGCGGAAACAGTTTGAGTATTCCACTGTACACATCATTAATTCCAATCAGAATGCATATTTGCATAATCAAATAAATCATATGAATGTGACAATTTTGCAATTAGCTCTTCCCTATTGCAAAATAACCAATTAAAAATATCACATGTCCCCAATCATAACACATGACATAATATTTTGTATATGTTTGTGTTGTGCTAAAGAGAAATAGAGAGTTTTAAAGGATTTTAAGAACATGAATCGGCTTATCTACCCCTCAATTCAATACCACAGTCCAGTTTGATTATGGCTGACCAGCAGTGCAATACAATTTCTTCGCCTTTGCCTTCAAACGTTTATCTATAAAATAATCCACCAATCTCAGTCTTGAAAATCTCAGTTCATCGAGGATCCACATTTTTTGTCAAGTGAGTTCCAGATATTTCTCAATGGCTACCTCCAATTTCGCAATCATGCATCCCACCCAGAACAGTGAGCTTCTCTGAATCTGCTACTCACTTCAAGCAGTAAAATATCCAGAGGCATCTCATGTGGGCATTATCAAATAAAGTTTAATATCAAACCACATAAAACGATATCAGGAAAGATAAAGAGAACCATTTTAACAAGACTTGAGAAAGGGGAAATGGGTTGGAGATACAGAGACGATCATGGAGGGAATTTGAGATTTGTCCTTGTCAATCAAAAACACAGCCCCCCAATGGGATGGTGCAATTAAAATTGGGGATTCACAGTGGTCAGAATTGGGAGTGTGAAAATATCTTGGAGGATTATATGGGAGGAGGAGATCACATAGACAAATTAATCGATGAGAATTTTAAAATAATGATATTTCTCAATGAAGAGCCAGTGAATGTTAGCAAACTCAGGGATGATGGGTGAACAAGTATAAGTTAGGACATGGACAACAAAGCTTTGGATAAACTCAGACTTAGAGGATTTAGAAAGTTCGGAGCTGACAGGAATGCGTTGGAAGAGTCAGATCTAAAGGCATGGATAAGGGTTCCATCAGCAGAAGAACTGAAGGAGCAGAGAAAGGTGATGTTACAGGAGGTGGAAATGGGTGGTGTTACTAATGGCAGAAATATGTTTTTGGAAGCCCAACTTGGGATCGGATAGGACACCAAATTGTTCACAATCTGGTTCAACATCAGACAGCCCCTTGGAAGAGGGGTGGAATCAATGGCAAGAGAATGAAATTTTGCTGAAAAAAAGTGACATGCAGTTGAAGTTTGTATCAATAGTAAAGGAAACAGCACGAAAAGAATGCTGATATTCATTGTTACAGGCATTGACTTGGGGAATGAACCAGAGAATGGCTGACTCCCAAGGATTTGTTTAGTTGAAAAAGGACACAATGCATGAATGTGCTCTTTCTATCTGCAAAGGAAAAGGGCCCTGTGTGCAAATGTTTATAAGTTTGTGCTGTAATTCTTGGCAAAATCTGGATTGTTTTGCAAGTGTTTGGTAGGGATTTTCCAGTCCCCACCGCCATGCTGGGTTTTCCGGTCATGGAGGAGGTTCGCTATTGGCCACCCCTACCAACTTACCTGTGCTTAAATTCTATAGCAGCTGGTTCGCCCAACCTTCTGTGTCAGGCCAAAAAAAGACTCCAGAAGCAAAGTGTCCCCCCAGCTCCAGTGAAGAAGTGTCAAAGGAACGGAGTGAAGGAGGACATAAACTCTCTGTGCCACTAACTTCGGTAAAGCAGGTGAGTTTATGGGTGCCATTGAAAGGAAAAAAAAAGGTAAGTTTCTCAGCTCAGTGAATGGGACATGAATGTGGGGTTTTGGACATCAGAGGGTGGGGAGGTTAAACCAAACATGGGGTCAAATTGGACATCAGGGGGTGGTGGTGAGGGGTTCATGTATTTGCAGAGGCAAGTTGGTCAACAGTGGAGGGTTAGGACATCGTGAGAGAGTCAAGTGCTGGGGTTCAGGGAATTGGTTGGGTTGGTCTGGGGTTGGCCCTGGTTGTGTTGGGGGAGTTGGGGGTGGGTCTAGACAGGTGAACGGGATGGGGAATCCCATGCAGTTCTCTATCTTGGCCGTTACTAAAGCTAAAGTAAAGATGCCATGGTCCCAGATGACCACAGGCTGTGATTGGTGGCGGTTTAACCTGTGAATCACCGTGCCTCAGGGTGAGGGGTAGGGTTGAGAAGGTGGGCCTTCATGAATAACCTCAGCCCGCACAGGAGTTGAATCTTCGCTGTTGGCATTGCTTTGCATCACTATCCAGTCGTCCGGCCAACTGAGCAAAACCAACGTTGGGCAGCTTTTCGGGTCGGCAGCACACCGAGACAAGGGACCAAACATTCCTCACAATATTGCCAGGATGAGCCTTTCAAGTTTCCCCCAGGTAGGAGTGACAGCCAATTCAAGAACATCAGTGAGTCTTTCACACTCCTGCCAAATCAGAGCGCTGGCAGCTCTGCAGGCTTGGCAGCCCCACCAAGAGACATGGCCACTGCTGCTGGAGAAGTGTGAGAGTGCCTCTATTTTGAGGTTCTCTTACGGGTGTGGCGAAGAGTTGCTTATTTTGTTGGCGTCAAGTAAGCAGGCACCTGAGACAGAGGAACTCCCTCTTTCAGCAGCACTGGGGACACAGGACCACCTTCACCCCCTTGGTGGCCCCCTTCTTCAACCATGAAGGCTTTACCTTAAATGGCATCCCCATTTACCAATACCACCCCTCTCCCCTCCCCCTTCACCCCCACCCTGACCAGCAGCAAGCTTCAGAGAGGTCATTCCATTGCCAGAACAATCCCTGTGGCCCAGGAATATGCCCTTCAACCCAACCTTCAATTGTCTAAATTAGCTGCCCACCTCCAGTTGGCAGATTGCCAAGTCATTGTGTTTCTGCCACAGGACAACTTTCCCAGTGGTATGACTGTGTCTGGGAGATATCCCACCTTGTTTCCCCAACATCTTACCACATCTAACCCCCACCACTCTCCAGGTCACAGCTCACAACCTGGAGTAAAATTTCATCCTGTGTTTGGATCACATTGTCATCAGTGGAGGGTGATCTAAAAGCCAGCTTGTACATCAGAAATGGGAGAAAAACCTTGACTAGATTTCCCTTAATATCACTCCAGGGAATGCAACACATACTATTATGATTTGCCATAATTTGCAACGATATCGGTTGTTGGTGAGACCACATTTGGAATATTGGGTTCAGTTCTGATCACCTCACTATAAGAAGGATGTGGGAGCATTGGGGAGAGTGCAGAGGAGATTTACCAGGATGCTGCCTGGTTTGGAGAGTAGGTCTTATGAGGAAAGGTCGAGGGAGCTGGGGCTTTTCTCTTTGGAGCGGAGGAGGATGAGAGGCGACTTAATAGAGGTTTATAAGATGATGAGGGGGATTGATAGAGTAGACGGGCATAGACTATTTCCTCAGGTGGATGTAACTGTTGCTTGGGGACATAACTGGAATGTTCACGGTGGGACATATAGGAGGGATGTCTGAGGTAGATTCTTCACCCAGAGAGTGGTTGGGGTGTGGAATGGACTGCCTGCTGTGATCGTGGAGTCGGACACTTTAGGAACTTTCAAGGATAGGCACATGGAGCACACCAGAATGATAGGGAGGGGATAGCTTGATCTTGGGATTGGACATGGCTCGGCACAACATTGAGGGCCAAAGTGCCTGTACTGTGCTGTTATGTTCTATGTAATTTAATCTTTCAAATGTGAGTCTGCACTGCAATGTTTCCATCTATCCTGAAGTTTGGCGTCTAAAACCAAGTAGATTCCTCCAGGTCGAGTCAAATTCAGGCTCTGAACAATTGAAACGTGACTGCCTCAATTTTGAATTTGAACCTTCTGGAGATAAACACCAACATTTCGTTAACTTTGCTGATGACTTTTTTGTACCTGTGCACTGATTTGAACCAGTTCTGTATATCGGTCCCTAAATTTCTTGTCCTCCACAGATCCTCGCCCCTTACCATTGAGAAATGAGCAATTTCTCTTTCTTCAACAGAAAGTGGATCTAACATTTCCCGATATTGAATTTGAGCTGCTCCCTAGTTTTGGCCGCGTGCTTAGTCAAATGTCCCTTTGCAACTTCCTTCTCACAATCGACACAACACGCTCGCGTCCTTACTTTCCTTTCCTTCATCCAAGTATTTCATCGATACGGCACAGCTGTGGCCCCAGTACAGATCCCTGGGGAACATCACCTGTTACATCCACTGCACGTTGGTGATAATCAAGAACTTTTGACTTCACATACCTTCGCATTTCGGAATGGGGCCACTCCACATGACCTTTCCGTCTTTCAAAACACACGTTATGGTTTCTGTCCCTTGGGTTTTGATGAATCCTTCTTCACAGAGAACAGATACCGAGCTTCCCAACTGAAAATTGTCACCAAACCGTCGACCATTAATGGGAATGCCAGGATCCGGGCACTCATTGTGTCCAAACGCTGCGCACAGAGAAAAGGGGAAGTACAATTAAACTTTCATGTTGCCATTTGGAATGTTAATTCACCATTTTGAAAGTCACATGACCAGTTAAATATGTAAATATTCTACAACAGTCATTTAATTAAATCACTTCCCATGGAATCTGATAGCGGAGAACAAAAAGAAACAAGGGGAAGGGGGAGGTTGAGGGAATTTGGAGAATAAAGCACGAGAAAGGAAAAAGGAGGGGTGGGGATGAGGAGGGGAAGGATGAAGAGGACAGGAGAAAAAAACACAAACTCACATTTAGCACCAATAGAGAAAATTATCACACAGATGCAATGTGAGTGGTGGGGAATAGACACCAAGTCAAAGCATCCATTATTAAGGATGACATTTGTTCGAATTATTTGAAAACCTGCTAATGAGCAGGTTAGATGAAGGAGAGCTGGTGGATGTTATCTGCTTGGATTTTCAGAAGGCCTCTGACAAGGCAACGGGGAGAAGATTAGCTGATTGCCAGAAGAATGGGGATAAAAGTGTTCTTTTCAGGATGTCAGCCAGTGATTAGTGGAGTTTCACAGGGGTCAGTGTTGGGACCACAACTCTTCCCTTTGTACATCAATGATCTAGATGAAGGAACTGAGGGCACCGTGGCTAAGTTTGGAGCTGATGTAAAGGTTGTTGGGGGTCAGGCAGCATTGAGGAAGTGGGGAGGTTGCAGAAGGACTCAGACAGATTAGGTGAATGAGCAAAGAAGTGGGAGATAGAATACAAATTGGGAAAGTGTGAGGAAGAATAGCGACATAGACTATTTTCTAAATAGGGAGAGAATTCAGAAATTAGAAGCGCAAAGTTAGTCCTAGTTTAGGATCCTTTTAAAGTTAACTTGCAGGTAGTGAGGAAGGCAAATGCAACGTAAGCATGCATTTTTAATGGAGTAGAATACAAAAGCAGAGATGTACTGCTGAAGCTTCATACGGCTCTGGTCAGATCACATTTGGAGTATTGTGAGCAATTTTGGGCCCCATAATCTAAGGGTGTGCTGGCCTTGGAGAGGTCCAGAGAAGGTTCACAAGAATAATCTCGAGAATGAAAAGTTTGATCTATGAGGAAGGTTTGAAGACTCTGGGTCCGTATTCAATGGAATTTAGAAAGTGAGGGGGATCTAATTGAAACTAACAGAATACTGAAAGGCCTGGATACAGTGGACATAGGGGAGATGTTACCATTAATTGGAGAGACAAGGATCCAAGGACATAGCCTCTGAGTAAAAGGATGACCCTTTAGAACTGAGAATGAGGAGGGATTTGTTCAGCCAGAGAGTGGTGAATCTCTAAAATTCATTGCCACAGGAGGCCAGGTCTTTAAGTGTATTTAAGACAGGGATAGATAAGTCCTTGATTGGCAAGGGGATCAAAGGTTCTGAGGAAAAAGTAGGAGAAAGGGATTGAGACACTTAACAGCCATGGTCAAATGGTGCAGCAAACCGATTGGGCCAAATGGCCAAATTCTAATTCTATACCTTATGGTTTTATGGATAAGTGAATGCTTGGTCAAAGAGATGAATTTTTCAGAAGGTCTAATAAGACAGGAGTTGGAGAACTTATGGGATCAGAAATTTGGCTTGAAATAAGATGGTAATGTCAATAGTCTTGTTCAGCCTGAGAGTTATGGGCAGAGGATGGAATCCTGGTATATGATCAGTGCTGGATGCAGAAACTAACAGTTTCAGACATGGTGAGACTTGGCTGAAGCATTTTTGGCAGTTCATTCACTCCTGCGTATTGGTCACGTTCTCTTAAATTACAGAGAGACTGGAGGAGTCAACAGCAGTTGGAGAAAGGGGGAATTGGACATCAAAACTGCAAAAATAGACAGATGGCACCAAGGACTGGGGAAGAGATCCGAGAGAAAAATGGACCCAAAGACAGATCTTCGGGAAGAATCGAAAGATTACAGTTTGGGTGAAATTAAGTAAATTTTTTGTGCTTTTTCATGGGATGTGAGCGAATACTGGCAAAATCAGCATTTATTAAGCCATCCATTATTACCCGGAGAAAGTGGTGGTAAACCATGTTCTTGAACCCTACAGTCCATATATTGTGGATGCCCGCAATGCTATTGCGAAGGTGCTCCAGGATTTTGATCCAACAACAGTGGAGAAAAGGTGATCTTGCTCGATTCCAAATCATGATAGAATTTGCATTGGAGGGGAGCTTGCGTGTGGTGATGTTTTGATGTCCTTCTAGATGGAAAAAGTAATGTGTTTGGAAGGTGAGGCTGAGGGATCTTTGCTGAGTTACTGGTATGCATTCTGTAGATGGTGCACTGCCAGCACCGTGCGCCAGTGGTGTAGGGAATGCATTGTTCAGGTAGAGCAAGTGGATTGTTTTGTATTGGATGATGTTGATCTTTGTAGATGTTATTGGAGATAGACTCACCCAGGCAAAGAGAGAGAGTCGTCCATCACCCATGACTCGTACAATAGACAGGTTCTGGGCAGCCTGGAGGTGATTTACTCACCACCAAATTCCTAGCTTTTGACCTGCTCTTGTAATTACAGTATTTATATGGCTGGTCCAGTTATGTTACTCGTCAATGGTAACCCCAAGGCATTGTTGGGGACTGAGTGAGTGTAATGCCATTGAATGTCAAGGGGAGATGGTATTCTCTCTTGTTGGTGAAGGTGTTTGCCTGGCACTTGTGTGGCATGAGTGGTATTTGACACTTAGGAGAGCAAGCCTGAATATTGCTCAAGTCTTGTTACATGTGGACGTGGACTTATTCAGTGTCTGATGAGTCACAAATTGCACTGAACATTATGGAATCATCTACAAACATCTTCATTTCAGACTTTATGGTGAATGGAAGGTCATCAATGCAGCAGAAGGTGTTTTGGCCTCAAACACTAAGGAACTCGTGCAGTAGCATCCTGGGACTGAGATAACTTTCCTCCAACAACCACAAGCTTCTTTCATTGTACCCAATATGACTCTAACCACTTCTGTCCAATTTCCAAAGACAAATTTATCTCAGATTACTCAACATGTTCAAGTGCTGTCTTAATGTCAAGTGCAGTCACTCTCATCCCAATTTGAGAGTTCAGCGTTTCTGTTCAAGTTTGGACCGATGTTGTAATGAAGTCAGGAGTCTCGTGACCCTGACAGAACCCACACTGAACATCAGCAGCATAAATGCTCCTTGATAGTACTGATAATGATAGCTTCAATCATTTCGCTGATGATTGAGAGTAGACTGGTGGGGTGGTAATTGGTTGGGTTGGATTTGTCCTGCTTTTTGTGGACGGGGCACACCCGAGCAATTTTCGACATTGCCAATGTTTTATTTGTGCAGGATGACCTTTATTAGGCGCATCACTGCTCCTGGGATGTTGTCTGATCCAATTACATTTGCTGCGTCCAATACCGTCAGCTATTTCACGATATCACGTGGAGTGCATCAAATTGGCTAAAGGCTGACATCTGTGATGTTAGGGGCGTCAGCAGGAGGCTGAGATGGACCATCTGCTTCACACTTCTCATTGAAGATGACTCCAGATGTAACAGCTTTGCCTTTTGTACTAACATGGTGACTTCTCCCATTCTTGACAAGTGGGGTATTTGTGGTGCTTCCACCACTTTTACATCCAATTCTGTGAACTCGGACCTCAACTTGGGCAGGAACATAGAGACAATAGAGGTTAATGGGTAAAATGGCAGTAGTGTTTATTCTGGGGCAGGGTGTAACTGAAGTTACCAATTGTTGGATGGATTAGCCATGGGAAATGTGTGGGATTACGGAATGGGGTGGGGAATAGGGCCTGGTTAAGATACTCTGTCAGAAAGTTGGCACAGACTTGATGGGCTGAATGGCCTCTCCTGCACTGTCAGAATTCTATGATTGACCAATGCCATAGCTCCAATGTTTCTGGAGATTTTTGCAAGTCAAATGAATTAAAAACTGCACAAACGTGAATAAAACTAGCCCAAATTTAACATTACTTATCTGATATCAAAATACATGGTGAATTTTACTTTGCACATTTTGCTTAGCATCAGATTAGTTGCCACCTTATCTTATTTCCTTTTACTGTGTAACAGATCTACATTATGATTATTGTTGCAAGAAACTGATCAGAATATGATTTCTGCTCTGACAGTGTCCACAACTGGACAAGCTACATTCACTTGAATCAAAAGAAGCAGAATGAGAAAGCCATTAAGAAAGAAAAGCCTTTGGCAAAACTATTGGTATTAAGAGTAAGTCAACTTGACAAATGTCAGAGTTAATATAATTCCAAAGAATGCAATAATGCCACCGACAACCTTTTAGTGGTACTTCCGACCATTAAAACTGAAAAAAAGACAATGAACTTTGAATGTCAACTACTACTGAGATCTTTCCTGTAAGAGAATTAATGCAATTAGTATTGCTCATTAAGCAACCAACTGCAGCTGTAAATAGTGTATATTAAGTGCAGTTGCACTTACACAAACTGAAGTTTACAGGATAGAAGCCAAGGGAAAATGATGGGAAGTCAGACACACAATGCATTTAATTGGAATAGCATCTTGATGACCACTAACACACATCTATTTCTAATATTCTTGAGAAGTCAAAAAAAAAGATGGAGAAAAGAATAGAGAATTATGCTGATAGGATCAGTTGAAGTAAAGAGGGTGACAGAAGGCTTATGTGGCATCTCAATATCAGTGTCGGCTGATTGAACTTGTGGCCATTTTCTGTGTTGTCAACAGGGCTGCATTGCTGATCTGCTGATCCCTGCATCTCTTCAGATTTAATGCTGTGAATCTCACTACACTATTCATCCAAAAACTCAGCTAACGTTCTGGGGACCCAGGTTCGAATCCCATCACGGCAGTTGGTGGAATTTGAAATCAATTAAAAAAGTCTGGAATTAAGGATCTACTGATGACCGTGAAACTATTGTCAACTGTTGGAAAAATCCAATCTGATTTCATAATGCCATCCTTGCCTCGGCTGGTCTACATGTGACTCTAGAGCCACAGCAATGTGGTTGACTCTTAACTGCCCTCTGGAATGGCCAAGCAAGCCATTCAGTTCAAGGCCAACTAATGATAGGCAATAAATGCTGGTCCAGCCAACAGTAATCACCATGTCCCACAAGAGAATTAAAAAAAAATAAAAAGCAGATATTAAATATATATTCAAACTATATTGCTTTCCAAGTAACCTCTTGCAGAGATAAAACTTTTCACGTTCACCCCATTTATAATTGCACATTATTGCAAACCTGTGAAGGCATTCACCAGTCACGACAAGTTACAATTATTGACATTGTCCATTGAACAATCGAGTTTTCAAACCAAATTTCAATTTGAAGAGTTTGTGGGTTACTTAATGTGCCCTCAATCATCAAATTTGAAAAATAAACATACTGCTGTACGTGATGTTAAATCCTCGTCCCGACATGGAGTGGTCAGCCTGAAATTCCAGGCGGAGGATGTGCCCATTGCTGGTGAGGTGCGAAGGAACTTCTGACCCACTGAATGTTCCCAGCAGAGGCGAATCAACTGATTCCCCATCTTTAACTGCAAGAAAGTCAAACTGAGATTCCAGGTCAAAATCATTGAAGGAAAGATGAATCCGACTCCCTCGGACCGCAACAATTAGCCAGACACAGTTCATGTTATTGCTATATCCTTCAGGGTAGTCAGGTGACAGGACTGTTCCCACTGGCGCAGTGAAGTTAGACAGACACGGAACTGCAAACATAAAATCAAACATGTTACATTCAGGAAAGTATCACATTTAGGTTCCTAGAAAATTGGAAGGCATCCATTTAGAAGGAATTATTAACATTTAAAGCACTTGGTGTAATGGCACCACACTGTTTTAATGAATTATTGAAGTGTTTATTCATAGTGGAATAAAACTGAATACATTGCACTCAGATAATGTTGCTAGCTGGCATAATGACTCGCAAGTTGTCTTTGCAAAGGCAACTGTCAAAACTATAGCGCGCAACTCATTCCATGAAATACAACCGCAAGGTTAACTTGCTTCCTTTTTCACATCTTCTTCTGCCGGCTAGAAATAGCTGACAGCACATAAATGGGATAATGCTGTCTCATGCTGCTTCATCACTAAACTACCACACTGAGTTCATTCCAAAATTGCCCATTTGGAAGCAGCAAAATGTGTCAAATGTAATCCAATCAATCTTAGGGTTACTGCCTTTTCTATGTCATGCGGTGTATGTCTAACTTCAAGGATTGCTACACCTGAAATCCACAATCAGCAATTCTCACGGATTGAAAAGTCAGCAGCAGACAATGTTCAGGTTTATACTTGGCAACCTATGCAGCCTTCAGGCATGTAGAAATCAGAATACAAGTTACATTTGAAGGCCTCCTCAATACTTCATATTTACTATTAATGTGTTCTGGATTTTAGCCCATTAAAACAAGAATGGCTTGTCAGTCATCGCAAACAGAGCAAACCACAATACAAAAAAAAGACAATCTAGATTCTTGGCTGCACCCTAAATAATTCTTATTCATAAGCATAATACACTAAAATAATTATGTGTCATCATAAGGCATAAACAATTGAAATACTCTTCATTTACCACAAGAACTCATTTAATATCAGCTAAAATAATGCCGCCAGTCGGGAACCATGGATGAATTCAGTGGTACAGTAAGTTGGAACCAAACCTCTTCACAACTGAGACCTGGGACTGTATCCAGTTTCGACATATGGCAGGAAAATTTACTCCCTCTGATGGCTATTAACGTTTAAGTTAAATTAGTTTGGACGGCTTATGGCAATTCAGAACAGGCGTGATTCCATGGTACAAATCTGCCTGCACAATTAAAGGCTGGCACTAAACCATTCTTCTTCCAGACTATCATTTGAAGTCTGACACATGTAGAAGTAATTTGGGTTAATTTGGCTTCTGATTTAAACGGTTCAAAACTAGAAATTTGAAGTCACGGTTTAACTACAAAGAAATGCAAAGTATTACAGAGGTGTGTGTTTTGAAACTCTATTAGATGTAACCAAAAGATTTGTAAAATAAAATTAATTTGAATAAAGTGAACTTGATTGCATTCAATTTTTGCCTGTAAAATGTTTTATCAGTACATCAGCTGGAATAGAATCAGGTGGATATATTACTCCCATTTGCTTCAATGTCCTTTCCACCTTAATTCCCCATATGAATATCATGGTCCATGAGTTCACATAGTGCTGTATGTTCAAGATAAATAAGTGGTAGAACATAGAACATAACAGCGCAGTACAGGCCCTTCGGCCCTCGATGTTGTGCCAACCAATGGAACGAATCTAATGACCCTCGAACCTAAACTATTCCAATGTTATCCATATGCCTATCCACTGACCATTCGAATGCCCTTAAAGTTGGTGAGTCCACAACTGCTGCAGGCGGGGCATTCCACGCTCTTACTACCCTCTGAGTAAAGAACCGACCTCTGACATCTGTCCTCTAATTACCACCCCTCAATTTAAAGCTATGTCCCCTCGTGTCAGCCATCACCATCCGAGGAAAAAGGCTCGTGTTATTTTTTTTTATCTTCTTGTACCTTGTGGCATATAAGGCACATTTTCATCTGATTACATTGTGATTCTTTTTCTGGAACAGGATGCTAGCCTGTCACCTGTGGTTTATAGATTGAGGAGCACCACTCCACACCAAGCATGGTTGAACAGGACTCCTCTCTTGCTCTTACTGTCTGCCATTGGTGTGGGTTAAAGAAATTTTGCAGGTTGACACTCAACTTGTTGGCTACATTGCGAACATATCTTCCTTGGCCATCAAGTCCTGGGGTGGGACTCAAACCCAGAGCTTCTGGCTTAGAGAAAGGCATCGACTGCACCATAAAACCATCTTCATAAGTGGTGTAACTCCCTATTTGTATCACTAGACTCATTGCTCAGAGACTTGGAATGATAATGGAGAGATTGTGGGCTGGACTTTCATCTCCCAATGGTGATGTGAACAGGTTTGCGAAATGCTGAACTTTGCTTTTTCCAGCAAAAAGAGGAATATTTTCTTCTGCCTTCCTGACCCCACGCCATTTTTGGGTGGCCTCTTCCCGAATCGGGAAACCATTTGGTACAAAACGAATGTAAGCTCTTCTGAGGTTGTTATCGGCATTGTGAGGACCACAGGAAAATTGTATTTCCTCCCGTTACTTTCAGGTACTGGTGTGGGTTTCGAAAGCCCTAAAAATGAGAGTTGTATTCTATTGTCACATGTTTTGTTGTACTTAACCATGCATTTAAAATAATTCCCATTGTTATTGCATGGTTCCTTCAGACTGTAACACGGTGGACATTGAGGCAGAGGCTATGGAGAATGTATGAGATACATGGGAGTGGGGGGGAAGCAGCATCAATGTTTTGAGAGAGCATAAGTGATTGGAGGGAACATGGAGGTGGCATGGGAAATGTCAGGGGTATTACATGGGATTGGGGTTGGGGGCAGATGGGCTGAGGTGGTGAGTGGTGGAGGTTTTGGTAGTCTTTAAACAATGTTGAAACTTGAGTTACTGTGCCAGAGAACCAAAATAAGCCTTCCAACTAGCCCACATCTGGCACCCCATCGCAGCTTGTAAACTGCACACCGTGCACCAACATTCTGCGTGAAGTCACATATGGGATGGGTGTGCAGTTTGGTAGCCACATTTTCAAAAACTACATGAAAATCTGGGCCCATGAGTTCAAATCCCATCAGTTTGTGAAGGTGGTGGTTTTAAGAAATTTTTTTAAAAATGGTATCAATATAGGGGATCATAAAACTGTAAGATTATTGTAAAAACCAACTGGTTCAGCATAATGGCACAGTGGTTAGCATTACTGCTTCAGAGCACCAGGGACCCAGGTTCAATTCCCAGCTTGAGTCACGATCCATGCAGAGTCTACACATTGTCCCCATGGCTGCGTGGGTTTCCTCCAGGTGCTCCGGTTTCTTCTCACAGTCCAAACGACATGCTGGTTATGTGCAGTGGCCGTGCTAAATTCTCCCTCAGTGTACACGACCACACGCTGGAGTGTGACAACTAGGGGATTTTCACAGTAATTTCATTGCAGTGTTAACGTGAGCCTACTTCTGACACTAATAACTAAACTTAAACAATGGCCTTTAGGAAAGAAAAACTCACTCTCCTTGTTCAGTCTGGCCAACATCATTTCCATGTCTTTAACCCATGGGCTTTGCAAACCATCCCAGTTCAATCATCTTCGCGCAACACGGGATGGTCACATCGGAGAATCGAAACTGATTGAATGGTCATAATAAGAACACATTCTCAACGGCAATTCAGAATGGGCAACAAATGCAGGCCCAGCCAATGACAGCCACATCCCGTGAAAGTCTAAAAGACAACTGAACTGTCTCATCATTAGGCTACCAGTTGGATCATAATATTTCTGACACAATATTGGGAAATGGTTGCAGACGCTAAATTAACATGAGAAACTTGAATTATCGAGCCTCGATCATTTGAGGACTCGAGCTGTGCAGCTTGTTCATTGATCTCTCACACACTTTGCCGAATTGCTTTTCCTGTTTGTTGCACTGGGGAAACATTATTGGAAAGCTGAGCTGTCATCTCCTCGAACAGTGCAGTGCAGTTATATTCAAGTTGATTGATAAAAAGCAAGAGCCTCAGAATCCACTTTAACAACTTCTCCCATAAGGTCTCATGCCAGGAAAGTATGCAATGTGGAAACCATTTATAAGGAGAATGGAAAGTATAATGATACAAAATCAAAAGCTGTGTGAATCCGAGGGCTGGATTTTGTCAGAGGTGTGCTGGCTCTGACAGCAGGCCTGAAAGCCAGAGCAAGTCTGTCTCAGTCATTCAGGGGAGGCCCATCTGAAACTCAGGTCCATCTGGCATGTAATACAGGCGGTGGCACGATAATATAATGGTTAGCACTGCTCCCTCACAGAACTGCAGACCCGGGTTCAATTCCCGACTTGGGTCACTATCTGTGTTTGCATGTTCTCCTTGTGTCTGCATGGGTTTCATCAGGTGCTCCAATTTCCTCCTACAGTCTGAAAGACATGCTGGTTAGGTGTATCGGCCATGATAAATTCTCCCTCTATGCCTCAATAAGCGCTGTGACAACAGGAGGATTTTCACTGTAACTTCATTGCAGTAATAATGTAAGCCTACTTGGGGTACGAGTAAATAAACTTAAAAATTGAAACTTAATGAGCTTTTTTTGGAACTATTGTTTCTTTGAGGGATGAGAGACCCCGCTACAAGTTGGTGGCCAGAAAGCTGGGAACTCTTGGGTCCCAACAGCACCATAGGAGAGTTGGTCACTGCTGGGACAGCACCCAGTTGAAAGAAACGGTGAAGGATTTCACTGTCACAGCAAGCTCAGTGAGGCTGATAGTGACTGAGATTTGTATGCAGCCCCTCTTACTCTTTGCTTAAGTTTCTTTCTACTTTCCTTGTATTCCACACTTGCTTCGTGCGTTCCCAGCCTCCGAGCTTTGACAAATGCTTCCTTTTTCTCTTTGACTAGGCTCACAATACCTCTCATTATCCAAGGTTCCCAAAACTTGCCATACTTATCCTTTATCCTTAAGGGAATGTGCTGCTCCCGAATCCCTATCAACTTACATTTGAAAGCCTCCCACATGCCAGATGTTGATTTGCCGTCAAACATCTGCCCCAATCTACATTCTTCAGTTCCTGCCTGATATTGTTGTAATTAGCCTTCCTCCAATTTAGCATCTTAACTTGAGGAATACACTTATCTTTATCCATCAGTACCTTAAAACTTACTGAATTGTGGTCACTGTTCCTGAACTGCTCCCCTGCTGAAACATCGAACACCTGGCCAGGCTTATTCCCCAATACCAGGTCCAGTATAGCCCCTTCCATTGTTGGACTATCTACACACTGTTTCAGGAAGCCTTTCTGGATGTTCCTTACAAACTCTGCCCCATCCACACCCCTAACATGAAGTGTGCCCCCGTCAATATCGATGAAATTAACATCTCCCACCACTAAAACCCCGTGACTTCTACAGCTTGCCAAAATCTGCCTACACATCTGTTCCTCTATCTCAGGCTGACAGTTGTATGGCCTATCGTAAACACCCAACATTGTAACGGCACGCTTCCTATTCCTGAGCTCTACTCAAATTACCTCGCTGTATGAGCCCTCTGAGGTGTCTTCCTGGAGTGCTATTCTCCTTATTCCCACCCCTTTTACATCCCCCTCTATCCTACCTAAAACATCTGTATCCAGCAATGTTAAGCTGCCAATCCTGTCCTTTCCGTTACCAAGTCTCTGTAATGGCAACATTACAGTTCCTCGTACTAATCCAAGCTCTAAATTCATCTGCCTTACCTGTTACACTTCTCACATTGCAACAAATGCACTCCAGTCCACCAGACCCTCTCTGATTAGCCATCGCACCTTGTCTGCTGTTTCTCTGAGTCTTACTGGCCCGACTCTCTCGTTCCCCTTCAGCTAATTCACGTTTGCCTTGGTTCCCACCTCCCTGCTGAACTCCCATGTGACATTAGCAAACTTCCGGGCCAGAATACTTGTGCCTCTCCACTTCAGATGTAACCTGTCCTTCTTGTACAGGTCCCACTTGCCCTGGAACAAACCCCAATAGTCCAGATATCTGAAATCCTCCCTCCTACACCAACTGTTTAGCCACGTGTTGAGCTGCACTATCTTTCTATTCCTAGCCTCACTAGCATAGGGTCATATTAGCAAAGTCCCCCACTCAAGCCAGAATTTACCAGGTGGTCAACCAACCAACACGGGTACCTGCAGCACTGGTAACCTGACAGCAATAGTGGAAAGAAGATCTTATTTGATTGTTTATGTGGAACAATTAGCACCTGGATAGGAGGGTTTCCTGTAACTTGCCCTCTCTTGGCAGGCTCCCACTCTTTCCATCCCCCCCACAACCTCCAAAACCTCAGATCCTGGCTTCTGCAAGCCCCATTAAATTCAGCCCCAATTTTCTTTACCTCTTTTTAGTAGAAAAAAGAGAATTCAACCTTCAAATGGTGCAATATATCATGAGGTCTCCTTCCCCACTGGTTGCGATAGGAAAGTCACCATTAAGATATATTTCAGGACAGGGATCAGAGTGAATCCAAGATTCCTTGGCTCAGTTCTGGACCAGAATTCCCTCCCAAACCTCTCCAACTCTCTGCCCGAAAAGCCAGCTCAGATTTTTATCAAACTTTGACAATTCTTCTGTGAAGCACCTTGGAGTATTTCACTATTTTAAAAACACTCAATAAATAGTCTTTTTTTTTGAAGTGGAAGTGCTTGTTTCAATTTCAGCTAAATACAAAATTGATCTTGGCTGTGCTGGACCTAACAGCCCATTTGGTTCACACAAGAATAATAGTCATTTAGCAAGGTATATCAAAGCTTCCAGGGTATCTGAAACCAACTGTAACATGAATCACCACTTTCAGATGATAGACAAAAGGGCAAAGAGTGTCAAAACAAAGAACCTGTTTGGAAAATATGTATTGATTTTTATTATTTCTTCACAACTAAGAACCAAGAGGAGTGGTAGGCATTCCTATTCCAATCTGGTGCTAATACAGCACCGTAACCACCATTCGAGTGATATACAATAGCATCAAAAGTCATTGACGTTGTAAGGTTATTTCCTTCTTGATAGCAAAAAAAATTGTCTCTCCTGAATGCCTTATCTCATGTTCACTGGTGTTTTCACTTCACACCTTTGGTTAACTAATAACTGTCACACCAACTCTGACTTCATTTATTCATTTTATTTTCTGTCAGTTTGCTTCTTTTCTATCCTAAAGCTATTCATGGGACCTCATCCCTTTGGCCTGATTTTTCTGTGGTAGCTTTGACAAGTGGCCAGCACGAAGGTGAAACCCAACAGCGAGCTTCAGGATCTTTAACTGCAAAAGGCTTTGAAGTTAAGCCCAATTCTTTGTCCAGAAAGGGGCACTTGCAACAGGATAGTGATTATTTGTAGCATCCTGAGCAATTTACTTTTCCCTAAACCAGCGACTCTGAAACTAACAATGGCTGCTCAGTTTTGATGGGGATTTAGTCTCATACTTTCATCTATGCTATGTACCTTAGCCAGTGGGGGATCGCCCAGTCTGAATTCCAAGTTGATTTAAAATAGTGTCAGCTATTTCAGTAATAAACGACTGCAAAGGTACTGATGGGACTGATCACTATCTTGAATCTACCCAGCTGAATGCAAAAGAAGTCCACTCTGGAATGCTGCAGATAAACCAAAATTACTTTCTTGTGTCAAGATTTTATTTCCTATTCCAATATTTTCCACTGGCTCATGACAAAAGAAAAACTTGCTTGACGTAAGTAGTAAAAATAGGCTACTTACAGATGCAAATTGGTACATTTGCTGACCACTGATTGTTGTCTTGACAGAGAAGGGATTTTTCTCCAATCAGTTCAAATCCAGATTGGCACTGGAATCGCAAAATGTTCCCATTGGAAAATCCATCTGTGTCACGTATGCCATATAAAGGAGTTCCAGGATCACCACAACTTTCTTCATCAATTTCTGTGCGAATTAAATGGGAAAAAAAAATAGAAACTTTAAACACTATTATCCCTCAATATTTCACTTCCAAAGTTTTCTTTTCGGAAGCACTGGTGTTATTTCATTGCATGCATTCCATCCTTCACATTAGTTACTCAAGTTGAACCAGATTATTGGCAAACCTGGTGTCACATTTGGCCAAGAAATGAGCTTTCAACAGCTTATCTACATCATTACTACAAGCTGTCTATAACATCTCCGTATCGTTGTATAACTTCACCCCTGCCTCGGCAAGCTGCTGCTGGAATTCTCATCCGTGCCTTTATTAACTCTAAACATAACAATTGCAGTGTACATCTGGTCAATCTCCTATTTTCCACCCTTAACCAAATTGAGGCCATCCATAATGCTATTGCTTGTATCTTAACTTGCACCTAGTCTCATTCACACCCGCCCTTGTGCTCACAGGTTTACACTGGCTCCCTGTTGAACACCACATTGATTTCAAAATTCTCAGCCTTGTTTTCAAGTCCCTCTATGGTGTTACCTCTCGCTAGGTTTGTAATCTCCTCCAGCCCCAAGATTCTCTGAAACATCTGCCCCCTTCTAATTTTGGTCTCTTGCAATATTCTCAACTATAATCGATCCGCCATTATCTTCAGCACCCAAACTCTGAGCTCCGGAGTTCTCTTATTTAGCAATGCTGCCTTTCTGCTTCTCTTCCCTCTTTTAAAAGGCCCCTTAAAATGTTTTACCAACTGTTCAAATTGTGCTTTCTGCAGTTGGATGTCAGATTTTGTTTACTTAGGCCCTGAGGGACATTCACTATGTTAAAGGCACTACATCAATCTAAGTTGTTGTTCTTCCTGAAGTATCCCATGTCAGTAATTGCAGTCGTGCACAGGGTTCAGCATCCTGGAACTCTTCAAAGGAGGACAGATCAGCAAGGATTCTTGCTTCTGGCTGCAGTGCGTACGTGTGAAGATGGAGAAAGGGTGGCTGTTTTGACAATGGCACTTTCAGTGTAAATGCCCCATCGTCAAAATAGCTGGGACAAAATTAACTCGGGGAACCCACTTTAATTTCCTGATTCTAGCTCCCAGGTCGCCCATTTGCTCACACAGTTTGCTTCAGAGCCAAGATTCCAACCACTTCCCCAAAGAACTGCCAAGAATATCAGCACAGAACAGTTGATTAAACTTTGAACCTTTGAAGTCCATATCGTTCAGTTATCAAACAATTACTTGCTGATGAAGTCTTCTTTGCTGGTTTATCTCTAAGCTTCTAACAATATTCACATTACAGTAGTTGGGATGATTACACTTGCAATTTTTTAAATAGAATTTTACTTTTAAATAATGCCATTATAGTATGCATGCTTCTGCTACAGAAAAAAAAAATTCTTTATGGTCGATTAAACAGATTCTCTTCTGCCCATTTTCCACACAATTGAAATGACTTCTTTATTAAGTAGAAGCTTATGACTGCAAACGTGCATTATTAAATCATTAAAGAAAACTTAGATTATACAATAGCTTGTGCGTCTAATGTGCGAGGATCACTGTTCGAACTTAAATTGTTCATGAATCTCTTATTCATCGGTATCGGCCATTGTTATCAACAGTATTAAATTGCCAGTTTAGTTCCACTTTACACAAGGACATCTGAGAGCTTTAAAAGCTCAATGTACAAAAATATAACTCACAGATATTATTTTCAGATGTGAGAGGTTCATAGTTGCACGTAGAAGTACAATTGATTCAGATTCTCCAACAGATGCCCCTTTTGAGTTAAGCTCCTTACTGTTTGTACAAGGTTGATGCATTTCCCCTCGAAAGAAGTCACCCATCTGGAGGTTCGTATGCAGCTTTAAGACTCCGACATTGGAACCAAGTGGAGATTCTGAGCTCATACTTGAACACCGGTGATGTGATGTTTGGGGAACTGACCTCTGAATTGGTCACAGTCGTGCTCACCTTTAGGCGAGCTCTCAATGTTGTCATAGAAACATGGAAGATAGGAGGAGACGGCCATTTGTCCCTTCGAGCCTGTTCCACCGTTCGTTGGAATCATGGCTGTTCATCCAACTCGATAGCCGAATCCTGCTTTTCCCTTATAACCTTTGATCCCATTTGCCCCAAGTGTTACGTCCAGCCACCTCTTGAATACATTCAATGTCTTGGAATCTACTTCCTGCGATAATGAATTCCATAGGCTCACAACTCTTTGGATGAAATGTCTCCTCACCTCCATCCTAAATGGTCTACCTTGAATCCTCAGACTGTGACCCCTGGTTCTGGACTCCCCTACCATCAGAAGTATCCTCCCTGCATCTACCCTGTCTAGCCCTGTTAGAATTTTATAAGTATCTAGGAAATCCCCCCTCATTCATCTGAACTCCAGCAAAAACAATCCCAACCGAGTCAACCTCTCCTCATACCTCAGTCCCACAATCCCCAGAGCCAGCCTGGTAAACTTTCGCTGCACTTCCTTGAGAGCAAGAACATCCTTCCTCAGAAAAGGAGACCAAAACTGCACACAATGTTCTAGATGTGGCCTCACCAACATGCTGTATAATTGCAACAACACATCTCAACGCGTTGGCCCAGTAAGATGGCTGGAGCCTCAGCAACTCCACAAGAAGCAGTGGGCTCTGCTGAGATAGGTTGGGGACTGCAAGGGCATCTCACCATAGAATAGCCTGGGAAGCACTGCTGGAAGCAAGAATGATGAGAAGCTCCTCAGAGCAGAGCTCCTTAGAGTGGAGGGAAGCCTCTCCAGAGGAGGTTTGGGGCACGAGAGTAATCTTTCATGAAGACTGAAGTCTTTCATATTCATTGCCCATCACTAGTACATGGAACTCCTTGCTCAGAAGAGTTTCTATGGTGCTGGGGCCTCTGTACGCAGGAGCGGCTGCATCGTGACAACAAAACGGCAGCAAGACTCCCAAATGAGGTGTAAATCACTTGAATTGGTTGCCTGTCTGGATGAAACAGGCTGCTGATCTGATTTCTCACCCACCCTGGAAAACTTCCCCTGCAGTGGGAATGTACCACAGCAGTGGGCCAACACTACTTCTCCTATTTCCTTGGCACCCTGTCCCCAACCCCAAATCTGTGAGACTGTGGAATCCAGTCCATAGCTTTAATTCTTTATTGTTATATCAGTCTCATAAAAGAAAATGGTTAACAATAGTATTTTTTTCTCATTTCGGGAAATTCCTACTGAAGTCAATTCAAAGCTGCAGCTTTGATATCTTTGTCACCTCCTGCTGTCGTGTAAGGGTCTGGTGCATATTGGGTTCGTGTGGGACTGAGGATACTAAAGCCCAAACAAAGATAATAAGAGAAGAAATGATTCCACACCCAGGGCCAGTGTGGTATTGGACAAAGCCATGTACAGATCCAAGAGTGAAGACAGTTCCCAGCTAGCACCATTTACTGTAACTACTGGAACAAATATAAAGATTAGAGTTAACCGGCGTCTTGGAAAAGAAGCCAGCGTAATCAAGGACCCCACGTACCCTGGGCATTCTCTCTACCACCTTCTTACATCGGAAAAAAGGTACAAACATGTGAGGACATGTACCAACTGACTCAAAGACAACTTTTTCCCTGTTGCTGTCAGACTTTTGAATGGACGCAGAGAAAGATCAATTTAATGCAAGGTAAGGCCATTCAAAAGGACTTAACTTGCATTAAGTTGATCTTTCTCTACACCCTAGCTGTGACTGTAACACTACATTCTGCACTCTCTCCTTTCCTTCTCTATGTACAGTATGCTTTGTCTGTATTGAATTCAAGAAACAATACTTTTCACTGTGCACCATTACATGTGACAGTAATAAATCAAATCAAATGTTCAGAAGCAGCAATTTGCAAATGACCCACAGACTTTAATACAGATATTTCTATTTATTTAATTCTTGTAGTTTAATCTCTGGAGTCACTAAGTTAACATTTACCAATATTGATACAAAGAGAAGTTATTTTGTTTCTTGCAGAGAGACAAGCTTAAACCGTACCCATGTAAAACTGTTTATTTATTTCCTCTCGCAGCTTGTGTTGGCAGACAGATTAGAAAGAGCAATCGCAGGCAAGTCTGAGTTATTATATGTGGGGCATATGATTAAAATACTAATCCAAGATATTGATAGCCATAAGCGTATTAGTGCCTCCGAATGGAAGCATTTCACATCAGGCAAGGAGAATATGCCACAGTCAATATGAAAGAGAAAAGATTGGCAGAAAATCAATTGTTTTAATTTCCTGCAAACAGTGAATTGACCGGGAAAAAAATAACAAAAATCAATCACAATCTTCAAAGTTTTCAGAGAGAATACAAGAGATCATTCTCTAGGCATGTTATATAACCGTATACAAAAATAAGCATTTGCATTTTGCACTGTGGTAAAACTGATAGAGAGAAGCCTACATAGGGAGGCCTAACGTCTGCCACTTTGGTCATTGAAATCACTCAGCTCCTCACGATATGACAATACTACCTATTTTTATGCTTCTTCATTGAAGAAATTTTTCTGGATTTCACCTTGACCACTGTTTTAAACAGTTCAGTTTGAATTGCTGGCAGTGGGGCAGTTAAGGCACGGAACAGAGTTTCTAGCCTTATTTTTGCGGATCCAGAGTCGATTAATATGATTGCACTAAAGATGCCGAAAAGTCTGGGTTCGAGGAATTGTGTTTAAATCATAGAATCCCTGCAGTGCAGATGGAGGTCATTCAGCCCATCGAGCCTGCACCGACAACAATCCCACCCATTCCCTATCCCCGTAACTCCACACATTAACCCTGCTCATCTCCTTGACACTAAGGCACAATTTAGCATGGCCAATTAACCGAACCCGCACATCTTTGGAACGTAGGAGGAAACCGCAGCACGTGGAGGAAATTCACGCAGACATGGGGAGAATGTGCAAACTGCACACAGACAGTGACGCGAGGCCAGAATTGAACCCGGGCCCCTGCTGCTGCGAGACAGCAGTTCTAACCACCGTGCCACCTATGTTTTTAACTACATGTGCAACTGATGTGCAAAAATTTTGAAAAAAATAAAGAAAAGTCTAAGCAGTGGTTTGAACTTATGACACCTTATCTTTAAGCAAAAACAATGTATGAATAGGTGTAATCAGTTAGTCAAATCTGTAGGGCAGAAAATCTATATTTTAAAGGAATAGCTTTCTTTTCTGATATTATGGTCGGTAGTGGTATTAGCATTTGTTCTTAATGGCCTTAGTATCTGTAGGACCCAAGCTAAAACATGATAAAGTGAATGTTTACGATTGGTTGTATTGCTGATAAGGGGATGCAATATTGTTTGTAGCTGGTAGGAATGTACCTTTAGGGACACAGCAAATAACTAATGGACAGTTGTCTTCAGCCTACCTGAATCTGATCATGAAGTTGGGGTGACTCAGGGTGGCCCCTCACCTTCAGTCAATGCAAAGAGGTGAATTTGAACCATTTTCAAATGAGGAACACTGAGAAGTTGAGACAGAAGTTGAAAAACCCAAGTCCTCATTGGCAAAGTTTTACCCATGGCATCTGTTCTATGATTTTTCTGAGATACAGTTTAACACAATATCATTTCAGAGACAGAAGGAAAAAAATACATCACTTGTACTGGCAACATTAAAGGAATCCTAGGATCTTGAGAGATCACAAACCTTCCATATTTCATCCTTGTTAACTATTTATAAAACTTTGCTTAATAAATTCTACTTGATTCATAAATATTTTGTTTGGTCAGGCACAACTGAGGATGCCATTGCTACAATTTAAGAATTTGGAACTTAAATGTCTTAAATTAAAGGGTTACCTGCTTCAAAACCCTTGTAATCGTAGCATTATCAATAGTAGCATTGACATAAATAGAGAATGCTTTTTGGGTTACCAAGATGATTGTAGGCTGCAAAAATACACCACAAGTTTTAGGATCTTGGGCAAAATATGCTGTTGGGTTCAACGTCACCTGTCATTGCAGTAATTGGACCTTGCAAGTTGCATGATGTGGCGTGCTGTACAAGCGCATAACTTTAAACTAACAACTGCTTCACATTACGCAAAATGTAGCATGCCTCTTGGTTATGGAAAACAATAAATGTCTAACTTACTAAGAATACAAGAAATATGAACGGGGTAGACCATATAGCCTGTCGAGCATGCTCCATCATTCAGTATGATCGTGGCCAATATTGGGATTCAACTCCACTCTCCCACCTGCTCTCCATATCCCCTTCTTCCTGAAGAGACCAAACATACCTTTATCCCAGTCTTCAATGTATTCAACAACACAACTCCACAACCCTCTGAGTGGAGAATTCAGAAGGTTCACAACCCTTTAAGTAACAAATATTCTCAGAACTAAATGATTGGTACAGTCTCAGGAGAAGCAGCCAATGTGTTTGAGATTCTCTAATCCATGAAGACAATCTCTCAGTGTTTCGACTCTTTGAACAGTTCACATCTTCCAGCTAAGTTACAGCTTAAACATGCTACTGCCATTGCAAATCCAAAGCACATCTTATGGTTAAGAAAAAAGACCTGACCCTCTGTCACTCTCCTTTAAACTGTTGGAGAATTCGGTGCTGTTTCTGGACACCCAAACATTACTTTTACTGGTCCACCAATGTCCTGCCAGACCAGATGCTGAACATACTGATATTAAATATCTTTAAGGGATTGTACCTTAAGCTGCCACCAAGACTGAACTGACGTAGAGTACCATCGTACCATGACTCTGAACTTGGAATACCAGCTACAGTGGTCAAACAGCAGTCACAGCTCTTTTGAGCCTCTATTATTAATGGCACTGATGCTTTGGTTAGTTGTGGGTGGGTTGGTGGTCTCCTCACCAGCTCCAGCTATGGACTCTTTGATAGGTTCTGCAGTTTCCACAACCTGCGTGCCACCCTTGATTGACCAACTGGAAGACCGCCTTCTGGAAGATCCCACATTGCAGGTCAATGTGAGGTCAGGGCCTGGAATTACTCCTGGCAATCAAAAAAGAACTAGCATCATAAGGCTTCCCTCCAACAAGAGCAGTTCAGAGACCTGGCATTCTTCAGTGAGTGTCTCTTTTTTGACTCACCAAAGCCATTCTACCATCTACAAGGCACAAGCCGGGACTGTGATGTAATGTCTGGGATGGTTGCAGCTCCAAGTATCCGAGTTGCAGTGAAGGCATTTTCATCAAAGCACTCTGTTTGATTGGCACCCCATCCACTACCTTAAACTTTGATAACATCCACTACCGATCCAGTGTTACTGCAGTTTGTGCCACTTATAAGATGCAGCAACCCACCAATATTCTTTGAAACAACCTCCTAAACCTACAACTTCCACCTCCAGGGAGGCTAAAAGCAGCAGGCCGATTGGAACACCACCAATTTCAATTCTCCTCAAACATGCACTATTTGACTTGAAAGTATATTGTTACAGTGTCAAAATCCTGGAGCTCTACCTAACAGCATTGTAAGAGCACCAGGGCCACAAAACATGGAAAGTAGTGGTTCAAGGTGGCAGCTCACCACGAGATTTTCATGGGTAATTAGGGTGGGTAATAAATGCTGACTTTGCCAAAGATGCCCATACTTGAAAAAATAATCCATCTGGTTCACTCCTGAGCTACAATTATTTCCATACAATACAGGAGAAACTCCCTGCCAACTCTGTCAGAATATACATCTGCTCCATGTGACAGGGAATAAACCGTGAGGCTTACAGTCAAAGCAAAACCCACTTACTATTTTCCACACCATCACTCTTCATACCCACTCCTGAGCTTCTTCCCTATTTTCGACACAATTCATCTATCATCGACAAGACCACTGCCATGATTATGCACTCATGTTCATCACGAGGTGAACCCAGGTTGCCTGGGCACAAAATCCTGCGAGATTCAGAAAACAAGAATCTCAGCCATTATTTTCCCCATTCCTTGATGGTCATGCATCGAGGCTCCTGACTTTTCTTCCTTTCATAAATTTTAATAGAATTTCTGTGCTTCCCCACCATATCGAACCTCCCCCCCGACACCCATTTTTGGGGTTCTCCCCAACAGCATATCAATGAGGCTTAAAATTGTTTTTCACAAATAGGAATCAGGCAAAGGGGAACCCCTGGGGGGTGCCCAGCCTGCCCACTGCGAGAAGAGGGGCATGCGTGGGTCGTACCCTGGCACTGCCCCATGTCATCATGGCAATGCCAGGGATCAGTACCAGGACTTCTGGGAAGCTTGATTGGGGAGAGCTTCCCATAATCGTTGGGGGATTCCCCATCTGTGTGTGGGGCTGTGGGGGAGGGATTTCCCTTATGCATCCCTGTGTCTCTTTGGTGGGGAGGAGGGGGTGTGCAAATCTCCCATTTCAGTTATGGTGGGGTTGGGGCAGGGGGGGCGCTGCCTGTGCACAACACTGAAGATCGGGCACCCTTTAATCTTAAGACTCTGGCTCTGCTGGCTTTTTCGAATCCGGCCCACCAGCATGTTTGCATGAACCACGTCTCCAGATTTTTTTCTGTGCGGAGTGCTGTATGACCTGGAGAGAAAACCTGGCTGTGCAACCTGTGATCTCAACATCTCAGGCAACACTCTGCGGGGAAGGAAAATTCCAGCCCGCATGAGCATTGCTGTTTTAGGCGCTGTTACCTTCAACGCAATAGCTCATATGACCTTACAGGAAATGATGGACTCTTTAGGTTAACATGAAGAAGACTAATGCAGAAACTGCAACACCTCACAGCTATTTATTCAATTAAAAGTGTACCAATCTTCATCAGGAGGCATCCCAATTAAAAACCTACATCTGTACCTGCAGAAATGTCTCCTGGCTATTCCACTGGGCTTTAACCAGAACATTGCATAAAGGATTCTAAGCTCAGGCATGATCTTCACCTTGGCTGAGACCCAAGACAGCTCCCAGCAGCAGAATGAGAGCCTACCAGGAGTTTGGGCATTAGAACTGTTCATTTTAAGAACATAAGAACATAAGAACATAAGAAATAGGAGCAGGAGTAGGCCATCTAGCCCTTCGAGCCTGCCCCGCCATTCAATAAGATCATGGCTGATCTGTCGTGGCTCAGTTCCACTTTCCCGCCCTCTCCCCATAACCCTTAATCCCTTCTCTTATCAAAAACCCATCAACCCGCTTCTTAAAAATATTTAGCGAGGCAGCCTCCACCACTTCAACGGGCAGAGAATTCCAGAGATTCACCACCCTTTGAGTGAAGAAGTTCCTCCTCAACTCCGTTCTAAACCGCCTCCCCTTTATCTTGAGGCTGTGCCCCCTAGTCCTACTGTCTTTTTTGAGCGGGAAGAGTCTCTCCACCTCTATCCTATCCATCCCATTCATCATCTTATACGTCTCAATGAGATCTCCCCTCATTCTTCTAAACTCTAACGAGTACAAGCCTAGTTTATTCAGCCTCTCCTCATAGCTCAATCCCCTCAACTCCGGTATCAGCCTAGTAAACCTCCTCTGCACTCCCTCCAGGGCCAAAATATCCTTGCGCAGGTGCGGCGCCCAAAACTGCACACAGTACTCCAGCTGCGGCCTCACCAATGCCCTATACAGCTGCAGCAAGACCTCCCTACTTTTATATTCAATCCCCCTCGCTATGAATTTTGAGCAGCCTTCCTTTGGTGCGCTCTGCATTAATTGCTTTGCAGCGCACCAAGAGAGGAAAATCAACCCTAATGAGCTTCAAGATTCCTTGCATGCTCTGTTCCCCATCTCTCACACATTCTCTTGCCACATTTATTGTTCCCTCTGGCAGGGTAAAAGGAATCGTCTTTGCATATGCCAAGTGCGAGAGCTGGATCCTTCCAAACCTTCTCACAAATGACCATTTAGATGTTATGAAGTGTCAGCCACAACACTGCTTGACAAAGGACCGAATGTAAAATATACCAATGAGATGCTGCAGCTGCCAAGAATATTATGCCACACATTTAATGAACGCTGCAGGGAAGAATTCAAGCATTTGCTGAGACAAAATTAAAGGAGCTGAATTTTCTTGAGCATCAAGACCGATACCGAGCGAAACCAACAGATCTCACAGAAGTTGACCAGGACTTGGATAATTGGAGTCCTGACCTTAACTTGTATGGGTGTCGTTTGCTGTTATTCAGGGCTAAGATTGGGTAGCAAGGAAATGGATGGCCAAGTGGCAAAGTCAATTTACATTATGAGCACCTGTTTCCACAACCAACATGTGATCTAGTGTATGTCTTCAAGTTGGCACACGAAGCCTGCTGAGGCACGTGAACCTCCAACAGAAAATGTGGTGACCGCTGGAAGTCTCAATATGGGAAGGAGGCAGGACCACTGAAGAAGAGAATAGCATTTAAAAAGGCAAGGGAAAATGGAGAGAAGAAGCTTTTCTGTGATGGGGACTGGTTATCTGCCTCTCTAAGATAGAAAAGTTGGTTGCTTTCCAAGAGAAAAATATTGGTAAATCCATTAGCAAACCCTATCTTCATTCACAGCTTTCAGGGTGTAATGTTGCACTGCAGATTGGCACACATTTCCTGTGCATGCCACAGTACAGTCGAGACATCTGGCTGCACATGTATGCATAGTTCTATTATGACCTCTTTTGTCAAACTTGCTCTTCACGTGCAATGTCACCAGACAGGTCAAGAGCCCAGACCTGGAAACAGTGGCACTGTGATGGGTCATGATGGATATCCTGAGATGAAAGAGAACTTGTTTAACATCCCCATCCATCTGAAGCTGCACACAACACCCACAGCTGCTGATAAATTAGCAAACTAATAATTTTTGTTGGGCAAACAGAAACAGTTGACAGATGCAGTGAGTGGAGCTTTATGCTGCCAGAAACAAATGCAAACAGAAACAGCCAAGTATCTTTAAGGTCAAGGGCTTGACTGAAAGAAAGGAACACTTGCATGCAGAGGAGCCTCTGGGGCATTGTTCAGCCACTTCACTTACATTCTGGAATTCTCACTATTCGCAGAAAAAAACTAAGACTTATTGCAACAAGGGTGAGCAACAGTAATACAGGAACTGGAGATCAACTTCATGATATGTGTATTTGTAAACCTGGCAAGCTTCATGAATGCAATTAATCTATGTTACATGAGGTTAAACTAAAATATTCAAGCCATCAACACTTCATTATTGCTTGAAGGATTAAAATGTTTTATTGCAGCTTCTTATTTCAAACAAAGCATACTCCCTTGTCTACAATACAGTTGCTTGACACAATCATACCATGTGCTCTCTTGAGCACCTTTGAAGGAGACTTTTTCCTTTTTTTTCATGGGATGTGGGCCACACTGGCGAGGCCATCATCCTCCACACCACCATTGGTAGCACTTCTTTCAGATACCTAAACCCTGTGCACTGGAATCTAAACACCTCTGCCTGTCTACCTCCTTCAAAACACCCCTTAAAAGCTGACACCTTTACTAATATCTCCTTATCCATTGATTCCAGCCCTCTCCCTGGCAAATGTTGGAAGCTGAACCAGTTCACAACCTCAACATCATATTTGACCCCTTCACCACATATCCTCACCATCACTAATTTTGCCAATTTCCATCTCCACAGCATAGAATCATCATAGAATCCCTACAGTGTAGGAGGAGGCAATTTGGCCCATCAGGTCTGCACCGACCACAATCCCACCCAGGCCCCATCCCCATAACCCCATGCATTTACCCCAGCTCATCTCCCTGATGCTAAGGGGCAACTTAACATGGCCAATCCATCTAACCCACACATCTATGGACTATGGGAGGAAACCGGAACGCCAGGAGGAAACCTACGCAGACATGGGGAGAACGTGCAAACTCCGCACAGTGACCCAAGCCAAGAATTGAACCCAGCTCTTTAGCGCTGAGAGGCAGCAGTGCGAACCACTGTGCCACACCTATGGTCTCTGCCACTGTCTCAGCTCTTTTGTTGCTGAAACCCTCATCCATGTTTTGTTAGCTCCAGACTCCCACATTCTACTCTTCATAAACTGATCAGCTACCGTTGCTTGAACTCATACCAAATACTGTTAATCCATCACTCTGTGTTCATTGACCTGGCTTTCAGATAAACAATGCCTCAACGACAAAATTCTCATCCTTGTTTTCAAATCCCTCCGACCCCACCCTATCTATAATCTTCAACCCTGCAACTTGCCATAATATCTCTGTGCTTCTCCAATCCTGGTCTCTGCACCATCCCCAGTTTGAATCACTCCTCCATTGGTGGTTGTGCCTTCAGCTATCTGGGTCCTAACTCTGGAATTTCCCCTCTACTTTTCCAACACACTCCTAAAAACCTATTTCTTTTAAACGTTTTCCCGAATGCCACCTCACATGTCTCAGCGATATATTTTGCATTTCTCATGTTTTATTACATTTAAGGTGTGATATAAGTGTGTTGCTGTGTGGCTCAGCACCCAGTTTTGTTATATAATTCAGTGAAACACGTTTGGATGTTTGATTATGTAAATAAAGGTGTAACATCAATTTAAATTCTTGCTCCACAATAAAGCAATAACCAGGTATTTTGAAAATACCATCAGTTCATAAAAGCAATTCTACTTTGTAATGCTCAAACTCCATTGGGAAGGCCATTCAATATGTGTTACAGCACAAAAGATGGCATAGAAGAACATGAAATGTACAGCACAGAAACAGGTCCTTTTGTCTATACCAGTGTTTCTAATCCAAGAGTCTCACCCCACCCCTCGTCATCTCATACTATCAGCAAAGCATATTATTTATTCCTTTGTGTTTTCCTAGATTACTCTGAAATGCAATTGTGGCATTTCATTTCAGCAATATTAAGGGTCCAAATGATATAATTTAGTAAACGGTCATTTGCTATCGGATCCAGATGTGCTAAAAGAGCTGGAGCAGCCGATGCTTCTTTGCAAAAGGAGATGTGATTGGGGAAACGGACAGGCAAGCACCCAAAAGATAAGTGTAACATAAGCAGCGTGCTGCAGCTTGGAACCAGTAAAGGACCAGAGTTTTAATACTTCTGTGTGCAAAGAGTCACTGGTACTGTTCATTTGTAGCTCTGAGCTTTCCATGGCACCTTCAGTGCATTAGGACCCACATTGCTTATTTATTTGAACAGGCTTGTTTGACAGAAGGGGGAGATATTTTACAGCATTACGATAAAATGATATCCTTGATAATATGATCGATGACATCGGGGAGGAAATTTCACTGAAAAAAAAATAATAATGCTATTGCGGGGAAATAATTAACTGTTCGAAGAGAATGTGAACTCTACTGTAAATTAACATTATAAATGTTTCATCATCATATTTTGCAAGATTGCCTTTTCCCACTCTTTTTTGATACCAGCTGATAATATGTTATAAATTATTTCTACTCAATAAGGGACATCTCTTATAAACATAGAATGGTTAAATTGAAATTAACAATAAGTTTTGCTCACCTGCAAAAGCAAAGCTGAATCCATGAGTTTCAAGGTTGCTATCTGATTTAATCAGGTTCTTTTGTATGTGATTATTGTAGCGTTGAAAGGATTACATATTTCGACAATATTCATATTAAGCAAATCAAGCACGGAGCAGTTAGCAGGAATGTATGAAAAGGGCTTCAGACTTTACTATCATTTGGACAACGTACTATTTGGTGCAATAGCTTGGGAAAAATTTGAGCAGCAACTTCAGCAGCACATTCCTACGGGCTGAGGTTGAAAATACCTTTGTACGTATCTGCTTAAATTCATGAATTAAAATGAGTGAGATGATGACTGAGAACAATTGTAAGGATGCTTCCTCATCAATTTAATGATGATACAGTTGGTCTTTGAAAGCTTTCATTTCACAAAGCTTTGGCTGATTTTAGCGTATTGATATTTAAGGTGCAAAGAACAGCCAAAATTTCATTCCTCATTGCAAACCCATGCAGATATGGGTGTCATATTAAGACAAAACTGGGTTTATCTGTGTAATACGCCATGACACGATGCTGACACAATGTGGACTGACAGTATCGATCTACCCCGAGTACGGTGATGCAGTGATTGGATGAACAATCTGGAGGTCATAGTTTTATGGTATCAAATTATGAAGCAGAAGTCAACTAATCTTGTAATTTGCCAAACAAAAGACAAAAGAATTTCATGAAGATTGGCAGGGCCTTTCCCTAGTTGTCTTTGAGAAAATGGTAGTGCGCCATCTGCTTAAACTGTGACAGCTTACTTGTTGATAATGTCCCACTAGCTGATGTAACGGAAAAACCTTCTGGTTCTGATATGGGAGGTATCGCACTATTGCCTGAAGGAGTGGGGAAGGAGAAGATTGGACAGGGTTTTCTGATAAAATAAAATTAAAACCGATGGGCGAGAACTCTGAATATTCCTCACCTTAAAGACGCAATAGAAGAACAACATTGTGCGTTGTTTTCTCCAGCCCATGTTTCTGCTTATGCACTCTCATTGCCTGCAATTTTGATTGTAACACAGCTCCAGCTAATGATTGTAGAAAACTGCTGATTTACAGTTGTTCAATGATTGTTTTGCGAAGCAAGTAACAAACCTACCAGGTAATGAGGTGCTGTTAGTCTAGACACTTGGCCCTGAAGATTCTGGATGTGCATGCAATGGGCAAAGTGGAAGAACATGAGGTCAGATGCCTGCAGCAAACTGGGGGTTGGCATCATCATTTTCTTTTCATTTGTTTCTTATCCACTTATTCACTCCACCAAACACACACAAACACAGACATGACAAACAGGCAGCTCAATGTCTTCTTGTTAACGGCCTATTTCAAGGTTGTGTCTGACAGATAGCATTCCAAATTGTATTTTTCTTCCACTCCTCCTCGTGTCCAAGGGTAGTGTTGTACTGCAATATGTACCTGCAGCCAAGCACCCTCCAAAATCCCGTATCACACACTTGTTCTGTGGTACACATTAACATGGATAAGTGTACTCTGGGGATTGGTAGATGTGCATATTTAGTTGCTAGCCCTGTATTAACACCTTTGTGACATCATTTGAGAGTGTGCAAGTTCCTGTAGTGGGATAGAGTCTGGAGAGGAATTTATTTGTCTTTCTGGGCATGCATTTCCGACTGACTGCTGATCAACATGCAGTATATCGCCAGTCCAGTGTCCTCTGTTTTAGCGTCAGTCATTGGCAGAAGAGATTTCCAAATTGCTACCATCAAGGCTGATATTTTATCGGCATGCCCAACCTGGAATCGGGATGGGCGAGGCTCACAGAACTGCATCCTCCGTTGGCCTGGGGTGGGATCTTACGAGCCTTGGGTGGGTGAACCAGTAAAATTCCGGCACAAGTGTGTTGTTTTTTAATCTTAATCCTCAAAGATCTGGCTCTACTCTTTAAACTATGTCTCCTTGTCCCAGACTTCTCACCTCACAGAAATAGTGGGAGCGATTCTCCCACAAGTGTTGAAGTGGTGGGAGAACTGTCCCAAATCCTGACTGTTCTGTCAGTTCAGCTTCTCAACCGAATCTCTGCACGCAGTGCACTGAAGAGATCCCAGTCGTGAATCTCATAAAAAACCCAGGGGGAATGGGGCATATTTGTGCCGGAGTTTGACAGTTCTGGAGCTTTCAGTCCTGCCCACATCCCCTTGGCACTTTGCCCCTTGGACAGTGCCGGGGCATTGGGTGGCACTGCCACACCCATGGCACACCAGCCCTCTACTGTCCGAACCCCTGGGAGGCTCCCGATTGAGCCCACTTCATTCCGGGAGGGTCTCCAACTCGTTCCCCAAATGTAGGGAGCGAGTCTGAACTCCACTGGAACGAGGTGGCGGGGTGGGAGATTCAATCGAGATCTGAAAGGTCTCAATAATTAACTAATAACATCATGAATAAAATGCACGCAGAAAAGATTTAAATTACTTACCTGCCTTCCCACCAGTTTCCAGTGTGGTCTTACATAAGAAATAGGAGCAGGAATTGGCCATCTAGCCCTTCGAGCCTGCCCCACCATTCAATAAGATCACGGCTGATCTGAAGTGGATCAGTTCCACTTACCCGCCTGCTCCCCATAACCCTTAATTCCCTTATCGATCAGAAATTTATCTACCCGTGACTTAAACATACTCAATGAGGTTGCCTCCACCACTTCAATGGGCTGAGAATTCCAGAGATACTTACCAACGATTGTTTTTCGGGTCTGAGAGACGCACGTGCATTCCCAGCGCACGCGCAAATCCCTGTTTAAGGGCGGAGATGCAGGGCCCCCACTGTGACCCGATAGAAAAGTTGTGGGTCACAATGGGAGAATTGTGACCAGTATTTCTCCATCTAGCATTTTCATTCCCTGTATTGTTTTGAAAACTTTGAACAAATCAGATCTTAGCCTCCTAACTTCTCGGAATGTTTCTGTAATTTGTATAATCTATGCTCACAATGTGACTTTGAGTGTCTGGGTATCATTTTGGGAAATCTGTGCTGTAGTCCTTCCAAGACCAATTTATCCTTCTTAAAATGTATTGCCCAGAGCTGCTCACAGTACTCCAGGTGTTGGCTTCGAGTGTGTCTCAGTTTAATAAAATCTTTGACTGAATTAGGTCATGGTTCATCTGTACCTCAACGATATTTACACATAACCCCCTCACCTAGCATTCCATATCCCCTGACATTCTGATTTAGCAAAAATCAATCAATTTCAGTCTTGGTTACTTAGCTTTAGGGCAAACGAGAGCACATTTTATAGTATTGAGAGTGGAGGATATTTTCTGACCATAGACTGAACCCAGATGCAAATTTCACTGTAAATACTTTGGCTGGGTTTGTCAAGGTGCCCCAGCCCAAAACAGTTGGAAACATCACTCAGACTGAGATATCCATTAAGTTGCCTGTAGCAACTTCTTTCAATGCAAATATATAGTCCTGCTGATTTTGGAAAGACAGAGTTTGGTATTTTAATTTGCAGTGTTATATGCAGTATATAGATGATCTGGAGGAGGGAACCGAGTGTAAGGTGTCAAAATTTGCTGATGACACAAAGATTGGTGGAACGGCAAATTGTGCCGAGGGTGTGGAGAGCCTGCAGAGCGATCCAGATAGGCTGGGCGAATGGGCGAGGAACTGGCAAATAGAATTTAATGTTGGCAAGTGTGAGGTTGTCCACTTTGGTAGGAATAATGGTAGGAAGGACGACTACTTACATGGTGAAAAACTGCAGCAGGCGACGGTGCAGAGGGATCTCGGGGTCCTAGTGCATGAGTCGCAAAAGCCCAGCCTGCAGGTGCAGCAGGTGGTCAGGAAGGCGAATGGGATGCTGGCCTTCATCGCGAGGGGGATTGAATATAAAAGTAGGAGGTCTTGCTGCAACTGTATAGGGCATTGGTGAGGCCGCAGCTGGAGTACTGTGTGCAGTTTTGGTCGCCGCACTTACGCGAGGATATTTTGGCCTTGGAGGGAGTGCAGAGGAGGTTCACTAGGCTGATACCAGAGTTGAGGGGGTTGAGCTATGAGGAGAGGCTGAATAAACTGGTATGGAGGGGAGGTCCTATGAGGAGAGACTGAGGGATTTGGGGTTGTTTTCGCTGGAAAGAAGGCAGCTAAAAGGGGATCTTATTGAAACATATAAGATGATCAGAGGTTTAGATAGGGTGGATAGTGATAGCCTTTTTCCTCGGATGGAGAAAGCTAGCACGAGGGGGCATGGCTTTAAATTAGGGGGGGTAGTTATAGGATGGATGTCAGGGGTAGGTTCTTTACCCAGAGGGTGGTGAGGGATTGGAATGCCCTGCCTGCTGAGGTTGTAAATGCGCCTAGTTTGGGGGCATTTAAGAGATCTGTGGATAGGTTTATGGACGAAAAGGGATTGGTTTAGGTTAGTGGGTCATTGTTTTTTAACTGGTCGGCGCAACATCGTGGGCTGAAGGGCCTGTTCTGCGCTGTAATGTTCTATGTTCTATGTAAACTAGGCTTGTGCTCGTTAGAGTTTAGAAGGATGAGGGGAGATCTCATTGAGACATATGAGATGATGAATGGGATGGATAGGATAGAGGTGGAGAGACTCTTCCCGCTCAGAAAGGACAGTAGGACTAGGGGGCACAGCCTCAAGATAAAGGGGGGGGGCGGTTTAGAACGGAGTTGAGGAGGAACTTCTTCACTCAAAGGGTGGTGAATCTCTGGCATTCTCTGCCCATTGAAATGGTGGAGGCTGCCTCACTAAATATATTTAAGACGCGGGTTGATGGGTTTTTGATAGGCAAGGGGATTAAGGGTTATGGGGAGAAGGCGGGAAAGTGGAACTGAGCCACTTCAGATCAGCCATGATCTTATTGAATGGTGGGGCAGGCTCGAAGGGCTAGATGGCCTACTCCTGCTCCTATTTCTTATGTTCTTCTGTCATGTTCTTATGTGTTCAGAGTTACACGTCAGTTTCACATAATTGGTTGGTGAATTTCTACAGGTGCTAACCCACAGATTTGCTATTTTCAGCTGGATTTCTGTCACTCTTTGTCCAAGTTTCAAAGCGTGAACGGAAGATGCCCTGTGAAAAGTTATCAACATCATCCTTGGGTGCCAAAGAGAAGTTCCACTTGTGTTTTATAGGAGTGAAAGCTTTATTGATGATTGTTGGGAGAATGAAAAGTAGGACTGAGTCTGAGTCAGTTCAAGTCCTGTGGTATCCTTTCAAATAACCTTTATGAGCCAAACTAGCTCCTCCTAGTCTTTCAAATTCTTATTGTTACGAACAATGTGAATTTATATGTATACATTTGTGTTTCACTTTCATTTGAGTGTGCTTAGTGCATTAATATTGTGTATTAGTATACAGTGCAAAGTATTGTTTCTTGTACACTATACAGGCAAAGAATACTGTGCATAGGAAAGGAGTGGAGAGAGTGCAGAACATAGTGTTACAGTCATAGCTAAGGTATGGAGAAAGATCAACTGAGTGCAAGGTAGGTCCATTCAAAGGTTTGACGGCAGCAGAGAAGCTGCTGCTCTTGGGTCAGTTGGTACATGATCTCAGAGCTTTGTATATTTTTCCCAACGGAAGAAGGTGGAAGAGAGTATACGTCCGGGTTACATGGGGTCCTTGATTGCGCTGGCTGCTTTTCCGAGGCAGTGGGAAGTTTAGACAGTGTCAATGGATGGGGAGCTGCTTTGGTGATGGACTGGGCTTCATTTGCAACCCTTTGTAGTTTACTGTGGTCTTGGACAGAGTAGAAGCCATACCAAGCTCTGATACAACTGGAAAGAATAATTTCTGTGGTGCATTTGTAGAAGTTGATGAGAGTTGTAGTGGACATGCCAAATTTCCTTAGTCTCCTGAGAAAGTAGAGGCATTGGTGGGCTTTTTGAACGATAGGATCTGCATGGAGGGATCAGGACTGGTTGTTGGTGATCTGGACACCCAAGAACCTGAAGCTTCCAACCATTTCTACTTTGTCCCCACTGACGTAGACAGGGGCATGCCCTCCACTATTCTTCCTGAAATCGATGACTATCTCCTTCGTTTTGTTGATACTGAGGGAGAGATTATTGCCATTGCACCAAATCACCAGATTCTCATTTTTCTTGTCTGTGTCTCTCATCATTGTTTGAGATGCAGCCTTGTGGAGCACCTTGGATGATCAGGGACGAGGTGTTATCGTCTATCCTTATTGACTGCTGTCTGTGGGTGAGGAAATCTAGGGTCCAGTTGCAGAGGATGGATCCGAGCCCCAGGCCACAAATTTTGGAAATGAGTCTTGTAGGAATAATGGTGTTAAAGGCTGAGCTGTAATCTATAATAGGTGCCTGACATAGATAGCTTTGCTGTCTAGGTGATCCAAGGTTGAATGTAGGGCCAGGGAGATGACATCTGCTGTGAACTTGCTACAGCAATAGATTAAATGTAGTGGGTCCAGGCAGTCCGAGAGGCAGGGATATACCTGTGGTTAAAAGGCTAAAATGCTTTGGAAGTGTTTATGGAAATATATACATTTCTAGTGAGGTCTGACAACCCTAACGTTAAAGAGGTGTATTAAAAGGGTCAGTAATTCTGGGAAAAACAGAATAAAAAAGTTTTGCTGTTATCTGATAAAAGGCACAGAAATAAAATGTCAGGAATTGAAGATTCATTGTGTATCGGAGAGGGAAGACAGAGATTTTACGCTCTCTGAGAAGAAATACTACAAGGCTACTTGAAGAGTAAACTGAATGATCTGTCACATGATTCAGGAGAGTTCCTTCTGGAAGACTGAATTTAGAGAACTCATTCGTTCGCAATGCGTTTAAAAATAGTTCATTTAAAATGCAGAGTTTTGGATGTCTCGAGAAAAGATACAAGTTGGATGAGAAGAATCAAATGAATGTTCAGGAGTTCGCCTAAGATAACTGTGCACCTGTGCCATTCCCAAGCAAGAAGGCATTGTGTTAAACTCGTAGCAACTCTTCACTGGTTTATGCGCCTGTGAACATATTGCTGGGGTAAAGGAATATAGGGAATTTGAATTGTCTCCTTGTGCTTGCATTGAGATATATTCAACCTTGTTTTTGTAATATTGGTGGAATTTTCCCATCGACAGGGCCTTCTAGTCCGCCAAAGTCACCCCCCAAACCGCAGGTTCCCCAGCAACAGGACAGACAAATCATGTAAATTGCCACTTACTTTAGTGGGACCTTCCAGTCCCACCAGCTAATGGCAAGCTGCCTCTGTTGCCAACTATCTGGAGGAAGGATAGAAATTTCTGGCCATCATTCAGTTTCCTATGTATTAAAAGTTCATCAGCAGACTCCTGTGAATTTGTTCATTAACTTATCTTCATGATTTGTCCAAAAAAGTCAGGATCTGTCAAGTCAGGTTTGACTCTGGGGATCTGACGTGTCTCGTATTACCAGCTGGGATCATAAGATTACATTAACTTTAAAACCTAACCCCGTAATTTACAACCATCTTGTATTTAGTGCTCTTTAAATTACAACTGAGAAAGTGCGCCAAGACTTAAACATAAAAATAAAAGAAACGTAAAGAAATCATTGTCTTTTGTACTCTGATAACAGAGTAATGGGAAGAATTCAGGAAATTTTGATTGGAAGAGAAATTTCAGTCTCATAAAGAACAATGAAGATCCCAATACTTCAGTTGTAAGACTCTTTGAAAGTGATGTTTATTTTTTTTCCTCCCTCTTCCAATCGTATTCCTTTTTCTCCTTGGCCTGAAATGGTTTATTTGGTATTTAATTTGAATGACAATTGTAAGCTCAGATAAATACGCAAGAATTTTGCAATTCCAAGACTACCCTACTGTGAACACATGTTTGGGATTCAAAGGTCAAGAGGCCCCGACAGAACTTTTTAGTCTCTCGTGGCAGCAGGTGTGATGCCATCGGGTGATGTGTCGGCAAATAACACCTTGGAATTCCAACATGTCCAGGTGGACTCATTCCAGCAGTCAGATGCACGCCAAATCTTGGCAAAATTCTCTAGTCAAGAAATTCAAACAATCCACTTGAGGCAGCCAGTTTTTTTTTGTTTTTGGTCGACTGCTTAGTGGGCACAATCACATGCATCTGCCTTGTTACATACGCCTTTGTTGCCTTTTCTTTCAACCAGCTAATCTGATTTTTAGAATTTTGTTATTCTTTCATGGGATGGGGTCATCATGGGCAAGGCCAGCATTTCTTCCCCATCCCTACTTATTCTTTAACTGAGTGACTTGCCACAGCACTGCTGAGCACATTTAAAGAGTCAACCACTTTGCTATGGGTCTGGAGTCACACGTGGGCCAGACAGACCAGTAAAGACAACAGATTTCCTTCCTTAAAAGGCATTAGTGAACAAAATGGACTTTTAAAACACTTGTTTCATAGTCACAATTACTGAGAGTCGCTTTTAACTCCAGATTTATTATTTCAACTTAAGTTCCACCAGTTGCCATGACAGAATTTGAATCCATGTCCCAAGAACTTTGGGCCAAACCTGTTGGATTATGAGCCCAATGACATGACCACTATCCCCACATATCTGCACACTTGCAGGCTTCAATCATTAATTCCGATACGGGCTTCCACATCTTCAGTATAATTTTGGTGCAAAAACATCTCATCTCATATCTGTTATAGGTTTACAAACATATGGAATAGCATATAGCGTAGAAGGGGCATTCAGCCCATCAAATCTGCACCAGCTCTTTCCTATATCTTGCAATTTATTTCCCTTCAAGTATTTCTACCAAATCTGTTTTAACGGTTACTACTGAATCTATATCTACATCTACATGAGTATTCCAAACACGAACCACTCATTGCAAAACAAAAGGGGATTTTCACCTTGTGGTTCTTTTGCCAATCACCTAAAGTCTATGGTATTGGGCTATCATCCCTACAATGACTGGAAACATTTCCTTTCTTTGACTGTATCTCAACCTTTCATACTTATAAACACTGCTATCAAAACTCTTCTTAGCCTCCTTTTCTCTGAAGACAACAATTCCGGTCTCTCTCATCTAACCATTTTACTGCAAATCCCCTTCACTGGGACCATTTCAGTAAATCTTGTCAGTGCCTTCCCAAAGTCTCCAAGTCCTTGTTAAAATGTGGTGATTTAATCTTTTGCATTTTACTTTGTAACAGAGATCCCACTGGTAATAGTTTGGTTTTCGTTACCATTCCATCCCTCCTTGGCCCAAGGGTGTTGAGGCCATTTGTGACCAAACTTAAAAAAAGATTTTTTAGCTCTTAACTGATACCCAAAGCAAATTTTACTTGTGTTTCAGTTTCAGTTTGTCTATTAGTGTCACAAAGTAGGTTTACATTAACACTGCAATCCCCTTGTCACCACGTTCCAGCACCTGTTTGGGTGTGCTGAGGGAAATTTTAGCATGGTCAATGCACCCTAACCAGCACGTCTTTTGGACTGTGGAAGGAAACTGGAGCACCTGGAGGAAACCCACACAGACATGGGGAGAATGTGCAGACTCCACACAGACAGTGACTCAAGCCAGGAATCAAATCTGGGTCCCTGGCGCTGTGAGGCAGCAGGGCTAATTACTTTACCACTGTGCCATCCTAAACAGCAGGTGTCAAAGTAAAAGAACTTTGCCGCAACAAAAACTGTAGTATTGTTATTTTAGTGCCTGTTAATTTTCTGCATGACACATTTACTTATCTGGTGACACACGAGTTATTTTATTTGCGAGTAATGACAAAGTCTATTGCAGTAATTATAAGGGAATTTATTTTTGTAAATGCCCACTTGACCAATCTAAGAATGCTGAGGCTGCTGTCCATTTGACATTTAGCAGGGTATCTGGGCAATATGAATGATCCTTTACTATTTGTAATCAGTTGACAAACCCCTCCGTGAAATGATATGTGCAGTCAGTGAATCAGATACAATCTTGGTATCCCACAAAATGCATCGGGTAATGTTGGGCAGCATTAAAAAAATGCTGGTTTGTTGACTCTCCGTGATTGGGAAACAAATCCATGTATGATATGAAGGGATTGTGGAGGTCACATCATTAATTTTAGAGATCAAATTAATTTTAAAGATAGCTGTACTCCTCCGCAATGGCAGCGAAAGCTGCAACCACAACAAGAGATTCTAATACAATATATGAATGCAGGTTGGCACAAAAGTTCATTTTGGTTAGGAAAGATAATTACACCCATAACATGACAAGCTTTTAGGAGAATCAATTTAATGGAAAGGAAGGCATCACAAATGAAACAGGTAATGCTTCTGGCTGTCAATTTAATTTTAAATCCATATAACTTGATTAACAAAATGGATTACTGATGAAAAAGGAACTGTCGACCACTCGAGTGTTTGAAACTTTGAGCTGCTAGTAGCGCTGGTAAATTAGGCTGACAGAAGGCATTCCTGTCTTCTTTCAGATTTAATAAAGAGGAGCTTGCATGCTGTGAGTGAATGGATGTGCTCCAGAGTAGATTGGAAACCTCACAGAGGTGGTAGGAGTTTGTGAAACCAAACGTAGAAAACAAATATTTCAAAACAACTTCAGCAAAAGCCGTTTTGGCTTTCGAGAAATGGGATTAAGGCCCTTTGGTCAAAGTGATTAAAAACAAAACAAAAACTATGAAGTCCAAACGTTGCACTTTCTGCCCAATAAACCCCACGACCTCAACTGAATAGCCAGTGTAACTGAATGAGGTCCAGTCAAATAGCACTCTGCCAGCTTAGCAGGGAGGATTTTCACAGTGTGTTTAATATCCATGCAAATGAGCAGAAAGGACCTGCAGATCCAGCATTTCAGATATTTTTTAATCCAGATGTAACAGTATTGAGGCACAATCACAATGCCTCTCAGATCTGCTCAATGATGTAGACTTTATTAAACAGAAGGTATACAAGCTGAATACTAATTTGACCAGAAACAGCTCACCCATAGAAATTCCAAACTTTCTTCTTTGTTCTCCATTTTCAGACACATAATGACCCCTGAAACATCACAGCCATTCAACGACTGCTCCAAATACCACTTGGATGAAGATTTGTGTCAGCGGGGCCAGCTGACAACTCACTTCAATGGAAATTTCTGCTTCTTTGACTTTCGAGAGGTCAAACATAATTTAGAGGCCAGTGCAGCTACTGAAATGAGCCACATTAGCCTATGGTAGTCAGAAATGAACCCGACCTGAAGTGGTCCAGGCTGGGAAGCACGTTCTGGTGCATTAAAGACACTGGAGCCACAATCTGAAGCTTTCCAGGGACAGAAAATGTGCACAAGCCAGCGCCCGTGATTTTTGCCTGTCTTTTGCGGCGTTTAGTGGGGGAGAGTGGGATTTGATATTGCAAAGGTCTCTACCTCTGGTTTCATGCATTCAGAGCAGACCAGTGATGGGCGCAATCCTGGTGCAACCACAGTTATTATACATCTCCGTATCTGAAAAGTCTTTTAAATCAGATTTAGGAGGATAGCTTTGGAGATTTCACCTGAGGAACAGGAGCAGGACTCGAGCGTACGGCCATTTGAGACTCTTCTGCCGTTCAATATAGGAATGACTGATCTTGGGTTCCAACTCCCGCTTCCCTGCCCATTCCCAATATCCCTTTATTCCCGAAGAGATCAAAAATCTGTTTAGCCCTGCCTTAAAAGTATACAACGACAGAGCAACCACACCCATCGGGACAGAGAATTCTAAAGATTCACAATGTAATTTCGGGGCAGTGCGGTGGTACAGTGGTTAGCGCTGCGACCCACTGCACCAGGAATCCGGGCTCAATTCCGGCCTCGGGTCACTGTCTGTGTGGAGTTTGCACATTCTCCCCATGTCTGCGTGGGTTTCCTCTGGGTGCTCCAGTTTCCTCTCAGTCCAAAGATGTGTCGGTTAGGTGGATTGGCCATGCTGAACTACCCCTTAGTGTCGAGAGGACGAGCTGGGGTAAATGCATGGTATATGGGGATAGGGCCTGGGTGGGATTGTGGTCAGTCGAGACTCATTGGGCCGAGTGGTCTCCTCTTGCACTGTCGGGATTCTATGAATGAATGTTGCCCTCAGCTCAGTTCTCAATGACCAGCCCCAGTTAATCTGAGACTCTGCTTCCTGTGTTTTAGATTCCCTGAGCTGTGGGAGCAAGCTCTCAGCACTTGCTCAATCAAGTCCTCCAGGATTCTCATGTTTCAAAGAGACCGCCTCTCTCTCTCCTGAAACGCCAGAGAAAACAGATCCAATTTGGTCAGCCTCACATCAGAGGGCAACCCCAACATTCCAGGGGCCAATTTCGTGAACCCTCACTGAGCTGCTTCCAATGCAAGTACATTTTATTCTTCAATGTGGAGACCAAAATATAGGACCTGGCATGAAATTAAGGCTTTCTGGTCCATATAGCATCATCAAGTTAATTCAGTCTGCACTGAAAACCACAGAGGAATATTGAAAATGCAGGGATGAAATTAAAAAAGATAATTAAGAAAGCAAGTGGCACAGCTGTTTGTACTGCTGCCTCACAGCGCCAGGGACCTGGGTTACGTGGAAACATAGAAACATGAAAATCCTCAGTTGCCACCCTCGTGCCTGTTTGGGTAGACTGAGGAAAAATTTAGTATGGCCAATTCATCTAATTTGCACATCTTTGGAGTGTGGGAGGAAACTGAAGCACCCAGAGGAAACCCATGCAGATATGGGGAGAACATGCAGACTCCACACAGACAGTGACCCGAGCTGGGAATCGAACCCCGGCCTCTGGCACTGAGAGGCAGCAGTGCTAACCACTGTGCCACCCATAGAAACAGAGCAAAAAGTTATCAAATAAACGAGTAGATGAAGGTCCAAAAAGTTACTTGTATGTGAGGACAGGGAATACGGGCATGGTTCTTCATGTATAATTTGTTTATGGAGGGAGGTGAAGCTGCATCTTTCACTCGAGGCAGTTAAACAGATTTTTGATAGACAAAGGATTCGAAGATTATGGAGAGTGCAGAAAGCAATGTTGAGTTGAGATCACAACCTTGGTCTTACTGAATGACAGAGGGGACGTAAAAGGCCAAATGGCCTACTCCTATTCCAACATTTGGATGAAATTTAACCCGGGCTACTAACAGAAGACAGGGAAGAAACAGCTTAGGCTCTGACCATTATTTTCCAATATTTTCAGGCTACAGATATGGATTCAGGGAACTGCCAAAGCTGAACCACTGTTTAAAAAAAGGAGAAAGGCTTCTATCAAATAATCGCTGGCAAATCAGCCTAACGTTAGTGGTAAACAAATTATTGTAAATGATTATTGAGAACTGTCTCTTTAGCTCCGATAAACAGTCATCCAGACATGAAATGTTGGCTCTGTTCTCTCTCAGTAAGAAGGCTCACAACACCAGGTTAAAGTCCAACACGTTTATTTGGCAGCATAAGCTTTCAGAGCACTGCTCACCTGATGAAGGACACTGCTCAAAAAGCTTGTGCTGCCAAATAAATCTGTTGGACTTTAATAATGGTATTGTGATACTTCTTATGGTGCTTACCCTAGTCCAACACCAGCATCTCCACATCTGTTCTCTCTCCACACGGGTTGATGAATCTGCTGAGGTTTTCCAGCTTTTTTGCTTTTTGTGTAATGGGAATGTGTTGGAAATAGGTTGGCAAAGGGGTTACAATGAGCCATAAGGATGAGAAGGGGGCACAGACAGGCATTATGGGCACAAACCTGATGACACTGTCGACAAGGGGTAAGGAAAGTCGGAGTTTATGACCTCGCTAGCGAGAATTGTGATTTCTGGTTTCCCTTTGGGCAATCTTGGCCATGGAGAATGCGGACTGAAAATCCCGCCCTCCACCTTTCGTGTTGAGTTGAGTGAACCAATTTTCTCTTGATAAGGCTGCAAGTTTTACCAACTGAAGACAGTTCAATGAATTAGCATTTCATCTGTCAAAGCTGGATCATAGGGAAAGTTTCTGTGAGTTGATTGCCAGATCTCTTCACACTCAATCATGCTTTTGACTCTGTTAAGCTTGGTGGAATATTTAATTTAAATTGTACTTATGTGAAGCATGCAAATAATTTGAGCTCTCATACAGCTGAAATGTGAAGTGTTCAATGTGCCACCGTAACAAAGAATATCTTCCCATCATTGACGAGAGTGTTTGATCTTGTAAAAGTACTTGTCTCATCACGATATCCAATCAGTCATAGTTCAGAGTTCATGAATCTGACAAAGCTCATCAAATGTGACAAAACTAGCATAGCTCAAATTCAGCAGGTAAGAACAATAAAGACCAGAAGAGTATGATGTCCCTGTGAGCTTGTCTAAAACTTGCGGTCATACGATATCGATAAAATATAATCTCTGTCCACAATACCTATGTGATCACAATGAATAGCTTTACAAATCAGCAAGATATCTGTCTTTTCCAATTAAACAACCAAAGGACATGAACGTTGTTTTAATTGTCTGTGAGGTACCTTAAGAATAATATTTCCAGAGGCAACAGTAAAACGGACAGATGTTAACCTGAGTTAGAATGTCTTACCTGAGTATTTGTGCTGCCACTTCTAACTAAGTTCCAACAACATCAACACCTTGCACTTGCATGTCAAATGACACAACAGAATGGCAAGGAATGACCAACATTATGGACAAAGAGGTTTTAAGGCAAGTCTTGAAAGATTGGGATATCGAAGGGGGACAGCATTACACTTTGAATTGCAGAGCGTGACATCTTGACTGCTGAAAAGGCAGTCATCAGAGGTGGCCCAAGGGAATATTTCAAAGGCCAAAGTTAAAAAGACAGAGTTGTTGGGTAATTCAGGGGCTGAAGGAAATCACAGGAAGAGGAATGGGTGAGTTAAAGAAGGAATTTAAACGCCCGATCATGAACTTTAATTTGGGAAATTTGAAAGACATGAAGCCATTGGAGCTCAGCACAGAAGAAAATACGTAAAAATGACCTGGTGCAAGATGGGAAATAGACAGCAGCTGAAATATTAAAAAGTGGATGCAGGATGACAGACCAGCCTATACCATAGCAGAATAACTGAGTTTGGAGATAAAGAAATGGAAGAGGATTTTAGAAACACAAACTGACAGAATGAATTGATTGTTTCTATCTATAAACGTTATTCGTTTCCACTTCAGTACAAAACAGGGATGTAGGGCTGGAATTTTGCCGCCTCGCCCTCCCGACCTTGCAGGATCCAGTCGGAAGCCAATGGGAAATGCTGTTCTCTGCGCCCTCGTCCGCCCTGATTCTGGGGTGGGTGAGGTGGTAGAATTCCAGCTACACAATGATGATCACACTCTGCGATGCATTGATCTGCTGAACCAATGAATATTAGCTCCTTCTTATCCATTTTGAACGTCATTTTTGTCAGGCTGAACTGACTAATCACATCGTGTCCTCAGCACTTTACTTTCTGCTTTCTTATATCTTCTTATACCAAATTTTTAGCCTTCAGGCTAACTTTTCCTCTCTCAAACAATTTTATTGCCCTGGTCTTAATATTTTTCTTTTTTTTTATTCTCACGGAGATCTGATTCCTTTTAAGTAAATGCAAAATACATTCATATTTTCTTCCATTCCTGAGCTATTATTATGGCCTATGGCCCCATCTTTCAAAGGATGTTCTTCACGCATTAACTTTGACAGTCTATTTCAGCAGGTTACTCCGAGAGCTTCATCGCATCAATTTAAGCCTTGCCCTCGGGGGGGTCACTCCGTAGTGAACACAACATGGGAAAGGTTGGGGAGAGCTAATATCCTCCTCCTAACATATATCGATTGCAATGCAGCCTTCGCTGTCCTGGCTAACATCAACAGCTCAGCTTGGGTAAGAAATTGAACCTATGGTGACCTGGCCATTCATTTGATAAATCAGAGGCAATGCGAAAACCTAAACATTATCATTTCAAAAAAATCAAATATTCACACTAGTAAAGAGAAAAATAAAAGATTTATTTGTGCTTATGTGAGAGAATGTCCTGTGTCTGAATTCTACATTATTTAAGAAACCTATTATTTAGTCATTTCAAAGTTTTTTTTCAAATAAATGTTATATCCTTTTGGCAGATTTAAACATTTTTAAACACCTTCAATGAAACTTGTTTAAGATTAACCTTTTTCCAATTTAAATCTAATGGAAATAAGAACAGTATGTTTTTAAATAACTTCCAAATGGTGATTGTTTACGTCGATGAACAATAATATAATTCTTATTTAAACTTTTGTCAGCTTTCTTCCCATTATAACAATATGCTATTCAATAGTTGAGTGGTGATGGTTAAATTTGCTGTCAATCTAAATTAACCTCTCTCCAGTGCATCATGAAAGGAATACACAGCACACTTTCATAGAATTTCCACATTACAGAAGGAGGCCATTTGGCCAATTGAGGCTGCACTGACCACAATCCCACCCAGGCCCTATTCCCACACAGTTACCCTGCTAATTCCCCTGACACTAGGGTCAATCTAGCAGGGCCAATCAACCCAACTCGCACACCTTTGGACTGTGCGAAGAAAACAGAGCACCTGGAGGAAATCCACACGGACATGGGGAGAAAGGGCAAACTTCACACAGACAGTGACCCGAGGTCGGAATTGAGCCTGGGTCCCTGGCCCTGTGAGGCAGCAGTGCTAACCATTGTGCCGCCGTGCCGTCCAGAATTTTAATCAGAGTGTTTTAAAATTATACAAGTTCTTTTTGTTATATTTGCAACAATGGGTAACTTAGCATTCGGACAAGTTGGGCCAAAGGGCCTGTTTCCATGCTGTAAAACTCTATGACTCTATAAAATAAATATTGAGCCAGTTGGAATAAGAGATTGGTACAGCCCAACAGGCTGTGGAACCCATTCTTTTACCATATTCCTGCAACACTTTTTTTCTTTTATTATTTATCCAATTGCAGCTCTTTCAGACAGCATATTCAAGGTTTCAACACTGTTTTTAAAAAAACATTTCTCCGGTTGATTTCTGCTCTTTCAGCTACCAGCTTAAATTTGTCACTGCATATATTTACTCTCCTGAAATAATTCCTTATTTTGACCACTTCTATTCAATCTCGACAGGATCTTTAAAAAGAATAACTCTCATTTTTCCTAATTCCAGAAACTTGTGTAAAAATTAATAATATACACACTCTAAATGTGTAAATCTGTTACCAAGGTGACAAATACAAAAGAGAGAAAAAAGTTCTTGAGCTAAAGGTGGACGAAGAATATTTTACTGAGCCTCAATGTGAAAGTATAATGTTAGCATTTTCTGGTTTAAGCAGAGATCAGCACTGCCAGTCTTGGCATTTCTGTTCTTTCTCCCTAATATGTTTGTATGCTAATGTATGGCTGCGACCGTGGTGTGTTTTTGGGGGAAACTGCTGAAATTCTGCAATATCATCCTTGAAAGACATTTGAGTTCATCAAGTTCTTTTATAATCACATTCTCTTACACCAGATATATTAAACCCAAAATCGTTTGCGCAATTAATTTTTCAATTATTTTAGAATTGAGGAGCGTCTAACTGAAATAAACAGTAACTCAGCTCCAGCAATAAAACTGACAGTTACGTGGAAGTATAAACATTCAAAACCTGGACATGCAACATACAGTGAAGGATATTTTTTTTTCTCTCATCTTGCTTTTCAACAGCACACAATGCATTGCAATGAAATTCAGAATGTACGAACAAATATTCATGATGTTTGAAATAATTGTGTTTCTGGCTTACCATTTCTGACTTTAATCTTATTTTCTCGGTTCTTTTGAGCTGAACGTGTTAGCTTCAGTGAGATATAGTGGAAGAACAATATTCCAAACTTAATGCTGCAATGATTTTATTTTGTAAATGATGAAAGCTTATGCTGTTTCCTAATCACCTTGAGTGAGCAGTTAAGGAATGTGATTTGTGTAAAGTGCCTTGATTGCACTCCTATTTGTATAATTTATTTTCATCGCATGATTATACGAAAAAGTGTTTCTTCACCATTTTAATGATTTTTCACTACTCAAAGTAATTTGCAGCGTCAGTTCATAATATTGACTATAAAAGAACTGCATTTCTGACATTGCATTACGCATGCAGAGTAGAAGATCATAAAAAATTGCCTCATGCATAAAAGTAATTTGCTGATATTCAAGTAGAAATTATATTTCTTCAACAGATGGCAGCAGTTTATAAACATGGGTCTCGGATTGGTCTGTGTTGAAAGTTACGATATTGCAAAAAGATTATTGCTATATTGACAAAAATCCAACCAAACAGATCCTGATCTGTTGCCTCGAGCCAGAGTTCAGAACACCTGGTCAGGGTTGGAGAGGAAGGATCTGGTTGTCATGGTCTATGTGGATATCCATGATTAAATATAAGACTTAAAAGTTGTTCCTCTGAGGGAACATGAGCAGCTAGGGACTACAGTTAAAGGCAGAGCAACAAAGGGAATAATCTCTGTGTTACAAAGCTGAGCCACAAGCAAATTGGCACAGAATAAACAAGATCAGAGACAGTTGTGGGGAAAAAGAAGGTTTCAATTTAATGGCCAACAGCACCAGTGCTGAGGCAAGTGGCAGCTGTATCATTGGTTGGGCCTTCATCTGAGCTGCGTTGGGATTAATGCCCTGAAGAATTTCTAATTACAACTCTAGAGAGGGCTTTCAGCTAATGAGTGAGATATGGTGGGGGTGGGGGAGAGGGGAGGTCAAATGAAGGATGATTTAGGAAGTTAAAGAGAAAAGACAAGGCAGTATGCAATATAATGATCCAGGTTATGAAACCAAAAAGCAACAGGAGGGACAAAGCATACAAAAATAAATACTCAACAGTAAATGTCAGACTGAGCAAACATGCAAAAAAAAACTGAATTAAAGCCACTCCATCAAATGCACTCAGCATTCATAATAAAATGGATGAAATAATGGAACAGATAGAAATAATTGAGCATTTCAGAGACACGGTTGCAAAGTAACCATGACTGGGCCCTGAACATTCAAGATATTTCAGGAGGTCAAAAGGAAATGTAATGGAAGTGGGTAAGAAATGTAATGGGGGTGGGTAGGTCTGATAATCAATAAGAAGATCAGGACAATAGTGAGAAATGATCTTGGTTCAGCACATCAACATGTAAAATCAGTTCGGGTAGTGAGAAGAAATAGCAATGAGAGGGAATCGTTGGTGGACTAGTTTATAAGGCCCCAAACAGTTGCTACATAGTACAACAGAGCAAACGTAGAGATATAATAGGGGCTTGCAAGAAAGTAACAGCAATAATTGCCGATGATTTTCATCTTCACATCATTTAAGGAAGGTAAGTTAGCAATGGCTGCTTGGAGAATGAGTTCATAGAATGTTATTGGGGCAATTTCTAAGAAAAATGCATCCTTTAACCCTCCATTTTGGATCCCGTAATGTATCATGAGACAGGATTAATCAAGGACATTACAATAAAGAATCCTCTAGGCAACAGTGATGGAATTACATGATGGAATTTTACATTCAGTTTTTGAGTGAGAAATGTGGGTCCTTAATTAGTGTCTTAAACTTAAATAAAGGCATAAAAACAGAGTTGGTTAAATTCGACTTGGAAAATAGATTAAGAGGTAAGATGGTAGAAATATAATGGTGCGCATTAAAGGAGATACTTCACAACTCTCAACAAAAACATTCCATTGAGAAAGAAAGACCCGACCAGAAAGATGTGTCACTCCATGACTAAATAAGGAAGTTAAGGATATTACCAAATTGAAAGAAAAAACAAATACTGCTGCAAAGATTAGTGATTGGGTTGAAGATTCGAAACCAACAAAATATGGCTAAAAAATAATGAAGAGGAGAAAATTGGAACAGGAGAGAAAACTAGCAGGTAACAAACAGATCGGTAGATAAAGAGGATAAAGTAGCTGAAGTGAGCACTAGACCCTGAGAGAACAAGACTGAAGAATTAATATTGGGAAATAAGGCAATGGCAGAGGATTTGAACAAGTATAATGACTGGAGTGCCACAGTAATCAGTGCTGGGATTTTAAATATTTATGATCTATATGAATGACTTGGATGAAGGGACAAGCATAAAGTAGCCAAATTTGCTGATGTTACAAAATAGGTGAGAGAGAAAGGTGTGAGGAGGATACACAGAGTCTGCAACCTGATGTAAATAGATGAAGGAACTGGGCAAAAATCTGGCAGTGAATATGGGGAAAAGGGACTTTGTCCACTTTGACAGGAAGAATAGAAAAGCAGAATATGCTTCAAATGGAAAGAGACTGCAGAAGACTGCGATACACAAAGATACAAATCACAAAAGGTTAGCATGCAACATCAAATACTAAACATGGCACATGGTACATTGGAGGCAGTTCAGAGAAGATTCACAGGACTGGTCCTGGGATGAAGAATGTTGGGCCTATGACCACTGGAGTTTAGAAGAATGAGATGAGATATTATTGAAACATAAAATTCTGAGGAGACTTTACAAGGTAGATGCTAGAACAAGTTTTCTACTTTTAGTGGAATCTAGAACAAGGAGGGACAGTTTAAAAATCAATTCATCACTACCTTCTCAAGGGCAATACATTTTTCTTGTATCAGTGAAACTCTCATTCTACGACTGAATAGTAAAAACAAACCCACTGCTTGATGCATCGAAATGTCGGTGACAGATTGATGTAACAAATATTACCAATGATAGCTTGCTACACAGTGACTTCATTGCAGTGTTAGCCTGCTTATGACTAATGAATAAAGTTCAACTTTTGGATCATCTTTCACAACCACAAGTGTAGCCGTGGTTTATCCTGTTTGCAGACTGGCTTCAAAGAAACACTGAGGCTTTGATATCCCACAGGATAATGGGAGCTCAATTTAAAATTCAGTGTTATTGCATCGATTTCTCTGGGGCTTGTAAACCCGGTAGTTTTATGGAGGTGAGAACTGCCAGCTCTACATACATTTCCTAGCATTCTTTGTTGGCCAGGAAAGAAGGGGTGTTCCTTCCTGTCGGCCTTCAAGAAAGCTCTCACCCTTCCTGATCGCCAACAGCTCTTGTGGTTCAATATCATGCCCACTCTCTCCTTCCTTTTAATCATGGCCTCCCCAGTACCTCCCTATCCTGATTGGTGATCACCCACTCCCAGTTGCTGTGGATTCTCTATGACCGTAGCAAAACCGGTATTGTTTTTCCTTGCTGGTCGCTAACCAGCCTAGTTGGCCAGTTGCCAGGTGAGAAACTGAACATAAACTTATATTGAAACCCCGCTGCTACGTTCAAGAGGATCTCACTGCTCCCAGTCATACCTTCTCTGCATTGCTTCCACTTTCCCATAAATATTGGGGCCCATAACTCTACAAGAACCTCCTCCATGAAGCACAGTTGGCATCAGCAGGATTGCTCATCAACTCCCTTAAAAGTGGGTGAGGTGAGCTTCATCACAGACCAAACAGTTGTGGTGTAATTGGACCTGCATTCCTAATCTGACATGAGCTCCTCTACCTCCTCCTCCAAAATCCTTACGGACATTGGAATTGTTAGTGGAAGCTCCATGGTGAAGATGGTGCTGCTGTTGATGATGTCTCTGCCACAAGTAACACCGGTATGGAAAATGTACCTCCAAACAGTAGCCTTGTGGTAAAACATGCATAAACAGACGCTCACAACAAATAACGCAACAAAGATAATGGAAACCACACAACTGAGAACAATGGAAACAAAATTTAGACTTTCAGCTTCAAACTCTGAAATGGTCAGAACGGAAAATGCCAGCAGAGCCCACTTTATATCGGCAGCCAGCGGCAAAAGAATAAACAGATGAGAAACATGATACTTATTTGGCATGAGAGCTTTTAAACATCATGATTAAATTTCAAAAGGTTCTTTCTTATTCACTTGCAGATGCCAACAAGAGCTTTGAAACTGGCTCCTTTTTAGTCAGATAATCAAGCCTAATTGTCAAATTCAGTTCAACACTCCCTGGGAATGGGACTGGCTCAACGTGCCCTCGGGTACTTTACATGTGACATGGTTCTATGATCTTCCTGGGATGGGAGGAACATACAATATCAAACAGGTCAAGCAGAAAATGAAGTGTGACATTCAATACAAAAAAAAATAGTGTGATCACCTGCATCAACTTTCACTCAGTTATACGAGAGAAGGTAATTGGAGACATTGTTCCTGGGTCAGGTAAGAAGTAACCTCACCAAACTAACAGAGCAGAGCACGAATCTCAGTATTGAGTGTCCAGGTTCACAAGCAGTGTGGTAATGGAGAAGTGCCAAATCCACTGTCTGATCAGTGGCAATGGTGCTTTCCTCTGTTGAAATTGAACTCGGAGCTCTTTTTGTTCATAGCTCAAAAATTATCACGTCAGACAAATATTCTGGATGCTCAATCCCATGTGTCATATTTTGCTGTTGTTGAACTCCTTGAGAATTGATACATAAGCTACGTCATTCTTTTAAACAGATTCGAAATAAAGCAAGGCTCTGGTTATCCCAAGTTGAGGGTGATTCTCCCATCCTGCTGTGCTAATTTTTTAGCGGAGCGAGTTGGGAGAATCCGACGCACGGGATTCATGCCTGCATTCCCGTTGCAATAGCATCTCCCAATGCCGGATTTCCGGTGGCATCTGCTCCACACCAGAAATCCAAGAGGATGGGGGAATTAATATTTTAAATTGAATTCTAATATCATTTAAATGCAATTCGCGAGCCCGGCATTGAAGAGATCCGCTCGCCTCCGCCCCCCACCCCCCCCCAACCCAGTTTCCCACTTTTGGGGAATTAGCAGCCCAAACCCACTGGAGTGAAAGGGGGAGGGGCAATCAGGGTCTCCCCGAGGGTGGGGGGACATGGGGGCGGGGGGGGGGGGGTGCGGGGGGATGTCCCCTGGGCATTGGTATCCTGGTACTGCCAGTCTAGGGCCTCCAGCACTGCCCGAGGGGCAAAGTGCCCATGCCTAGGGGCACGGTAAGAAGTCTCACAACACCAGATTAAAATCCATCAGTTTTATTTGGTAGCACAAGCTTTTGGAGCACTGCTCCTTCATCAGATGAGTTGAGAGTTGGGTTCACAAATAGGGCAGATATAGTCACAGACTCAATGACAGCATAATGGCTCGAATGCGAGTCTTAACAGGTAATCAAATCTTCACATGTACAGACAATGTGAGTGGAAAGAGGGGTAAGCACACGTTAAAGAGGTGTGTGAATTGTCTCAATCCAGAACGGTTACTAAGATTTTGCAAGCCCAGGCCAAACGGGGTTGCCCATAGTGTGACATGAGCCCAAGATCCCGGGTTGAGGTCGTCCTCATTAATGTGGAATCTGGTTATCAGTTTCTGCTTGGCAATGCTGCGTTGTCGTGTGTCTTGAAGGCTGCCTTGGAGAATGCTTACCCGAAGATTGGAGGCCGAATGCCCCTGACTCGAGTGTTCCATGACTGGAAGGGAGCAGTCCTGCCTGCTGATTGTCGAGTGGTGTCCGTTCATCCGTTGTCGTAGCATGATCTCGGACATCCTTTCCTGCAGCTTATCAGGGAGCAACATTGGCCGACTTGTAAGAGTATATACCGTGTACTTGGTGGATGGTGTTCTCATGCGAGATCTTGGCATCCGTGTCAATGGTCTGGCACATCTCACAGAGATTACTGTGGCAGGGCTGCGTGGTGTCATGGTCACACTTCTCCTGAAGGCTGGGTAGTTTGCTGCAGACAATGGTCTGTTTGAGATTGCACGTTGTTTGAAGACAAGTAGTGGGGGTGTGGGGACGGCCTTGATCAGATGTCCATCTTCAACAATGACATGTTGCAGGCTCCAAAGAAGATGTTGTAACTCCTCTTCTCCTGGGAAGTACTGGACGACGAAGGGTACGTCAGCCATGTCGCGTATTTGTCTTCTGAGGAAGTCAGTTGTTTTCCAGTGTGGCATATCGGAACTGTTGATCGATGAATCAAGCGTCATATCCTGCTCTTATGAGGTTTTTTTTCCAGTGTCTGTAGGTGTCTGTTGTGTTCCTTCTCATCTGAGCAGATCCTGTGTATACGGAGGGCTTGTCCATAGGAGATGGCTTCTTTAACTTGTTTAGGGTGGAATCTGGAGAAGTGAAGTATCGTAAGGTTATCCATGGGCTTTCAGTCCAGTGAAGTGTTGAGGTGACTGTCCTCAATGGAGATCCGTGTGTCCAAGAATGCAACCAATTCTGGAGAGTAGTCCTTGGTGAGTCTGATGGTGGGGTGGAACTTGTTGATGTCATCATCTCGTTGTTTCAATGATTCTTTATCGTGAGTCCAAAGGAAGAAAAGCTCATGCTACCTATTGGTCTTTAACCTAGTGTTGAGACACTTCTTACTGGGTCTAACCCAGTCCAATGTTGACATCTCCACATCGGGCATGCGGCAGTGCCAAGGGGGCAGGCTTATGGCATCAGTCAGTGGGGGGGGGGGGGGATTCCTGCTGCCACTCTGCAGTTGGGATCGGTGGGGGAAAAGGAGGGAGGCCAGCAACTGGGGCAAGCTGAAGCAAACCATGGTGGGGAAGGGAGGCAGAGGGCAGCCTGTGTGTGGGGTTGGGGGAGGGGGGGGGGGGTGTTGTGGGTGGGCCCAGGAATCATCAGGGGCCTAGCAATCAGGCTGGGGGTGGGCAGGGAGCTGGCATTGATGGCCAGTCCTGCGACCCCAACAATCAAGCTGGCCAGGAATAGGGAGTCCATCAGTGCGGGGCCACTGCACATTTGCCAATCTTGGCACTGACAGATTGGTGCTTGTGCAATCGCCCGCTCAGTGCACTGATTTCAGCTTCTCCAGCGAGAATAGGGCCCACCCCCTGAAATTTGATGATATTAAATTACACTGGTGACCCCCCACAGTGCGCAGAACGTGGGAGTTTCTTCTCTAAACCCCAACTGCAAAACCAGCACGAATTACTCCAATTTTCACGCAAATTTGACACTTTGAATTTTTTGGGGAGAAATCCACCCATCACAATTTCTTTCAACAGAACTGTGGCACAGTTGGTGGCTGAGTTGCCCTTTTTTTCTCTCAAATACAGTTTAAAATGATGATTGGCCACATTTGGAAACAAGTACTTTCAAAGATGTGTCTTTTTAATAGCGGGACATCTTTGGCAACAGGTTATCGCTGACCACCTGCCTGCGATTATTTATTTTTGCCGAAAGATTCAATCAGCTATCCTAAGCTGCCCGATTTTACTGATTAGTAATTTCAATGACTTCCATAATGACTGCCTAAGAAGCGAAACGCAGTCACGGATGGTGTTGTGTACTTCTTCACAGTCACTAACAGATTTCACTGACATGATCACATTCCAATGAGAGATAATGAGACTGATCATTGACCAACTTTCCTAATCACCAAAAAACATGCGAGGAGCAGGAATTGGCACCACTAACAGCAATCTGTTCTTCAGACAAGTGCCCTATTGTTAGCAATTTGGAAGGAATAGCAGTACAAGATTTGACTGCAAACAAGGCTAATTGGAACAGGTTCAAGCAGGAAGTCTCAGGCTGTCTCCCATCTACCAGTCAAAATATCTAAATTTCATCTGGTCTCAGATCATGCATGCTACATCTTGCTTGAGGGCACAGCATTGTGCCCAATAGCGAGTCATAATTTGCCAGGAAATTTGCTATAGCAGAAGCAAAATTATACAAATGCTTCATTGGCTCAGATTGGGCAGAACACTTTCTGATTTGAGATTTAGGACATCGATTGGCATTCCCCGATCAAACATATTTCGGCAAACGCCTTTCCGCATTCCTTCATTTTAATGCATCCCATCATATTTGACAGGATCAAAAATATTCCTTTCTTCACAAACTGAACATCCCACTCCCGTCGTTCCCCAGTGGGAGATTATGGAGGTACATAAAAGATCAAGCGAAATTCATGGTCGCACAGCGGGAAGGAGGTTTGAATTGGGGATGCAAGTCAGGTACGCCAAAATTCATCTCATTCAAAATTACATGGAAAAACCCCAGTGGCATTCAACACTGGAAAGCTTCATCCACACACAAAATGGGGCATTTATTTAAATAACAGAAGGATGAGGGAAATAATTATACAGTTGCCAATATTCTGCCACTTAGATCAAAATCATATCGTAGGCATGTGAAAAGAGAGCAAAGTTAGTCACCTGATATTCTGGGTGCCGTATTAGATAGATATTTGATTGGTTTATTGAAAAATCATCATGGCAGCAGGTGCCAAATTGTGATGACGATACCAATAGAACAAGCAATCATAATTTGTGATATAGTTGCAGACAATCGTTAAAATAAAAATAAAGTATGAAATAATGAGAGGATTGCACAATTAAGATAATTTCAGCCTACAAATAATTATAATGTGTTGCAAAATGCAGCTGAACTTAATTTGCAGAATAGAAATGATAGGTCTATTGCACTCCGCATTTTTTTATTGTGATATTTTAGAAAGGTTGTGAAGACGTTAGAGAGAGTGCAGCAAAGATTTGTGAGACTGTTTCCGGGGATAAGGAACTTCAATTATGTGGATAGATCAGAAAAGCTGGGGCTCTTCTCCTTGGAGGAGGAAAGATTAAAAGTAGCTTTGATGTCGTATTCAACACCAAGACAGATTGAGACAGACTAAGTATGCGTGAAACTGTTCCCGTTGGTAAGAGGGTCCAGAATGGACTGAAAAAATGATTGCCAAAAAAGTAACAGCCATGAGGTAAATGGAGTGCATGGTCAGGATCGGGCATGCACTGACTGAGAAAGACGATTGGATAATATTCTGAACAGAAAAGAAATTGCAGGGCAACAGAAGAATACGGTCCAGTGGAACTAGCTGCAGTGTTCTCGCAGAGAACCTGCATGAACAGGAGAGGCTGATGGTCTCCTTCTGTGTTGTGGCCATTCTATGATTTATTAAATCAGGAAGTGGATGAGTTTGTCTGCTTCAACTGTGTGCAGTCCTTTTCTGAAATGACAGCCTTCAGAGTATTCTATCAGCCAGGTGAAGGAGGAGGAATGTGCAAGTTGTCTTTGAGTAATTTCAGAAAAAGAATTTGTTTTCCTTCTGTCCTGGTGCTCCGACTGTGGGGCTTATTGTAACTAGTCCCATCTATGTCCAATCATGGAAAGAGGAAACAGCTTCAGTCAAGTATCTGAGAAGGACTCAGGAGATCAAAGGATATGGTCCATCCTGAAGGACAAACCATTCACAATGTTTACAAAAATAAATACATTCCACTGAACAATGATAATTCAGCTCACAAGACCCATTCCTGGTTTGCTTGGGAAGTTAAGGATCGTGTTAAATTGAAAAGAGGTCCATAATGTTGCAAAGCAATTCTAAGGAGTCACTGATTTCGAAACTAAAGGGCCATCAGAAAAGGTGATGAAAATGGAAAAGATGGGATGAGATTATACTAACCGGGATTTCTTCAAAATGCATAGTATGATCAAATAAAGACAACATAGTATTAAGAAAGGGAAATGGTATTTCATAAATTTATTAAAAGTACAGAACGAGCAGCCAGTGGATGTTGTACACTTGGATTTTCACAAGGCATTTGGTAAGGTGCCATACAAATGTTAATATGCAAAATAGGGGATGAGGCGTTCGTGGGTAATATATTAGCATGGATAGAAATTCACAGACAGGAAGCAAAAAGAGTAGAGGTAAATATGGCATTTTCAAATTGGCGAGGTCTGACGAATGAAATGCTGAAAGGATCAAGTGCTCAACTACTTCCAATCTACATGAATGATTTAGATGAAGATACTGAGAGTAAAGTACCCAAGTTTCCTGATGATGCAAAATTGGTGAGAATGTAATCTGAAAGGAGGGCACGAAGAGGATGTAAAACAATATCGACAGGTTATATGAACGGGCAAATGGAGTATAATGTGGAGAAGTGAGAGATTGTTAACTTTCATCGCATGGATAGAAAAGCAGACTATGTTTTAAAAGATGTGAGATTTCTACGTGCTCAGAGGTTTGGTCAGGTGTACTCAAAGAAGGAACACAGATAGTTAACATGCAGGTATTGCAAGTTGTTAGGAAGTCAATCGGCATGTTGGCCGCTATCGCAAAGGGATTGAAGTCCACGAATCATAGAATCCGACATGGCAGAAGGACCATTTGATCCATCGAGTCTGCACTGACCATAATCCCACCCAGTCCCTATCTCCATAACCCCATGCATTAACCGGAACCAGTCCCCCTGACACTAAGGGTCTATTTAGCATAGCCAATCCACCAAATCCACACATCTTTGGAGTGTGGGAGAAAACTGAAGCACCCGGAGGAAACCTACCCAGACACGGGGAGAATGTGCAAACTCCACACAGACAGTGACCATGCTGGGCATTGAACTCAAGTCCCTGGTGCTGTGAGGCAGCAGTGCTAACCACTGTGCCACCCCAAATAAAAAGGTTTTGCTCCAATTGTACAAGGCTTTGGTGAGACCACAGCTGAAATACATATATTTGTCTTGGGAATGGTATAAGGAAGCTTCACCAGATCAGTTGCTGGGATAAGATTGTCCTGGGTTGAGGCACTGAATAAATTGGCCATATCATCTTCTCCTGTTCCTATTTCTTGTATGATCTTATCTCTTTCCACAATAAGCTTCACAGTTCCCTCAATGATCCAAAACAATCTGCTCAAGAAGATAACAGTTAAAGAGGGAAAGAAGTATCTGTGAGCAACATTGCAACCTATTTCCCAACATCTTCTCAAATATATCAGATGCTGTGAGTGCCATTGCACTGTCAGATCCTCCTTATGAATCATATGAGAATCCATCATTACTTAGTCAGCTGTCTCTGATGATTGACATTGAAACATAGAAGGTAGGAGCAGGACGAGGCCTTTTGGCCCTTTGAGCCTGCTACACATTCATTGTGATCATCGTTAATCATCCAACTCAACAGCCTAATCCTGATTTTACTCCACAATCTTTGATCCCATTGGCCCCAAGTGCGATATCCAGCCGCCTCTTGAGTACATTCAATGTTTTGGCATCAACTCTTTCCTGTGGAAATGAATCCACAGGCTCACCACTCTTTGGGTGAAGAAACGTCTCCTCACCTCCATCCCAACTGATGTGTCCTGAATCCTCAGACAGTGACCCCTGATTCTGGATTCCCCCACCATCAGGAATATCCTCCCTGCATCTACCCTGTCAAGTCCTGTTAGAATTTTACAACTCTCTATGAGATCCCCCCTCATTCACCTGAACTCCAGCAAAACAATCCTAATCTCGTCAATCTCTCCTCCTACATCAGTACCACAATCCCTGGAATCAGCCTGGTAAACCTTTGTTGCACTCTTTTGAGAGCAAGAATATTCTTCCTTAGAAAAGGAGACCAAAACTGCGCAGAATATTCTCGTTGTGAACTCACCAAGGTCCTGTATTATTGCAACAACACACCCCTGTTCCTGTACTCAAAACCTCTCGCATACAAGGCCAACATACCATTTGCCTTCTTTACCACCTTCTGCACCTGCATGCTTACTTTCAGTGATTGGTGCATAAGGACACTCAGGTCCGGCTGCACATTCCCCTCTCCCAGTTTACAGCCAGATAGTAATCTACCTTCTTGTTTTTGCTTCCAAAGGGAATAACCTCACGTTTATCCAAATTATACTGCATCTGCCATTGATTTGCCCATTCACCTAACCTGTCCAAATCTTTCTGAAGGATCTCTGCATCCTCGTCACAATTCACTCTCCCACCTAACTTATCATCTGCAAACTTTGAGATGTTACATTTTGTTACCTCATCCAAATCATTAACATATATCATGAGTAGGTGGGGTTCCAGCATTGATCCCTGTGGCACCCCACTGGTCACTGCCTGCCAATTTTAAAAACACTAATTCCTGCTCTGTTTCCATTCTGTTTTCTATCCATCTGAATACATTTTCGCCAATCCCATGCGCTTTAATCTCGCATGATAATCTCTTGTGCGGGACTTTATCAAACGCTTTCTCAAAGTCCAAATATACGACATCTACTGGATCCCCCTTGACAACCCTACTCGTTACTAGTCACCAGTTGTAGATGATATATACACTTTTTTTTAAATGGCAAAATTTTAGAAAACCAAATCTGCATGATCCCGAATCAGGGATTGATTCCTCTCTCAGATCCAGTTCAAATTGCACTAAATGCTTCAAATGCCTGAATGGATTCTTCCAACATCCAAGTGAGTAATGATGTTGATAGAAATTGGTTAGGCAATGGGGAGTGGTGCAAGGATGTGCACCAGCTTTCATGTTCTACTGTTGTAACATACCTCTGTCTCTCCTCTAAGTATGATCCACTCCCCTCAACCAGCACTGACAGATCCCTTGGAGTCCAACTCCCACCTCATTGTTCCAAACCCTTCAGTGTATCTGAGGCGCTCCAGGATAGATTTTCAGAATTAGCACCTCTGTCTATATTTAAATTCTCTTAACCTACCAGTTCAGCATCGTAGCGCCATAACATCACAGGTAATGGAAGACCAATACACTCCTCATTATATGCTCACTCGTGAGCATAAACAAGTGAAGATTTCACTCACTCACAATGGAAAATTTTTATTTTTACTTAATTCAGCATGGACCATTTCTTCAGATTTTATATGCATTATCTACCTAATAATAATACCTTCAGTTCTTAGAACTGTTGAAAAATAAATGGTGTGATTTAATGGACAAAATTGATTTGTTTTCATTTAAATACATTCTGCTTTCACCCACCAGAATCTAACAACTTGAAGACACATCTGCCTCTAATTTATTCAATGTCCAACATCTCAGAATTTGAATAGGTTGAACGTGATCTGGTTTAAATCAGGTATTTATTCTGTATGGACAAAGTTGTTCAACAATATTTCGTAAAACAGATCAATTCTGCTTGTGGGAAAAGGTTTGCTAGGATGAATATTTGATTTATCTGCAATAACAGTTGACAGGAAAAATGACTTATATACAGACCCTATGGACCACAATAGCCATTCACCAATTTGTATAGACTGCAACTACTGCACCAATGCCTCATGCCAACATATATTTTCATTCGGCTAAGATTATGTATAAAGTTTGGGCTGTGTTTGGTATCATGCAAAGACACCATCAACCACCAAGTCGATAAATGAATGAATGGCTTATAATGAGAATGCCATGTAAAGAGAACGATATAAAGTCTAATACAATCTATGGCTCCTGACTGAACTGGCAAGGAAATTGCAGCTCAGCTCCTGGATTCCTGTGCTCCAACCCATTTGGCCGATGGGCCAATGACCCCTTGGAGCTCTTGCCCCTTAAAGGGGCAGGCTACCACACTGTTGTGCTATTATGAACATCTGACCACGTTCATAGAATAGCGACAGGAAGTTCCTCCAAACTTGGAAATTACATCAAATTTCATGTCAAAAGTATGATACTCACAGTGATCCAGCTGGTGTGCAGGGGTTATTTATTTTACTTACTACGTCACAAGTCGGCATACATTAACACTGCAATGAAGTTACTGTGACAAACCCTTGGCGGCCACACTTTGTTCGGGTCCACTGAGAGAGAATTTAACATGGCCAATGCACGTAACCAGCATGTCTTTCAGACTGTGGGAGGAAACCCAAGTATACATGGGGAGAACGTGCAGACTCCGCACAGACAGTGACCCAAGCTGGGAATTGAACCCGGGTACCTGGCGCTGTGAGGCAGCAGAGCCAGCCGCTGTGCCACCCATTCTGCCTGGGCACCCACTCAGTTTTTGCAGCTTACAGTATTTCAATTTTAATATAATTTATCAGGCTTCTTAGCATTAGCAAAGATGCAAGACAACATCTGTGTTATGAAAGTTACTCCGAATGTGCTTAGAGATTATTAAATTGCATTTTGGACAGGGGTCTCCATCCACCGGAAACACAATTTCATAAATTGGCCCCACTGTCTCTCAGTCATGGGGTTACTTGAGGGAAAGAATGAAAACAGGCGCCGCATGAGAACTATACTAATTAGGTACATCTATTTAAAGATCTGGTTTTACTCTGTAATTTTGGGGGCGAATTAAAGATTACCACAATGTAAAAGTGCCCAGAGGCATTTAAACAGACACCTGCATAGAGAACACTCAAGCACTAATGAGGAGTAGTTTTCCTGGAGCAATACTTAGAGTTACCACACACAACAATTCCACTGAAGGTGTGGAGTGCACCGGCTGACACGTACTCTTTTGGCTCGGTCACTGAGGGAGAGGATTCACAAGGTATTTGAGGTCCGACTGGAAGAGGGATATCCTGAAGCCATACGACATGGGAAAAACGTGCCATATGTAGGACAGGATAGCCCAGGAGGTCACAGTCACCAGGACATGGTTCCGATGCCACAAAAATGTAATGATTGACCATGAACGGTCAAGATAAAATCCTACCTCCTGAACACACTTTTCAATAACAGCACCACCGCAAACATTATAACCTCAACACGCTTCATCCATCATCTATCTATCCATTGATAGTCACACACCCTATATTATTGCATCCTGCACAGGCACATTTTAGACAAACATCACTCCTGTTCATCCACGTTAGGCACCTCAAACACATTTACAAGCATAACTGCAAATACACTAAGATTTCCCTTCCGGGGTATGACTGCACCAGTGGGATGTGACTGAAAAAGGGGAAGTATAACTATGAGGTCACTTCAGTTGAGGAGGCAGTCTGCTGGCATCAGGCAGAGAGTGGCAAATGGATACAGGCCACAGAAGTGACACCTTGCCTGGAACAATCTGATCAGCAATTGTCCCTCTAAGCTGGGCAGCGGTTTGGTCATAGTGCAATTGAGAAGTCCCTGTGCAAATCAGGCAAATCGTCACCCCTGTTGACTGTTTCAAACGAAAATGAAGGGCCTGCACACACAAATCAACAGTTTGCGCACAACAGAAGGTGGATGGAACGTTGAATGCCATTCCAGTTTATCTACATGTCCACAGCTATCCCTGATCATTAACCCCCATGCTCATCTCATCCACAAGCTCCATATGGTCACCGCACACACAACCTCCAATCATGGCCACACGATAAACTTTCCAACTTTATCGTTGCAGGTTCTCAGGATCATGTTGTCCCTCAATGTACCCACCAACTCCCACAAGAGAAACTGGAAGACGAGCCAGGACCACCTCTCTCCTTCCCTGGAGGAGGAGGAGGAGAATGATGGCAGTGTATGAATTGTTACCACTGTCACTGGCACCACCTGTAACTCAGAGGCTGGGGCCTGGATCCTCAACAAATCGGGATGATTTGTGAATCATTAAAGGAATGTAAACAAACATTGTGAAATTGACAGCAGAGATCGTGAGTTGTCAATTAAACAATGTCTTCTCTGGGACTGGCACCATTATGTATGCTTAGCCAATATCCCCTCCCATCCCTCTTTGAGGCCAACAGATACAAAAGGAAGGATTCCCATCACTAATCATTCCCTTTTTCCTGATATTTCCTGTAAAATTTCTAATACAGGAGGCATGCAGCTCTCTTCTTAGGTGAGGTCCCCAGAGAATTTCCTGGTAAAATGTTGAATGTTTTTTGAGTGTTGACAAAGTGTATCAGCAAGTCTCCCAATGTTTCTCAAAAGTTCTTCAAAAACAGCCTATTTCCAGCAGCAAGTGAACAGTGGGAGTAGAGCATGGGGAGAAAGGGCTGCATCCCAGAGGCAAGGTGAGAGTGACTGCCCTTGGCATCAAGACACTATTTGACTGTGGGTGGCATTAAGGAGCCCTGAAGTCAACGGGAATCAGGGGTAAACAATCTGTCACCTGGAGTCGAAGCACAATGGGTGATCACTGTGGTTTCTGGAGGTCAATCATCTCAGCCCAGGACAACACACAGGAGTTGCTCAGGATATCGTCCTTGGCCCAATATTTGCTCAGACAAGGCTTCTGTAGTTGTGGGAGAAGAACTCGCAAAAACTTAAAGCAAACAACAATGCAACGGAGATGCATCAGGTTTTTCATTTAACCTTGCTGAATTAAGATACTTACTGAAATATATTGTGCTGAAGGAGAATAGAATTTGTATGAGTGAATAACACCATTGTTCAATCGTCTGAAAAGAAATTGGAACACAGACTCTGCAGCCATTATATGCAGTTAATTAACATTTTTTATTAACTGCGTTGGCCATAAATAGAGGGTGATAGGACAGACACAAATTAATAAAAACTTTGAAAGACGTTTTAATACCAGATTCAGAACTTTACTTGAGGATGAATTTAGTCAGGAAAACAGCTCGAGATACCGAAAGGAAAGGATGACGTTCTAATGAATGATCAAGATCAGAAAGTACATGCAAAGTTATGGTGGCACAGTGGTTAGCATTGCTGCCTCACGGCAGCAGGGACCTGGGATTTGATTCCCAGTTTGGGTCACTGTCTGTGCAGAGTCTGCACGTTCTCCCCGTGTCTCCGTGGGTTTCCTCCCATAGACTGAAAGACGTGCTGGTTGGATGCAGTGGCCATGTTAAACGCTCCCTCAATGTACCCAAACAGGTGCTGGAATGTGGCAACTAAGTAACTTCATTGCAATATTAATCTAAGTCGACTTGTGAAACTAATAAACAAACTTAAAGTTAAGGGGCTAATGGCAGGTGAATAACATTAAAGGTGGATTAAAGGTTTAATGAATACCACTTCAACAACACTCCAGAATCTCAACAACATTCAAAACATTAGCAGCAAGCTCCATCACTGTGTCACCCACCACCTTGAACATTCACTCCCTCTGCCACTGGTGTGGAATGACAGCAGTGTGTGCTGCCTGTAAGATGCATTGCAGTAACTTGCCAAGGCTCTCTGAACAGCACCTTCCAAACCTGCAACCTTTACTACCTGGAAGGACAAAGGCAGCAGCTCCCTGAGAACACCACCGCCAGCAAGTTCTCCTCCAAGCCACACCTCTCAAATTAAAATGATATTGCCATTCCTTTCCTGTCACAGGGGTTAAAATCCTGAAGCTCCCTTCCTAACAGCACTGTGGGCCTATTGACAGAATATGGACTGCAACGTTCCGAGAAGGTGGCTCTCCACTATCTTCTCAAAGGCAATTAGCAATGGCCAATAAATACTGCCCTTCACTGTGACACACACATCCCAAGAATGTTTTTTTCAGTGTTTGTATTCCTCACGAATGATTTCTTTACTTCTGTTCAGCTGGTCAGTCCGAAGAGCGGTCATTAATTGCAGCACCAACCAGCAAGATGTAAAGTTTCTTTAATGATTACTGACAATCACTTTAATTAATGATCTGAGCCTTAATCATCCTTGAGTGGTTGTTTTTGGTGGATGCTTCATCTCTATTATCAAGATGGCATCTTGGTTCCAATCCTTAAGATGAAAAGCAAAGTTTTAGTTGTTCACAATGACACGATCACTTTGTATCGATAGTATTGTCTGTTGTGCAGATTGCATTACATTTGAGTGATGGGGTTCTCGACCAATGTCAGTATCACCTGGGCCAGAAAGGGGATTGATCTAATTATGGTAACTGGTTTTCTAATCACCGTTAATGTAACCTTATTTTTCTGTGGTCCCCAAACTTGTTTTTCTCACTTTCTCTCTCCAACTCTAATTAATGAAACCATTTATTCCAATTTCATTTGCTCAATTCCTTACTTCTTGGACTCTGATCATCCGAGACCAATCTTCCAGCTGTATTTGTTCATGTCCTTGCACTCCCTTGGATCCTAGCCCCAGTCCATTACAACTTAAAGCAAATAATTTATGGGGCATTAGTAATAGTTTCATGTTCCTCTGTATATTTGACACAAATAAATATTCACAGACTGCTTAAATATATTAATTTATATTATATAGTGGCACAGAAGTGACATGCCAAGTTTCGATTTCAAGGTATCTACAAACAACGAGAGCGGTGACCAGTCGCTGCAGTGCTCCAGTGCTGACGAACAGTCATATTTGACTCAAAACATTAACTTCTCTCTCTCTTCACAGACGTTGCTAGACCTGTGGCATATTTCTAGCACTTGCTACTTTTATTTGCAATATTACAGGTGTAAAGTGTCGAAAATTAAAGTGGTGTGACACAATTAAATGTTATAAAGATCACTGATGGAGTCTTGGCAATTATGTACTACAAAATTAAAGCGTGATAGCAAGCTAACACACAAGAGTCACCTGGAGGATACTCACAATATATGGAAGAAAGGCTGGAAGAAATATCATTGTTTAAGAAAAGAATTAAAGCAAATGCATTAGCCTGTGTTTACATGGAGAAAGTCTATATTTAAGGGAGTCGTGAATTTTTGATCCCATTCCCTTCCAATTTGGCACTTTTTTCTCCTCTTCTGGATGCTATTAATAAGCAATTTTGTTTGGAAGGGTCATTTTCATAAATAATAAAATTACAACACAACCAATTTCCAGCAGGTTTGTTCTTTAGTTTATTTAGGGTTTGGTGGAATGAGTGCAGCACAGGACGAGACCATCTGGCAAATCAAGTTCGTGTCAGCTCTCCGCAGAACCGGTGAACAGGTTATTCAGCTGTGGGGTCCCAACAGCCAAACCTACGCTGTTGTCACTGAACAGGCAAATCAGGGATTGCTGGATAACCATCAGGAACAGAAAATGGGCTCATTTTACTTTCCCTGATTCAATTGCACTGACAACTCAGAGCTCTTACCGAGCTTGGGGTCAGCAACTCAGCACAGACTATGCATTGAGCCTCAGCCTTCACTGGTACGCATGACTCAGCATTGCACTGTGTATTCCAACTAAGCCATCACAAAATCATTACAGTGCAGAAGGAGGCCATTTGATCCATCGAGTCTGCATCAATTTTCTGAAAGAGCATCTGACCCAAGTCCTATCCCTGGAACCCAATGTATTTACCCCACAAATCCCCCGAACCTACACATCTTGGGACACCAAAGGGCAATTCAGTATGGCCAATTAACCCAACCCACACATCTTTGGACTGTGGGAAGAAACCACAGCACCCAGAGCAAATCCACACAGGCAAGGCAAGAACCTGCAAAACCAAACAATCACTCTTACAATTACAGTTGCTCTTTTATGCTCCCAATTTAACTGGACGTGGATCTTCTGGGGGTAACATCTCAAAGTTTTAAGAAGAACTGACAACTCAATCATATCTGCCTGTGCTAGGAAGATCAGAGTTAGGGACAAAGCAAGGTTTCTTTACTATGTACAATCTCCTATCAATAAGCATGAAAAAGTGCATTAACAATTCTGCCTGCATAAGGAAATTAGATTTAGAAGGCATCCACGTACACATTCACAATCCAAACTGAACAAACTAATGGGGAGGTTCATGCTGTTTACAGAGACGGGGGTGGAAACCATTATCACTGAACTTGCTCTGGGGAGTTGTTCACTTGTTTTTCTCAACACTAAAGATCAAAAAATCGTTATCTGTCCACAGTTTTATTCAGTTGATATCTGCCTGGACTTCCTGTTGAGGGAAGTTACCTCCAAAAGAGAGAGTGTGACATGTTCAACAAAGAATCACCCCTGATGACATCTTCTCATTAGGCAGTGAAGACAAGGAACAGAATTGGAACTCGCAACGTTCCAAATTTTCTGGCACTTTACCATTTATTTCGGGACCATTGGTGCAGTGATTTTATTGAACTAACGTTGCTCCATCGTGAGCTCAACAGTAAAGAAAACAGTGTGAATAATCCCACACCCAATTTGTACTGAAAAAATTAATCCCCGTGAGCAAGCCACAGGGCTGGTTCTGTAATTTCTCAACACTGTTTCCAAAATAAATAGTTTGTCCTTTTTAAAAGATAAAGAAATAAAATGCAAAAAAAAAAATTGGATGTAGACAACCCATTCACTGGTTTAATCAAAATAATAGTTATTTCTTGAAAACTGGCAAAACAATTCCAATTGGAGTTTATCTTATCAAATGAGAGTTCTCTTGGACTCCTGATCAGGCGAATGAAAAGTTACAAAGACAAGTTACTGCAATGGTTGAAATCTGAATAAAAATGCTGGAAATACATTTTGCAGATTCCCCTTCCACAATGTTCCTTCAGCTGATGTGTGTTCGTAGCATATGTTGCTCATATTTAATGAAAAAAGGTAATTGCAAAACGGCATGTTTAATGGAGCTGCTTACCTGGATTCTCCTGGATCTTACAACAAAAGTCGCACATAAATATTGGAATTTAGTAAGCAAAGCACCAAAAAGACTCACTTGGGCCAGAACTTTACGGCCTTGCACTCTGGTGGGATCTTTTGGTCCTGCCAATGGCGTGCTCCCACCATGGGTTTCAATGTGGCAAGGGGTGCCTTCAACTGAAAACCCTGTTGACAATGGCAAGGCCAGAAGAATCCGCCATCAGCCAAAATGAACTGCCTCCCACCACACCTACCCCAATAATTCCCCCTAACCTACACAACTTGGGACACTAAAAGGCAACTTAACATGGCCAATCAATCAAACCTGCAGATCTTTGGACTGAGGGGGGAAACTGGAGGATGCCTCGGTAAGCACAGTAAGAAGTCTCACAACACCAGGTTGAAGTCCAACCGGTTTATTTGCAGGAATCCCACAGGCTTTCGGAAACAGCGTTCCTTCGTCAGGTGTGTGGAAGGATGCCGAGGTAGACAGAGCAACAAAGTGCAAACTCAACACAGACAGTGATTCAAGGTCGATATTAAGCCACAACATTGTTATCCAGGTATTCAGTTGCTGAATACTGTCTTCTGTTCCTACACGTATGCTCATTAAACGTGGAAGTGGATCTTGTGATGCTAATTTCCCATTAGCTGAAACATGCAGTGGGTTGGGTGGTAAATCCCTCCCTTGATGTATTAACTCACATCTTGATGTGCATTCTCTGCAAACTACTGACAATACAAAACTCATGCTGTGTTGGCAGTCAGGAGGAAAAAGGTGGCCTGGTGGCACAATGGTTAGCGTTGTTGCCTCACAGCACCGGGGAGCTGGTTTCAATTCCTGGCTTAGTTCACCATCTGCATGAGTTTGCACTTTCTTCCCGTGTCGACATGGGTTTCCTCCGAGTACTCTGGTTTCGTCCTACAGTCAGAAAGATGGGCTGGTTAGGTGCATTGGCCATGATAAATGCTCCCTCAGTGTAGCTGAATGGGCACTGGAGTGTGGCAACTAATGGATTTTCATAATAACTTCACTGCAGTGTTAACGTAAGCCTAATTGTGATACTAACAAATTATAAACAAACACTTGATTTTATGTGATAAATACACTCTGACCTCTCCTGATGGTTATTTAGAAGTTGCCTTCTGCTTCATGGCATGCTTTTGTCACGGTGCAGGACTCAGCACTGTGGCAAGTTAAGAAAAACTACAGAAGCCAAGGAAAATGTACTCCAGTATTGATGCTGCTATTAAGTAGATATGATTCAAGTAAACGGGCGACAGTAACACATGGTAAAGACAGCAGTGTTCCCTGTTAAGAATGTCATCTTCCCACCTCAAAATTTCAGACATTTAACCTGGACAGAAGAAGAATTTCTACCTAGAATTCTAACAATTTAAAGTATTGGAGAGAATTTAATAACTGTAAATCAAATGAATCCAGGCACTCCTGAGCCCCAAGATAAAATCCAAATACTGTAGATGCTGGAATCTGAAACAAAAACAGAAAATGCTGGATAATCTCAGCAAGTCTGACGGCATCTGTGGGGAAACAATCGATGCAACGTTTTGAGTCGCGATAACTTAAGTCTAGATGGCAGCACCGAGGAAGGGTTATCATCTAGACTCAAAACGTTGGCTCTGTTCTCTCCCCACAAATGCTGTCAGACCTGCTGAGATTTTCCAGCATTTTCTCTTTTACCACTGAAAGAACGGTGCACACCAAAATCTACACTTATATTGATGAGAAAAACAAATTATTTTTCAAGCTACATTTCACATTATTAAGGTGTGATATAAAATTTAATACACTATCAAAACAAGAGAGCATTCTTTGATGGCAATTGATTTTTGTGGCAATTTATTGGAACTGAGGTGAATCTAAACTCCTTTTTGGAAACAGCTTGAAGCACTCTCTGAAATGCAAAACCGAGGCTGGCACCCTAGCGCATTACTGTGATAGGGACTACTGTGGATGTGAAAGATTCCAAGGCACAATTTTAAAGACAATCAGAGGAGTTCTCTGTTCTATCCTGGCCAACATTTATCCCTCAACCAATGTCACTAAAAGAACGATCTGCTGATAATCACATTAGCTTCTTGGTAGTATAAAACTTGAGAATTACTGTAAAAAGAAACATGCTGTTGAAGCTTTACATCTTGCACTCATCAGGACAGATTCACAAGAACATCAAATCTCAAAGGGATTATTCAGTGTAACATTAAAATACGACGATACTGAAAAAGTGAAAACAAAAACAGAAAATTCTCGGAAAGCTCAGCATGTCTGGCAAAGCATAGAACATAGAACATAGAACATTACAGCGCAGAACAGGCCCTTCGGCCCACGATGTTGCGCCGACCAGCTTTTTAAAAAAAAAACAACACTAACCCACTAATCTAAACCAATCCCATTTCGTCCATAAACCTATCCACAGATCTCTTAAACGCCCCCAAACTAGGCGCATTTACAACTGCAGCTGGCAGGGCATTCCAGTCCCTCACCACCCTCTGGGTAAAGAACCTACCCCTGACATCAGTCCTATAACTACCCCCCCTTAATTTAAAGCCGTGCCCCCTCGTGCTAGCTTTCTCCATCCTAGGCAAAAGGCTATCACTATCTACCCTGTCTAAACCTCTAATCATCTTATATGTTTCAATAAGGTCCCCTCTTAGCCGCCTTCTTTCCAGCGAAAAACAACCCCAAATCTCTCAGTCTCTCCTCATAGGATCTCCCCTCCATACCAGGCAACATCCTGGTAAACCTCCTCTGCACCCTCTCCAAAGCCTCTACATCCTTCCTGTAATGTGGGGACCAGAACTGCACACAGTACTCCAAGTGCGGCCGCACCAGAGTTGTGTACAGTTGCATCATGACGCTGCGACTCCTAAATTCAATCCCCCTACCAATAAACGCCAAGACACCATATGCCTTCTTAACAACCTTATCTACTTGATTCCCAACTTTCAGGGATCTATGTACACATACACCTAGATCCCTCTGCTCCTCCACACTATTCAAAGTCCTCCCGTTAGCCCTATACTCAACATATCTGTTATTCCTACCGAAATGAATTACCTCACACTTCTCCACATTAAACTCCATCCGCCACCTCTCAGCCCAGCTCTGCAACCTTTCTAAGTCACCCTGCAAACTATGACACCCTTCCTCACAATCTACCACACCTCCGACTTTGGTGTCATCAGCAAACTTACTAATCCACCCAACTATACCCTCATCCAGATCATTAATAAAAATTACAAACAGCAGTGGCCCCAAAACAGATCCCTGAGGCACACCACTCGTAACTGAACTCCATGACGAATATTTACCATCAACCACCACCTTCTGTCTCCTATCTGCTAGCCAATTCCTGATCCAATTACCTAGATCACCCCCAATCCCATACATCTGCATTTTCTGCAGAAGCCTACCATGGTGAACCTTATCAAACGCCTTACTAAAATCCATATACACCACGTCAACTGCCTTACCCCTATCCACCTCTTTGGCCACTTTCTCAAAGAACTCGATAAGGTTAGTAAGGCACGACCTACCCACTACAAAACCATGCTGACTGTCTCTAATCAATTCATTACTCTCCAAATAACTATAAATCCTGTCTCTAATAATCCTTTCCAAAACCTTACCCACCACAGAAGTAAGACTCACCGGTCTATAATTCCCAGGGAAGTCTCTTCTCCCCTTCTTAAACAATGGGACAACATTTGCTGTCCTCCAATCTTCCGGTACTATACCAGAGACCAACGACGACCTGAAGATCAGAGCCAAAGGCTCCGCAATCACCTCTCTTGCCTCCCAGAGAATCCTAGGGTAAATCCCATCCGGACCAGGGGACTTGTCTATTTTCAAACCCTCTAAAATATCCAGCACATCCCCCGTATCAACTGCAATACTATCTATTTTACACCCCTGCACCCCAGTGTCCTCCTCAGCTACATTCATGTCCCCTTGCGTGAACACCGAAGAGAAATATTGGTTCAACGCCTCTCCAATCTCCTCCGGTTCCACAAACAACTTCCCTCTACTGTCAGTAACTGGCCCTAATCTTGCCCTAACCAACCTTCTGTTCTTGACATACCTGTAAAACGCCTTAGGATTCTCCTTAATCCTATCAGCCAAAGTCATCTCATGTCCTCTTTTAGCCCTTCTTAACTCCCTCTTCAACTCCCTCCTAGCCAATCTAAAACTTTCTAATGCACTACCTGAGCCCTCAAGCCTCATCCGAACATAAGCCTCCTTTTTCTTCCTAACCAACGAATCAACTTTTTTAGTGCACCACGGTTCCCTGGGCCTACCAAATCCTCCTTGCCTGACAGGGATATACTTATCACAGACCCGCAGTAGCTGCTCCTTGAAAAATCTCCACATCTCGGACGTTCCCAGTCCCTGTAATCTCCTAGTCCAACCAATGCTTCCTAATTCTCTCCTAATAGCCTCATAATTACCCCTCCCCCAGCTGAAACTACTGACCCGAGGTTCATGCCTATCCCTTTCCATCATTAAGGTGAACGTAACCGAATTGTGGTCACTATCCCCAGAATGCACACCAACTTCCAAGTCTAGCACCTGGTCTGGCTCATTTCCCAGCACCAAATCCAATATAGCCTCACCTCTAGTCGGCCTATCTACATACTGAGTCAAAAAACCTTCCTGCACACTTTGAACAAAAACTGACCCCTCTAACGAGCTAGAGCTATAGCAATTCCAATCAACATGAGTAAAGTTAAAGTTATGTGGGGAGAGACACAAAGTTAGTGTTTTGAGTCCATATGCAACATAAATTGTTGTCCCGTCTGAGATTTGGCCATCATATTGCTGTGTGGGGGATCTTGCTGCATGGAAATCAGCTGCCAAATTTTCGACATTACGATACTGCACTTCAAAAGTACTTCATTCGTTGTAAAGGTCTTTGGGACAGCTTGCGGTCACAAGAAGTGCAATATGAATACAATCCTTTCTTTCTTTGCACTTGCAGCAAAAAACTGACAGGACGCCTGACAGAATTGGCATCTGCTCGAGTTGTGCGTGATGAAGCCTAAAATCCTCCTTCTAGCCCTTCTCAGGCAATCTCAGAAAATTCGACTTCATTACGCTTGGACCTACTTCTCTAATACTTGCTTAAAAATCTAGCATATTTGTCTGTTTTACAACAATAATGTAATTGTAGTCAACCGCACGGAACTGAGATGAGAGGAATAATGCTAGTTTCTGTACAACAGCCAAAGGCAGCTTTGTTAATATAGTTACATTTAATACTTCATCCCAGTTAAGAGGATTTTCAATGGTGTAACTAGTTACATCTGGAGAGAGATGAGAGAGCTTACAGGACGCAACTGAGGCTACGGAGGCACCCTCTTGAATTGTAATAATCCCTATTAAATTGAAACAAAGTAACATTTAAGTGATTTAAATTTAATTAAAATCCTTTCTCCGATTGCATAAACTAATTAATGGTGAGCACCAAAATGCTCAGTTTGTTCCAATTATGAAAAAAAGCTTTCATAACCCAATTAGCTCATTTATTCAAAGCACAATAATTCCGTGGTCCATGTTAGAATTCAATCCAGCCTGACGATACCCAATCCTCTTCTTCACCTCACAGCAGTGAAAAGCTGCTCATCCTAAATTAGCGACTGCTTTAGGAGGAAAATGAAATAGCCACACTAATGCTTTGGGGATGTCTGTCTGCAAGTGGGGCTGCCACACGTTGCTGGCATACAGACACTGGTCGTCATGACATTGAGATGCCGGCGTTGGACTGGGGTCAGCACATTAAGAAGTCTCACAACACCAGGTTAAAGTCCAACCAGCTTATTTGATAGCAAACCCACTCGAACTCTCCACACACCTGACGAAGGGGCAAACCCCGAAAGCTTGGGTTCACTATCAGATAAACTGGTTGGACTTTAGCCTGGTGTCGTGAGACTTCATACAGACACTGGGCCAGATTTTCATGGCCCAAAGTGGGCCAGACCAAAGGCAGGCGGCATGAAAAATGGCACCGACAGACAGCGCTGCAACTTGCCACGTTCCATTCCCGGCACTGGCGATATTTGTAAGGGTGGAATGGAGGAGGATTGGCCAATAAACTTGCCCCATCCATCAATAGGCCAATTGTGATCGTTAAGAAGTTCGTCAAGAACTCATCTTCTGCACTGTTGTAATTCTCCAAGGGTGAGGCAGCTTTCTACTGTGGAGTCGCTTAATGTAGGAAAGCAAGGGTTCACTGCAAGCGTATGCGAGATGATGAAATTGTGAGTGGCACCAAAGAAAATATTCATGATGGCTTCCATCCTATTATATAGAAGTTTATCATCGAGAAAAGCCGGCCACCCTAGCCTATCCTTCATAGAGAATCCCAACAGTGCAGGAGGAAACCATTCAGTCCATCAAGTCTGCTCCAACCACAATCCCACCCAGGCCCTATTACTGTAACCCCACATATTTACCCTGTTATCACCTGACACGAGGGCCAATTTAACATGGCTAATCAACCTAATTCACACATGTTTGGACTGTGGGAGGAAACCGGAGCACCTGGAAACCTACACAGGCATGGGGAGAATGTGCAAACTCCACACAGACAGTGAACCAAAGCAGGAATTGAACCCGGGTCCCTAGAACAAAAAGGCAGCAGTGCTGACCACTGTGCCACCTATGTCTTATTTCAGGCCTCCTGCTCCCCTGAAATGTGGAAAATTTTAACTTTGCCAACTTTTGTCCTAAAATGTTAATGTGTAAAAGGCAGCTCCAGTGAGTGAGTCACAACATGACCTGCTTTTTCATGGAATTGATCCGGCTTCCCGATTCTCACCTTCTCTGGGACAAGATAACTCACAGACACTTTAGATTGAATTGTCCTCCATGTTCCTGGCTTTTATTGGGAGTGTTGTGTGCATGTGTGTGCGTGCATGTGGTGTCAGAGGTGGGAGAGACTGATGACATGTCCCTGGGAATGTTTCTTTCCATCTGCACAATCCATCATTGCTACCCATGACTGCCAGGAGGGAAGAGATGCTAGATTGTGGACAGTGCCTGTACCTTTACAGGTCCCCTATGGATCGACTGAGTTTTTCAGCAGCTCCCTCTTCTTCCTTTTCTGCCCCCAGCCCATCCCTGTTGAAGACCTCATTCTCAGCTGGATGTGGGATATCTCTTGAATCCTTAGGGTTTGGTGGCCCTTAATCTTCTTCTCTTCTGGTCTCATTGCACAGCTGGCCGAATGGCCCACCTCTGCAGGATAGTGGTAGCTGAGACTCTTGCTGAGGGAACACATCCCACTGCCCCACCTCACCTTATGAGATTTTAAGTCTTGCAGTCCAAACAAGGTGAGAATTGGGGGTCACAATGGAAGGTGGAAGTTCTGCCTTCCCAGGACATCACTGCGAGAAATAAAATCCTAGCCAGTGTGTCCCAAAATGAGAAAGGAGTATTTAGATTCTTAGACTAACATTTGTCACCTTGAAGAGCACTAAAGGCAGGGAAAAAAAATCCAATTTTTGATTACAAGATACATTTGATGCTCTATTATTTCCATCTTAATACAAGAGCTGATATTTCTCAGGACCTGCATTCTATTAATACCCAATGGCTGTCCATACCTTCTGATGTTGACCAACTCACTGGAACTGAAAGAATTTACATTTCTTAACCTCACAATATGCCAAAATTGCTTCGCTATTAATGGAATACTTGTATAGTCAATGGTGTAATGAAGGGAAATATCACAGCCAATTTGACAGTCATGAGATAAATCACCAGGTAATCTGCTTTTGGTAATGTTGCTTAAATGGATAAATGTTGTCCAGGATACCAGGGGAACTCCTTTGATCTTTTTTGAATAATAACATGGCATATTTAATGTTTACAGATTATAGCAAAGATGGAATCTCCAACAGTCCCACAACTTGGTCATGCAGGCAGGATGGGGTGGGGGGGGTGGGGTACGGTGTGCTCTACCACAAAGTCAAGGTTAAAATTTACTCATTGGGTGGTCATGTGTCCATTCGTTGTACAAATAGATCACCATACCAATAATCACGGAGGATCCTTTATATATCAAACCGTCAACTCAACTGTCCTTCAGGAACAAAGACTTGTTATTTGAGCTGTCAGTGTTCATAATAACTATAATGTTCGGCCTCAATGGCTGATGTAACAGCATGTAATAAAATGTGTTGCAACATTTCTAAGGATAAATCAGTAACGTTTGTCTGAACATTTTATCGGACCTGTGTTAGGTGCTGGTTATTTTCAATGCTGCCTTCCATTTATAGAAAAATGTACATTCTTCAGTTACCAATAAAACCTATTGCTGCTTTCTCTCAGATCACCAGACATTAATGTTGCTTCTGGTCTTCTCGCCACTGTATTTCTATTACATTTTGGACGTAATTTCAGTGAAAATGTTTCCATGTATAAGCAACTAAAAATATACAGTGAAAAATATAGAAATAAATCATTTTAATCCAAGGATTATATTTCCATGAGGTGCAAGAAGAAACAGTAAATGCATAATATTTAGCAAAAATAGATCGTGAATTTGATAGAGGATAGTGGTCCTAAATCCTTGAGTTCTGGATCCAAGTTCAGCCCAAAATGAGGGATAGCAATTTATTCTGTATTTTCGTTATGAAGTTTCTGAGATTAGTTTTGGTATTAAGAGGAGGATATTAAAAATGAAATGCAACTCAGGATTAAGATTCTGATCGTAGGCAGAGGATGAATGTGCCAATGCAATGAACCAAATCGTCAATTGATGCTTCTCACGCACCAGACCAGCTTGAGGCAACAGGAGTCATTAATTCTTCCTGTGCAATATCCAAACTCATTATTCCAGGGGAGACTGCATCGTTTGAGAACTGTGGGAGGAGGAGCAATTCTCAGGACCAATCCCCAAGCGTGAACATGGTCAGAGATCTACCCAAATCAGATTGACTGCTTGTAACAGCAAGCACGGAAAAATTGAGTCTGAATCTAACTCAGCAATATCCTGACTTTGCGATACATGATGTTGACTTCATGTGCCTGAAATAGTAAAAATTCTTAGAAAAGCTGTAAAAAAAAACAGTTTCTAACTCTGGCCAAAAGTAACCTAGAAATTGTTAACTTGGGAAGCACAGTGGTTAGCACTGCTGTCTCACAGTACCAGGGATCAGGGTTCATTTCCAGCTTCAGGTGACTGTCTGGAGTTTGCACACTGCCTAGGTTTCCTCCGGGTGCTCCAGTTCCCTCCACAATCCAAAGATGAGCGGGTTAGGTTGATTGACCATGATAAATTGTCCCTTGGTGTCAGAGGGATGATGTGGGTATGCCGGCGTTGGACTGGCGTAAACACAGTAAAAAGTCTGACAACACCAGGTTTTAGTCCAACCTATTTATTTGATAATATACTCACAAGCTTTCGAGGGACACCCTCTTCGTCAGGTGAATGGAGAGTTCTGGCTCTCTCCATTCACCTGACGAAGAGGGTGTCCCTCGAAAGCTTGTGAGTATATTATCAAATAAATAGGTTGGACTAAAACCTGGTGTTGTCAGACTTTTTACTGTGTCAGAGGGATGAGCAGGGTAAATACATGGGGTTACAGGGATCGGGCCTGGGTGGGATTTTTGTCAATGCAGGGCCAAATGGCCTCCTTCTGCATTATCGAGGTGCTATGATTTGTTCAATAATTTTTCAAATTTAACAATCCTCTGAAATTAACCTTTGGAAAAGCAACCAATGATGTGAAGCTAAACTGATCCATGTTTCAAATTGGGCCTGAAACACTAGTCGCGATTTTATGAAGCAGTGGTGGGTTCATCCTCATTGTGGAATAAGAGGGGCTTCTCTATACTGGCCGTTTCCGGGAGCCCTGATTGCATTTTACATTCATCAGATAGCTAATGAGCCGCAATTGGAGCCTTTGCTTATTTCCGAGATGAGTACCTACTCTCATGAGCGGCTGGCCATTTGGAGGGCTGGCAGCTCTTCAATCTCAGCGGGACCACCATCACGATGGCCAGTCCTGGGACCACACAAAGCTCAAAGCAGCAGCACAGTCCAGCCCTTGCTCAAAGGGAAGTGGGGTCAGATTCACAGAGAGCAGTCAGTCAAGTCCCAGCAAGCAAGGAGCGTGGTTGGCAAAGGCAGGGAATTTTTGCCACAGAAGTGGCGACTGCCACCAGTTTATGCACCACAAAATTCCTGACTCCCTCACGGTGAGGCTATCAGGATTTAACGGATGGTTCAGTGTCAGTGGAGGCAGGATGAGGCTCTTAGCTAACCTGTAATTAGTTACTTAAGTGCCTCAATTAACCTCTGAACTGATAAAAGACCAATGGTGGCAGGAAGGTGGTGAGAATGCCACATTCCCAACCCCCACCCACCCACCCAAATTCTGTCTGGTGCCCCCACCGTCCATCCTGCCCAGAGAGGTTCCATAAAATCCCGGCCACTGTTCCATTCTGTTTAATACAGATGTTCAAATTATAAAATACATATACAAGTCTAAATTTAAGGAGCAGGTACTGGAGACACTCAAATTGACTCAATTCTGGGGATTGGGAACAGGGCCAAATCAATTCACAGCTCCACACGTTACGAGAGACTGGAATCATACGCACTGTAAAATTTGGATTGGTAAAATTTGGATTGTAAGGCAATTGTGGTAGAATTGCAGTCCCGGCCGTTGAAACTACACATGGGCTCAGGAACCTCATGAACCTCAGGGTCCTGATGCTAATGGGAAAATTCAGCCATGTCTCCAAAGCATTGAACCCCAAACTTCACACATTTCCATTGTCTCCTGAGCTCAGCTTGACATTTCTTCCAAGCACTGACTTCACTGAAAATCATGGAGCTTTGAGGATTACATGGAGTGCAAAATTGCACCTTGTAAAGGTCAAATTTTGGAGAAAAACTCATCTTTCAAGTTGAAATTAGATACAAATAAAGTACAAATCTTCAGGATCTCTGTTTTATCTAATCAGGAAAAAAATATTGAAAATCAAAAACCAAAATAGGCAATGCTCGTAAAAGCTGTGATAATGAGAAAAGACAAATTAAACATGGTGCGCACTGTAGATCAGAGTCGGACCTTATTTCTGCACCCAAATGTTTAACCATTTTTCATACAAGGATTGCCATATTTCGCATTTCCAGCATTTTCTGATTTTATGTATAATATTCTGTATAACATACCAACATTCTAAAATATAATTTTGTCTGAGAAAAATCACAGGTGATCAATTAGCTTTTTAAAATGATACAAAGATAAAAGCAATGTTATGTTCCATTTGCTGAAAGTTAACAGATTAATTACACAAAGTAGTGTAAAATCCAATATTCATTCACTGCAAAGGATCAATGCAGACCTTAGACAATGATGAAGCAGTTACTTCATATTCACTTCAATTCTAAAGCACTTACAAAATGTGTTCTCAAGTGTAACCTAATCAACTAGATGCTATCATCCCTTGCCAGTTTACTTTCATCATCCTGGAATTCCACTGTATGCCATGTCTCCTTCATTAAGGTCAAACAAAGTTTTCCCAAAATTACTCTACATCAGGTGCAGCAACACACTCAGCTTGCAAATCGGCCCTGAAAGAATGTTTCTATTTTAATGTGTGACGAGGAAAACTTCATTCACTTGTGATCACACAAAACAATTGCCTTTGGCAAGAAAAATCAACAAGAATGCAAAGTAAAGATGAACATTGGGAGTTTAATTTTATTGAGAAGAACTACAAGATAAGAGATGTAATTAACTACATGCCAAACGTTACACTGAACTCAAAGATACCTCAAGCTGGTCGCGGTCACACTGACTGTTGCAGTTTTAGTAGTTGTAAGGTAATTAGAAGCTGGAATCAAGCAATTTGGGTGAGAAAGGTGAATGCGAAGGCTGACTGTGTAATGATTAATTTCTGAACTTTAGAGGATGACGAGGAATGCTGGAGCTGCAATAATGGTTGAAAAGAAGAAGGTCACACATTGCCCATGTTTTCATAAAATCTCCCATTAACATTGCTTCCACCCTGGCCTGTCATCTGTGTCGATTTGCTTAACAACTGCTTTGCTTCCACCAGGTCGTGGTGTTTTCTAACCATCACTGTTCTGTTTGATAAAACAGTAAACTTGGTGGACACGAACCTAAAGACCACAGCACCCTTAAGAGGAAGTGGACGATTGTCCACCGTGTGAGCTAGAATAACATCACACAAAGACAGAAAATGCTGGCAACCTTAGCAGGTCTGACAGCATCTGTGCAGAGAGAATAGGGTCAAAATTTAGAGTCTGGATGACACTACCCTTTTCGTTTTGTACCTCAATGCTTCAGTCATTCCAGAATCATTTCGAATGAAAGAATCATACAAGACTTTGTTTTCTGCAGCATTATCTCCTATTTTTTCTAATCTCCTTAAAGTTAATAATTAAAGTTTATTTATTTGTCACAAGTAAGGCTCACTTGAACATTGCAAAGAAGTTACTCTCAAATTCCCCTCGTCACCACACTCCAGTGCCTATTCAGGTCAATACACCTAATCAGTATGTCTTTCAGAGTGTGGGAGGAAACCCCAGCACCCGGGGAAAATGTGCAAGTTCCACACGGGCAGTGACCCACACCGGGAATCAAACACAGGTCCCTGGCACTGTGAGGCAGCAGTGCTAACCACTGTGCCTTCTCCAGTACTGTCAAATCTAGGGTGGCACAATAGCATCGTGGTTAGCACTGCTGCCTCAAGGCACTAAGAACTCGGGTTTGATTCCAGCCTTGGGTGACCGTCTGTGTGGAGTTTGCAAGTTCTCCCCATGTCTGCATGGGTTTCCTCCAGGTGCTCCAGTTCCCTCCCACAATCCAAAGATGCGCAGGGTTGGGTGGACTGGCCATATTAAATTGCCCTTTAGTGTCCCAGAATGTGTAGGTTAGATGGTAAATGTGTGGGTTGACAAGGTCGGCGCCTGGATGAGCTGCTCCGTCAGTGCAGACTCATTGGACCAAATCGTCTCCTTTTGCACTGCCGGGATTCAATGAAAATATCCGAGGCAAGGACCTAAGAAAATTGTGAAATACTTTGTTTCCAAAATCAGTGTTGTTCTTTCACCTACTATTTCCTCACTCAGGCCAAGTCCTCCTTGCTAACGGCCTCCTCCTATCCACACCCTGCAGTTTTTGCCTTCATTCATCTAAATCCTCATCCTTCCACCATTCAGGTCACTGTGCTCCTTCAAGACCTTGTTGACAGGAGTTTTGTTGACCTGACTTCCCCTCTTTGATGTTGTATGCTCAACCAGTGCTGCCTCTCGATCAAAACCAACCTCATAAACCCACTGCTCGGAATCCAGTGTTGAGTCCTTTATCTTCTCAAACTCCTGTTCTTTTGTTTCATTCACCCACAACCAGGTTATCACCCAGCACGTTCAACTCTCTCACCATTTCCTGTTTGAGTGCTCCACTCTGGTTCAATACCATCTACAACATGAATACTACCTGAGTCAAAAATGCAGTTGATTAGTCTGGCGCAGTAGCAGCTTCTCGGAATGTGGTGTCAGCTACAGATTTTGAAATTCTGTTTCTGATTCCCAAGTCTAAATCATGCATGTAAATTGTGAATAGCAGTGGTCCCAAGACATATTCATGTGGAACTCAACTGCCCATCTTAATTCATGACTGTATTACGGGGCACCACATTGAAAGCCTTTTGAAATTCCAGACAGGTTATATCCGTGCATATTCCCTTTGTTACCACCTTAAAAAATTCAAACAGTTTGGTCAAGTAAGATCTTCCCTTTTGGAATGCATGGCGACTATTCACAGTGTTTCTCATTGTGAAACAGTGGCACAGTAGTTGGCACTACTACCTCACAATGCCAGGGACTCAGGTTCAATTCTGGCCTCGGTGGACTGTCGGTGTGGAGTTTACACATTCTCCCTGTGTCTGCATGGGTTTCCTCTGGATGCTCTGGTTTCCTCCCACACTCCAAAGATGTGTGGGTTAGGTTGATAGGCCATGCTAAATTGTCTGTTAGTGTCAGGGGGATTAGCAGGGCAAATCCATGGGGTTTTGGAGATGGGACCTGGGAGGGATTGTGGTCGCTGCAGACTCTTGCGGTCAAAATGGTCTTCTTCTGCACTGTCAGAATTCCATGATTCTATTCCTGAAATTCTTCTATTCTCTTCTTTGGAAGGAATTCCATTATTTCTCTGACCACTGATAAGCTTGCTGATCTATAATTCTCGAAGCAAGTTCTGTCCTACTTCTTAACTATAAGAATCCCTTTGGATATTGACCAGTCAGCCAGCATTACATGTTGGTTGAGGGACAATACTGCACAGGATGCCAAGAGAACACCCTTGCTGTTCTTCAGAATAATACAGTAAGAAGTCTGACAACGCCAGGTTTAAGTCCAACCGATTTATTTGATAGTAAACTCACAAGTTTTCGAGGTTTACCTCTTGGTCAGGTAAGCTTGTGAGTTTACTATCAAATAAATGGGTTGGACTTAAACCTGGTGTTGTCAGACTTCTTACTGTGTTTACCCCAGTCCAATGCCAGCATCCCCTCTTCAGAATAATGCCATGAGATTTTATATCTTGGCTTAACATCTCATCCACAAGATTGCATCTCCAATGTTGGAACACTTCAGTATTGCACTCAAGTGTCAGGCTATATTTTGTACAGACACAGATACAAGAGTGCTACCAACAGAATCGCAATTTATGTGTCTCCAGCCTCTGCCCTCCAGTTCCAAAGAACCTGTTCTTTCATGATCAGTGACCCTGTTATGAGGACATGCAGATCCTGCTGCCCAAAATTTGCCACTCAGTTCTTCAAACTGGCTGCAAGTCACCTTGCTCGAATTGGCTGCTTTCTCGAGCGCTCTCAGGGTCAAAGTCACAGGGGAGAATTTCCTCATCCCGCCCACCACGAGAATCGTCGTGGGAGAGACACAGGCCACACAAAGGTCCATTGACCTTGGGGTGGGATTTTCTGGTCTTGCAGAAAGCGTGACCAGAAAATCCCACCCACAGAGTTTTACAGAGCCGTATAATCATAGATTTATACAGTTATACGGAGTCATATAGTTTACAGCACAAAGAGAGACTGTTCAGCACATTATGTCCGCACCAGCCACCAAGCACCTATCCGTTCTAATCCCATAGAACATTACAGTGCAGAACAGGCCCTTCGGCCCACGATGTTGCGCCGACCAGTTAAAAGACATTGACCCTCTAACCTAAACCAAACACTTTTCATCCATAAACCTATCCACTGATCTCTTAAACGCCCCCAAACTAGGCGCATTTACAACTGCAGCTGGCAGGGCATTCCAATCCCTCACCACCCTCTGGGTAAAGAACCTACCTCTGACATCCGTCCTATAACTACCACCCCTTAATTTAAAGCTATGCCCCGTCGTGCTAGCTTTCTCCATCCGAGGAAAAAGGCTATCACTGTCCACCCTATCTAAACCTCTAATCATCTTATATGTTTCAATAAGGTCCCCTCGTAGCTGCCTTCTTTCTAACAAAAACAACCTCAAATCCCTCAGTCTCTCCTCATAGGACCTCCCCTCCATACCAGGCAACATCCTGGTAAACCTCCTCTGCACCCTCTCCAAAGCCTCCACATCCTTCCTATAATGTGGGGACCAGAACTGCACACAATACTCCAAGTGCGGCCGCACCAGAGTTGTGTACAGTTGCAACATGACGCTGCGGTTCCTAAATTCAATCCCCCTACCAATAAACGCCAAGACACCGTATGCCTTCCTAACAACCCTATCTACTTGATTCCCAACTTTCAGGGATCTATGTACACGTACACCAAGATCCCTCTGTTCATCCACACTATTCAGAGTCCTACCGTTAGCCCTATACTCTACACATCCATTATTCCTGCCAAAGTGAATTACCTCACACTTTTCCGCATTAAACTCCATCCTCCACCTCTCGGCCCAGCTCTGCAACTTGTCCAAGTCTCCCTGTAGACTAAGACACCCTTCCTCACTATCTACCACACCTCCGACTTTGGTGTCATCAGCAAATTTACTAATCCACCCAACTATACCCTCATCCAGATCATTTCTAAAAATTACAAACAGCAGTGGCCCCAAAACAGATCCCTGAGGCACACCACTCGTAACTGAACTCCATGTCGAATACTTACCATCAACCACCACCCTCTGTCTCCTATCCGCCAGCCAATTCCTAATCCAATTTCCTATATCACCCTCAATCCCATACATCTGCAATTTCTGCAGAAGCCTTCCATGGTGAACCTTATCAAACGCCTTACTAAAGTCCATATATACCACGTCAACTGCCTTACCCCCATCCACCTCTTTGGTCACTTTCTCAAAAAACTCAATAAGGTGAGTAAGGCACGACCTACCCTCCACAAAACCATGCTGACTATCTCTAATCAATTCAGTACTCTCCAAATAACTATAAATCCTATCCCTAATAATTTTTTCTAAAACCTTGCCCACAACAGAAGTAAGACTCACCGGTCTATAATTCCCGGGGAAGTCTCTGTCCCCCTTCTTAAACAATGGGACAACATTCGCTGACCTCCAATCTTCTGGCACTATACTGGTGACCAACGACGACCTGAAGATCAGAGCCAGAGGCTCTGCAATTGCCTCCCTTGCCTCCCAGAGAATCCTAGGGTAAATCCCGTCCGGCCCAGGGGACTTATCTATTTTCAAACTCTCAAGAATAACTAGCACATCCTCCTTATCAACTGCAATACTGTCCAGTTTACAACCCTGTAACCCAGTGTTCTCCACAGCTACATTTATGTCCCCCTGCGTGAACACCGAAGAGAAATATTGGTTCAATGCCTCTCCAATCTCTTCCGGTTCCACACATAAATTCCCACTGCTGTCTCTAACTGGCCCTAATCTTGCCCTAACCAACCTTTTGTTCTTAACATATCTACAGAACGCCTTAAGATTCTCCATAATCCTGTCAGCCAAAGTCTTCTCATGTCCTCTTTTAGCCCTTCTTAACTCTCTCTTTAACTCCCTCCTAGCCAATCTAAAGCTTCCTAGTGCACTACCTAAGCCCTCAAGTCTCATCCGGACATAAGCCTCCTTTTTCTTTTTAACCAGCGAATCAACTTTCCTAGTGCACCATTTTCCAGCATAACCAACCAGTTATTCTGTTTTGAAAAAGAAACATTAGTATTCATCCACCAATACATTTATCTTTATTATAAGGACGACAACTTCAATTTAACCACCCAGCAGGTAACTGACAGGATTGCATCAGCCTCCCATTTTACAACCAGAGTGTTTTTACTCTCCATTCAAATCTAAAGCAGGTTGTTGATCTTATTCTGCCAGTTTCCTGCTGAGTCAGCTGGATTAAGATTACTGTGTTGGTATCTGTTTGCATTTTAAAAACAACAGGACAGCTTTTCCTCCGTCCACGCACCTGACAAATCAGCATTCTCAGCGACAGGGCCTGAGCAAAGTAAGAGGTTACTCCCTTTTCCCAGGGCCTAGAAATTTGACGAAGCAGCACTCATTTTTCAGGCCTATTTGAAGGCCCATCTAGGATATTGTTTTGCTCTCAGGTACTAAATGCAAAGGTTGCACTCTGGAAAACTAAGCCCATATGTAGCCTAACAGGTGGTCCCAAAAGAGGTCCCTGCAGACAGCATGCAGACGCGTAAAAATATGCCAATCTGAATGTGATTGAAAAGTAACAGGAGCGGTCCTCAGCACTGCATTTTGAAACTGTGGATCACTGCCACGCACAACTAATCCTTCCCCCAATCACCACCACTTCCACAACAACATCCTAGCCTCTGCTATACCCAATTCAACTGATTCCCTCCTCAATCCCAATTCCCCAATTATTACCCAATCCTCCCACTCATTGCCACTCACTGCACACCATCTCCCCACTTTCCAGTTCCCTTTAACCATTCTTTTTTTGATCTTTGATTTCTCTTTTCAAAAAAGCTGGCAGCAAATTTCTACATTTTCTAGAAACGTTGAGCTTGATAATGAGGCCTTAAGCTCAATATGCCAAGAAAGTTGAAGCTTTCCACTGAAACATGGAAATTCATGCTTGAATTACCGTGGACATATCTCTGCCCCCCAGCTTTTCTTACAATGGTTAAGTGCTCAACTGCAAATGAGTTGAGAAATGACATTCCAAGCTTCCTCGAACTCAACGCACTGGGCTGCCTTCAAAACGTTACCTGTTCCTTGCTCTTAGTTGAAACAGACCATTGATACCTTGTGCGTTATTGGAGTGGCAAAGGCCTGAAAGTGGGTTGATAGCCTCACTGCCCAGTAACCCTGACCACGTGCTTGATGCCAATTTTAAAGAAACACAAAAATGAACACCCAAAGAACCCTCCAGCTTCAGGCACTAATATCGAAGTCAGGGTCATAGCAACCTGAATATCATTTGAGGCTGGAACTGTTTTAGAGCGCATTCTGCTAGTAAACTGATCAGCTCTTTGGTCGATGGCGTCAAAGAGGCCAAGCAAAGGCACGCTTGACATTACTCCTGTGGAATATGAAAGAGTGATCCTGAGAACCCCATTAAAAATAATCTGATCCATCGCCATTCTGTTAGCCAGAATTGATCTAACCCTCCAAGCAGCTTTAAAAAGGTCAGCGAGGCAGAATGTTAAATTAATTGTCATCCTGCTTAAAAATATTAAAAGTATCAATCTATCAACAAAGAAATTGAATGAAAAACTCAGATTTATAGCCAGGGATACCGAAACATACCGAGAAATGTTGCAACGAAAATTGGTGTGAACATGCAACACAATGGAAATGCTAATGAGAGAATTTGTTAATTGTCTAACTTCAGATGTTGAGGTCAGTTAGTTGGCCTTTATAAACAGATCTTATTTGCTGGAAAAAATTAAGAGCAAACATGCAAAACCAAATTTTAACCCAAACCAAATGTAATTTTAACTGCAACGAATAAATTCTTCTTCCAATGTGAAGCCATTCACATCTCAGTGAACAAATGGATGTTTTGTAACACATCAGTTGGAACTACAATATGCTAAAATTCCAGAAAAAACGCAACTTGCAAATGATACAAACAACTGAAAAAAAAATGTAAAACCATTTTGTAGTGTACATTTAAAGGCAGGTTTTCTTTTTCAATATTTTACACTTTGGTTCCCTCCTTAATGCAACGGGGATTAGTGATTGGGGAAACAATGTTCAGTGAGACAGCCAGATCAATTATAGATGAGGAGATTACAATTCATGCATGTGGGTAAAAGTTGGCATCATAGAAAATGTGGAAGAATATGGAATGCCAAAAGCTGGCACAGGTTTGCCAGGAAGGCATATAGGTGTTCAGGAAACAATCCCAATCTGAGAAACATCCTGCTTCAGTTGAGGTGTGGACAGGATACCAGGAATTGGGATGGATGCACCACAGCACCAGATCAAAGATGTAAAAAAACAGACAGAAAAGAGACGAGATGCTCATAGACTTTGTGAAGGAGGTACAGAAGAAAGCAGAAGTTTGATTGTCATGAATTGAAGATCAGAGAATTACACCAAGATTTGCATGTAAGAGAAATAAGGGAAATAAATAGTGATGTCTTGAGCAATGTACATATTGCAGAGGAGGAAGTACTCGAAGTCTGAAAGCACATCAAGGCAGATAAATCCCTGGGACCTGATGAAATGCATCCCAGGATGCATTGTGGGAGGAAATGGCGGGTCACCTCACAGAGATATTTGAATCACTGATAGTCACAAGTGAGGTGGCTGAAGATTAGAGAGTGGCAAATGCTGTGCCTTTGTTTCAGAAGGGCTGCAGGGAAAAGCTGGGGAACGACGGGCCAGTGAGGCTAAAGTCTGTAGTGGGTAAGTTGTTAGGAAGTATTCTGAGACACAGGGTCTACTGGCAATGAGAGAGACAAGAACTTATTAGGGACAGTTAGCATGGCTTTGTGAATGGAAAATCATGTCTCAGGAATTTGATTGAGTTTTTTGAAGGGGTAACCAAGAAGGTAGACAAGGGCAGTGCAGTTGACATTGTCCACATGGACTTTAGCAAAGCCTCTGACAAGGCACCACATGGTACATTGTTACATAAGGTCAAATCTCTCAGGATCCAGGGTGAGATAGCTAATTGGATACAATATTGACTTGTTGACAAAGACAGAGGGTTGTTTTTCAAACTGGAGGCCTGTGACCTGTGGTGTGCCTCAGGGATCGGTGCTGGGTCCGCTGTTATTTGGCAATTATATGAATGATTTGCATGAGAATTTAGGAGGCATGGTTATTAAATTTGCTGACGACACCAAGATTGGTGGCATGCTGGACAGTGAAGAAGGTTATCTAGGATTGAAACGGGATCTTGATCAATTGGGCCAGTGGGCCGTTGAATGGCAGATGGAATTTATTTTGGATCGATGAGAAGTAATGTATTTTGGTAGACTGAATCAGGGCAGGACCTACTCAGTTAATGGTAGAGCACTGCGGAGAATTATAGAAGAGATATAGGAGTATAGATTCATCACTCCTTGAAAGTGGAGTCACAGGTGGACAGGTTGGTGAAGAGGCATTCAGCATGCTTGGTTTCATTGGTCAGAACATTGAATACAGGAGTTGGGACATCTTGTGGAAGGTGTACAAGACATTGGTGAGGCCACATTTGGAAAACTGTGCATAATTCTGGTCACCCTATTATAGAACGGATATTATTAAACTAGAAAGAGTGCAGAAAAGATTTACGAGGATGCTATTGGAACTTGATGATTTGAGTTATAAGAGGCTGGATAGGAGGAGTGTAGAAGGCTGAGGGGTGAACTTTGAGAGGTCTATAAAATAATAAGGGGCACAGATCAGCTTAATAGTCATCATCTTTTCTCAAAGAAAGGGGAATTTAAAACTAGAGGGCGTAGGTTGAAGATGGGAGGGTAGAGCACAGAAGTGTCTCGGATGGCATTTTTTTTCAGAGAGGGTGGTGAGTGTCTGGAACGAGCTGCCAGAGGTATTAGTAGAGGTGGGTACAATTTTGTCTTTAAAATATCATTTAGACAGATATATTGGTCAATTGTTATGGAGGGATATAGGCCAAACACGGGCAATTGGGACTAACTTAATGGTAAAAACAGAAAAGCATGAAAAGTTGGGGTGAAGGGCCTGTTCCTGTGCTGTAAATGTCCATGATTCTAAGAGAATATTTTTCTTGAAGATAATTGGATCAGCACATTTATAAATCATAAACTGGTGATTCCGTGGAAGAGATGTATGCATGACAGGAAGCTGAAGTATGTCAATTTGGTGATTGAGGGTACAGATATAAAAACTTAAGGCTCACGAGGTGAGTTATCTGGAGCTATACAGAACAATGAAAACATTCTTTAGAAGGCTGCAGCGTAGCAAAGGTTGGCAACAGAATAAAGAAAATTGAAAATGAAACAGGAAAATCAATGCAAATTATCACAGGAAAGCTAAATTACTCGGGGATAGCGACTGCCTGCCAGCTGTGTCAAGCCAGGGCTCAGTCAATAGTACTGTCACCTTTGAATCAGAAGGTTGTGTGGTCAGTCTCGTGTTAGGATTTGAACACAACAATCCAGACTGAGGGAGTGCTACATTGTTCAAAGCACCTTTCTGTTATAAATTTACATGGTTGTATGACTGTTTTAAGAGCTGATCACATGATTTGATGGCAAAGTAATTGGGATGTTTCAGAGACTTTTGCCATAGTTTCATTTCCTACTCTGTACAGTCAAAATCTCCGAAATATAAACCTGTTCTTGTTACTTCGAATCTGTGTGCGCAAACCATAGCTTTTTCTTTGAAACCCACAACGCCTAACAGAGTTAGTGCATTACACTTTCAGATAAGATGTCAAAACTGAGGCCCTGTCCACCCCCTCAGGTGGACATGATAGATCCCACAGCAGGGAGTTATCCCCTGCAGTTATTGACCCTTCAATTAACACCACAACAAACCATTTGTTCATCATCACAATGCTGCTTGTGGGAACCTACAAAACACAAACTGGCTGCCACTTTCCTACATTGCACAAGTGACTACACATCAAAAAGTACTTAAGTGGCTATAAAGCACTTTGGGATGTCATAGATGATGATAAATAAATGCAAATCTTTCTATCTTTCTTTCTTTCCGCTGACATGACCATTAAGTAGTTTCTCCAGCTGACGCAGTATTGTACTCAAGACTAAAACTGCTGAAATGCCTGGCAACATCTGACAACTTGTATGATGTGGGAAACAACAGTTGGTCTAATGCAGAACTGGCTCTGCTATGGAAATGTGCATGTTATTTCTCTTTCTTTCCAATTTAAATGGTGCAGAAAGTATCAGTCAACATTGCTTTCTGAGATCGCTGGAATAAACTGCTCCTTCCCAGTATTGGTTGTGTGGCTAGACATTTGAAGTGAACTTAATTCCTGAAAACGGCTCGTTTCTATTTATTGAAGACAACACTCAAATTGACGAGGGGTGAACTTTCAATCCGTATCAAAGGCAATCAACTGCCTGGACGTGGGGGCTTATCGAAAGATCAAGTTTGAAATATAAACACAACACATCATTTGGTAGCGTTAAATGGAAAGTTGCTTGAAAGGTGTCGACATTGCAAATGATTTTAAAGGCAAGAGTGTTGGGGGAATTTGAAGGAAAGATAATGCATCCCTAATCGTTTGAGAGAATTAATTACTTAACTGTGACTTGTTTGGAATGGACACAAAGAAAATATTTTGCTTGGAAAAACCAAACATGGAAATATTTTTTCAGTTGTATTGCGTTTTCCCAAAGGGCTATGGTCCCTGCATTCAATCACTAAATAATTCAATCTAAAAAGTATTCAGATAGAGTTAATTAGTTGTGACCAGTTTAACATCAACACTAACATAACAGTGGAATTTTCGTGTCTTGGGATGAAGTAGTGGGAGATGGAAAGTAGAGCGTATCCCACTGTGAAGGAACAACAGGAAGATATGTCGAGTTCTCTTACAGCAACCTCAGGAATTATGCAACCGGGTGTTCTGTGCTGGATTCTGTGGTGGGACAGGCCTATAATGCTACAAAATCTGCCATTACATCTTGACACCCTATTGCAAAGGATGCCCAAAATGACTGACCTTGAGTGGAGAAATAAGGTGGACCTTCTGAAAATGAAAGTGGCTCGCTGGGAACACTCTGTGCAAGAAGATGGACTTTCTGAGAAATCAAATGGATCTCCAGGAATATTCTGAGGCTAGAAGGTGGACTACCTCCAGGGCACCAAATCTGGAAGATCAACCTCGAGATAGTTCCCGCTGCTGTGACGCTCTCGGGTCACCAATGTTCTCTCCTTCCCGAGTTCTTCCATCTGTAGGACACAGTGCTCCAAATGTGTTTTGCACTGGCATATTTTGCTGGTGATGTTACAGAGAACTGGGTGTGGGTGGTCAGGCCTCCTGTGAGTGGGATGCAATCGAGTTTCATGCACATTTTTGGTAGGTTTTCCAATCTGCCATGGATAAACACCAGCAGAAGATCCAGTAGGAAATTCACATTGGCACGAAATCGATTTTTTGAATTCTCTCCTCGCCACCTTCCACTGAACACATCAGTGGGGAATTGGGATTTTGCCCACAGTAAAACAAGGAAAAAACTAGCCACAATGGATTTTTCTGGGGGAGGGTGAGGGTTATAATGATCTTTCAGAGAGTTGGAGGGAACAGAGAACACTGAGCCTCCCCCCACCTCCCCCCCGGAAGTTGGGAGTAAGGGGGTGCCCCTTTCTTAGTGCCAGATTGGCACGCTTGCTATGCCAAACAGGCAAACTGGAATTGCCCATTGGGCAGCAGGCAGTGCCAAGGGGGCAGGCGTCACTGAGGGGTGGGGACTATTGGAGCAGTGTGGGGGGGGGGGGGGGGGGGGGGAGGTGGTCAGGGAGATTGGGGCTGGCCCCGGGAGATCCAGAAGTCCAGTGGTTGGGTGTCGGGGATCAGAGGGTCAGCAGTGGGGGTGTTTGGGGCTAGCCAGCGATCAGGAGGCTGGCAATGGTGGGCAGTGGGGGGGGGAGGTGCGCTGCGCATGTGCTGATCTCTGTGGCCCATGCGCAATTTCTCACTCCATGTTATGCTGCTGGCTTCTTGAGCGGGAATAGGCCCCCATTCCCTATTTTCCAGAGTATATTGTGCTGAGGCACTCTGCAGTGCTCAGAACGTCAGAGATTCGCTCTGGTAAGTACGCTAAAACAAAGGATGTGATTTGCTACCATTTTCTGTCACTTTGGGAGCTGAGACTTTTTGGAGAGAATCTGGCCAGCATTCTAAAAAGATGCATTGGTTCAGGCAGATTTTATATTTGTGTGATTTGCAAATGAGTTTGAATGAAAATTTGAGGAAAAAAAAGACACCTCTGAGCAAACACAATTTTGGACACCATTTCCACCAAAGTGAGCTCAGGTGGAAGCTTTATCCCATAATATATCAAATATAATAACTGTAATATGGTCCAATTAGCACTATTTAAAATAATCTAAAGGAACAATAATCATTTTAGAATGTGAAGTTCAGAGAGAAACAATGTACAGTTAGGGTTAGGGTTCCTAATTTGTTTGACTTTCAAACATTACAGTGGGGTAAATGATCAATTAGAGATACAATAATGTTGATGAAATCCACAGAGAGTTAAATGTATACCACTCAATTCTGTTCTTTGGTTGACCAGTCTTTCTGAGCAGGAATAGATGCTGCATGTAATTCAGCTGTAAGTGATGAGTTTAATGTGTTGTACAACAGTACTTGGCCTGAAAATAATCTGACAGATATGCATCAAACAAAACATCCTGACAAATGCCACTTCAGGCTAATAAGTTCTGAACATGAAAGTGCACTTAGAAGTATATTCAGTTAGTGTAGGAGTGACTGTCAGACTTACTGCAAAGTTTGATTGATTAGCATTGATTGTTGGTTTAAATCCTGTTTTTGCAATTTTTTGGCTTCAAGGAACATTTGCTGCAGAACGTATCTGCAGACATTTATTGCTTTGCACGGAACTGATTGGTTCACTTTGAACTTCATATCATCATGACCTTTAAGTTTATTGCAATGATGTTTTGGACAGTAATTCTTTTAAATTTATGGCAAAGAATCTCAATATGTGACTCGTAACAGTGCACTGAAATTGCCTGGTAAGTCACCTGGACTCACCGTCACTTTCTCAACAGTAACTCGGAGTGACAATAAATGTTGACCTTGCCAATAAAGTTCACGTCCAAGAATTAGGAAATTTGTGTGCATCAGCTAAATGGAACAAGTGTTTTATTTCAGTCCCTTGTCTTGAATTCAGTAACCCTTTTAAAAGTCAGTTTTTATATATGCCAAATTTGATGAAATTTGTCAAGTTGAATTTTTCTGAATTGATTTTTAAGGAAGAAGTCTTCACATCACAAACACACAACTGAAATGGCTTTAGAATTATGATTTCTAAAAATAATAGTACCATATTTTCTGAACATTCAGTGCGTAAAGCGAATGGATTTTTTTTTATTCATTCATGGGACATGGGCATTGCTTTCTGGCCAGCATTTATCATCCACCTCTAGTTGCCCACGGAGGGCAGTTGAGAGTCAATCACATTGTTGTGGCTCTGGATACAGGCCAGATCAGGTAAATGTCCTTCCCTAAATGACATTCATGAACTAGATGGGCTTTCCTGACATTCGATAATCATTTCATGACAATGGGCAGATTCTTCATTCAGATTTTTTTATATTGGATTCTAATTCCACCATCTGCCGTGGCAGGATTTGAACCCGAGCTCCCAGAACATTAGCTGAGTTTCTGGATGAACAGTCTAGTGATAACACCACAGAGTCATCACCTTCCTGATTGCAACAACTTAACATTATCTTTTCTCAACATATGCAAGACACATTTAGTTTCTGCAAATTGGAAGTCAGTACACATTGGATTATTTAAACATCAGGATTTACAGTTCAGATTAGTCTTTGTACACAAGGCCAAGAGTTAATGGCATTCAAAGAAATGAATGAAAACACCGTCCTGTATACACATACTAGTTACACAGAAAGCTTTTCCATCACCTACCTTTGTAGTTTATCTTGAAGCCAATGGACCCAATGCTTTCATCTGTTTGCAAGTGTAACCACATCTGATTGCTCCTGCTTACAATCAGGTCGGGGACAAAGCTACCCGTCAACCTGCAGCCAATAAGAAAACAAAGCATCTGTTCAACTGACTGCCAATTTATGAATGATCAATTTCCAAAGTGTCATTTTCTGCAAAATAAGCATTTGCTGAACCTAAAATATTCCAGAATTACAATATTTTAGCTCCAAACTCAACTTTACCCGATAGCAATAATGAAACTAATGAACCATATACTCAAGAAAAGGTAATTATTCTATTTCTGTGATATCACTGTGTGGGTAGAATACTGTCAGGTTGTGACTCTAATGTCCAAATAATCAAAGCATAGAGATGAGATTGTAACAGTAAAAATAATAAAGCTATTTATCAATATCAAGCAAAACTCAAAATATGCAGACAAGCTTCTGATGTTGTTTGCTCATTGCAGTCCCTTATCCTTCCTCTCTGAAAGTTGTGTAACTTGGATTACAATTTACAGACGGCACAGTGGTTAGCATTACTGCCTCACAGCTCCAGGCACACAATTTCAATTTTGGTCTTGGGTCACTGACTTTGTGGTGCTTGTACATTCTCCCTCTGTCTGCTGGGGTTTCCTCCCACAGTTCAAAGATGTGCAGGTGGATTGGCCATGCTGAATTGTCCCTCAGCGTCCAACGATTCGTGCATGAGATGGAGTAATTGTGGTGAATGTGTGGGGTTACGAGGATAGGATGGGGGAGGGGGCTTGCCTAAGATACTCTGTCAGAGCTTCAGTGTAGACTCGATGAGCCAAATAACCTCCTTCTGCATTGCAGGGGCTCTATGAATACAATTTCTTTCCCTTCAATCATATTCCAGTGTCTCATTAAATCAATCAATTTTTATATTTTAGTTTGTATAATTCTTATCAATATTTGACATTGGTTGTATGCAAGTAATGTCTAGGGTGATAATTGCAGCTAATTCGGATCCAAACTTCACAAGCATTTTTTTTTACATGATAGGTGGCAATGTCCAGCCCCTCCCACCAGCCAATGTATGCAAGTAATCCTATTCAAGGTCCTCATTGGCAAGTTGTGTAAGTAAAGGTAATAACCATCAGTTAATATAATCACAATCATTTTCCTTTCTTAGCTGTGCCACAGCTCTCCTCCCTTTGGACAAGAAGCATCCAACAGTAGCATGAAAACAAGGGTTGATACAAATAACAACCAAAAATGATGGTCATACTCAAATGCTGCAAGCATTCAACAGGTCTGGCAACAGCTATAGAGAGAGAAATAGCCTTAACATTTCAGGTCAAAGATTTTTCATTGGAACTGGGAAAAGTGTGAGCTGTAATAGGTTTTAAATACCCCAGATACCAGGACTTGATGGTTGGAGTTATCAGGAGAGGCTGGATCGACTGGGAATCCCTGCACCTGCGAACAGCACGCTGCTCCCCCCACTCCCCCGCCTCTGAGAAACACAAAACCACTGTTTACAGTAATAATTGCCATATTCCGGTATGTCGAAATGTCTCTTTGTTTTTTTAAATCACATTGACTGGCTAGAAAGGAAAGTATGTAATGCAAGTAGGCAAGAGGAATGGGTGGTGGTGGGGTGGTCAATGAATGGGGCTGGAGTGTTTGCAGGGAGATGGGAAGTTAGTCACAGTTTGGGGGAAGACAGCCGGTCGGTTGGAGGGAGATAGTTTTGGGACTGGAGAGCTTGAGTGCGCGTGTGATGGTGAGTCAAATGGGGATCAGTGGTAAAGTTAACCAAGAGAAAGCTTGTTTTAATACTTCTAACTTTTCCTTGGTAACCATACTGCTAACTAAGGCGGAGTCATCTGAGGTCTCCAACTTTAAATCAGAGTTTTGGAGCATTTGAGACACAGACTAATTGCCCAATAGAAGTTGAAACTGTCCAGTTAATTCCCACACAGACCTTGCATGGGTAACTCCACAAAGTACCCCAGCGCGGGCACCTCTGGAGGACAACCCTCCGGACAATGGAAATTCTGGACCATACTTCCTAAGTCATACTGGAGTAACACCACACTGTAACAAAACGTATGACAGTTCTAGCTTTTTCCAGTTCTGATGAAAAGTCATCGACCTGAAATGCTAATATTTTTCTTTTCCCTCTCATGTGTTGGAGATTCTGGAGCAATGGTGATGTGGGCCTGGTTTTACAGAGTAACAGTAGCAAGTGCTGGTAGAATTCAGCAGGGCTGACAGGATCCTGTGAAGAGAGAAACAGGGTTAATATTTTCGTCCAGTATGACTTTTCTTTGAAGCATAGCTAAGTTTCTCTCTCCACAGATGCGGCCAGACCTGCTGAGTTTTTGCAGCGCTTTTTGTTTTTATATCAAATTCCTGGCATGCATTCTATGCTGTTTATATGATTTAGTGAGGGGGTTTGGTGGGGGGAATGGGGGTGGAGGAAGGTGAAGTCCAATTCACTGCTCAAAGATAGCATGTTTGTAGCAATGGAGTCCCAGATAATTCCTCCCTTCTTCTGCCTCCTTCTCCTCCTCTTGCTGCTCCTACAGTTCCTTCCCTCCTTCCTCTCAAGATTCTGAAGTTCCTGTGGCAAGAGCTGCAACGTCACAGGAACCAGGGGGTTGACTGCCAAAATATTGGAGGCACGCTCGGTGCATTGTGGGTGGTCCAGACAGTAGAGTCATTCTTTTCAAACACCAATGGCTTGATCCATAACATTCTTGGTGGTAGCATGAGGTTTTGCTGTCCGTGTGTTGTGCAAATTTGTTCACCTGATAGGAGAGAGGAATGTGCTTGTGCCAGCAAGCATTCACCCTGCTGTTCACTGTGGTGGCTTAAATATAGCAAGAACAGCAAAATGGCACAAGACAAAAGCATCCGATTGCCAGGATAATGGGTATTCAACAAATGGTGGAAACCAACTATACATTAATGAAAAGGAATTCTTTGAGGTTCATCTAATTTGACGGGAATTATAGGCCGGTTAGTTTAACGTCTGTGATAGGTAAAATGTTAGAATCTGTCATTAAGGAGGAAATTGCGAGGCATCTTGAAGGGAATTGCTTGATAGAGCAGACGCAGCATGGTTTCATGAAAGGGAAGTCGTGTCTGACAAATTTACTGGAGTTCTATGAGGATGTGTCCAGGGCGGTGGATAGAGGAGAGCCGGTGGATGTGGTCTTTCTGGATTTTCAGAAGGCGTTTGACAAAGTACCTCACAAGAGGTTATTGCAGAAGGTCGAGGGACATGGAGTTGGGGGTAGGGTGTTAGCGTGGATAGAGGATTGGTTGTCAAATAGGAGGCAGAGAGCGGGGGTCAACGGGTGCTATTCGGATTGGCGGATGGTGACTAGTGGAGTGCCCCAGGGGTCGGTGCTGGGGCCTCAGCTTTTTACCATTTATACAGATGATCTGGAGGAGGGAACCGAGTGTAGGGTGTCGAAATTTGCTGATGACACCGAGATTGGGGGAACGGCAAATTGTGCGGAGGGTGTGGAGAGTCTGCAGAAGGATCTAGATAGGCTGGGCGAATGGGCCAGGAAATGGCAAATGGAATTTAATGTTGGCAAGTGTGAGGTGGTCCACTTTGGTAGGAAGAATGGTAGGAAGGACTATTACTTACGGGACGAAAAACTGCAGCAGGCGACGGTGCAGAGGGACCTCGGGGTCCTTGTGCATGAGTCGCAAAAACCCAGCTTGCAGGTGCAGCAGGTGGTCAGGAAGGCGAATGGGATGCTGGCCTTCATAGCGAGGGGGATTGAATATAAAAGTAGGGAGGTCTTGCTGCAGCTGTATAGGGCATTGGTGAGGCCGCAGCTGGAGTACTGTGTGCAGTTCTGGGCGCCGCACCTGCGCAAAGATATTTTGGCCTTGGAGGGAGTGCAGAGGAGGTTTACTAGGCTGATACCGGAGTTGAGGGGGTTGAGCTATGAGGAGAGGCTGACTAAACTGGGCTTGTACTCGTTAGAGTTTAGAAGAATGAGGGGAGATCTCATTGAGACATATAAGATGATGAATGGGATGGATAGGATAGAGGTGGAAAGACTCTTCCCGCTCAAAAAAGACAGTAGGACTAGGGGGCACAGCCTCAAGATAAAGGGGGGGTGGTTTAGAACGGAGTTGAGGAGGAACTTCTTCACTCAAAGGGTGGTGAATCTCTGGAATTCTCTGCCCGTTGAAGTGGTGGAGGCTGCCTCGCTAAATATTTTTAAGACGCGGGTTGATGGGTTTTTGATAGGAGAAGGGATTAAGGGTTATAGGGAGAGGGCGGGAAAGTGGAACTGAGCAGCGACAGATCAGCCATGATCTTATTGAATGGCGGGGCAGGCTCGAAGGGCTGGATGGCCTACTCCTGCTCCTATTTCTTATGTTCTTATGTTCTTATCTCCTTGTTAGTCAGTGGTACCCACAGACCAGGGGCATTTACAGTGGTCCCCTTAGCCACTGGGAATCCCACTACCTGGGTAAAGCCAAATGTCCATTCTTCCTACTTCTTTCTGGTTGGATAAATCAAGAAGTATGAAATCCCCTCTCCTGACAACTCGGGCAAGTGTTATCTCCCTACAGTAAAACCCAGCAACTTGAGAGTTTGATTCAATTTGTCGCATGTATTAGCGTACAGTCAATATTATTATTCCTTGCATGCTATACAGACAAAATGTACCATACATAGAGGACATAGGGGATAAGTAAAGGAGAACATGCAAAATATAGTGATTGTTAGGGTTTAGAGATAAATTAACTTCATATAAGGAAGGTGCATTCAAAAGTCAGATGGCAGCAGGGGAGATGCTATTCTTGAGTCAGTTCCAGCTTGGAAAGATCCTAAGGTATTGTAATTTGCAAATGATTTTTGCAGCCACTGAGAGTGCCATGCTTCCCCTGCACTGCGGCTCCAGTTCACCAGTCAGGTCACATTTATTTATAAGACAGAGGCTCGTGACCTCATGGCTGCCAGTCAGCTCCCAAGGTGTTTCCAGATAAGAAACCCGGATCACCAGGGTGATCCCCCACCCTGCTCTCCGATTGGCTTCTTGGGTCATGTGACCCGTATTCTGCAGATGGATTCTTCAAGGGATATTCATCACAATGCTGCGAGTGCAGGCTCCCCGGGTGACGGCTAACTTCAGGTCAATGAACCTTCAAACTCCACTGAACTCCAGGGCAAAATCTAGTCTCTTCTGACCCCCGACAACCTTCTGGAGCTCGCCTCAGAGACTGCATAGTACTTCAAATCCACAGCAGAGAAACAAAGTCAAAAGCGCCTCACCAGGATGTCCATGCCGATCCCTTTAATTAGAACTTGTTACAAGAGTGGGGATAGGGTCCACGTGCAGCTGTGCACACGTTCAAATGGAAATGTTTAAGGGAGGGCACTAACATGCCCCCACAGTCCAAATTGGCAGACTGAAACTCAAACTCATGCCAGCCACTCAGTGACATGACGATCCATTCTCTCTCCATGCTAGCAAGGCGCGCATGGTCCACACCAGCTCCCTTCTAAGTTGGTCACATTGCGTGGGCTGTGCCCCAAATGGCAGGAAGCTGATTAGCTGCTATTGTCTGGGCTCTGAACTCCTGTTCCACCAGCATCAGCTCCCGTTTTGTGGTTTTCAGAAACAGGATGGACGGATGTATGAATGAAATCCTAACAGCCTGAAGATGACAATTTTAGAAAATAATTGAATCAGTCGAATGCTTTTCTCAGAAAGTCAGTGGAAAATAAATGATGCACAACCCACGCTTGACTGGAAGGAGGAAATGGGATAGAAACACAATGGAGAATCTAAACGGCTTTCTGCAAACTTTCATCTCAATTGGATATTCTGTCACATCGGTGCCCTATTTCCACTGCTGTGCATATGTGGTGTCATTTTGGAGATTTGGGGGTAATTTTCAATTTCACAGACTGGGTGATTGTACAGAATGCCAGTCTTTTGTAGCACTCAATAAAAATCAAAGCACTATAAATCAAGTATTGTCTGCAGTGTGTAGCTGATCCACTCCCCCATTTCACTGTCTAGGCAGCAAGGTCAAAAATAACCCTTACATCAGCTTGTTCACATTCAATTTTGTATTCTACTAATTCATATATTTCTAATGAATTCCCTCAATTTTCTCTTTCAATCAGTATTTCTCATCGTATTCGAGCATGTGTGAATACATGTGCCAACAAAGCAAGCAGATGGATATGGATTTTTGCATTAGTCTCCTAAACAAACCTACATCCAGGATGCCTGCCACTGGAGCAGGAAATTTTACACCCAGTCTTTCAGAGAAGTGTTTCATTTGTGGTCATTTGGAGTTTGTTTCAATTTCCCAAGCAGTTTCATGTCTTTGTTTAGATCTGTATTTCCAAATTTTTCATTGTGCTTTCAGTCAATTGTCCTCATTATTTCACTGTCAACTAAATGCATTCCTCAAGTCCAACAGCTTTGTTTCTTTCAATTTTTATGACTGGTCATGGGCATTTGGTCTCTGATCTTCAGATAAGCGTTCTCCGAGGTGGCCTTCAGGACACATGACAGCGCAGAGTCGCCGAGCAGAGACTGATAGCCAAGCTCCGCACACGTGAGGACGGCCTCAACTGGGATCTGGGTTCATGTCGCACTATCTGTAACCCCCATGACTTGTCTGGGCTTGTAAAATCTCACTTACTGTCCTGTCTGGAGACAACACACACCTGTTTAATTTATGCTAATGCTATTTCCACTCACATTGTCTGCATCTTTAAGACTTGAATAGCAGGTTAGCTGTAAAGACTTGCAATCGAATCGGTATTCTGTCAACTGTGTGTGACTTTATACGCCCTTCTCTGATCAGAACCTTCCACATACCTGACGAAGGAACACCATTTCCAAAAGCCTGTGGGATTACTATCAAATAAACTGGTTGGACTCTAACCTGGTGTTGAGAGACTTCTTACTGTGTTTACCCCAGTTCTAACTTTTTATGATACAAGTACAGCTTGCTGATTCTCGCGAGATAGAACTTGGAAAGTGTATTTCAGTTAATAATTCTGCTGGACAAGCAGCACCAAGATGGCCTTTCCCTTCTTGTGTGTGGCTTAATTTATCTGGCTTCTCTCATATTGACCCTTTGCCCCTTTTCCTCCAGGATGGTGCAGTGGAGGCAGATGAGCTATCATCTTGTTGAGTGATGGATTTCTCCTTGTATTTCTTACATTTTCATGAGTATAATAGTCATGCAAAGTGAGATTTCCATTTGTAATCCCACTGTGCAGCTTTAGTATCGTATAAGCACATTTCCTGAAGTACTTTACTTTTAATGACAATATAGATTGTTGGGAATGGTTTCAAGTTTATAAGTAAACAAATGTATGTGACTGGACCATTAACTTGAGCAGTTTCAGACATTAGGATTCAGTTTTTTTATGACCTATTTCCATTTCTAATCTTTTCATTTTTCTTGCTGTCATACAGCTGTTTTACTCAGCTATTGTCTTTCCAATGACTTTTCACTGTTCTAACTGTTCTTGATTTTTTTTAAACTTTTGTAATGACCTTTTTTTTGCCTCCAGTCAGTCCTGTAATGGGACTCCTTAGCTTCCCTTTCAATTCTGACAAAGGCTCAAACCCAAAACGTAACTCCTCTTTTCTCTTCTCAGATGAAGCATTTTTACATAATTTTTAATTTTGTTGATCAGACATATATCTTTGGTCAGGTCTATTTTCATTCAGGTCTCAAATCTGGACATGCTTTACCATTCAAAATTTTGTATTCAAGAAAATAAAAATGAATATGTTTTTGTTTCATTAAGTTTCGTTTAGTACTCGTTGGAGTTTAGAAGGATGGGGGGCGGATCTTATAGAGACGTATAAGATAATGACGGGGATGGATAGGGTAGAGGTAGAGAAATTCTTGCTGCTTAGAAAGGACAGCAGGACTAGAGGGCACAGCCTCAAAATAAGGTGGCGGGGGGAGCAGTTTAGATCAGAGTTGAGGAGGAACTTCTTCACTCAAAGGGTGGTGAATCTCTGGAATTCTCTGCCCGTTGAAGTGGTGGAGGCTACCTCGCTGAATATATTTAAGTCACGGGTAGATAGGTTTCTGATAGACAAGGGGATTAAGGGTTACGGGGAGAAAGCGGGAAAGTGGAACTGATCCACTTCAGATCAGCAATGATGTTAGTGAATGGCGGGGCAGGCTCGCAGGGCGAGATGGCCTACTCCTGCTCCTATTTCTTTTGTTCTTAATTTCAACTGCACCCTCATGATGATAATCAAACTCTTGCTTAAAACAAAGGACTCTATAACAGACCCAATGATCAATAAATGTACTCACACATGCAGCACAGTGGTGGGGTCACCAACTTCTCCTCCATCACCAATCGTGAGGGTGTCATAACCAATCTCCAAGTCAAATTCTTCAAAATCAATCTGGATCACCTGTTGTTAAAACAGATAAGGCAACAAACAAAGCATTAAGCAGAGAGCTTCCAGAAAACATGAGTGTCAGATCTTTTATATTGACTATGTTAGGCTCATAGTCAAAGATTATCATTTGTCATTTTGTTCAATTCAAGCACAGTTTCACTCACAATACGTTGTGCATGGACCAATAAATCATTATTTTCCTGCCATTTTCTGAAATTATTGCACTGAAAATGACAAATTAGGTGGATTAGATGTTCACTCAATCATAAATTCCAATTGTGAATTAAAATGAGCAAGGTTCTGAGCATGCAATACCTTTTCATTGTTTATGTCTATCAGATTTTCATAAAAGCATTATATTTATGACTTATTGTTGCAGTGAAAATGACAATATAGTGTAAATTATATTTTCTAATCGGTAAAGTTCTCCTTTCCCAATGTACCCACACTTTTTGGCATCGAGTAGCCCAAGTTTCTGAGCAATACTGCAAATCGGATCAAACGGAATTGGTCTCATATAAACTCTTTATAACCCTTCAAGCTGTTCCTGGATTGTATATATTGCAGCAGTGCAATTTCAACCCATGTTGTCGTTGTTTTGTGTTGGAATTTGCAATCATAGAGGAAACATTTGCATACCATAGTGTGGCGATCTATAAGCAAATGAATTCATCAACACGTTCTAAAGATTGGAAATTCAACAGTTGGCATTTGCATGTCCTCCAAATTAAACTTTTACCAACACATTCCTGGCAGAATCTGATTTAGATAACGTAACATCGGTCCCAAACGTTTGAGCATAATTTCTACTGCAGATCTAAGTGATGAGCAATGGCAGTTATTTTCCTCACAAAAGAACTGTGTAATTTTATGCTCCCACAAATCTTTATGCAACAGGCCATCAATTCCATCTGTGTAGAACATTAACTTGTAAGATTTTAATAGTTGACTGTAGTCAGAAAGCTTGTGAAAGCATTGTGGTTATTTGGGAAATTACAAAGGGTGTGAGATACCAAACTGCCTCACTGAATCAAGACTTTCAAATTATACAGGTACTTTCGTACATCATACAAGACATTCATGTTTCACAGCTCACACTAATTGCTTTTGGTTGCAGACAAGCACAAAGTGAACACTATAATTTCGTTCAGACTTCACCCCCAAAATGAACTGTAGAAAGCGACGTGAAGTTTAGCCCTATTTCTTCACACCGCTCCATCAGATGCATTTAAGCAGGTTGAAAACTAAATCCAGATCAAATGCTAACAGGGTCACGTGTCTCTCACTTTCCTAAAACAAGTGTTCTCTCTGCATTAAGCTTTGGGAGACGCGGTGACACAATGGTTAACACTGCTGCCTCACAGTGCCAAGGACCCGGGTTCAACTCCGGCCTTGGGTGACTGAAGTTTGCTTCACGTCTGCGTGAATTCTCTCTACGTGCTCTGCTTTCCTTCCACAATCCAAAGACGTGCAGGCTAAGTGGATCGGCCATGCTAAATTTCCCCCTACTGTCCAAAGATGTGTAATTTAGGTGATTAGCCGTGGTAAATGCACAAGATTACAGGGATGGGGCAGATCGGAGGGACTGCGTGGGATGCCCTTCTGCAAAGTCAGTGCAGGCTTGGTGGGTCAGATGGCCTCTTTCTGCACCGTGGGGATTATATGGGTTTGTGCGGAAAGCAAAATTTTCAGAGCGCCACCGATTTCCAAGAGGGAGTTCCAGAGGCACCCGGACCTTAAGAGCTGAAGGTGCACCCTTCCCATTCCCACCCATCCTGCCTGAGATCTCGGTCCATTGATTTTTGGACTCCCCTGATGCAAAGTCAATCTTCCCACAGCCTCACGTGAGGCAGAAAACAGCCCTTAAGTTGCCACTCATGGAACACTTAAGGGCCTTAATTTGGCAACGAGCAGCTTCAGAGGCCTTGCCTGCCCCTGCATAAAATAAATCATTTCAGGATTCGGGGGGGTGGGGGAGGGGGGAGGGGGAGGGGGGGAGTGTTAGAAGTACAGTAACAAACCTGTTTCCTCAATTTAACACTCCCACCCTCCCCCACTGTAAACACTTACTATTAAAATATTTTTGAAAAAAAATGTATGCATTTTATGTATTTCTCAATTTATTTAAGCAAGGGTCATTCATGTATTTTCCTTGAAGACTTAAGTATGCTGAACAAACATTCAGGGTTGATGTATCTTTAAGATTTCACGGTGCACTTTCAAATTAATCTTCTGGATTAACAACCTGAATGAATTAGTGGAATCCCTTTCAGACCTTTATTTATTAACCTATTTGAAGAGAAAGAGGGAAATCAGGGCTCGATGCTAATCATTTTCATCTGTCTCATCACTGAAAATACGTGTCACTGACAACAATTTTGATATTTTTTCCCACTGTGGGAGATTGCAATGGTGATTTCTGCTTCAGTGGGAGGGGTGGGGTCTTCAGAGATAATTGACTTATCATCTAAAGCAACATTCTGAGAGTTGAGATGGAATTTTCTTTTCTTTGGCTGTGGACCCTTTCTCCGTTAATAAAGATATTAAGGGTGGGATTTTCCAGCCGCACTTGCCTCAAGATCAACAAACCATTGCAATGGGATATTTTAGCCTTGGAGGGAGTGCAGAGGAGGTTTACTAGGCTGATGCCGGAGTTGAGGGGGTTGAGCTATGAGGAGAGGCTGAATAAACTAGGCTTGTACTCGTTAGAGTTTAGAAGAATGAGGGGAGATCTCATTGAGACGTATAAGATGATGAATGGGATGGATAGGATAGAGGTGGAGAGACTCTTCCCGCTCAGAAAGGATAGTAGGACTAGGGGGCACAGCCTCAAGATAAAGGGGGGGCGGTTTAGAACAGAGTTGAGGAGGAACTTCTTCACTCAAAGGGTGGTGAATCTCTGGAATTCTCTGCCCGTTGAAGTGGTGGAGGCTGCCTCGCTAAATATTTTTAAGACGCGGGTTGATGGGTTTTTGATGAGAGAGGGGATTAAGGGTTATGGGGAGAGGGCAGGAATGTGGAACTGAGCCACGACAGACCAGCCATGATCTTATTGAATGGCGGGGCAGGCTCGAAGGGCTAGATGGCCTACTCCTGCTCCTATTTCTTATGTTCTTATGTTCTTAATGGGTCACACCTCCCACCATGTTCCCATTGTGAGTGAGATGGGGGAACTCTGCCCCGAAGAGCGTGAGGAAAGTCTGCATGCCACCTAAGTGTGAACACCACTCGTCCTTTTTAAGACAGTTATGTTTACAGCTGTTTCAAAATTGCACCAGGTAATCAGCTACCTGCACAGTGCCAAGTCAGGATTGGGAAATGTCAGGTCCCAACCCAAAACAAAAACATTTAAATTTTCAAATAGCAATTTCATAAATATGGCACAATTTTACTTTTCCGGGTTCAATTTTGGGTTACACCAACAGCTAATTCCAAATCAGATTTAACAGTTGGATGGAGAGTAAAGCTCCCCTTATAATGATGTGCCTCATTCCAAAATCAGAAGAGTACATCCAACAGCACCAGTTTTATTTACCTTTAAATTCCGATACCATTGGTCTATTGCCTTTTATTAAGATTGCTAACTCAATTCCAAACTAAGCTACATTACAGGCAATTTTATGCTCTAATTCTTGTACGGAAAACCCTTGCTTTGTGCAAGATTTTGCAAACCAAACCACTGAGAAATGAACATACAAGTAGGTTGATTGGCCATGCTAAATTGGCCCATAGTGTCAGGGGGATTAGTTGAGTAAATACATGGGGCTACTGGATGGGATTGCGGTCGGTGCAGTCTCGATGGGCTGAATAGCCTTCTTCTGCATGTGGGCTCTATGATTATCTTCACATTGCCAGCTGTAGAGAATTCTCTTTGGTTTAGGCCAGATCTGCTGGACCTATTGCCAGATACAATAAAGCAGCAGTTGGCAAGGCTCAAGAATTATGGCTTTCCAACTGTGCACAGGTAGTACTGCAAATTTTTGAGATGATCATTCAAACCAGTAGCCCATATCATTTTTGCAGGATATCCTGGAGTCACGTGTAAAGAACATGGTTAAGCTCTCCCCGACCTGCACCCCTCACCTCACCATGACTTACCTACCCTACTGGGCTCACCACTTCATTTGTCTGACTGGTCAATTGTTTTTTCTATATATTATTAGGACATTTCTTTATGATTTAAGCTTCTGCTGAACACCTTCTATTTGACACCCGTGATTTTCCAGCTGGGATGGAAATCACGAGGCCAGCACCTAACTTCTCAATACGCATGCCTAGCAAGTAAGATCAACAGCATGAATACATAAATTATCCCAAATATTAGTATAATCTAGGTTTTTTTTAGACTTGGGAGGGAATGAGTAGTTTCAAGTTCACGCAGTCAGTGGCAGCAGACCTTTAAAGTATAGTTTAAATTTCAATGAATATTATTTATTAGTGTCACATTAACACTACAATGAAGTTAATATGAAAATCCCCTAGTCGCCACACTTTACTGCCTGTTCAGGTACACTCGGAGTACTTAGCACGTCTTTCAAACTGTGGGAGTAAACCAGAGCACCCCAAGAAAACCCATATAGACACCAGGAGAATGTGCAGATTCCACATAGATAGTGACCCAAGCCGGGAATCGAACCCGGATTCCTGGTGCTGCGAGGTAGCAATGCTAACCACTACGCCACCTAAAATGTAAATTCAGCAACGGATTCGCTCTGGTCAGGGTAATTGGAAGATATACAGTGGAGTGCGATGCGATAGAAAAGAATCACTGAAATTAAAAGGAAAAATCTGCAAGGAAGCTGTGAGAGCAGCCTTTAGTGTCAAAACCTGAGCAACGTCAAGAAGAGAGAAATAACAATGGGACACTAATGAGATGAGGATGCTGAGATGAACATGTGGAGTAATGAGAAAGGGCAAAATCAGGCACGAGCACATCAAGAGTCAGGGAAACCTGTGAAGCATCAAAGGGAGTAGCCAAGATGAGACTGAAATGTTCCGGTCATCAGTAACAGAGAGAGAGCGGAAGTGTGGCAAGGTGAGTGAAAGGGTAGGACTGCCAGGAAGAACAGGAGGCCCAAGAGGAAATAGAAGGATGCAGTGATAATAGACATAAATACTCTCGATTTGTCTTCACACATTCCCAATTTCATTCAAAAATGTTCTCACTAAAGGGAATTGTTGAGAAGGAATGTGCCTTTCCTGTGGCATAAAGACCACCAACACCTCTTCAGAGCATCGAAACAATCATTATCAGAAGCTTCGACATTGCAATTTTATGATCTGAGTGAGATGGCTACCCTGAACATAAAATGCCTCAAATAAATGTCTGGGAGTGAGCATACGACAAAACAACAAACTGGTTTCGTTTGCTTCAAAATCTCTGTCCGGACCACAATTCAACTATTTCAATACAGAACCAGAAACATTAGTTTTAATGTGCAGAATTATTCCCTTTTTGTACCTAAGAACATAAGAAATAGGAGCAGGAGTAGGCCATCTAGCTCCTCGAGCCTGCCCCGCCATTCAATAAGATCATGGCTGATCTGAAGTGGATCAGTCCCACTTTCCCACCCTCTCCCCATAACCCTTAATCCCCTTCGCGATCATAAAATTCCCTTATCGATCAGAACTAGCGATTTGGCGAAAGACTTGTACTTGAAACCGACCACAAGCCCCGAAAGATGATTTGGCAAAAATCATTAACCAGCGTGCCCTTAAGATTACAATGTCTCTTGATAAAGATGCAAAATTATAACTGTGCGATAACCAAGTAATTTGATGGTCATATTGGTTACACTGAGTAGATTGCCGAACCCAGCACAGAAGGTATACCCTTAGATCTGCAAGTTGACTTCATTAATATCAAAATTGAAGATGTTCTCCAAATTCATCTGTGGACGTTGCACAACACAATTGCCGGCAACGACAAGAATTAACAGCAAAATAATCAACACCACAGAAGCTGTGGAAAACCATAATTGAAGAATGGACTGATTCAATTCAACATACCCACAAACACAAGATCATTTTGGCCTTGTGATTTGATTTATTATTGTCACATGCATTAACACGCAGTGACAAGTTTCTTGCACGCTGTACAGACAAAACATACCATTCATAGAGAAGGGAATGAGAGAATGCAAAATGTAGCGTTAGCGTCACAAGTAGGGTGCGGAGAAAGATCAATTTAACACAAGGTAAGTTCATTCAAAAGTCTGACAATAGCAGGAAAAAAGCTGTTGTTGTGTCAGTTCGTATATGATCTGAGACTTTATATGTGAATGAACAAGGCAGCTCCCAGACAGTAATCATAAAAGGCAGGCAGGTTGTTATGCCAGATTTTTGGGTGTCATGATATTCTTCAACAGCTTCATTACTCAGGCATGGGCACAGATCAGACAAGAAGGTCCGTAAGAGAGACAGGCTATTAACCATGAACCATTCAATGAAGTATTCATGAAGTGTGAAGTATGTCAAGACCAGACAGCCGAGAGCTATTGATTCCAGATGAGGTTCCTATCCTTTATCCAAAGTTGCGTCTGACCTCTTTCACGTCCGTGGCATTGACTTTACCATCTTCCTCGAGGACTTTACCAGGTACCCCGTTACTGACACAACATATTCAGCATAACTGTCATGCACATTCCAAGTGCTATTTTCAGTTTATTTAGTATCTCTGGAGAGATTATTAAGGACAATGGTGTGCAGTTTATTAATAAGGCCACTTCAGGATCTGAGAAAGAAGTGGAACACCGGTCACACTATTTTTCTTCGTTACCCTAGATCGAATGCTAAGCTGAACAAATGATTTGCATGGTGAAATCCCCAATTTATATGCAGGGTCAACACTTTGCAATGTTAAATCTGAGCATGCCACATTTAAGTGCAGCTATTCCATCACCTGCAGAGCTTATGCTTTGGAGACCAGTTACAATCCAATTCACTGACTCTTCTCTCAGAAACTAGGCAGCAACTTGTAAAACTGCAAGAGAAAATGACAAACGTGCATGATAAAATGCAGACATAAAATTGCCACTCTTCGAAGTAGGGCAATATGTTTGCATCCAGGATCCTACAGAAGGTGTAGAAATCATTGAAACCCTACAGTACAAAAAGAGGCCATTCAGCCCATTGAGTCTGCACTGACCACAATCCCACCCAGGCCCTACCGCCATATCCCTACATATTTTACCCACTAAACCCTCCAATCTAAGCATTTCAGGACACTAAGTGGCAATTTTAGCACAGCTAATCAACCGAATAACCCACACATCTTTGGACCGTGGGAGGAAACCAGAGCACTCAGAGGAAACCCACGCAGACACGGGGAGAGTATGCAAACTCCACACAGACAGTGACTCAAGCTGGGAATCGAACCCCGGTCCCTGGAGCTGTGAAGCAACAGTGACCACTGTGCTACCGTGCCACCCCAATGTGGCAAGCAGACGAGGTGACAAGGATTTTTTTGGAACCGAGGTTCAATTAAATCAAGACACAAGGAGAGACAACAGTGAGATGCAACCGCATCTCAGTCACATCCATTCCAGCTCCCTGTTGGAGGGAATAAATGATGTGAGCCTTCTGAGAACATTCGAACATCAACAAAAATGGCTTTATTCAATATGCATGAGGGAGAGCAGTACTCACAGCTGTAATTCCAGCTTGCTCCCAGGTTCTTCTGTTAAACATAGGTGCTTATACATTCTTATATGTTTATACATTACAAAGTGCTCCCTTTCAATTATATCATCTTGTTATTTAAAAATTATTAAAGTTCAGTTACGTTATGTTGATCCATTGTCCTGTGTGTTTTATTGTTAATCATTTTCTGAACATATCCTGTCTACCTGTTTGCAATATCAAAGCACTGCAGTTATCAAGCTGATTTCAACAGTGTGTTAATTGTCCCCATTTCCCTGATATTTGATGAGTTTTCCAGAGGCATAATGGCTCCTCGAGATATTGTGGAGTCTTAATAAGTGTGATTAATTCCCTTATTGTTGCTGTAACCTCAGAAAGGTCTCACCTGGGGTCTGACTGTTCAGTGCCATTCGTTTTGTAATTTGTCGTATGTCTGCCTGCAGTGAATTTGGGTATTACAGTCAGGCTGTCTGTTTAATCCTTTGCTCTCCTGCTGCTGTCCACGCTCCCTGGGTTGTCCTCCCCAACCACCGTGCAATCCTATGACGTCAATGCCAAGATTCCAAATGCAACGATAAACATCATCACAGCGACTGGGCGAAAACCTGACAAATGGAATGCCACGTGGGGGAATGCAAGGCCATGCGTTTCGGTCGGAGCAATGAAAATGCAGATTATCGAAATGGAGAAACACTGCAGGTGTGTGAAGTACAGAGCAATCTGAGTGTTCTTGTGTATGAATCACAAAACACCAACAAGCAGATCCAACAAATAGTTAAGGCGGCAAATTAAATTTTGGTATTTATTGGAAAGGGGGTTGGCGTTTCAAGGAAGGAGGTTTTGTTCCCATTGTGCAGGGCATTGGTGAGGCCTCTCCTGGAATACTGTGTTCAGTTTTGGTCCCCTTATCTAAAAACAGACATAATAACATTGGAGGCAGCCTAAAGGAGAATTGCCAAGTTAATTTGTGGGATGACAGGTTACGTTATAAAGAGAGATTAAACAGTGTGGGTCTGTATCCCTTGCAGTTTACACAGTAAAACGTCTGACAACACCAGGTTTAAGTCCAACCGATTTATTTGGTCGTAAACTCACTAGCTTTCGAGGTTATCCCCTTCGTCAGGTAGTTCACCTCGATAACCTCGAAAGCTAGCGAGTTTACGATCAAATAAATCGGTTGGACTTAAACCTGGTGTTGTCAGACTTTTTACTGTGTTTACCCCAGTCCAACGCCGGCATCTCCACATCATCCCTTGCAGTTTAAAAGAGGAAGGAGTGACGCTATTCCAACATATAAGATGTTGAGGGGGCTTACCAGGACAGATGATGAGATGTTTTCACTCGTGGGAATGTCTCTGACAAGGGGACGATAAAAGGTTGGTCGTTTAAAACTGAAGTGCGCAGAAATTTCTTCCCACAGAGGGTGGTGAATCTCTGGAATTCAATGCCCCAGTGGAGGCTGGACCATTCAAAGTATTTAAAGTAGAGGTGGATAAATATTTAATAGATTGAGGAATAACAGCTTTGGGGAAATGGCACAGAAAAGGAGCTGAGGTCGGTACAGATAAGCCATGTTCATAATGAATGAGGGGGCAGGCTTGAAGAGCTTGTATTCTTGTGTGACAAACCCACAGATCACTGTGACTCACTATTTTGAGACTCATAGGTTCACCAGTCCAATACACTTTTATAATGCGAACTAAACACAGATTGTTATTTTTTATACTTCACCAGAACTTTACAAAGAAAGGGGAAAGTTGTAAAGTGCCTTTAATGGATAGCATCATGCTATCATGAGAGGGGAAGTGTATCATATGCCTGAGCCTCAGTTTCACTGTGACCTGTGAGCCGAAAGCAGCGTGCAGAGATCCGCTGCTGATGTCATCAAGTCTTTCATTTGTGCATATATGTTCTCATGTGTCTAGTTTAAATAAATAAATGACAACAGCGATCGAGCTGGCCAGCAATCGGGAGGCTGGGGCCACGGCGCATGCGCCAATCTTGACGCTGACAGATCGATGCACGTGCAGTGGCCCGCTCAGTGCTAATGCTGCCAGCCTCTCACAGCAGGAACAGGTCCCCCCCTCCAACATTTTAACCTGAGTCACACAAGTGCACTCTGCGGTGCGAAGAGTGCTGGAGATTCGGTTTTAAACTCCCGCTGAAAAGGAGCGAGGATGGAAGGGCCTGTACTGCGCTGTAATGTTCTAAAATACCAACAGGATTTACTCCGGTTCTTACACAAATTTGACACTTTTGGGAGAACTCCCTCCCTCCCTCCCACCCCCAACATCTTCCCCTCCCTGGAGATATTTCACAGGCCCGTCTGAACATCCAATGCTCACAACCTGGCCTGATACATTTTTCTCATTTTCCCACCACCATCGTTTCCCTGATCCCAATTCCAAGCACAGCTCCAAGAATTGGGGGAAGGAGCCTCAGCCTGAGTTATAGAGGGGGAATAGAAATTAGGTTTAACTTGTACACACAAAACTGAGTAAAGATTGGAAAAGGAAGACAGGATAAAGCGCAAGACACAGAGGACTGAAAAAGTAACAAAATCTTTCTTTAAATCTCCAAAGCTAAGTAACTCTGAAAGTTACATTTTCATTGCCTGAGAGCTTGTTTAGCAATGTCATGTTGTTCAAAATTCACTGACTCTTGAGAACATCTGCCTTAACCTTTTCTGACATGTTTAATGAAAAACTAGTCAATGCACAGCACAGCCTGTGAGGGAACAGGGTGCAAACCGGAACACTTGGATTTTTCTGTTTAACTGCACATGTGCAAGTCATGTCAGTTGTTGTTTGATTTATTCCAGAATAACAGCATGAACGCCATGATTATTAACGCAAAATCCAGACTGGTACGTTACATTAAATGTGTTGTAATGGTCTCCGACCCAGCCCCTGGCAACTACCTATTCATCTTCTCAGCAGCTTTAGTTGGAAATCACAAAGAATCTTGAATGGAAAAGTTTCAAGTACTCAGTAGTAGTTCACTGGAGAAGAGAGCTTTGTCAAAGGGGCCAGATTAGTCGTGAATTTTGTCATGTAACCTCACCATTGAAATGTGATCAGATGGTGAACAACAGCGAAATACCAATTATATTCCACAGTTCAAGAGATCGTCATAAATCACAGTTTCTATCACATAACACTCCACTTCCCTTCTTCCAATTACTCCAAGCAGAGCTAATCCGTTGCTGAATTTCCATTTCTATTTTCCTGTCTTCTGCTACCACTGGCCACAGGTATTTGAAACGACTCACTCCCTACCAAGTGAAATAACTATGGCAGTGCAAGTACGTAACCAAGTCTTAAATTATTCCCAAACATAAAAGTGCCATCGTAAGCCATGGGAGCAAAGTTAAAGTGGCTTACATGCTGATCTGAGATGCAGGATTTGTTGTGGTTCATAAATATCATTTAGCTTTCATAAGATATACAAAGCAGTGTTGTTTCCCCTGTCAGGGCCATCCACTTTCACTCTCCCATTAATATCAAGCAGCTTCTGTGTGTACTCCACATCATGTGCAAGGAGCAAAGATATTCTTCAACCATTGGACTGGCTCAGCTGACAAGAGGAAATGGCTTCGGAGAAATAATGTGCTCTGCTTTAATGGCAAGTAATACTCCTATATGTAATGTAATAGCAATAAGCTCCAGTGCCATAATAGACATTGTGACAATGCCTTCAATCTTTTTCAGCATGCATAAAACCTTCAGTGCATTGTGAACTCTGTCATTTCTATGTTTCTAACTGACCTACAGTCTGCAGTCAGAATTGTGCACATTACAGATCATGAGCAGGCAATGTTACGGCTGCTGTTGTGTAAATTACAGCTATCAATAAATACTGAGGCACATCATACTGTTGTCAATTTTCAACAGCAATTTCATACACTTGAATTCTCAATAAATGACCCTGCTGGCTCAAAATCATTGAAATCAAATCTGAAGCTGAATCAGTGAAATTACTGAGGCAAACCCGTAGCTTCCCTCCAAACCCCCTCCAAGGTGTACCAATGGATTTTTGAACCGAACATTTTATAAATTAAAAAATCATGATGCAAAACTCGACTGGCGCAGCCCAATAAATTAAAATCTGGGGAGCTGAGAGTTTTCCGCCTCACAGTCCAATCTTGCATTTTTCCCCAAGCTATAGTTCAACAGTTTTCAAGTAAAAGTTACAACTTTGTCAAATGGCATTTTTAAACTCTGCAGCAGTAAAGAAACGTTGACATGACTCAATTCAATGTAATTCAACTCAATCCAAATGCACGCAGTGACTGTGACTATCACAGGCTCCAAACTTCGAGGCTGAAATGAGAAATCCTCTTTCATTCTTTCCATCCTCATAAATGCTCAGATTTGTGTTTGTTTTTTGTCAGCTGGAACGGAAGAAACATCTAATCATCCTGCCACGAACTGCTTTATTTTTCCTTTCTCATTTTCTCTCCTTTTGTCTGGAAAGTACGGCCTTTGCCAAGTTACAATACACGGCCATCAGTTTCTCATTCAAATGTCCATTCTTCCCATATGAATTTAGACAAGAAATGTCAGCATAGCATTCCACAACAGCAACCTAAATCCAATCCTCTCCTCTCAACATCCTCATAGATATATTGGCCAACAAGAGGCAGTTGATAGCAATTGGAAAGAGTGAGGGTAGGTAGAAGCTGTGTGACTCCTTGCCCCTCTAACTGTTGAGGGTTGAAGTGAATTTGGCCAATGGTCCCTCAACTATGGAGCATGGGGCAGCACTGTGGCATAGTGGTCAGCACTGCTGCCTCACAGCACCAGGGGCTCTCATTCAATTCCAACCTCGGGTGACTGTCTGTGTGGAGTTTGTATGCTCTCCCCATGTGTGTGGGGGTTTCATTCAACAGTCCAACAATGTGCAAGTTAGGTGGATTGGTCATGCTAAATTCCCCACCCCGACCAAGATGTGTAGGTTAGAGGGATTGGTAGGAGAAATGTGTGGGGTTACAGGGATAGGGCAGGGGGTAGGCCTGGCTAAGATGCTCTGATGGAGTCGGTGCAGACTCGATAGTCGATGTGGCCTCCTTCTGCACTGGAGGGATTCAATGACTTGGGCCAAACATTTGGTTTGGTTTACCCCTTAATCTTGCAAGAGCTACCAATTGGAAAATTATGGTTCCAACAATGCCACATGTAAAATCTTTAATATGGTACAAATTAAACAGGACACGTTGGGACAATTGCTGATCCTCAGCTGCAAAAAAATGTATTATTTTCGTGCAAAATTAGGTAACGTGCATTGCAAAATTATAGCTTGTGCTAACATAATAATCATTGCCATATTTCAATCCCCAGATCTTCACTGTGCCAACAGTTTTAAAAAACAATTCCAAAATTAGAACTGACTTGAAGATTTTTCATTCATAACTTTTCTTTAATGAATGGATTAAGTAGACTGACTGAGTCCAGATTTTTTACTGTGTGTTTTGTAAGTGTTGCAAGCTAATGTTGGAAACCTGGAATCATACTGTTAGGTTTTGGACTGTCTCTTTAAATTAGGGTAAATTAGAGGAAAAAAGGGGATCACATGAGATATTATGAATTATGTTCGACAACAAGATTGGGTGTCTTGAAGGTTAAAGGCAAAGAGGCACATTGGGAAGAAGGTGCAAGATATTCACATGTGTAAAGAAGGACCAGAGGATCTGTGCTGACAACGGGTAGAGAAAGAGCAAGAGAGCAAGAGCAGGAGAGAGGGAGAGTGTGAGAGCAAGCAGGAGTGAGAGTGTGAGCAAAAGAGAAAGATATTGAGACAGACCTCCACACTAAGCAGAGAAACTGCTGGCCCTGTTCGTGACCATGTGAAAAATGGGTGGAAGCTCATTCTCAGAGTGAACAGACCAAATTCACAAGGATTTAAACAAGACTGTAAGATCCTTCTAACACGGCTAGGTCATCCATCACCATGAAAGTCAGTTCTAGAATTAGAAGTTTTCCAGCTGAGTAAATAAAGGGTAGAAATCCATGGAAATTAAGAATCATTTTGGAATTGTTCCCAGAGAACGTAGGGTCCACTTAAGTGATTGTAAAATATAACCATGGAATTTGATTTTAAGAGATAAATGTGAAATCTTTTCAACTTAGAATACAAGTTGCATACTGAGTAATGCTTAGACAATGTTGCCTTTAGTTTGGTTATTACAGCAAAAGTCTTAAAATTCATTTTCCATCCTCCAGTTAGCCACTGGAAATTCAAATGTCTTTCCAAAAGTTGTCAGTCTTTTCAGGGGTCATAAAACAGCATTATTGTAGAACTGAACACCATTCTATCAGTCAACATTTCACCTAAAAATATCTCTATGATTGAACAGTATCCAATCCTGGCTGCTATTTTTGTCACCCAGTTTCTTTCTTTTAAGCTCGATCAGTTAGATTTTACAAGCTGTTGACTTACCATTTTCAAGTACAATAAATGATGGCAAATGTTTAAAGAAAGCCTATTTTGTCATGTGTGCTTTATCAACAGTTGAAATATTGCTGCATGACATTTGTACTGGTGAGATAACATGATTAACTCCAAATTCAAGATAGAAGGCCGAGTTCAACATAGCTCAAATGCCAGTGTCTGCAAATTTGAACTAAATGGGATTTAACTATTGAAAATCAATCCCTGGTGGCAGAATTGATTTCAACAGAGAATATAACACAGTGAACAGGCAATAAACTATGTATATCTGCTGTGATTATTCTGAACTGGCTCAGCGGGCTTGGAATTAGGCTTCTGATTAGACTTACATCTGCTCATCTCCCTTCTTTGCTGAGACTCTCAATTTCCTCTTTAATCGGAGAGCAAAATGTAGATTTGTGGTTTGTTTTCGAAGCAGTCATGACAACAAGAGGCAAAAGGGTTGTGTACTGACCTGCTATAATACTCAGCCCTCATAATTGCTCACCTTACATAAACAATAGAAAACATTTTATTTATAGTTCAGAATACAATGAACAAAACAACGAATGATTTTATCAATGAAGAACATACTGTTTTGCCTTGTATGTTAATTTTAAGACATAAGTAACTTGCCAGATTGAATAAGCGACAAACAAGATTAATTCTTAATCTTTTGTGGCAATCATCCTGGCTATTATTTTTCAAACAGAGTGAGTTAACTAGTGAGCCTTAGATGACAGCATTTCAGCTTACAGTTCAAACATAGCATGGGCTTTGGGGATTCTTTTTTCCCCCTGTCTGTTGCCTTGATGGGATATTTCTGAATTGAGTTACTGGTGGGCCCGAACTAACAGCATCACATTTGAAGTCATGCTCAAGAGATACCACTGAATGGCTGTCATGAGAAATGTCAAATTGTCGAGTGGAGTCGGATGTTGGGACCAAGGAAAATTGTTGGGGTAGAGTGTTGTCGTGCCTTCAATATTCTATTCCTGAGCTGGAAGCGCTTAACCTTGGCAACAACAAAGCTAAGTGTTTTAACTTGGTTCGCCTGGCACAGATCTTGCCATGACAGGAATGCAGATTGGAAATTTGGAGGTCAGGATTTGCCATTCATTAACACAAGTTCTCAATATTCATTCTCACCACACAGTGTTTGTGATCTGAGTGCTGAATCTTAAGATAAATTCTTCAATGTGCAACATTAATATCCCACACCTTGACACATACAGGAAAATCAGTCATAGAAATGTATCTTTTTTTGTTTGTGGAGAGAGGAGTCTGGTGCAGATGGAGGAGGAGAAAGTGGGCTCCTGGACACGCGTCCTTTGTTTGAACAGAGGGGAGTACGGTAGGATGAGAGAAGAATTGGCGAATATGGACTGGGGGAACGCGTTGGAAGGTAGGTCTGCTGAGGAGCAGTGGAGGATCTTTAAGGAGCTCTTTCTTGGTGCTCAGCAGAAATTTATTCCGATGGTTAAAAAGGACCGTAGGAGGAGAGGTAATAAGCCGTGGATAACGAAGGAGGTGAAGGAAAGTGTTAAATTAAAAGTGGAGGCGTTTAGCGTATCTAAGAGTAGTGGGCGAGAAGAGGATTGGGAGAGGTTTAAATGTCAACAAAGATTGACAAAGAAGTTGATAAAGAAGGGTAGGAGAAACTATGAAGCTGGGCTGGCGCTTAATATAAAAAAGGATAGCAAGAGTTTTTATAAATATATAAAAAGGAAGAGGCTGGCTCGGGTGAACGTGGAACCCTTAGAGGATGAGAGGGGGGACTTAGTGGTAGGGGATGTGGAAATGGCTGAGGTCTTGAATAACTTTTTTGTTTTGGTCTTCACGGAGGAGGATGTGAATAATTTGCCGGGTGTTAGCGATGGAAAGATGGTAGGACTGGAGGGTCTCAATGACATTACTGTTACTAGAGAGGCGGTGCTCGACAGACTGGAGGGACTGATTGTGGACAAGTCGCCAGGACCGGATGGAATGCATCCAAGGGTTCTGAAAGAAATGGCGGAGGTGATAGTGGATGCCTTGGTGGTTACTTTCCAAACGTCGCTGGATTCTGGGGAAGTGCCGGAAGATTGGAAAACGGCTAATGTTACGCCATTGTTTAAGAAGGGTGCCAGGCAAAGGGCAGGGAATTATAGGCCGGTTAGTTTAACGTCTGTTGTAGGTAAAATGTTAGAATCCGTCATCAAGGAGGAAATAGCGAGGTATCTTGAGGGGAATTGCTTGATAGAGCAGACGCAGCACGGTTTTGTTAAGGGGAAGTCGTGTCTGACAAATTTACTGGAGTTCTATGAGGATGTGTCTAGGGCGGTGGATAGAGGAGAGCCGGTGGATGAGGTCTTTCTTGATTTTCAGAAGGCGTTTGACAAGGTACCTCACAAGAGGTTATTGCAGAAGGTAAGGGGGCATGGAGTTGGGGGTAGGGTGTTAGCGTGGATAGAGGATTGGTTGTCAAATAGAAGGCAGAGAGTGGGGGTCAACGGGTGCTATTCGGATTGGCGGTTGGTGATTAGTGGAGTGCCCCAGGGGTCGGTGCTGGGGCCTCAGTTATTTACCATTTATATAGATGATCTGGAGGAGGGAACCGAGTGTAAGGTGTCGAAATTTGCTGATGACACCAAGATTGGTGGAACGGCAAATTGTGCGGAGGGTGTGGAGAGTCTGCAGAAGGATCTAGATAGGCTGGGCGAATGGGCCAGGAAATGGCAAATGGAATTTAATGTTGGCAAGTGTGAGGTGGTCCACTTTGGTAGGAATAATAGTAGGAAGGACTATTACTTACGTGGCGAAAAACTGCAGCAGGCGACGGTGCAGAGGGGCCTCGGGGTCCTTGTGCATGAGTCGCAAAAACCCAGCCTGCAGGTGCAGCAGGTGGTCAGGAAGGCCAATGGGATGCTGGCCTTCATAGCGAGGGGGATTGAATATAAAAGTAGGGAGGTCTTGCTGCAGCTGTATAGGGCATTGGTGAGGCCGCAGCTGGAGTACTGTGTGCAGTTTTGGGCGCCGCACTTACGCAAGGATATTTTGGCCTTGGAGGGAGTGCAGAGGAGGTTTACTAGGCTGATACCGGAGTTGAGGGGGTTGAACTATGAGGAGAGGCTGAATAAACTAGGCTTGTACTCGTTAGAGTTTAGAAGAACGACGGGAGATCTCATTGAGACGTATAAGATGATGAATGGGATGGATAGGATACAGGTGGAGAGACTCTTCCCGCTCAGAAAGGACAGTAGGACTAGGGGACAGAGCCTCAAGATAAAGGGGGGGGGCGGTTTAAAACGGAGTTGAGGAGGAACTTCTTCACTCAAAGGGCGGTGAATCTCTGGAATTCTCTGCCCGTTGAAGTGGTGGAGGCTGCCTCGCTAAATATTTTTAAGACGCGGGTTGATGGGTTTTTGATAAGCGAGGGGATTAAGGGTTATGGGGAGAGGGCGGGAAAGTGGAACTGAGCCACGACAGATCAGCCATGATCTTATTGAATGGCGGGGCAGGCTCGAAGGGCTGGATGGCCTACTCCTGCTCCTATTTCTTACGTTCTAATATTCTATTCCTGAGCTGGAAGCGCTTAACCTTGGCAACAACAAAGCTAAGTGTTTCAACTTGGTTCGCCTGGCACAGATCTTGCCATGACGGGAATGCAGATTGGAAATTTGGAGGTCAGGATTTGCCAATCATTAACACAAGTTCTCAATATTCACTCTCACCACACAGTGTTTGTGATCTGAGTGCTGAATCTTAAGATAAATTCTTCAATGTGCAACATTAATATCCCACACCTTGACACATACAGAAAAATCAGTCACAGAAATGTATCTTTTTTTGTTTGTGTAGAGAGAAGCAAGCGTCTGTATTCAACATATCTTCCCTATTTACAAACCTCCTTTTAGCCCCCAGTTTCCTCTCCATTCATCTGACCATTTTCTTTTAAGCTGCTCCTGTCATATATTGGCCATGCCCATTATAGGGTGACCTATCAATTGTTCTCTAAAATTAACTGCATCTCCTTGACCTCTGCCCTCTGTTCTTTCCTCAAAGAAATTCTGTCAGGTTGTTCAAGTACAGCTCCTTTTTATTTATAATCCAGAATCACTGGTCCTGATTAACTTGTGTTATTTTCACAGTGCTTAGTGCTCAAATCCTTTATCATCAGGTTCACCTGTTCTGCAGCCCCTCAAGAGAAATTTCTGTCGTCAGTACAAGTAAAATTGAATGGTTAGGGAATGCAGTTGCAGCATTCTTTCCTTGTGCATGTGAGGAACTGCCTTTTGAAAATCATAAATTGGAACGTGGAGGACGGAGGGAAGGATCCCTGCTTTCTGAACGTGTAAATTTAGAGAGGGCAGATTACAAACTTGTTGAGGAGATTCTACTGATCTCTTGAGCAATTTGTGAGCCGTTCTGGATGTTATACCGTATTTGTGTTCCATGCAAATTGCAAAAAACACTCAGCCCTCTTGACTTAAGTCTGAAGTTAGATCAGACACCAACAGTGGATTGGGGAGTTTTCCTTCCCACTTCACTTGGCATCAATTTTGCCAGCGTTGATCAAATGTTGCCTTGATCTTAAGGTCAATCACTCTTACCTCACCTCCGGAGTTCAGATCTTTTTCCCATGTTGGGACCAAGGCTAAGATGAGGTCAGGAGCTCTGTAGACTCGGCAGAACCCAAACTGAACACTCATGAACAGGTTATTGCTAATTAAATGCCATTGACAACACTATTGATGACACATTCTGTAACTTTGATGATGGAGAGTAGACCAATCAGTCGGTAATTGACTGGGTTGGATCTGTTCTGTCTTTTGTGGATAGGACATAGCAGGTCAATTTTCCATATTGTCAAGTTGATGCCAGCCTTGTATCTTTAGCACAACAGCTTGGCTGGTCTCATGAATGGCTCTGAAGGACAAGCCTTCAGTACTATTGTTGTCAAGGCCCATCGACTTTGCAGAATCCACGGCCTTCAAACATTTCTTAATATCGTGGAGCAAATCGAATTGGCTGTTTTGGCAGGGACCCAAGGATGAAGCAGAAGTGATGTGAATAATTTGCCAGGTGTTAGCGATGGAAAGGTGGTAGGACTGGAGGGTCTCAATGACATTATTGTTACGAGAGAGGCGGCGCTCGACAGACTGGAGGGACTGATTGTGGACAAGTCCCCAGGACCGGATGGAATGCATCCAAGGGTTCTGAAAGAAATGGCGGAGGTGATAGTGGATGCCTTGGTGGTTATTTTCCAAACGTCGCTGGATTCCGGGGAAGTGCCGGAAGATTGGAAAACGGCTAATGTTATGCCGTTGTTTAAGAAGGGTGGCAGGCAAAAGGCAGGGAATTATAGGCCGGTTAGTTTAACGTCTGTTGTAGGTAAAATGTTAGAATCCGTCATCAAGGAGGAAATAGCGAGGTATCTTGAGGGGAATTGCTTGATAGAGCAGACGCAGCACGGTTTCGTTAAGGGGAAGTCGTGTCTAACAAATTTATTGGAGTTCTATGAGGATGTGTCTAGGGCGGTGGATAGAGGAGAGCCGGTGGATGTGGTCTTTCTTGATTTTCAGAAGGCGTTTGACAAGGTACCTCACAAGAGGTTATTGCAGAAGGTAAGGGGACACGGAGTTGGGGGTAGGGTGTTAGCATGGATAGAGGATTGGTGGTCAAATAGGAGGCAGAGAGTGGGGGTCAATGGGTGCTATTCGGATTGGCGGTCGGTGACTAGTGGAGTGCCCCAGGGGTCGGTGCTGGGGCCTCAGCTATTTACCATTTATATAGATGATCTGGAGGAGGGAACCGAGTGTATGGTGTCGAAATTTGCTGATGACACCAAGATTGGTGGAACGGCAAATTGCGCGGAGGGTGTGGAGAGTCTGCAGAAGGATCTAGATAGGCTGGGCGAATGGGCCAGGAAATGGCAAATGGAATTTAATGTTGGCAAGTGTGAGGTGGTCCACTTTGGTAGGAATCATAGTAGGAAGGATTATTACTTACGTGGCGAAAAACTGCAGCAGGCGACGGTGCAGAGGGACCTCGGGGTCCTTGTGCATGAGTCGCAAAAACCCAGCCTGCAGGTGCAGCAGGTGGTCAGGAAGGCCAATGGGATGCTGGCCTTCATAGCGAGGGGGATTGAATATAAAAGTAGGGAGGTCTTGCTGCAGCTGTATAGGGCATTGGTGAGGCCGCAGCTGGAGTACTGTGTGCAGTTTTGGGCGCCGCACTTACGCAAGGATATTTTGGCCTTGGAGGGAGTGCAGAGGAGGTTTACTAGGCTGATGCTGGAATTGAAGGGGTTGAGCTATGAGGAGAGGCTGAATAAACTAGGCTTGTACTCGTTAGAGTTTAGAAGAATGAGGGGAGATCTCATTGAGACGTATAAGATGATGAATGGGATGGATAGGATCCAGGTGGAGAGACTCTTCCCGCTCAGAAAGGACAGTAGGACTAGGGGACAGAGCCTCAAGATAAAGGGGGGGTGGTTTAGAACGGAGTTGAGGAGGAACTTCTTCACTCAAAGGGTGGTGAATCTCTGGAATTCTCTGCCCGTTGAAGTGGTGGAAGCTACCTCGCTAAATATTTTTAAGACGCGGGTTGATGGGTTTTTGATAAGAGAGGGGATTAAGGGGTATGGGGAGAGGGTGGGAATGTGGAACTGAGCCACGACAGATCAGCCATGATCTTATTAAATGGCGGGGCAGGCTCGAAGGGCTAGATGGTCTACTCCTGCTCCTATTTCTTATGTTCTTATGTTCTTAAGAGGATCATCCACTCCGCACTTCTGGCAGGAGATGGTACCAAGTGCCTCAGTCTTGTCTTTTACACTGACGTGCTGGACTCCCCCAGCATTGAGGATAGGGATATCAGTGAAGCCTCCCCCTTCCCCATCATTCATGACTGATATGGCTGGACTGCACAGAGCTTGAATCTGGTCTATTGGATGTGCGATCGCTCATTTCTGTCTATTGCATGCTGTTTTCATTGTCTGGAATGCAAGGAGCCCATATAGCTTCATCAGATCACTCATTTTTAGTTATGCCTTATGCTGCTGCTGACATACTCTCTTGCACTCTTCCTTAAATCAAGAGTTGATCCCCTGGTTTGATGGCAATGGTCAAGTGAGGGATATGTCAGACCATAAGGTTAAAATTGTGATTGTGTACAATTATGCTACGTCTTATGGCTCACAGCACCTCATGGATACTCACTTTTGAGTTGCTAGTTCTGTTCAAAATGTATCCCATTTAGCACAGTGATAGTGCCACAAAACACAACGGACGGTGTTCTCAATACGAACATAGGATTTTGTCTCCATAATCAGTGTGTGGTGGTCACTCTATCGATAGGGTCATGGACAGATGCAATTGTGGCCCGTAGATTGATGAAGATAAGGTTAAGTAGGTTCTTCCCTCTTGTTTCCCTCACCATCTGTCACAGACCCAATCGAGCAGCTTTATTCTTTTGGGATCCACCGTCTCAGTCAGTAGTGGTGCTGCAGAGCCACTCTTGGGATGGACATTGAAGACTGCACTTTGAGTGCACTCTATACCTTTGCGAACCTCACTGCTTCTTCCAATTTGGTGTTTAAATCGAAGAGAATTGATTCATCAGTTGACAGGGAGCAGGTGGTAATCAGCAGAAGATTTCCTTGCCCATAGTTGACCTGATGCCATGTGACTTCATGGAGTCAATGTTGATGACTTCCAGATCAACTCCCTCCCAACTTCATACCACAGTATCTGGTGGGTGTGTCCTGTCAATGGGACAGGATATAGCCAGGGAGAGTGATGCTGTTTTCTGGGACATTGCAAGGTATAGTTGGAGTATATAAATATGGCAGGATATTGCTTGATTAGTCTGTGGAACAGCTCTCCCAGTTTTGGCACAAGCACCCTGATGTTACTAAGGACATTCACCTGACGAAGAGGCAGTCCCCTCGAAAGCTTGTGAGTATTATCAAGTAAATCGGTTGGACTAAAACCTGGTGTTGTCAGACTTTTTACTGTGTTTACGCCAGTCCAACGCCGGCATTCCCACATCATGGTTACTCAGGACTTTGCAGGGTTGACAGAGCTGAGTATGCCATTGGTGTTCCTGGTGCCAAGGCGGGTGCCAGCTGGTGTGACCCCTTTCATTACTTTCAAAGTGATGTCGCGGTTTGATGCAACTGGGTGTCTTGCTCGGCATTTCAGAATGAACCATAATTGCTGTTGGGTCTGGGAGTCACGTGTAGGCAAGGCCAGGGAAGCATGCCGGATTTCCTTCCCTAACGGGTGTTCATGGACCACATTTTTTTTTGAAAAATAGACAATAGTTTTGGTGTAAAGATAGAAAATGCTGGAAAAGCTCAGTAGATCTGGCAGCATCAATAAAGAAAGAAACAGAATTCACATTTCAAGCCCGTATGACACTTCTTCAGAGGTTTACAGACTCAAAACATTTATCTCTGCTTCTCTCTCCACTGATGCTGCAGACCCACTGAGCTTTTTCAACATTTTCTAGTTATATTCAGATTTCCAACATTTTCAGCACTTTGCTTCAATTTTACTGGTTTTGAAGTCATCATTGCCATAGTTTTTAATCCAGGAATTGTAAATTGAACTCAAATTCCACCAGCTGCCATGGTGCAATGGTACAAATTGAACCTATGTCCCCAGAGCATTTGCCTGAGCGTCTGGATTACTCATCAAGTGACATTACCATGACACCACTGTCTTCCCATAAATTTGCATTTATATTGTTATCGGGCAACAAATTTTCTGAAATTGGGTACACAACATGGAAGCAGGCTAAAGCTGCACTCAGAACCTCCCCACTCACAATCACAATGGAACAGACACAGACCAGCAGGCAAAAGATAAGTTTTTAAAATGCAAACTAGGGCTAGCACACAAAAGGGAACCGGACAGGATGGCACCTACAGAAACTAAATTAAAAGTACACCCCCGTCACACCAAATCAGCACCTCTAATCAAGTCAACCTCGATGGAGACACTGAAGAATTAACATAACTAAGGAAGCCTCCCTGGCCTCCCAGACTTCCTAAAGTCAGTCAAACACCCATTGTTCAAACCCCAGAGATTCTGGACCATTGATAAACGCATCAGACAGAAACAATTAACACACACTTAAAACACTGTTACGATACTTGAAAACATTGAAACAGGATGGTCAGAGTCAAACACTGCAAACAAACCATTAACATTTGAATCATACAATGTATCAAAGTTTGAGTATAACTATAACCCATTGCGATGGGTCTTTAGAGTGCTTTCAGGACAGTTCTGTTCGTATGTCCTGACTGCACCTCCAATGTTAAAATAAAGCTGTATCGCTGTTGAACCTGACTCTGAGTCCGTAGTGGTCGTGTTCGCCCACTCGCGCTAACAATATACTGTCCTCTGTGACCATCAGACATCTGAAAGTGCTTTGCAACTGAGGAAGTATTGCACTGCTTGAGGTGTTTTTTTTGAAAATGAGATGGCAAACTCAGGCCCCGTTTGTCAGCTTAGGTAGGAAAAGATCCTGATGTATTGTTTCAAAGAGGAGCAGAGGGTAATAATTATCCTTTCTGGTTAATTGTTGTCACTCAGTCACCATCACAAAAACAGATTATCTTGTCTTTATCAGGATGCTCTTTGAGAGAGTTTGCTGTGCACAAATTGGCTACCACACTTTCTACTTTACAACAGTGACTACACTGCAGAAGTCTGGTGAATTGTTTTGAGAAGTTTATCCAGTGGTTGTGAACGCCGCTAAATAAATGCAAGTCTACCTTTTGCCAAAGCGACTGAATTGAAAGACTGATGTTGTACGTACATCACAGAGATCCAAGGAAGTTGATATATTTTGTTCTTCTGCAACTTTAAAAGTAACATGGTAACATTAGATGGAAGGCTCATTCTGTCGGCAGAGGTGGGGGACTGGATGGAATAATTAGCCTGTCGGAGTATCAGTGAAAAATAAGTCCTAAATATTATGAAATTGAAAGACTTGATGACGAATTTTCAAATTGGCACTGGAACATGATACAGGGATGAATACAGGCCCTGAGCCCATGTCTCAACTGCAAAATTCTTGCAAGGTAATTTTTACCTGCTAACACCCCACCTGGGCAGGGAGTTGGCTTGACACTCAATTTGTTGTATTGAGCGTTTCCAGGAGAATGGAGCTGCCTGCCTGGCACCAGTGACCAGTGTGTGTGGCTGCCTTGCCATAGAAAGCAGGAAAGATGGACATACGGTATACGCTCAAAATGAGGGTGATCAGAACAAATAACATTGATGTGCACATTACAGGCAGATTACCAAAGAGTGTAAAAACTGACATAACTGATAGCTGGCATGTCCATTACAATTCTTCCCAATTTCTACAGACGCACCACACAAAACATCCTTTCCAGACGTATCACAGCTTGGAATGGCTCCTGTTTGACCAAGCCCCCAACAAACTACAAAGACTTGTGAACGCAGCCCAATCCATCATGCAAACCAGCCTCCCATTCACTGACTCGTAGAACATAGAAAACTACAGCACAAACAGGCCCTTCGGCCCACAGGTTGCACTGATCATATCCCTACCTACTAGGCCTACTTATAACCCTCAATCCTATTCAGTCTCATGTACTCATCCAGATGTCTCTTAGAAGACCCCAACGAGTGCGCCTCCACCACCACTGACGGCAGCCGATTCCACTCACTCACCACCCTCTGAGTGAAGGGTGACTCCAACCAGATGTCCCACTTGCTCGGAATAGCACACAGCATAATCAAGGACCCCACGCACCCAGACATTCTCTCTCCCACCTTCTTCCGTCAGGCAAAAGATACAGAAGTCTGAAAACGTGCAGCAACCAACTCAAGAACCACTTCTCCCCTGCTGTCATCATACTTTTGAATGGTGCTATCACACATTAAGCTGATCTTTGGTAACTGTAATACTATATTCTGCACCTTATCCTTTTCTTCTCCCTTACGCACTCTATGAATGGTATGTTTTAACCGAGACAGCTCACAAGAAACTATATTTTTCACTGTATCCCAATACATGTGACAACAAGAAATCAATTCGACTTTCACTGTTAAAACAAAAGGTTTTCTTTGGCCACATGGTAAGCCATGTGTTAATATGCAGCAGATTTCTCAGGTTTGCTGAACTAAACAGTGCCACAGTAGTTGGCACCGCTGCCTCACAACACTGGGGAGCGAGGGTTGATTCCAAGCTTGGATCACTGTGTGTGCTCAGTCTGCATGTTCTCCTCATGTCTCCATGGGTTTCCTCCCTCAGATCGCCGGTGAGCTGCATTGGCCGTGCTAAATTCTCCCTCAGTGCCCCTGGACAGGCACTGGAGTTTGGCAACTATGGGATTTTCACAGTGACGTCATTGCATTGTTAACGTCGTCTACTTGTGACACTGATAAATAAAGTTTAAAAACCTTTTTGTTTTAATTTTGCATTTTTGATGGCACAGAACCCTTAAGAAGCTAAATTAATACCCATCAGGCAGTGGGCGGTGGCGTGATTTCCCCGAGATAGAAGCACCTGGGGTGGAATTTCCAAAACACCAAGAGCTGCCGGCCAGAGGCCAACAGTTCTTCATTCATTGGCACAAAGATCGTGACTACTGCCAGTGCGATACCCACCAGAGGGAGAAGATCAAGCACTGGTGTGTCATGACAGGAGTCGAGGGGGCGGCAGGTTTGAAGGAGAGGAGTGGAGAAGGCAGGTTGGCAACAGAAGTAGGAGAGTGATGGATCTCAGTGGGTCTCCTCTTCCTGATGCCAGGGCCATTCATTAGGCATTGAGTGCCTTCAACTGAGGAACCAGGCTCCTTCCCCTGGGATCTTGGGTGAAGCCCCAATCGTGTTTGCTTTTTGGGATTCCCACATGGTGAGTCTGTTGCTTAATTGCCCATTTGAAGGCCTCAGTTAGCGGAGTGGAAAGGCCATCTTTAGGCCTTTCTTCCCACCATGAACTTAAACGGGGCAGTGGCAGGAAGGCAATGGAGTTCTGACTTAGCTCCCTCAGGCCTCAATTAACAATCTCCCCACCACCAAGGGAGATCATTGAACCCAACCCCTGATTCCAAATCAAGACTGCTGATCATTGACTCAGGCTCATGTCTTGGGGACAGTAAGCTTCTGTCCTGATCAGGTCTCAGCAATGTGGTTCAAGCCCACAGCAATATGTTTGACACTGACCTACATTCTGAATCAATGTATAAGCTTGTTAATAAAGGTAACATCCGACATCAAGGACAATGAGGGATAGGTAGCAAATGTTGATACCCACATCCCAAAAATGAATAAAATAAAAGCGTTTTATCAACCCTTTTTCAAGCTTCCCTGTATTTTTATTTTTATGTATATATTCTGGCTTCTTGTTACCTGTCCCGTAAGTTTTGTTTAATGTTTTAAATTGAATCGACTTTATTAATTATTAGAATACTAGGCTTTGACAGACTCCTTTTATCCCCGGCTGATTTGTATTCTTTTTATCTGTTGCTCAAATATTTCCCATTACTAATTTACAGCTTTCTCTGCCAATTACTCTTTCAAATTAATCTGGCAGCAATTCTATGATGCTCGATTGATTTGATCTTTCCTTCTCACGATTATAAAAGTCGCTAACTCCACATTAATGCACGTCTTACTAACGAGGGAGAAAGCACCTTTATCCCATATCTTGGTATAGTTGATTGAGTTTAATTTCCAACAAAGGTGAAGTATGACATTAACTGAGTTATTGGAGTGGGATAATCACACCAGGATATCTGTAACAATGATAAAAAGCTTTAAAGAACCAAATTTCGGTCCTGAAATTCTGAAGGGTTCTATCGTTCTGACAAGAACTCTGGTCAGAGATAACGCAGTAACAAGTCTCACAACACCAGGTTAAATCCAACCAGTTTATTTGATAGGAATCTCACAAGCTTTCGGGAACAGTGTTCCTTCGTCAGGTGTGTGCAAAGTTCTGATCAGAGAAGGGTATATGCCTGACGAAGGAATAGCATTTCCGAAAGCTTATGGGTTTACGATCAAATAAACTGGTTGGACTTCAACCTGGTGCTGTGAGACTTCTTATCGCGTTTACCCCAGTCCAACGCCAGCATCTCCACATCAGAGATAACGGCCAGGGACATAAGATAAATAGCCATTTATGTTTCACTCCGTTTGGGGTTTCAACATCATGGGGGACTGGTCGAACCCGTATGAAGGTAAACAAATGAACAGAAAAGATAATGCTTAAAAAATATAATCATACATATTCAAACGACTTGTTGGCTCATTTAGTCCTTATTCTTGTTATGCAACGATTCTGGCCTTTTAAAGAAAATGTGAGCATAAATGTGGCATTTAGTGTCACCCAAGTGTTTTTCAACCTGACACCACAGAGCTGAAACATCCCAGCAAAGTCTCCAGTGCAAGTCCAAAGAAAATATTTCAAGAAATCTTTCACAAACATTTCTGCTCAATCCAAGCAGAATAGAAAAACATCACCGTGACAGGACATTTATTGCAGTTGTCAAGGCCAATGAAATATAGATTCAGTTGTGCTGCCTGTGTTCCAGCTGATCACAATTTCACCTTCCCCAAAATTTCACATCACATTTACTCAGTATGGTATGCCACATATTATACAAGTTCTTATTTATCCTCTTCATAATGCAAAAAAAATGCCTTTTCGACTCAGGGGGATTAGCAGGGTAAAGATGTGGTGTTATGGATATAGAGCCTGGTGGGATTGTGGTTGGCAGAGTCTCAATGGGCCAAATGGCCCACTTCTGCACTGTAGGAATTCTATGATTCTAAGTGTCATTTACATGCAGTTGTGATATGATGCACTTTGTCTCAGAGCTAATCTTTCTTTTAAATGGAAACAAGAAGCCTTAAAAATGACTGCCAAACAACATTTAATGTTTTAGAATATTTGCAGAAGGCTCCACATGAATTATGAATAGATATAACCAGACAAGTGAAAACATTTGAAATACAAGACACATTTCCACAAGCGGAAACATCAGAATCATTGGCAATAGCTTCCCTGATGGTGTGAACAGTTCATTCCTGTCTCACAAAATCTGGGAGAGTAGAGAGTGGGAGCTGCGATATTTAGAAGTTTAATTACCTTGGCTAAAAGGTGCGTGCCCAAGCCTGAGCTAGCCCAATACCGAATATATAAAAGCATGATTTGAGTGTGGGACAATAGCCATTTTGTGTTTTGATCTATAACAGCCTGGAGAACAAGCATTTCATGCAGAACCCCAAAGAGGATCTCACAGAGACATCATCTGAGAGGGTTCCTGGCAAAGGGAGGACAAAAAGAAAGATATCCAGAAGTCAAGTATTGCTCTGCTGAAAAATATTCTAAACAATCACCAAATGTCATTGCTGCAGAACTGGGAATGAACAAGAAACACTCTCCATCTCCCAAAAGCCTACTGACCAATTAAGTCCATCTACAAAGGCGGCCTCCAACTATTTGACTGCAGAAGCTATTACAAGTACTGAACATAACTCTTTACTCCAGTAACAAGCTACGGGCCTGCAACATGATAAGCTGCAGGCCTGTAGCTTGTCACTGGAATGAAGAGCGGAAGTTGAAGAATTGTGTTCAGCACTTGTAATGTCAAACACTTAGGGGTCGCCTTTGTGGGTGGGCTTAACAGGTCAGCACTTTTTGGGAGATGGAGGCTGTTTCTTGTTCATCACCAATTCTGCAATAACGACGTTTAATGATTGCTTTGAAACTGCATTTAATCTGTGTATAACTTACAGCAGTAGGTTTGTAATAATTGAACCTTTATCTTCTTGAAACAAAATTATTGCTGCTGGTTATTCTTTCTTAAACTGAGTCACTTGCAAATAAAAAGGGGGCTATGCATAGACACATACATGCACACTTAATTAGTTCATATAGTCAGGACAATGACATTAATTGGCACAATTTCCCTCTCTTGCAGGTGAAGATAACGCACAACTCGAGGGAGCAAGAGCTTACTGGAGAGGAAAAAGCACATCTGCATGTCCCAAGCCCTGAGGAAACGGTGCTGACCATTATTGGCCTGACCATTGGTGAAGTCATGGTTATCGGCAAGGCAGGAGCCATTGCAGGCGATGGTATCATCGCACCTGATCCAAATACAAACATCTTTCTCACTGTGATACTAAGGGAAAGAGAGAAAGGAAGATGTGGGACTGTTGGTAAATGGAGAATTGGGAGTTTAGAATTATTTATGCTGCATTTGGATGAGCTCTGAAAGATAGCCAGGGAGTGAAAGCAGGCTCCCTTCTTTGCACATTCCTGCTCCTCAGCAGCTCATTAATAAGCAGAAGCAAGGATTGAAATCTCAGTGGCAGGAATGCACAGCAAGCAACAAGTCACAACAAATCTTCTCTGAATAGTACAGAGTACCTCCAGAGTCGTTTATGTGGCAGGAGCCTTGTTTCAGCATGTCAGTGGTTTGCTCCAGGCCAATTTTGTGCAGCAGCATTGTGTTTTGTTGCATTCTTACTGTGCATGCGTTACACATTGATACATCATGCTGTCAGTGTGAAGCAATTGCCACAAGTCGGAATTCGCTGGCTCAAATGCAGCTGGCACAGGCAACTGTCAAGAGAATGACACCATCATGACCTCTGCTGGAATACTGGACATTGATTTTACATGGCACAACAGCTGGATGTTCAGGAAGGTGAATCTCATTCAGTTGCGGAGTGGGGGAAGTTATCTGGCAGCATCTGCTCATGGCTGTAAACGGCATCCTGCACCATGGAGGGGAAGCTTGTAGACCTGGCAAAGGTGCCCGCTTGCTCTACCTGCTGTTCTCCGGCACGGGAATAGAGAGCCCCAGTGAGTTTCCTTATTCAACACTGGATGGTAAACTGAAAGATGTTGCAAAAACCCCCAGCCGCTGTCCGGAGGGAGCATAAACATACATGGCCACAGTCACTTTTCCAATCAGAGGGAATACAGTCCTTACTGCATTCTCATCGTTCTGGCATCAGCAGGTGACGGATTTCTGTGAGGACATCTTTCCTGAAGCACAGATGCGACACACTTTGTTCTTCACTGAGGCTCAAGTCGGAGAATTTCTCCCCGAAAGCCTTCAGCAGAATGTCCTCTCAGTGAGCGTTCTTCTTTCTCTCCTCCTATTCCCTCCCACAGCAGCTTAACCTGCTCTGTATGATCTGTGTTTATTTGCAAAGTCATGCCACATTCCAAGGGAGATGTTTAACAGCGCACCCACGTCCCAGAGCAAGTGGGTTGTGCAGAGGCCTTGAATACTTATTCTATTTCCTACAGATTTTTAAACAACTACGCAAATCACCAATTGAGTAGAATTGAAACACCAAAACAAATCAAGTAACAGCTAATCTGCAATTGGCTGTTAATTCCTTTCATTTTTGCCAGTGTTGCTTCTTCCTGCTCTTGAACCTGTGTTCAGCGATACAAGTTAAGAGAGAGCATCAAGGAGCATTAAGCTCCAAATGGCAGTGCTGATATCAAGTCATGGTTGCATGATATCCTATGTCATGATCTGCCTGCTCTGCAGACAAGAAATGCCCATTCATTGCTGAGACATGTATGAAAGTGTTGTAACATAAGAACATAAGAAATAGGAGCAGGAGTAGGCCATCTCGCCCTTCGAGCCTGCCCCGCCATTCAATAAGATCATGGCTGATCTGTCGTGGCTCAGTTCCACATTCCCGCCCTTTCCCCATAACCCTTAATCCCCTCTCATCAAAAACCCATCAACCCGCGTCTTAAAAATATTTAGCGAGGCAGCCTCCACCACTTCAACGGGCAGAGAATTCCAGAGATTCACCACCCTTTGAGTGAAGAAGTTCCTCCTCAACTCCGTTCTAAACCGCGCCCCCTTTATCTTGAGGCTGTGCCCCCGAGTCCTATTACCCTTTCTGAGCGGGAAGAGTCTCTCCACCTCTATCCTATCCATCCCATTCATCATCTTATACGTCTCAATGAGATCTCCCCTCATTCTTCTAAACTCTAACGAGTACAAGCCTAGTTTATTCAGCCTCTCCTCATAGCTCAACCCCCTCAACTCCGGCATCAGCCTAGTAAACCTCCTCTGCACTCCCTCCAAGGCCAAAATATCCTTGCGTAAGTACGGCGCCCAAAACTGCACACAGTACTCCAGCTGCGGCCTTACCAATGCCCTATACAACCGCAGCAAGACCTCCCTACTTTTATATTCAATCCCCCTCGCTATGAAGGCCAGCATCCCATTTGCCTTCCTGACCACCTGCTGCACCTGCAGGCTGGGTTTTTGCGACTCATGCACAAGGACCCCGAGGTCCCTCTGCACCGTCGCCTGCTGCAGTTTTTCGCCACGTAAGTGATAATCCTTCCTACCATTATTCCTACCAAAGTGGACCACCTCGCGCTTGCCAACATTAAATTCCATTTGCCATTTCCTGGCCCATTCGCCCAGCCTATCTAGATCCTTCTGTAGACTCTCCACACCCTCCGCACAATTTGCCTTTCCTCCAATCTTGGTGTCATCAGCAAATTTCGACACCCTACACTCGGTTCCCTCCTCCAGATCATCTATATAAATGGTGAATAGCTGAGGCCCCAGCACCGACCCCTGAGGCACTCCACTAGTCACCATCCGCCAATCCGAATAGCACCCGTTGACCCCCACTCTCTGCCTCCTATTTGACAACCAATCCTCTATCCACTCTAACACCCTACCCCCAACTCCCTGTCCCCTGACCTTCTGCAATAACCTCCTGTGAGGTACCTTGTCAAACGCCTTCTGAAAATCCAGAAAGACCACATCCACCGGCTCTCCTCTATCCACCACCCTAGACACATCCTCATAGAACTCCAGTAAATTTGTCAGACACGACTTCCCTTTAATGAAACCGTGCTGCGTCTGCTCTATCAAGCAATTCCTCTCAAGATGCCTCGCTATTTCCTCCTTGATGACGGATTCTAACATTTTACCTACAACAGACGTTAAACTAACCGGCCTATAATTCCCTGCCTTTTGCCTGGCACCCTTCTTAAACAACGGCGTAACGTTAGCCGTTTTCCAATCTTCCGGCACTTCTCTCCAGAAGTGCAAATGTGCTTCACTGACATGATTTTGAGTTCAAAGGGCATTTGTACCACCCACGCATTAAACACAAGAAATCTCAATTTTGTGTCCAATGTTTTCCAGTGAGGTCAGTCAGTTCTGTCATCAATTGCTGGCCAATGAACTCTCTAACTAGAGGATGAATCAAAGGGATTATCCATCAATGCCAACTGGGAACAGTGCTCATATGGACCACATCTTGAAAATCAGGATGGCAATCCAGGGATTTCCAGCATCCTAACCATGATTTCTTCAGGTGCAACCACTGTTGGGTCACATTTCATGTTTGTGTTTTCCTGTCCCCAAGGATTCTATTCAGAATTTTGCATCATTTTGATTCAGTTTCTGTAGAATTACTGGGTTCCAGTGACGAGCGACCAAGGACGCATAACAACCATAGTTTAATTCATACTCCATACAGCTCTTAACTGTTTCTACTCTGCCCACACTCGGGGGAGAACTCGCACACTGCCATCACGTGAACTTTTAAATAGCTGTCTCGTAACAGGAATATCAGTTGCTGAAAATTAGCAGGCAGGTATAGCAGGCAATAAAGCAGGTAAATGGCATGGTGGCCCTCATTGCGAGAGGATTTAAGTATTGGAATAGGGATGGTTTACCATAACTGTATAGGGCATTGGTCAGACCATACCCAGAATATTGTGCACAGTTCTGGTGTCCTTATCTGAGGAATGATGTCCTTGCTATAGAGGACGTGCAGCAAAGGTTGACCAGGCTGATTCCTGGGATCGCAAATCTGTCAAATGAGGCAAGGTTAAATTGGTTAGTTTTATACTAATTTAGAAGAGTGAGAGGGGATCTCTTGAAATATACAAAATTCAAACAGGGTTAGGCAGATTAGGTTGTGGGCGAATCCAGAATTAAGAACTCAGGGTCACAGTTTGAGGATAAGGAGTAAACCTTTCAGGACTGAGGTTTGGAGAAATTTCTTCACCCAGAGAGTGGTGGGTCAGTGGAATTCATTACCAAAGAAAGTAATTGCAGCCGAAACATTGTGTGATTTCATCAAGAAGTTAGATATAGCTCTTGGGGCTAAAGAGATCAAGGATATTGGTCGGATTAGCGTATTGAGTTTGACAATCAGCCATGATCATAATGAACAGCAGAGCAGTCTCGAAGGGCCAAATGGCCTACTCTCACTTCTATTTATGTTTCTGTGTCTAACAAGACCACTCAGTCTACAGCATCTTTCAGGAATCACCTGCTTTAACTATTTCAATAATTGCAGTGGTTTGTTACATTTAAATATTGCCATCCTTAAATTATAAATGAAAATAGATTGCCAATGATTAGAATAGGTAAATAATGAAATAATGCCATTGCTTGCTGAATTTACATTATTCAAAACACAGTGGCATTGTTTTATCCCCCTTTCTCTTTAAATTGTATAAATGGAGCTGCATTTCCCTGACCAGTTGGCAAATGATCACATGCGCAGCACTCTAAGTTTCTTTCAGTCTAAAAATCTTGTGCATCATGTAAATAAACTTAAAATCTAATTATGCCAAGTGACATGTGGTTAATTTCTGTACATTTATTGCTGGCTGACACAAGCGAGACACCAAGTGGGCGGCTAAGTTAAGTTCAGAACGGGACGTGTCGAATCTGTGGGAACGAGGGACTGAATTCTCGACCTAAGCTACATAATAGACTACTTAAATTGAAAACAATGAGCTGCAAGACTCGAACTTAATTCCAGCAGAACTGCTCATGATAATAATTAGCACGCAGGGAAAAAGCTGTCAAATTCTATGTACTTTTATAAATATGTTAATTTAAAATGATAAAACTAAATCACCCCCAGACAGTTGCCAGCAGATTTGATTAATTAATTGTGCCTCTAATTTGTAATCCTAACAGACCTGATTATTTGATTAAATCTTCTGATGACAAGTTTTAATTTCATTTTAGTCGAAGCAATTCAAACAAATGTGCATATCATTAATCACCTATGCTTCAATATTGTATATTAAATAACTCTCGCATTACTTCTAATCCCATAAGCAGCAACCTTTCAATCAATGCTTCAAGATGGAGCCTTTGATTTTTGGGTAGCATCTCTCAGCGAACAGTTCCAGCAAAGGGCTTTTCCGACTCCTTGCAAGGCAGCCTCACATTTCAATCTTAGAAGAGCTTCCCTAATTTAATGAATGCAATTTTTTTTTTGCTTTTTTTTTCCACTGCTTATTCTGATCACTTTACAGTCTCTTCAAAGAATTGGGCAATTCGTCACTATTAGGGTACATTCATGCCTCGGACAGAGTTGGAGCGGCCCAAACTAATTTCATATTCGGAACACAAAAGAACTTCAGATTGTGTATGTCCAAATTCAAAGAAGGGTGCCAGGAGAGCTTGCGTAACAATTTACCGAAGGCAAAGAAAGAAATGGTTTGAAGTTACTGTTGTATTTCAAAAGGGAACGTATAACTGGAAGATTGTTCATTGATTTGGAAAGATAGGATCTGTTTACTTTTAACATGTCGTCACCATGGACCAAAAAACGGGGGTTAATCAATTTCGGGAAAAGAAAATTCTGAAAGATGATGGGAGACAGCAGATAGCAAAATCAAAGTGAGCGACAGATTTCACAAAACATGGAAGACTCCGAGTGGGTGGTGACTGGTAAGATCCCAAAGAAGACCGGGTGTAGACAAGGCCACAACTGGAGAGTCAGTTTTCTGTCACCCACAAAGACCCACAGAGCATTGTGTGAAAAACTTATAGGAATTTTATAGATTAGAAAATCTATAGGATTGTCCATATTTAAAGGAGGTTGAGTCTGGAATTATTTCAGCCAAAGCCTGCTCAGAAAGGTTTAAAAAGTACTGTTAACTATGATGTTATTGTTATGTTTAAGTGTAGTTTTATTTCTGTATTTTAATCAATGTATCGCTTTAATATAAAATTATCATTTCTGAGAAGTTACTTCCTAATTTCAGAAAACCTCCACATAATACATAAATTTCAAAATCCTTCAGGCGTTTGTTTCAAACTTCCTTTTGGAATTTGGGCAGATGAGTATTTACCATCGAGCACTCAGGCAGAATGTTTTTGTTTCACCGATTCAATGGAATTCTTCGGAGTCACATGTGCTGCAGATAACAGGGAACTGGTGGATGTACTTAGATTTCCAGGAGGCATTTGCTGAAGTAGCACATCAAAGTTTATTACGGAACGTTAAAATTTATGGTGTAAATGGTAACATATTCATCAGGTGGAAGATTGACAAACTAACAAAAAAAAGAACAGAGGCATTGATAGGTCATTTTTGGATTGGCAGGATGTAATAACTTCTGTGCAACAAGGACCAGTGAATGGCTTCAATTTTTAACGATTTACATAAAGAACTAAAGGTATGGTCGCTACATTTAATGATGACACAAATATAGGTGGAAAATACGTTGTGAAGAGGACAAAAGGAGGTTACAAAGTGGAAGGGTAGGTTAAGTGAGTGGACAAAGATCTGGCAAATGGTGCATAATGTAAGCAAATATGAAACTGGCAGGAAGGAATAAAAAAGCCTATTATCTTAATGATGAGATATTGTAAAGCTCTGAAGTTCAGAGGGGTCTGAGCAGCTGAGTGCACGAATCACAAAAAGCTGTTCTGCAGGGCAAAATTAGGGGAAGCTAATAAAATGTTAGCATTTATTGCAAATGGAATTGAATGCAAAAATGGGAGGTTATACTTCATTAAAACAGGGCACCGGTGAGACCACATTTGGAATACCGTGTACATTATTGATCTCCTTTGTTAACAAGAGATGGAGGTGAGTTAGCAATTCAGAGAAGGTTTACAGACCAATACCTGGAATAGATGATAAAGAAAGATTGGACATGATAGAATTGTATCCACTGGAGTTCAGAAAAGGACGATGCAACTTGATTGAAACCTTGAAGATCCCGAGGGATCTTTACAGAGTGGATGTGGAGATGATGTTTCCTTCTGTGGGAGAATTTAGAACTGGGGTTACCTTTTCAAAATAAGGGGTCGCTCATTTAAGAAAGAGATGAGGAAGACAAATTTTCTTTCAGCGGGTTGAGACTCTTATTCAAAAGATGGTGGAAGCAGAACCTTTGAACATTTCTAAGGCAGAGCAAGATTCTTGATCAGAAAGGGGAGGAAGGTTACCAAAGGTCAGTGGGAAAATGGAATGGAGGTTATAATTGTATTGGCCACGATCCCATTGAAAGGCAGAACAAGCCGAATGGGCTGAGTGGCCTGCTTGTATTGCGTATGTTTGTACGCTCAGAATGAAATAGCTGTAATGGGACTCGCTCCGAACTACACAGTAATTTTCCAATGACAGAAATAGCCAAAGGAAAGTAAAAGAGCCTTTCAACTAACAGATAGAAAATGTACATTTCAACAGAAATCTTACAGGATAATGGGTAAAATGCATGGCAATTTTTTTTATCACGAGTCCCCACCTCCACACACACTGTTCATATTGAATCACACTTTACATGCTAAACTGAGAAACATTAATTGTGATATTAAAACTATTAGCTGTTGTATCCAACAACAGTATGACCACCAACTAGCTTTCATGATTTTACTGTTCACCTTTACTGCATTGTGAATGAGCTAATTCCTCTGGGGGCACTCATCTAATTTACAAAACGCATTCGAAATGGATACAACGATATTAATTGTTTCTTTTGTGGCTGTCAATTGCTGAGAGAACACGATGGATAAAAAGTTAAGAGGCACAATAATTGGTGTGAATGAGAACTGAAAGTTACAAAAGAACACAGCCAGACTTTGTGAGTGGAAAAGCTATGATATCGGAGTTCAGTGTGGGGAACTGGGAGGTCATCCATCCACTTCAGATCTGAGAAAGACAAATCAAACTACTTTCTTCATGGTGAGAGACTAAAAGCTGTGGAAGTGCAAGTGTCATTTGCAGATACCATTAAAGTCTGACGCACAGTTACAAAAATAATTAAATGATTCACTGAATGTCGGTCTCGATCCCAAGGCAGCTGGGATTCAAAAATGATGAAGTTATGCTTCAGTCAAACACAGCCTTGATGAGGGTTTTAGGACTGAACCGCAGGAAAGGTAAATGGCTCATGGAAGGGGTGAAGCACAGGTGAACCAGAATGATGCCAGTTAAAGTATGCAAGTTGCATTAACAGGGCTTACATTGTCTTGAGTTCTGGATTTTCAGAAGTGATGAAATTGGAAAGTTAAAATAATAAATGGATTTGACAGGAGAGATGTAGACAAATTATTTTCTCCAGTGTGGAAATCCTGAACAAGAGGATGTGATCTTAACATTGGCGGACAGCTGTGAAGAGCTTGGAGAAGCAGAGGGATGAGGGTGTTTATGTGCAGAAGTCATTGCAGGTGGCAGGGCAGGTCAAGAGTGTGGTTAATAAATTAACTTTGTTACTCTGGGCACAGAGAACAAGACCAAGGAGATTATGTCGAACTTGTATAAGACCCTGTTCAGGCAGAGATGGAGTATTCCATCCGGTCCTGGGCACAGTATTTAAAGAAGGATGTGAAGGCTTTGGAGAGAGCGCAGAAAAGATTTATGAGAACAGGTCCAGTGACAGGAACATAAGTTATGAAGATAGATTGGACAAGTCAGGATTGTTTTTCTTGGAGGAGAGAGGAGACTTCACAGAGGTATTCAAGATCATGAGAAGTCTGGACAAAGTAACTAAGGAGAAACAGTTCCCACTTGTGAATGAGAGGACACAGATTTAAAGCAATTTGCAAAAGAAACAAAAGCAAGAGGGAGGGAAAAGACTTTTCGTGCAGCGAATGGTTTGGGGTCTGAAACACAATGTCTGAATGTGTGTGAAAACAGGTTCTTTTGAGCGTTCCAAAAGGGAATTAGGCTTTTATCTGGAAAGGATCATGTTGCATGGCTGTGGGGAGGACGGCATGAAGTAAATTGTTCAGAGAGCTGGTGCAGACATGATGGGCCAAATGGCCTTCTTCTGCACCACAATAATTGTGATTCAGTGGTGCTGGGACATTGAGGAATAAAAATCGATGCTGGGTCAGTGGGAATGCTCAGAACTGAAGTGGAAGGTGTCAGTTCTAAAAACAGTAGGTGGAGGGTCTTGTCGCTTCTAGTCCAATAATGTCATATTTATAACCTTAAACTTGCACTGCATTCAGTACATAGTCTTCTGAGGCTGACAAACTGCCAGCAAAATAGTAAACGGCCATCTTGGCATCGGGATCAACTTGCAAAGGGACAGTCAGGTACAGGTGTGGCCAAACTTAAGAACGGGGGGGTTAAGATAGGTAAGGGTTGCTGCTGGACCTCCAAATGTTACTAAGCCAATGTCAGTTCCAATTCCGTCTCTTGGCTCTGAGCCCTTCCATTCAGTTGCAGGACATCCCACAATTGCCCAGCCCAATGCGTGTAGTAGATGGTTCTGGAACATTAAGGAGTATTGTGCGACTGGGAAGAGTAATGCCCACAGGTAATCTAAGAAGGCAGCTGAGCTAGACATTAGTATGGGGCTATGTAGCCACATGGAAGCAGACGCCACAGAGCCCTCTCCATATCTATACCCTCTCCTATCAATATGTACAAAGTTCAGACACATTACTGAAAACTTCCTGGTAATTTCTGCAAATCTGCGTAATGGTATCCAAGAAGGAAAGGAATGGAATTAATTACATGGCCAAAACACCTCATCAGACTTATGGACTGAACATCGAGTTCAACCACTTCACTGCATGAACTCTCCCTTCCACCCCATTTCCATTTATTTTATTTTATCTCATTCTTTTCCATTTTATCTCTCTTCATCTTTCCCCCTGCCACACCCTCTGCCCCCACCCCCCTCCCCACTTCAGGCCAACTGCCACATTCCTCAGAGAATCCTTTACAAAGCTGTACCTTTGTTTTGCCATTAACACATTCTGATCACTAAATGGACACTTTCAAACCCTTCTCAGCCTTCTGCGTGTTCATTTACACTCCCTTTATCCAATCCCACCACTCCTCCTTACCCTCACAGTATAAATCCCTGCTGATTTTCTTTCCTCTCAGCTCTGACGGAGGGCCATCGAGACTCGAAATGTTGGCTCTACTCTCTCCAGAGATACTGTCAGACCTGCTGAGATTTTCCAGCATTTTTCTGTTTTTGTTTCAGATTCCAGCATCCATAGTATTTTGCATTTATCATATATTTCAAGTTGTATGGGCTAGATTTTCATTGTACTATCCCAATTCAGATGGTATAGTGTCTGAGGAGCATGCAAAATAGGGTAAGAATGGATATTGTGGAGAGGATTTTGCTTACAATCAATCAAAACTGACCACTGAAAGTACATTTCTTACATTGATAGACGAATTAGTCATGTTAATGCTTTGTGGGCTTTGGATAGTCTCCTGCAGTTTTATTGCACTTGGCCTTTTGAGTCTTCTTCATATGCTGCTTAACTTTAATGGCTCCCACTTAACAGACAAGCATTATTACTTCAGCCCACTTTGCTCAGACACTTGCAATGCAACTGATTAAAATCTGAGATCAATGAGGTTAGATGGCCTCATTTATTTCACACTTTGCAGATGTCAGCTGTATATCAATCAACATCTGGAATCAGAATCGCAGGTATTGGTCTCACCGAGCAAGGCATTTGTTTCAATTTGCAACCAGAGAAAACATTTGAAAGAAGAAACACAAGGACTAAAATGCTCTGACAGGAGTGAGGACTAAATGAATTGCGTAATTGCAGAATGTAAGGGCCACTGCTCAAATCATGAACACAAACCCAAGAGGTCATCAATTTGTGGAACAGGGCACGAAAACTCCAATGGTCGACCTGATTGTTATCAGCCTCCTTTTGATCTCCAGTTTCATTTTCATGTCATCATGCATGACTTTTTTAGACTTCTGACATGTCCATAAAATAACAGCAAATGGCTGTCTATTTAGCACAACACCAGCAGCAAAAATATGAATACAAGGTCAAACCAAAATTTGAAAGAGATGTCAGATTTCAAATAGAAATATTTGAAGTCATGAAAATCACTCTTCCTCACTCTCCACTACTTTTCAAATTTTATACAACCAGAAAACACAGATAGTCCCCAGAAAAAAGTGGTAGATTTACATAGTTGTAAAGTAAATTTATTGTCTAAACCAATTTAATCTTCAAATTACTCTCTACAGAGTTATTACCTTAATATTGATTTATCAGAGCACATTCAGCTCCTTTCCCCTGCTCTGTTTCCCTTCAATGATTCTTTTCTGTCTTTATGATTTTGCCTTTTGGGAGTCAAGCAAATTCTTTTATCATTGACAACCCTCCCCGTTTGTGTGACTTTGGGAGCAGTTTCAGCCAGTTTCAGGTCAATTTTGGCCAGGGATGTGGTCAGGATGGACAATGTTTTGAGAGTTGCATTGTAAGATTCAACTGAAGGGTCACGAGGACATTTTGTACGTTGCTGCAAAAGACGTCAGCAGGGACACTGTGGTCCTGTATTCCTTTTAGTCATCATTGTCAAGTGGTGCTTTGTGACAAAGATGTCACTCACTTCAAATTCCCAATCAAATCTTGCGCACTCTTCTTCTGTCTGTCAGGAAATTTGCTAGACTTAGGAGGAGGGGAGAATGGCCTGCTTGCAATCTCATCGTTGGTATTAAAAGCTGTCAAATTTACAGGCGGTGCTCGATAAAACAAGCATGTTTTTGCCAATTAATTGACAGGCAAGAATAAACATCATCTTATTTCTTTGGAAGCAGAATTTAGTAGCGTGGCAACATTGCAATATAATGCATATTTTTCAATTGAATTCGAAGGCACGTGAGAAACTTATTTGCATGTGGCATTCTGTTTCATGAAATTTTACCTATGGTACTGGTGTTTATGTCCCTGCTGTGCTTTCAAGTTTGATTGATGACATTTCATTTTGAGACTAACACTGGCACATACTGTGACAACTAGTCTTAATACAGCAACAAGAAGCACACACAGCAGTAGGGACTCTCTCCAGTTATCTTTTGAGGAATAGAACATATTCTTTGTCAGTCAACTGAACTAAGCTCTGGCATCTCTCAAAATAAACAGGATCTGAGGCAATGACCTTATTATCAGCCAAGTAACTGAGATACTTTGGCCCAGAGTATTGTCATATCTGCTGGTACAAAGAGCAACAGCACACTTTGGCATTAATTTTCAGGATGGATTGAGGATTTTCAGACAAATAGTTGGTCGGGAACACATTCCTACCAAATCTAGTATCTCCGGTACCATATTTTATGTTCTCCATGTGGAGGTGCTGGTGTTATACTGAGGTGGGCACAGCAAGAAGTCCCACAACACTAGCTTAAAGATCAACAGGTTTATTTGGAATCACGAGGTTTTGGAGTGCTGCTCCTTCATCAGCTGATTGGGTGGCCACTCACCTGATGAAGGAGCAATGCTTCAAAAGCCCATGATTCCAAATAAGCCCATTTGACTTTAACCTGGTGTTGTGAGACTTCATATTATTGTGCTTTAATATTGATTGGCTTAAGGCAGGACCGCTGCACCTCACTTTTGGAGGAAGAGCCACTTTGGAAGGCTGCCAATCAGATAGTGTTGCAGCGCCTGGAAGAGGAACTGCAGGGACGTGCCTGGCACCAAGTCCCGAGAACCAGCGGTCAGGAAAGTAGCATGGATCCCTGGGCAGGAAGGGTAGGGAATGCCTTCAGGGGTCACTCAGAAAGAGATTGGGGTCTCAGAGAATAGGCTGGGGAGGAGGGAGGCTTGGAGGCCACTGAGATTTAAGAGGAGGGTACCCACATTCAGAAGGGGGCTTCTGATTAAGGTGTGCCCACTCCAATTCCCACCTGAGATCCAGCTATGCTGATTTGTGCAGACCTTCTCCCTGAGTATACTTCCACCCACCAGCCTAAATGTTGAGGCTGCGTGGTCCTTAACTGGAGGAAGGATGGGCTTTCCCTCTGAGATTCTGTCCACCCCAGTGTAAAATCACTACTAGGAAGGGGTGGGTGGGAACACAGAGAGAATCCCCTCCATGCAACCGAATGCAGCTGCCCACCCCAGATCGCCCAGCCTCAGAACCCACCCCAGATCGCCCAGCCTCAGAACCCACCCCAGATCGCCCAGCCTCAGAACCCACCCCAGGTCGCCCAGCCTCAGAACCCACCCCAGGTCGCCCAGCCTCAGAACCCACCCCAGGTCGCCCAGCCTCAGAACCCACCCCAGGTCGCCCAGCCTCAGAACCCACCCCAGATCGCCCAGCCTCAGAACCCACCCCAGATCGCCCAGCCTCAGAACCCACCCCAGATCATAAGAAATAGGAGCAGGAGTCGGCCATCTAGCCCCTCAAGCCTGCCCCGCCATTCAATAAGATCATGGCTAATCTGAAGTGGCTCAGTTCCACATTCCCGCCCTCTCCCCATAACCCTTAATCCCCTTGTCTATCAGAAACCTATCTACCCGTGACTTAAATATATTTCGCGAGGTAGCCTCCACCATTTCAACGGGCAGAGAATTCCAGAGATTCACCACCCTTTGAGTCAAGAAGTTCCTCCTCAACTCCGATCTAAACTGCCCCTCCCTTATCTTGAGGATGTGCCCTCTAGTCCTGCTATCCTTTCTAAGCGGGAACAATCTCTCTACCTCTACCCGATCCCTCCCTTTCATTACCTTATACGTCTCTATAAGAACCCCCTCATCCTTCTAAACTCCAGCGAGAAAAGACCCAGTCTACTTGGTCTCTCTTCATAGTCCAAACCCTTCATCTCCGGTATCAGCCTAGTGAACCTCCTCTGCACTCCCTCCAAGGCCAAAATATCCTTCCTCAAGTGCGGTGACCAAAACTGCACACAGTACTCCAGCTGCGACCTCACCAGTGCCCTGTACAGTTGCAACAAGACCTCCCTGCTTTTATATTCTATCCCCCTCACTGTAAAGGCCAGCATCCCATTCGCCTTCTTGATCACCTGCTGCACCTGCAGACTGGGTTTTTGCGACTCAAGCACAAGGACCCCCAGGTCCCTCTGCACCGTAGCATGCTGCAGCTTTTTGCCCTTTAAATAGTAAACCCTCCTACTATTATTCCTGCCAAAGTGGATAACCTCACACTTGCCAACATTGTACTCCATCTGCCAGGTCCTCGCCCACTCGCTCAGCCTATCCAGATCCCTCTGCAGACTTTCCACATCCTCTGCACAATTTGCTTTTCCACTCATCTTCCACTCATCACCCAGCCTCAGAACCCACCCCAGATGGGGTAGAGGGACTGGGAAAATAACAATCTAGCTCATAAGTTTATTCTAGTGAATGCAATGACTAGAGGGTTGGACTGTGAGAATTTAAAGACATTTCCTCAGTGTTTCAATCAGGCATAACTGGACTGGAGAGATTGGCTGATCTGCAAGATGGAAATTGTAATCAGAATTTGACCTGCTGAGTGCATCTTCCACCAGTTTTCACTTTATAATAAAATAATTGTTGCTGAGAAGCTTCCGTTGTGTGTGCTTTTTATTGGTGCATGAAGAAAAGCATATCAGTGAAGCAACATCTCATGAGGAAAAGTAATGGAAATAAAAAACAATCAAGTGTAAAGGAGACAGCAAAATAAACTAATGAAAGAAAAAAATGAAACTAATTAAATCACTCAAACATTTGATTGTTGGTTTGAGATTCTATCCTCAACTTTTTTACCCAGTTGAAAACTGATGACACACAGCCCCAGAAAAAGATAATTCATTCTGTTCTTATCTTCTAATTCTCAAATTACCTGTGCTCACTATTAGAGATGTTTACAGTTCGTGTCAGCCCCTCAAAACTCTTTGCTCTCAGGTTTGGAACCTGCTATTTCATTCGGAATCCTTGACTAGTGGCAGAGGCGGGGAGGGTCTAGAGGTGGATGGATGGGAGAGTTAAAGGGAGTAGTTCCGAGTAGAACTGGCTTCACTCACCAAGATTCAATCACAACACTCGTGTACAAACATAATTAGGGGTGGTGTAATAGCTGAATCTATTTGGTTACTAACAGGGAATAAGAGAACATTTGCTTTCTTGGGAGTTTATAGCGGAACATGAAGCAGTAGTAATGAGGTGGAAGGTGAACAATATCAGGGGTGAAATTGACCAGAAGGGTGAAATAGAACTCATAGTGAAATGGCAGCTAATGTTTCATTCTGGTTTGTCGTCTTCCACTGAAGTTCACCAATGACAGTTCAGACCCATTTGAAGACCTGTATCACCTTTCCTTGGTTTAAAATTAAAAATCTTGGCAATATTTTTCCCTCAATGTAAAAGAAAACGGGTGCAGTGGAAAAACCGTGCTGGGACCAGAGTGCTGGCGAATCGAGTAAAGAGGACTGTAGACGGGGCTTTAAACTAATTGGGGGGGGAGGGTGCGAGGGTAGGTGATGTTACGAGGTCTAAAGTTAAGGAGAGGGTACAGGTAAGGGAAGAGGCCGAGGATGTCCCAATAATAGAGGGAGTAGGGGGCGTGAGTATGGTTGGTGGTGTTCCGGCAAATAGGGTCCAGGTGAAGGCTGGGATGAAAGCGCTTTATCTGAATGCACGAAGCATTCGGAATAAAGTGGATGAGCTGGTGGCGCAGATCGACACAAATGGATACGATCTGGTGGCCATTACAGAGACGTGGCTGCAAGGTGACAGGGACTGGGAGCTGAATGTACAGGGCTATCAAGTGTTTAGGAAGGATAGGCAGGAGGAAAGAGGGGGGGCGTAGCTCTGCTGATTAAGGATAGCATCAAGGTGGTAGCAAGGGATGATATTGGAGCCAAAGAGCAGAAAGTGGAATCGTTGTGGGTGGAGATTCGGAACAGCAAAGGGAGGAAGACGCTGGTGGGTGTCGTCTATAGGCCCCCGAATAATGATCTGGAGGTGGGGCGGGCTGTTAACGTGCAAATAAGTGCGGCGTGCAGGAATGGGACGGCCGCAGTTATGGGGGATTTCAATCTGCATATTGATTGGTCGACCCATGTTGGACGCGGTGGGCTCGAGGAGGAGTTCTTGGAATGCTGCCGGGATAATTTCCTTGAACAGTGTGTGTTGGAGCCGACGAGGGAGCGAGCTATCTTGGATCTGGTGCTATGTAATGAGGCAGGTAGAATTAGGGACCTTGTGGTGATGGATCCTCTTGGGGAGAGTGATCATTGTACGGTGGAGTTTCTGATGCAGATGGAGGAGGAGAAAGTGGGTTCCCGGACACGCGTCCTTTGTTTGAATAGAGGGGAGTACGGTAGGATGAGAGAAGAATTGGCGAATGTTGACTGGGGGAGCGCGTTGGAGGGAGGGTCTGCTAAGGAGCCGTGGAGGATCTTTAAGGAGATCTTTCTTGGTGCTCAGCAGAAATTTATTCCGATGGTCAAAAAGGACCGTAGGAGGAGAGGTAATAAGCCGTGGATAACGAAGGAGGTGAAGGAAAGTGTTAAATTAAAAGCGGAGGAATTTAGAGTAGCTAAGAGTAGTGGGCGAGAAGAGGATTGGGAGAGGTTTAAATGTCAACAAAGATTGACAAAGAAGTTGATAAAGAAGGGTAGGAGAAACTATGAAGCTGGGCTAGCGCTTAATATAAAAAAGAATAGCAAGAGTTTTTATAAATATATAATAAGAAAGAGGCTGGCTAGGGTGAACGTTGGTCCTTTAGAGGATGAGAAAGGGGACCTAGTGGTAGGGGATGGGGATATGGCTAAGGTATTGAATAACTTCTTTGTTTCTGTCTTCACGGAGGAGGACGTGAATAATTTGCTGGGTGTTAGCGATGGAAAGGTGGTAGGACTGGAGGGTCTTAATGACATTACTGTTACTAGAGAGGCGGTGCTCGACAGACTGGAGAGGCTGATCGTGGACAAGTCCCCAGGACCGGATGGAATGCATCCGAGGGTTCTGAAAGAAATGGCGGAGGTGATAGTGGATGCCTCCGTGGTTATTTTCCAGACGTTGCTGGATTCCGGGGAAGTGCCGGAAGATTGGAAAACGGCTAATGTTACGCCGTTGTTTAAGAAGGGTGCCAGGCAAAAGGCGGGGAATTATAGGCCGGTTAGTTTAACGTCTGTGGTAGGTAAAATGTTAGAATCCGTCATTAAGGAGGAAATTGCGAGGCATCTTGAAGGGAATTGCTTGGTAGAGCAGACGCAGCACGGTTTCGTTAAAGGGAAGTCGTGTCTGACAAATTTACTGGAGTTCTATGAGGATGTGTCGAGGGCAGTGGATAGAGGAGAGCCGGTGGATGTGGTCTTTCTGGATTTTCAGAAGGCGTTTGACAAAGTACCTCACAAGGGGTTATTGCAAAAGGTCGGGGGACATGGAGTTGGGGGTAGGGTGTTAGCGTGGATAGAGGATTGGTTGTCAAATAGGAGGCAGAGAGTGGGGGTCAACGGGTGCTATTCGGATTGGCGGATGGTGACTAGCGGAGTGCCCCAGGGGTCGGTGCTGGGGCCTCAGCTTTTTACCATTTATATAGATGATCTGGAGGAGGGAACCGAGTGTAGGGTGTCGAAATTTGCTGATGACACCAAGATTGGGGGAACGGCAAATTGCGCGGAGGGTGTGGAGAAGGATCTAGATAGGCTGGGCGAATGGGCCAGGAAATGGCAAATGGAATTTAATGTTGGCAAGTGTGAGGTGGTCCACTTTGGTAGGAATAATGGTAGGAAGGACTATTACTTGCGGGGCGAAAAACTGCAGCAGGCGACGGCGCAGAGGGACCTCGGGGTCCTTGTGCACGAGTCGCAAAAACCCAGCTTGCGGGTGCAGCAGGTGGTCAGGAAGGCGAATGGGATGCTGGCCTTCATAGCGAGGGGGATTGAATATAAAAGTAGGGAGGTCTTGCTGCAGCTGTATAGGGCATCGGTGAGGCCGCAGCTGGAGTACTGTGTGCAGTTTTGGGCGCCGCACCTGCGCAAAGATATTTTGGCCTTGGAGGGAGTGCAGAGGAGGTTTACTAGGCTGATACCGGAGTTGAGGGGGTTGAGCTATGAGGAGAGGCTGAATAAACTAGGCTTGTACTCGTTAGAGTTTAGAACAATGAGGGGAGATCTCATTGAGACGTATAAGATGATGAATGGGATGGATAGGATAGAGGTGGTGAGACTCTTCCCGCTCAAAAAAGACAGTAGGACTAGGGGACACAGCCTCAAGATAAAGGGGGGGGGGCGGTTTAGAACGGAGTTGAGGAGGAACTTCTTCACTCAAAGGGTGGTGAATCTCTGGAATTCTCTGCCCGTTGAAGTGGTGGAGGCTGCCTCGCTAAATATTTTTAAGACGCGGGTTGATAGGTTTTTGATAAGAGAGGGGATTAAGGGTTATGGGGAGAGGGCGGGAAAGTGGAACTGAGCCACGACAGATCAGCCATGATCTTATTGAATGGCGGGGCAGGCTCGAAGGGCTAGATGGCCTACTCCTGCTCCTATTTCTTATGTTCTTATGTTCTAAAATCAACGACTAATCTGTCACAAGCACATTTTGTATTGTTCATGTACAACTTTTTCAACTCAATAGATAATTGAGAGAAATTTCGCAAGTACAGGACCATATGACTGGGCCAGTAAGTATCCAAAAATAGACTGGATGAAACTAACTGCAATAGAACGAAGAACAAGTGCTTCCACAGTGCACCCGGTATTGCCTCTCGATTATTATGGTTCAGCTCAATAAGGAAGAAGGCCGAGTCCTGGACTTAGAGGGAAATGAGTAATGTGAGGGGAGAGAATGGATGTCAGAGGTAGGTTCTTTACTCAGAGGGTAGTGAGGGCGTGGAATGCCCTGCCTGCAGCAGTTGTGGACTTGCCAACGTTAAGGGCGTTCAAATGGTCAGTGGATAGGCATATGGATAACATTGGAATAGTTTCGGTTAGAGGGTCATTAGATTGGTTCCACTGGTCGGCACAACATCGAGGGCCGAAGGGCCTGTACTGCGCTGTAATGTTCTATGTTCTATCTAAGAAACTACGACAGTTTATTTAATGGTGTCACAAGTACACTTACGTTAACACTGCAATGAAGTTGCTGTGAAAATCCCGAGTCACCACACTCCAGCGCCTGTTCGGCTACACTAAGGGAGAATTTAGCATGGCCGATGCACCTAACCAGCACTTCTTTTGGACTGTGGCAGAAACCGGAGCACCAGGAGGAAACCCACGCAGACACGGGGAGAACATGCAGGTTCCGCATGGTCAGTGACCCAAACTGGGAACTGAACCCTGGTCCTTGGCACAATGAGGCAGCATTGCTAACCACTGTACCACACACAGAGTATAATGAGGTAGAATGTAAAAACTGAAATACAGTAAATGATTGGAAACACAATTGGAAAAGAAATACATTTCATTAAAATAAAAAGAGAATCAGTACAACAGCAAAGCAGATACAAGAGAAACAGCCAAAGAGATACTGATAAATTGAGCGGGAGAGTTCTAGGGACAAAATGAAAATTTAGAATATTTAGAGGCCAGTAACCTATAATCACTCAAGTCTCAACTTCTAGAAATCAGCATAAGACAAATTAATACTCACTGAGAAAAACATGAGTGAATGAAGGACACCACTCGGGATTTATAAAATACTTGATATTTTCCTTCCATCAGTGATTTGGCCCTGTTTAATTTCTATGATATTTTTAGTGCCAGGAATACAATGAATCAGCACCAAAGCATCACCTATGTTCCAACAAGTATCTCTGGCCAGTTATTATTGCAGCTTACAAACTTAGACTTTGTTAAAGATGAAACATCACAAGTTACTGTTCATTGAAAGAAAATAGCGACAAGTCACAACCATGGCCCATCAGCTAACCATACTTCACAGCAGCCATATCATGGAGATATGCATCACCAAAAGTAAAAGCAACCAACCACTTTCATCTCAGCACCATCAGACAAATTTGTTAGCAATTTAGAATTGTACATTGCATAGTGCTGTTAATTATTTACCAAAAGAATGAAACAGAACAATGCAAGGCAAATTAATGATGAACTCATTTTCAGTTTTCTGCAGCATTTGTTTAAATTGAAAGAAAAATTACGCAATGCATCACAATTACTTAAAAATCAAACAATGTCCCAATTCTGCTGGACTCTGAATCATCAGAGACTAAATGTACAACTGAAGGGGTTCAACCAGGAATTCTGGAAGGCTTGACAAGTGCACCTATAATGGGAATTGTCTCAGAAGGTTAAACTTCTGATGGGCAATACACCACGCATCCTGGATCCTTCCATAAACTTTTCTGACTCTGAGCTAGATTTCATAACTTTAGACAGTTACCTGAACAGTTACCTAGGAAACACTAGTCAGAACATAACCTGGTCTAACACCTATGCAACCCCACAACTGACCCATCAATCATATTCTTGATCCCTCCCTATGACTACTCTATCCCCACGACCCCATCCACCCCATAACTACCACCCAAATCTGACACCACTGCCCTATGACCACCCGACTAGCACCCCATCGACCTTCCAACTACTCCTTTGAGCAGACCCAAATGCCCTTGTAAAACAAACACCCACTGGTCAGATCAGACCAGACAAGGCTAGCATCCAACAAACCCCTGATCAAACCCAATAACTCACTTTACCCAACTACCCCACTTCTGCCCAACCTAATCCAACCACCCACCCACTCACTTACTGACCTACAACTCATCTAACTACCCACTCACCCAACACTCATCCAGTAACCCACACTCAGATTGGTCCTTTAAATTTAGTCATTTTATAGACAGAAAGACAGTTAATTTAAACAGCACTAACTTCTCCTCTCACCACCCATTCATAACAGAAAGGTGTTTTTGATTTGCTTCCCCTTTAGAAATGGTGGCATATGTCCCAACACCCGAGTTTTGGTGAAATCTTCTATTGCTAAACCTACAGCAAACTCAAAATAGGATGAAAACAAGGGGTTAATTCATTTTTATACAGTCTCTGTTGGAGGGGAATTGCATTCTTTGCATTCATACAGTAAAAAGAGGGATGGAGAAAAGAAATATTTACAATGCAGGAACAGAGAAAGTAAATATTGGTTCCCGAATCCAGGATCAAAATCTAATCATGTCTTCCTTCAGGAGGGTTAGTGGGCTAAAAACCCAACGCTGGATCATTCACTATTCTGGTGATGTTTACTTCACACTATGAGATAGCCATGCAGAGATATTTCAGTCGAATCAGTGCAGATGAGGTCAGGTGTCTAACCCGGGCCAGAGCTCGTTGTCTGTGATGCTGCTGGTCAGATGTTTCAGTGGCAGACTGAGATTTTACAATGCAGCAAAGCAATACTATTGATTTCACAAACCAGTGATTCCTGGAACATGACTCCCAACTCTTCACATTGTCTTTGATAAAGGATGCAATCCCACATCTGGGTCTCCAAGATTGTTGAATGTTTCAACCACTAAGAATTGAATGGTAAGTTGCAGGGTCCTCTGTCTTAGCAGACAAGCAAACTCCTGTTAGCCAGCCTGGGTTGAGAGATGCAGATGGCTATTGTATAAACTTGATTTGAAATTTGTATTTGAAACTCACAATATTTTGTTAATGAAACCAAAAAAGAAAATGCTGGAAAATCTCAGCAGGTCTGGCAGCATTTGTAAGGAGAGAAAAGAGCTGACGTTTCAAGTCCAGATGACTCTTTGTCAAAGCTGCAGGCGTAGAAAGCGGGAGAGGGATGGTAAGCATTGAAGAGATCTTTCAACTCTCATGTACTTCCTTCTACCTCCCCCTGGACCATGACCACATCAGTGAAATTGTCATCGTAACCTGCCGACAAAGGGTGTGCTGTTGTCATCTGGTCTACTGACCCCTGCATAGCAGAGGCTGTGCGCCAAATCTCAGATACCTCCTCCTACCTCCCCCTAGACCATGACTACACCACTGAACATCAAGCCATTATACATCATTGCTTCATGCCCTCTGTCAGGATTCTGCAGAGACTGTTCTCTCCAGGATAACCTAGTCCACTTCTCCACTTTACCCAACATCTCTCCCATCACTCATGGCACCTTCCCATGCAAATCGCAAAAGGTGCGGCACCTGCCCCTTTACTTCTGCCACATTTACCATCCACAGTCTGGAACACTCATTCCAGGTTAAGCTATATGTTTAACTTACACTTCTTTCAATTTGGTATATTGAATTCGCTGCTCCCAATGTGGTCTCCTCGATATCAGAGACACCAAGAGTAGACCGGGTGATCACTTTGCTGAACACCTTCGGTCTGTGCGCAGTCAGAACCCTGACCTTCCAGTTGCTTGCCACCTACTCCCATGCCCACGTCTGTCCTTGCCCTGCTGCAATGTTCCAGTGAAGTTTAACACAAACGGAGGAACAACATCTCATCTTCCACCTCGGCACATTACAGCCTTCCACTCTCAACATCAAATTCAACAACTTCAGATGATTTGCTCTAGCCCGCCTCAACTCCGTTGTTTCATTTCATTTTTTACTGTTCTGCAACTTTTATTTCTTTATTGTCTTCCTTCATTTTTCTTTCCTCCCCACTCTTTCCCCTGACTATATTCCCCCTTTGCTTCCCCATTCCCCCTCTTATAAATGTTATCCCTCTCCTATCCATTCCTCCCCTCCCATCTTCATGTGTCACAGTTTACCCTCTGATTTTAACTTCTCTGCCGTTCGGCCATTCACACTTTTTCTTCCTGTGGACTGCCATTAGCAGCCTTTTCCCCTGGTTTTTGTGGCTATTACTCATCTTTCATTGCCTCACCCTGAAGTATAAATATCACCCACTTTCTATGCATTTTAGCTTTGGCAAAGGGTCATCTGGATTCAATAGTTCAGCACTTTTCTCTCCTTATAGATGCTGCCAGGCCTGCTGAGATTTCCCTGCATTTTCTCTTTTGGTTTCAGATTCCAGCATCCGCAGGAATTTGCTTTTATCCAGGTGTCGTCAGTGACTCTTCAGAGATAACAGTGTTCATGTTTTTCTGACACTGCCAGGTAGCTTGTTCTGCTCAAATCACAGATAGACATAGATTCAGGTCTTTTCCCGTTGTTTTATCAAAGACAAATCTATATTTTGAAGAAAATTATACAGAGTGAGGTCTTTGTCCCTCACAGTGGCATAATATGGCAACAAATGCTATATAAAAGGGACATATCCACTTGTTCCACTGAATCTTCTCTATTTGCTTAACTTATGAGGGAAGACAGTGCACTGCATGCATCTTTGACAGCTGGGTTTGGAAATCCTTGGAGGAAATGAGGAGCAATGTCACGCCAAGATAACCTACGTGTGCAGTGTCAATGCACTAAGCATTGCTGCTGCTCGGAAGAAATAGGTCAAAGGTTTTGGTTAAACTGACAACTCAACAACAAAATAAAAGACAACAAATAAATGCTACCACCAAGTTAAAAGTTTAAAATACAGTAGAGGTTGAACCCATGAATTCTAGATACTAACTACCATTAAGCAACTTCTAAACAACTTGGCCCCAAATTGGGATTGGTTTGAAAACAAACACAATGACCATGATGTGGAACTATGCACCAAACCATTCCCAGTAGATATTCGTGATGCTGGAAAACACCAAATACTTCAAGAATTGTTGCAATGAGGAGAAACCAACCAGCAAGAAAACACGCAAATAGCTGGTGATCCCTTTGGATATTTCCTGCTGCCAGATGCAAATTAAACTCTAAGGTTAAGAGGCATTAGCCAGAGCGTTGAGTTCCAAAGTGGCGCCACTGGTGTCAAATGAGCATTACACACCAATTGATGAAATAGATTGCCTGTTTGAGATTTCCGGAGGATCTTCCTTGCGTGCATCTGTACTAAGTAGGAGTCCAACACAGTTGGAATCCAGAATGAGTGTCCAGGCTTGAGATATCGTTTGAGTGAGAACCGCAACCGCGGTTTCAAAAAAATGGTGCTATAGAGGCAAAGTTTGCAGCCTTTGAATTTTATTGAACACAAACTATTGGGAAAAGCAATTCATGAGAAAAAATTATTTTATATGATGTGGACATTGATTTTTTTTCCCCTGTTACAATTGGTGGTCTTAAATGAAAGGGAGACAGTAAAAGTTTAGTTTCTCTTTTATAGCTGATCTATTCACTACCTGTCCACCATCTGCTCAATTCTACTGTTGTTTATTGCTACCATTCCTCTTACCATTTCTTTGTAAATATTCTTTATTTTCTATCTTGTCAGCTTGATGTTTTCTTGCCATCTAGAAACTTCTCTTGTATTTTTGCTATCTGTTCCTTCATTTACACACCAATTATGCTCAGGGTCTATGACACAAAATAGTTTGGCTGCAGTTTAATACGTTATAAATTGACTCTCACTTTATAGGAAATGCTCTTGGGCAGAAATGTGAGTATTATCCTCAGGATTGGACTGCATCAGCTTCCAATCACAGCATAATAATTTCAACACCGGAAAGAACATAAAGTCAAATGTAAAAGCTACGAAACTTACTTCTGACTGTTATTAAAAAAAACTGTCCTGATATTAAAATGAATCCAAGATTAAAATGTGAGGAGCTCAGTCGCGTGTTCTCAGAGTAGAGCGTAATGCTAATGTCAGTTTCATTCCCAATTTTTCAAAGCAACAATCGGGTATTTTTGCTCAGAAGGCGCATGTCAGATATGCCAATGTTACAATCACTCTTATTTGGACACAAACTGTGTCTGGATCTCTGTTCTATAAGATAGAATCAAAGAACCTTTCCAGCGCAAGAGGCCACTCAGCCCATTGAGTCTGCACTGACTCAGCATCTCACCCACCCGATCCCCGTAAACCCTAACCTGTACATCTGGGACACTGAGGGGCAATTTACCACGGTCAATTCACTTGACCTGCAGGTCTTTGGACGATCTTTAAAGTGGTAAATCTACATACAAGTGGCAGAATTAAAGACAAAAATGCCACCCCGGCACCGGTGCTAAAATTACACCAAAATTAACTAAACCGTTGGAAAGAAGAACAAGTCATTTGCAGGATTTGTCGGAGGTCACAGGCTTCGATTGCTCACAAATTTTCTGACCTATCAATTTTGGCTGAAGTATCTTTTCTCAGCTAAGCTGCTGGAAAAGGATTCTGCAAGCTGCGCTTCATCAGCTGCAGGGAGGGAAATGTTTTGTTTTCCAATCTTCTTTCATGGTCTTCACATTGACCTTTTATCCTTCTACGTATTTCTAAGTGAAGACGAGCAGTAGCAGGACTTGTGAAGAAATGTAAAGGCATGCAGCATATTGTTACACCAAAATTGTCACGTTCAAGTCTCTGCTTTATAGAAACATGATTCTTCCTTGACCATGTCCGCTCACGTCTCAATTCTGTCCTTAAACCGATCATGACGCTGCATCAAAGGTGACTATTCCTGAGAGCAATTGGTGCCAGTGTTGTGGAACCAAGCGAGCGTCTATCTCAGTGTTTTGAATCCACAGAGAATGGGCTATGTCATCACTGTAAATGCGAGGCTTGTTCATATTGTATTCCAACATCTTGATGAAGAGACACCGAAGCTCGCATGAACTGTTATTGGGAGAGAGGTGCTATATAAAGGTACTATTTGTACCAATCCTGGATTTGAGCATCATGATCAATGCTTTAGACCTTGAAAGATGATGCAGTGATGAAACTGGCTGATATAATTCTCTCAAAATAGTCTCCTGAGAGCTGAAGCTGAGTTAAAACATTCAGGTTGGATGCTTATTTGGCATTCTTCATTTTTGTCCAGACCTTTAGGTCAGAGCTTGTAAATTTCTTCAGTCAGGGATTGTGCTGCGTCGGGAGTTAGATTTGCACAGCCCGATCTCACTTTCACCCGAACCGTCCCATACTTGTATTCTGCGTCTCACCCAATAAAAAAGCCTCATCAGAACGACCGTCATCACATCCTTCGCACACCCCAGCCGACCCCACCATCATGGGATTATGTCAGCTGCGCATTGGGAGACAAATGGTGAATTTGCACCTGGTTACGGTTTGTAAATTAGTGGGAGACAGTCACATGCTGTTTTCTTCCACCTCAAAGGAATTTTACTTTGGATTATTTAGAGGAGAAGAAAATGAAAATACATTACTATGTTCGATAGTTAGTGTGACAGCTTTGTGGCGCATCTTGGTGGTGGCCTAATGTCATATTGTTGAGAATGATGTTTGTGCTCTTAAACCATTAAACAGGCAAATTGTCAGAGACAACTTGCAGTCATCATTGGCCCACCTAAATACTTAACCCAAATGCAGGGATCTCCAAGACATTTTCCTTATGAGAGGTTAGAGGGCTGTTGCCAGGAGGTCATGACCTAAGCCCCGAGATTCCTTGTTGTTATGGGATACCTTATGTTAAAGATATGAGTGTTACAGTTGAGGCAGGGCAAAGCCTTTTATTTTGTTACCATATCTGACGGCAAACATCATTTCGCAAAGGCATGATTCCTCAGGGACTCCATAAAATTTTATGGTTAACTGAGGGAAGATACGTTTGTTGGCAAAAAAGGATCAAATGCTAATGCATTGCAAGAGTAAAGATTGAAGCTGTCAACATATCAGTGTATGGAAGGTCAACGGAGAAAATAGTTGACCTCAGCTAGTGAAGACATGAAATTTTTTGTTCTCTGAAAAGATAGCTTTTGACAGATTCCTGACATTGTAAGTTAAGATGTGGAGATGCTCTGTCTGAGGCCAGAACTCTCCATTCACCTGACGAAGAGGGAAACCTCAAAAGCTTGTGAATTTACTTTCAAATAAATCGGTTGGACTTAAACATGGTGTTGTCAGACTTCTTATTGTAAGTTAACCCTATTTCAACTGCTCCCCTTCTCGTGGTAAACACCCATGCCAGACTTCTTGAAGTTTGCTGTTCTACTTTTGTCCTCTGCTGCAATCCTTGCTGCTGAGATTTTTTGCTTCCTCCAGTGCCATAGTTGCTCCGTTAAGCAGGTTTCACATACTGCTATTGTACAATGCCATTCTTCCTCTTCTGTACCATGTTCTGCCCTGCACCCCATTTGACAACCATTGGAATTTCAATGCCACTGCAATGACAGCTTCAAACAACCTGAGCTGTTACCATAGCTACAAGATGGGGATGTCACATCTATGCAATTATAGAGAATAGCAGAAATCTACTTTCATCCTTACAAAGAAGATCTGCGAAAAAAAATAACCTTCCTGCAACGATGTCTCCATCAAGAGTGCACTTTTGCAATTTTTTCACAATATCTTTTCAGTTAAGATTGTATCACACTCAGAAATCTATCATTCTTTGTCCTCAATCATCCAGATTGGCTGGGATTGTAATACAAATAGCAACCTTTATTTTCATGAAACGAATGCACTAATGTGGTGCGATTATAAGATGCTGCTGACAACATTAACATCAAGTGAAATTCTGATCAACCCAAATGAAATAAACACTTTGGCCTTCAAGGAAACAAAGAAGTTACCAACACTCAGACAACAGTGTTGATGCATTCATTTAAGCTCCATATAAAAAAAACAGCCTTTTCAACACTGAGGCTCATTATACAACCATAAATTTTACAACAGCAATAAACTTGTCAGAGGATTAACAACCTTGCTGGTATCCTGACTGCATTCTCCGGATGAACTTGTCTTTTTGGGCATTGCTCTGTGACACATGTTAGATTAGTAAAATAACCTTGTCAATGATTGCAGATGATAAACAGAAAAGAATAGGGCTGGAACATCTTTTCACATTACACGAGAGCAGAATTAAATCACAACATAAGGGACACATCATTGCACATATCATGTAGGTCGTAAATATATCAATGAACAATGTAGACAATGGAGTTTTTAATGGGCTGGGGAGTTTGGTAAACTTGACAGAAAGCTTTGCTCTAATCTTTAAAAGCTTGTGTCAATAATTTTGCTCCAAGTGGAGAATGCCAGACATTTTCCAGTTATGTTTATGATGTTGCTAACATAGCAACCAGAGGAAATCTTCCCTTACTGACTATTGCTTCTTTTAAAAAAAGACATCATGACCAATCTTTAAATCCACAGGTATTCATTTGTTTCTTACCTTGTTAGGGCTTAATGCTGTTATTATCCAGACACATTGAGCATTGCTGTCATATTGAAAGGGGAAGTTGGGGGACACAAAGGTACCAGCTGGACCGTGCAGATTAACTCCACAAGTTTTAACTGCAAAAGATAAACACGATTGTTAAACACGGTCCTGCTAATGTAACACAAAGAAAATAGTCCTTAAAAATCTGAAACTACTGAGACAGATCAGCGAGAATTTCCTTGCTGGATCTCACCAAATGTAACTTCAGCTGATGATCAGTGGAAATGATGAATAAATGGAGTTTCCAGCAATCCCCTAAAGTTAGAGTAGCTGTTCCTGAGAATCCTTGAAGATTTCACATGACATAAAATTTCATTCAAATTTCATGAGCTCAGATTCAAAAATGTGCTTATGTTAATAGAATGGATTTCAAAAAACAGGACTGGATCGAGGACTGTCGATTTGATAAGTGAACGAAGATCAACTTGGGCCTGTGTAATTCAGTGAGAAATGATGAGGTACAATAAAATCTGAATGTGTAAATTAGAATGAATGAGTCACAATATAACATTGGGTTTTTATGACTTGTAACTCGAATGTGTAAATTACATATGAATGACAACTATTTTTATAATCCATGTGATATTTTTGTGTGGGCATTCTATTCACCTTTGCATTAACTATGGAATGATTGTTCCTTTTCCTGAAAGCATTTTAACAGCTCCCTTGACGAACACTTAATGATGCAGCACAGAATTAGGCCACTTTGTCCATTATGCTTGTGTCAATATATTCAATGAGACCCACTCCTCCACCCTTTCCTAAAGTCCCTGAAAATCTTTCACTTTCAGTCTCTAACCAGTGTGAATTCATCCATACACAAAGTTACAAGTTGGATTCTTAGCTTTTAGAGAACTATCTGATTCAACTGTTGTGTCTTTCAGGATGTTACAATTGACTCAGCATCCCAAGTTAAGGGGTCTAAAGGAAAGAGAGTTCTTGGTCATGATCATGACCCTCTCCTAGAAAACGCACCCGAGATGAGCATTGAACAAGCTCAGCAGTTATGTTGTCAATGGGCTGGGTAGCTTGCTTTCACTCACTAGAATATGCCCATGGAGTGGCAGCCAAGGAACAACAGCATGGCTGAGAACGAAGGGAAAGAAAATCTGAAACGTACATCATCACTTAATGTATTTCAGGTTACTTTGATAATTTTAATAATCACTTAGCGAACGGCAAAGTAGTTAGCACGACTGCCTTACAGCATCAGCAACCCGGATTCAATTCTGGCCTTGGGTAACTGTCAGGAAGTTTGTATGTTCTCCCCATCTCAGCATGGGTTTCCTCCAGTGCTTCAGTTTCCTCCCAAAAGTGTGCAGATTAGGTTGATTGGCCATGCAAAATTGCTCCTTAGTGGTAAGAGGATTAGCAGGGTAAATACGTAGGGATTACAGGGATAGGGCCTGAGTGGGATTCTGGTCAGTGCAGATTTGATGGACTGAAAGGTGCCCTTCTGCTCTGCAGGAATTCTATGATTGCATGACTCGCATCAACCACTACTGTAAGGAGGCTGGGGCACAGGACACTAAAGGGTTTAAATACCTTTCTAAGTCATAAAGAAACTGACTGCTATACACCAAAGTGAACCAACAAATATCTCTGCATAGTTTGAAAAATAATAATTTTCGGTTATTTAAATTCAAGTTCGTGATTGCTGTTGGTCACAAACACTTCTTAAAAATGCTTATTTTTGTGAAAAATAATTTTTTAGCTGTCGAATAAAACAGCACAGTATATCTATTTATGTGAAAAAGTTTCTATTTTTAAATTATCTTCTAAAACATTGCCCAGTTGTCCTGGCTCATCAAGATTTTACATGCATTGAAATGCAAATAAGTTTGGGTTAGAAATATGAGCAATAAAAAACATTTGTTAAAACTCGGGCAGTTTTGAGTGCAATTGTGCTCAGATGCATTAATTGGGGTACAGTAAGCAGCAAGATGGAGCTTAAAGGTAAAACAAAGTTACACAAAAGCATCAGTTAACAATACTTTACTCAGATGTATAAAACATTTAATCATTTAGACAATAAGAATCAAAATTTATTTTTAAAACATGTATAGAATAACATATATACAAGCATGTACAAGTGACATGATACATAAAAGAAGAAACTGGAAGACTCAAAAACAAATTTAGAATGATTATTAGTAATCCTTTCTTTAACCGGAGTGCTAAATGTTTGGAATAATCAACCAAAAAAAGTAGCTGAGGCAGAAATATTCATTATTCAAAATACATAATAAAAGTATGAATAGAAAATTCAGCCCTTGAAGCTGACTCCACCATTCCACAAACTCATGGCTAATCTGATTCTGTCCACTTTGTAACTCTTGGCTTCATTATAGATTAACAATCTTTCAATGCAGCCTTAACTATACGTTCACTGCTCACTGGAGTACAAGGCAAACACTAATGACCCTCAGAGAAGAAATTCCCCAAATCCACAACTGAAATCCTGAAACTCTGTCCACCATTTCCAGTTTCCACCACGAGGGAAGCATCCTGTCAGCATTGGCCCTGTCGGGTCCTTCAGAATCGGAAATGTTTAAACAAGCTCAACGCACCAAAATAAATTGAGGAAGAAAGAATTTGAATTCAGAAAACTGATTTCATGATCTCAGGATGTCCGATGCTCTTTATAGCCACTGAACTGCTCTTAACATTATGTTATAATGCAGACATATACAACTGCCAATTTTGCAAGACCCCACACACAGGAATATGACAAGTGAAACATTAACTGAGTGCTATTGGTTGAAGGATGAAAGTTTGGCCAGAACACAGCTCAGCATAAAACAATATCAGCATATTTAATTGGGCTGCATTTCAAGACCTTTCTGAGTGTTAAAATCAGCAACAGGCTACCACAGGAAAGCTGAATGTAGGCACTGACTTATGAGTACATCCGGTTATTTTACCTCTGCAGGTGTTCAGTAATTTTCCACTATGGTTGCATGCACCGCAGCTGGATTAATGAACTTTTTAACAATTATAGCTAAGTGACTTGTTACTTGTTAAGCGGCTTATTCACTGCTTGAGAAAATTGATTCATCACAGTTGCACTTTCCCTGTGGTTAGCTACATGTTTTTATATGACTGCAAATGAAATGGCAGTTCCAGGAATTGTAGGTACAGAAGCGCTTTCACAATGTATTCGTCATTGGTTCACAATGACTGAAATATCCAGACATGGGGTGGCACTGTGGTTTGCGCTGCTGCCTCACAGCGCCAGGGATCCGGATTCAATTGCTGGCTTGGGACACTGCGCAGAGTATGCACATTCTCCCCGTATCTGTGCGAGTTTCCTCTGGTTTTCTCCCACAAGTCCAAAAGACATGCTGGTTGGCTGCATTGGCCATGCTAAATTCTCCCTCTGTCCCCGAACAGGTGCTGGACTGTGGCAACGAGAGGATTTTGACACTAACTTCATTGAAGTGTTCATGTAAGTCGACTCGTGACATTAATAAATAAATTTAAAATGTTTGTTTTTTTTGTTTTGATCAGGAGGAGGGTGGGTTGGAGAAGTAGAACATAAATTTCAAAGCCTAAGTGTGTGAGGGTTGTCGCATATACATGAATTATAAGAAAAAAAATGATACATTTCTTCAAAGAAATCATCCTACATTTTCCACTTTGGATACAATTCAGACTCAAGCAGTTACAAATAGGTGTTTGCTAGACCCAATGAGAAATGTGTGAATTGTATTCAATCTTTCAAGTTTAACTCATTATCACAGCTCCAGTTACAAATTTGAAAGGATGCTGGGAGAACACAAGTGGTTGAACGAGAAAATTGCCTGAAAGGGAATAATTAAAAAGAGGCAGCAGATTTTTCAATGTCAACGCTTCAAGCCCTCACCGGTCTTTTAACAGGCCTGCAGGGAATCAGAAATAACGGCAAACATTAAAGCTAATCTAAGGTGCAAACAAAAGTTTACAAGGTTGGGGGGTTGGGGGAGGGGGGATTGGGGGGAAGGGCGGGGGGAGTTGGGGGGGAGTTGGGGGAAGCGGGGGGGTTCCAAGCTGATTATTAACTCATTGAATGCTCCTTCTGTGGCCAACAATTCCTGGTATTTGTCTCAAACTAAGCGGTAGATGCTTCCGCTGCACCACAAGTCCCTCCGTACTCATCCATACGAGTATCCCTATCCATTCTAATATATCATCTCCAACTCCAGAAGCCTTCATCATGTCCATTAGCCTTCTCAAATGCCTTTTGAAAATCCAAGGATACTACATCTATTGGCTCCCCTGAAGTACCCCACTGGTTACAACCTCAGAAGAACGCCAAGAACTTTACCAAACATGATTTCATTTTCATAAAACCATGTGAACTCTGTCTGATGTATGGAGCAGAATTCTTCCAGAAAAAAATTCTGAGTGTTCAATTTGTGAGACAACTGGAGTAATTCACATTTTTTTTTCTGTGGGAGTTCAGACGAGAATCTCCCACACTCTGTGCACTGCAGAGGCCACCAGTGTGAATATGATTAGATTTCAGGGGGCAGGGCCTATTCGCAGCCAGCAGGCTGAAACCAGTGGGCTGCTGCAGACGCAGAGTGGTCCCGAACTGTCAGCTCCTGTTTGCCGGTGAGCTCAGGATCCCTGCACTGCTGCCTCTCCACATCCTGATCGCGTCCCACCTGACCATTCCCAGACCAGCCCCAACCCCCTCCGGTTCCGGACCACCCCCGTTTCCAGAACCCCTCACTTCCCCGGAGTGTGGACACCCCCAGAGGCAGACCTCCCCCAAACAAACCAACCCTCCTACCCCCATTTATCTCAATGCAGAGTGACAGCGGGACCCCCACTCCCACCGATCTCCCTCTAGGACCCATTCCCATCAGGCCCCACCATCTTTGCGCTGCCTCATACTTGATGGGCAGTGCCAGGGCATCAGGCTGGCATTCCCAGGGGGCACCCTCCCCACTGCCCGACCTCTGAGGCCCCCATTGCCCCCTTCACTCCAGCAGGTCAGGCAGCAAGCTCCCAAAAAGTGGGCAACTCCTCTAAACCCTGCTAGAGTGAAATACTCCAGCAGGGTGGGAGAGACGAGTAGTCCCAGAGAGTTCAGTCCTGGGCCCGCTAATTACATTAAAATTGTATGGAAATAGGAATTCAAATTCCTTCTCTGCCTTCATCCCGGTTTCCAGCGTGGATCTGATGGCACCAGAAATCCGGCACTGGGAGATACACGTGCAATGGGAACTATACGTGGATCCCACATGTGTCAGGCCCAAGGTTCTCCCACCCTGCTGTGTGAGAACATTATCGCGACAGGGTAGGAGAAGCCCCCCATCATTTTCAAAGTGAATTTTAAGAATCCCTTAATAACACATCCCAACGTTTTCCTTTTGGCTGATGTCAGGTTAACTGGCCTCTCGCTTGTTTGAATGTTGATGCTGATGATCTAAGGTTGAGGACAATTGCATTTGGGAATCTTTAATTGAAGTCCAGATATACTAAGTGCTTACCATGATTGAATTGCAGATCAGCTGTCACCTTTCTACTGGTATGTTGTAAAACTGATCTTTGGCTTGTTGACATGGAAGGGCAAAGCTCCTCACACTTATTCATGAATCATGCCTCAGTTTCAACAGCGAGCAAATGGGTTCAGATATTGTGCTTCTCAGCCTTTTGCTTAATTACCACCTTGTATAAGTTCAGTATGACCTCCTTGTTCTTGTACTCTATGTCTCTACTAATAAAACCCAGGATACAACTCTGTAATTTGACATTTGACTTTAGCATCATACATGATTTCAAATGAAAAATATATGGTGTGTAGGCAACTCAGTGTCTCAGACCAGTGCCGTGTGGGGTTGAAATTCTGAAATACGAGATGGATTTTGTTGTAATTTTTCCATTGGTTGAGAAGCAGGCAGAACTAATTCACATTGCCAGATTAAAGGAAAACAATTGGAAGACTTATCCAATCTAATAGTCAGAACACTTTAGCATTTTTAGGGTGAGCTTTTTATATATTCACTTGTTTATTTAAGCTGGGTGGAGTGAAGGAGGCAAGAAAAAGAGAAAACTCAGTCATTTCTGCATGGAGTTATTAATTTAGCCAAGTCAAAATGGAAAATGTGGGGTTTTACACAGGTCTACAAAGGCAATTCACAGACTAGTTCCACCAACTGGTCTTTGAAAATTGTCTTAGAGACGAACTGACGTTTGAGGACCTTATTTCTAGCAGACACCTCGAGTGATGCTCAACTGATGTTCAGAGAAAATGGAGAGCGAGGATGTGTTACTGGTTGGTGAGGGTCAGGTTCATTCTGCGTGTTGACAAGAGTATGTTGCTGATCATACTCGCTCAGAAAAAGAACACGGATGAAATCTGGGTCCCATGACCAATAACAGATTGGAGATGTGCCCAGACCACTCTGTTAAAGCTGGAAAACAAGAGAAAGATAAATTAGAGCCTCGAGTCTTGATGTGAATAAAGAATTAACACTGACACTTCCCATATAGTGCAATCTCTAGTTTCTAAATTACATCTTGAGTTGTGCCAAGAAATTGGACGATAGACAGAGACACCAAGGCCGGAACTTCACGACTCACCAACTCTCCACCCCCACATGCAGGATTGGGTGATAAAATGGGCTGCCACGTCAATGCTGCTCTCCATATTGCCCACCCTCTCTCCCCAGCCTCTGTTGCAATCAGCTGGCCTGATCATGTGTAGACCAATTAAGGCCCTTAGATGTCCAATTATTGGCCAGTTTAGGACCTCTTTCCATTGTCACTGGGATTTTATCTGCAGGGCAGCACCAAACATGCAGCCTGCCAGGTAAAATCTGGGGATGCCTGTTTTTCAGGTCCCCTTTGCCAATCAAAGGCTGCCCCAATGTATTTGTCCCAGCTCATCAAATGCTTTCCCTCTCCTCCCAACGTGTCCACACAGCTTTCCATTCATCTTGCCAAACCATGACAGCCTAGACATACCAAGAGTATTGCAGCATGCTTCCCTTTGAACTCACTGCAGAGTCTTGGTGCTGGCTACTGCTCCCAGGGGGTTTGCTGGGAACAGAGAACTGACAGCCATTTGATTGGTAAGGTGTCACCTGAAGCCAGTTAATGGCCCAATGACTGTTAAATGGCCATGGGGTAAATCAAATAAGTGGGGGAGGGCTTAACACTGACTCTTACATGGGGCAGAGGGGAGTGCTTTTAATAATGATACATAGGCACCAGTCACTCAAAATACTTGTGTAAACACATTTTGAGTTCATTTATTTAAACTAGGCACTTGAGAACATGGATACATGGTAAGGAAGCTAAAAGACATCAGCAGCAGAGTGTGTACCATGTACTCTGCTCATTGGCCAAAGTGAAACAGAGACTGGATCACAATATACAATCCCCTTCCAGAGGAGGCATCCTGCAATTCCTTAAAGACATATTACAATGGAGGGTTGGAGGACGAAATCCTGCCCTCGGTGTAAATTTAAGCCCCAAATAACATTGGATTAGTTGACTGTTTGTAATAGTGCAACGAGAGGGCACAGTGTCAAAATAAGGGGGGTGGGGGAGGGAGGTGGGGAGGGAGGGGGGGAGGGTGGGGGAGGGAGGGGGGGAGGGTGGGGGAGGGAGGGGAGGGGGAGCGGGGGAGGAGGAGGGGGGAGAAGGAGGGGGGAGTGGGGGGGGAGGAGGGGGGAGTTTGGGGGGGAGGAGGGGGGAGTTTGGGGGGGAGGAGGGGGGAGTTGGGGGGGGAGGAGGGGGGAGTTGGGGGGGAGGAGGGGGGGGAGTGAGGGGGGAGGAGGGGGGAGTGGGGGGGGAGGAGGGGGGAGTTGGGGGGGAGGAGTGGGGAGCGGGGAGCGGGGGGGAGCGGGGGGGGAGCGGGGAGCGGGGGGGGAGCGGGGAGCGGGGGGGAAGGGGGGAGCGGGGGGGAAGGGGGGAGCGGGGGAGGAGGGGGGACTTCTTCACTCAAAAGGTGGTGAATCTCTGGAATTCTCTCCCTGTTGAAGTGATGGGGGCTGCCTCGTTGAATCCATTTAAGTCACGGGTAGATGGATTTCTGACAGACGGGGGAATTAAGGGTTATGGGGAGAAGGCCGGAAAGTGGAACTGATCCACCTCAGATCAGCCATGATCTTATTGAATGGCGGGGCAGGCTCGAAGGGCGAGATGGCCTACTCCTGCTCCTGTTTCTTACGTTCTTAGGTCTGTAAGCATGCACATTAATAAACAAGACACCAGAATTCTACAACCCCACCCACCACGGAATCGGAGCAGACGAGGGGCGGACAATGGAAACGTTGACTGATCTGGGGCAAGACTTTCTGATTTTGAATCGAGCGAGGCTGTACAATTCCGCCAAGAGGCTGGAAATCCGCCCCCAAAAAGTGCGTAACTTGTTTTAAAATGGGAGTAAATCCTGCTGCTTTTCTCAACGGGGCTTCCAAAATGAACTCCCACACCCTGGGCATCGCAGAGTTGCCTCGCGTGAATCACGATGAAAAGCTGGGGACGGGGCCTATACCCGCTGAAGAGGCCGGCAGCACAGCACTGAGCGGGCATCGGGATTGGCGCACGCGCAGTAGCCCGCACTACTCGCCTCCTGATCACTGGCCACTCAATCAGTGACCAAGCCTTGTGACCCAGCAGTGCTGGCCGTGAGGCCAGAATTCCGGTGGCTGGAGATACGTGGAGTTCAGTGGGAAGACTGATACACGGTTTCCACTTCTGTCTCCTGGCCTGCTCTGCTGACAGAGCAGCACAAAGGACTGGGAGAATTGTCCCCATGATCTGTGGAAGAACAAAGAAGAACAACTCCTCCAAATATTCGCGGAATCGTTACTGTGAAACTGTCACTTCCTGTATCATTGACAAAGCCAGGGAATTTGATGGACGGCAAACCAGTCACATTCTTTTCCTGAGAGAACTGCTCTGGTACCCCAGTATAAACACATTCCACTGGATCTACATCTCAAAATCATGTTATAACAAGGTTCTTTTCAAAAATGCCAGCCGAGTAGTCAGAATAACAAAAACAAAACGAGGACAACTAATTCAAATAAATGTAACGTTATTTCGTTCTGGTAACAGATGTGAAAGAACATACAATCAGGCTAATGAAAACCACACATGGACAATGTTAAATGGGTGGATGCCGACTGGCAAACTACATAATTCTTTGTGTCAACTTCAATTCTCGCCCTCGCCTCTGCTCGATCGAGGATGGTCTGAAATCTGTCACACTTGCGGCAGTTCATTTTTCATTCACACCCAAACACTTCAGGCAGGATAGAGTGGGTGACAGCAAAGGAGGAGGAGCAGCATCATTATTGGTTAAATTACCAATCACGGTTGTGAGAAGGGATTATGACTAAATGGGTAAACAAAATGAGTCTTCAGGGTTGAGTTTCCGAGTAATAAAGGGGCAGTCAGATTACTAGGGGTACATTACAGACCCCCCCAAAATAGTGAGAGAGAGAGAAAGAAGAATGTACACTTGGACAAATCTCTGCCTGAAGGAATGAGGGCAATAATGGTTGGAGATTTGAACCATCCCAATATCCACTGGTCTCAGGCAATTCAGAGGGACATTGAGGGGAAAAATTCATACACTGTGTCCAGGAATTTTTTAAACACTATGTGACAAGCCCAATGAAAGGAGATGCAATTCTGGATTTAGTCTTGGGAAATGAAGGTGGGCAATTGGGCCAAGTGACAATGGGACAAATTGAGGATGGTGACCACAATTTGATTAGATTTAGTATTATTATGGCTAAGGACAGAGATAAATCAGGATGAAGAGTTTTACAGTACGGGGAAGAAAAGGTTTACTAAACTGAGAAGTGATTTGGTTGCAGCCTGGGCAAGACTACTAAAGGATAAATCAGTAGTAAACCAGTGGGAAGCACAAATAAATTAGATCCATAGGGTCCAGAGCAGACATGCCCCTTTCAAAAATATGAATTGTACTGCCAAATCGAGCTGTGTGATTGTCTAGAAAAATACAGGGGAAGATTAAACAGAAAAAAAAAACACCTGATAATCACAAAAAACTTGGCACTGCAGATCGACCGAAGGAGAATAGAAAATACAGGGATCAAGAAACAAAATGAACAAGAAAATCAAAGAGAGAGCAAAATCAAAGAGCAAAAGAATAGTGAAAGAAAAAGTGGGACCTATCAAAGATGAAGGGACATTGTGAGAAGGTGCAGAGGCTATTGGAAGACTTTCATCTATCTTTTTGTATCCATATTCACAAAGGAAAGGAAGGATCTGGAAATAGTAATCCAAGCGGAACAGTGTGAAATATTGGATAAAATAACCATAACAAGAAAGGAAGCGTGACAAGAGTTGGCATCCTTGAAAATGGATAAGTCACCAGGGCCGGATGAATTATTCCCTCACATGTTGAAGGAGCTCAGGGAGGAAATAACAGATGCTCTGAGGATTATTTTCTAAACTTCACTCGACACAGGATAGGTGCCTGAGGACTGGAGGAATGCAAATGTGGTTCCATTGTTTAAAGCGGGTATGAAGGAAATGCCAAACAATTACAGGTCAATTCATCTTATTTTGGTGTTGGAAAAATTGTTTGAATTAATCATAAGGGATTGGATAAATTGTCACTTGGAAAGGCATGGACTAATCAGGGGTTGTCAGCATAGCTTTGTTAAGGAAAGGTCATAGCGTTGCAAATTTGATTGAATTCTGACAAGTTGTTTTAGGGAGGCATTGTGGCACAGTCGTTTGCACTGCTGCCTCAGGGACCTGGGTTGAATTCCAGCTTGGGTCGCTGTCAGTGTGGAGTTTGCACGTTCTCTGTGTGGGTTTCCTCCGAGTGCTGTGGTTTCCTTTCACAGTCCAAAGATGTGTGGGTTAGGTTGATTGGCTATGCTAAATTTTCCCTTGGTTAGGGGGATTAGTTGGGTAAATATTTGGGGTTATGGGGATATGTGGGGTGGGATTGTTGTCAGTGCAGGCTGGATGGGCCTAATGGCCTTCTTGTGCACTGCAGGTATTGTATGATCCTAAGTGACAAGGAGGATCGATAAGGGCAGTGTAGTGAGTGTTGTCGACATGGATTTTAGTCACATGGCACAAGGTCGAATGGTCAAAAAAGTAAAAGCCCACGGGATACAGGGTAATGTGGCAAATTGGACCCTAACTTGGCTTAGTAACGGGAAACAAAGGATAATGGCCGATGGTTGCCCTTGCAAATGGAAAGTTGTTTCAAGTGGTGTTCCACAGGGCTCAATGTTGGGACTCCTGCTCTTTCTTTTATATATTAATGATTTGGACTTGAACATGGAGCACAATTGGGAAATTTGCAGCCACAACTAGAGTAGTGCGTGCAGTTCCAGTTAAGTTACAGGAAGGACGTAATTTCTCTGGAAAGAGTGCAGAAAAGACTGACAAGAATGTTGCCAGAGTTGGACAATTGTAGTGATGAGAAGAGTGTGGGGTTGTTTTCCTTGAAACTGGTGCAAAATTGTGAGGGGTAGAAATAGGGCAGAGAGGAGGAACCTGCTTCCCTCGGCAGCAAATTCAAAAAACAACACTCATTAATTCAAGCAAAACGGCAAAAGCGTTAGTGGGACCGCAAGGGAAAACTTTATTGAAAAAGAGGGTGGTGGGTTTCTGGAATTCACTGCTTGAGGCAGAGACCCAAACTCTTTCACAAAATACCTGGGTCTGGAGCTGTAAACTGGAGGGCGATGGGTCACGTGCAGGGAGACGGGATTAGAAAGGGCACCTGGGTGTCTTTGGGTTGGCATGGACAAGATGGACCGAAGGGCCTCCTTCTGTGCTGTAACTTTTTCTATGGCTCTGTGTCACGAGGAAAATCTTTTCACACTGGCCCAGATTGTATGGTCAGAGGAAAGGCAATAGCATTCAGAACTGACCTTGAGGAAAGCTACTGACAAGAGATCTCCCAATATCTGTGTCGCGGATCTCCATTTTCCCAACAGAGTTTTCAATCCAGATTCGAAACTCAATGATTTCTCAACATCCAGCAACAGTGAGACCATCAAACAGGGAAAGGGGACAAACGGTCACATTAATGTATTCCCAAGGACAGCAAGTGAGAAGTAAAACGTACTGCTTTTTTGTCAAAAAAAGTTCTAAAAATGTGAATTCCTTCTCATCATGGAGACATGGGATATTCCACAAATATAATTTGTTTCGGGCTGGTGAACTTGTTGAGCAACGAATGAATGAAGTGGACCATTAAAACCCAGTTACGCCTCATTCTTCACGGGTATAATTTTTCCGAGGAATTCTTTTTAACAATGGCACGAAAAAAAAGGTTTTCGTCAGTTCAGAGATATCTACTCGAGCGCTGTCTGGGTGACTTCAATAGCTGGAGCTGGAGAGAAGCAGACAATGTCCAGAGTTCTGTATTTAACTTGTGCAGATGCAGACTGCAGAACTTGCTGTCAGTTTCAGAGGACTAATGACAGCGAACACTGACAATTTCACCATTATTATTCACCCAGAAACCCAGTCAATATATGTTGAAAATAGTTAATGATTTAAATCTGTTCATTTATTGATTAGCCAAGTGCGGTCATCAGGAAAATTAAATCGTCTTGTTTAAAGAACTAGCCGAAACAGGTAAATCTGTCATTTGTGACTACGCTGCCCAGGGATTTTAGTCCGCCTTCATTGGCAGCTTTAGCTTTGCCAACCTTTCCGGCTCTCAATTGTTGCACTTCCTTTTATTTCCCCTTTTCCATTTCTATTTTTCACCTCTGTGCTCTCTTGTGCTCCTTTTCCCTGTTGTGATAACAGCTCAGCTGTTTAATACCCCACTGACTCGTCACTGTACGGGCCGTAACATCCGTGTTCCCCAACAATGGATTTGGGAGGGGAACCCAAAGATAAGCTGGGGAATCCCTTCCTGAGCTTTGCAGGCCAATATTTACATGGCAATTGTCCAGTGATGCAGTCTTCTCTGGATAATTACGCTCCGCTATGAACCATCCAACCATGAGATTTAAATCATTAACTTTGGATGGTTCCACCAAGGTTACACTAATAGTTGTGCTCAAATTAGAAGAATTAAAACTCCTTCTAACTTCTGGAAAACTATTTTAAACACCCAGACCAATCCTTAAATAGGACACCCCCAACACTCCTGCCCTCTCCAGATGATTCCCCACACCAATCCAACCAACCCTGCTCAAAATTTCCGAGTTAGATGAAACAGGGGGAATGTTCACCTATCTTTAATGCTTACCAACTAAGCTTTAGTATTGCAGCAGGGCAAACCCAGGGAGTGTGGGCTACAGCAGAAGAGGAATGAATGGAAAGGGTTAAATGGACAACCTGATTACAGGTTGGCAGACATGACAGATTACCATATCCCAAACAGCACGAACACGATCAATGGAGACGGGAGAGGTTCCGGAAGATTGGAGGATTGCGGATGTCGTCCCTATTTTCAAGAAAGGGAACAGAGATAGCCCGGGAAATTACCGACCGGTGAGTCTGACCTCAGTGGTTGGTAAGCTGATGGAAAGGCTTCTGAGGGACAAGATTTACGAGCATTTGGAGAGGTTTGACATGATCAGGAATAGTCAGCATGGATTTGTCAAGGGCAGGTCGTGCCTTACAAGCCTAGTTGAGTTCTTCGATAATGTGACTGAACACATTGACGAAGGAAGTGCCGTGGACGTGGTGTACATGGACTTCAGCAAGGCGTTTGATAAGGTCCCCCATGCAAGACTTCTTGAGAAGGTGAGAGGGCATGGGATCCAAGGGCCTTTGGCCTTGTGGATCAAGAACTGGCTTGCCTGCAGAAGGCAGAGAGTGGTTGTGGATGGGTCTTTTTCTGAATGGAGGTCAGTCACCAGTGGAGTGCCCCAGGGATCTGTTCTAGGACCCTTGCTGTTTGTCATTTTCATAAATGACCTGGATGAGGAAGTGGAGGGATGGGTAAGTAAGTTCGCTGATGACACGAAGGTAGGTGGTGCTGTGGATGGTCTGGAAGGATGTCAAAAGTTACAGCAGGACATAAATAGGATGCAGGACTGGGCGGAGAAGTGGCAGATGGACTTCAACGCGGATAAATGCATAGTCGTCCATTTTGGCAGAACCAACGGGATGAACGAGTACACTACCAAGGGCAGAAGTCTGAGTAGTGTTGAGGAGCAGAAGGATCTTGGAGTCCGGGTCCACAGGACTCTTAAATCGGCCTCGCAGGTGGAGGAGGTGGTCAAGAAGGCGTATGGTGTACTGGCCTTCATTAATCGAGGGATTGAGTTTAGGAGTCGGGAGGTAATGCTGCAACTTTATAAGACCCTTGTCAGGCCTCATTTGGAGTACTGTGCGCAGTTCTGGTCGCCTCACTATAGGAAAGATGTAGAAGCTATTGAAAGGGTACAGAGGAGATTTACAAGGATGTTGCCTGGACTGGGAGGCATGCCTTATGAAGTTAGGTTGAGGGAGCTGGGACTCTTCTCCCTGGAGAGACGTAGGTTGAGAGGCGACCTGATAGAGGTTTATAAAATGTTGAGAGGAATAGATAGGGTGGATTCTCAGAGGCTATTTCCCCGGGTTGAAATGGTCGCTACGAGAGGACACAGGTTTAAGGTGCGGGGAGGAAAGTACAGAAGTGATGTTAGGGGTAAGTTTTTCACTCAGAGGGCGGTGAGTGAATGGAATCGGCTGCCGTCAGTGGTGGTGGAGGCGAACTCGCTGGGGTCTTTTAAAAGACTTCTGGATGAGTATATGGGGTTTTATGGGATTGGGGGTTATAGATAGGTGTTGATGTGATCGGCGCAACTTGTGGGCCGAAGGGCCTGTTTGTGCTGTAGTGTTCTATGTTCTATGATCACACTGTAGCTGAGATCTCTGAGTGATCTCTGAGATCTACAGCAACAATAAGAGAATCAATATCTTATCAAGGCCCCTAGAGGAGCCACTGTGCCTCGGAAAACTAATCAAGTATCGGGGATGGGGATAATTAACAGACCATCAAAATCAGTTTGACAATCACAACACTTTGACGTTGTCAACAGGTAGACAGGATATATCTAGAAAATAATTCAAGTTAAAGGACACGGGACAATGGACTTGCATAATGTGCTCGAAACAGAACTTTAACAAATTTTAAGTAACAATCTGATGACCTAATCAAAATGTAGTATTTTGTAACAGGAAAAAGTATATGCAAGAACCTATGATAAGCAGAGGAACTCAGAAGCAAACTGGAATTACAGCCACGAGTTCTGTTCTCCCTCATGCACATTGAATAAAACCATGTTTGTTGAAGTCCGACATAATCTTTGAAGAATTAATTCATTCATTCCCTCCAATACTATTATTAGTAACCCTTATCACCACTAAAAAAAAAACTTGCAAAAACTAAAGTTACCCGAGTTTTGAAAGATAAGTGAGAAAAATATTCAGCAACCAAAGAACAATCTATTACATTTCAGTTTTTCCCAGAATGGAATCATTCCACACTGAAGCCACAGATTGGACTGGACTGAATAGGTCTTTTAGTTGCTGCTGTCTGCCTGTCTCTGGCTCCTCTTTGTACACTTTATACTTACTACAAGTTTAAAAATCTACTCACGGCTCATTGTACAAGATGTAACACCTTCAAGGATTTTTGCAGTGAGACTAATGGCAGAAATACTGAAGTTCACATCAATTCAAGTGATTTCCAATGATTTCCATCTGCAAAGACATGAGCATCGGACTCTGCGGAGAAGCAGTAAATCACAGACTGCAACTTTGAGATTTTTGCATTTAACTGTGCGTATGTGTAAATGTCAGAAGTTGCTGTCAGTTTCACAGTTATAATGATGTCAAATGCTGACAGTTTTACCATCATTACATCCACAAAATCTGAACTGATGCTATTCTTTGGCTTATTGCACTGAGGAATACTTATTTCCCATTCTTAACTGGCATGTATTTACATTGCGATGCTCTGCACAAAACCTGCTGTTTATCCATTGTGAAAGCATAAGAACAGTGGTAGACTATTTAGTCCCTCATTCAATAGATCATGCCTCATCTGTGACCAAACTTCATATGCCTACCTTTACTCCATATTCTTGATATCTTCAGTTAACAAAAATCTACTACTCTCAATTTAAGATTGATGTAGGATCAATTTCCATTGTGGAAGAGGTCTAAGCTGCTACTGTCCTGAAAGGTGTAGCAGTTTTTCCTAACTTGACTCCTCAGATCTAATTCCGAGACCATGGATGGCATTCAATGCTAAGTGGGGGAGGGGTGAGGGCAGAATTCAGCAGGAGGCCCATTGGCAGCAGGATTGTCCACTGCTGCCCACTATTAGCAGAGCAGGAAAGCCACTGGAGGATGCAGTCAAATTCATTTGCATTCTGCTAATGGAATGCAGACATAGGCCCAAACTGGTGGACCTGTGATGCTGGTGGGAAAATATGCTGGTGCAAAGCATCCCCCTTGGCCTGATCTCTCCCTATCCCCATCAGCTCCACGATCCTCCAAGATATTTGCTCGTATCTCGTTCTCATCACCTGAACATCCCAGATTAAAAATCAGTCCATCGTTGATGGCCAAGTCTTCAGTTGTCTTGACCCAAGTTCTGAAAATTTCCCACCAAACCATACCAATTTCTTTTCCTCCTTTAAGACAAGTCTTAAAACCCATATCTATGACATGCGTTGACCATTTGACCCAATATCCTTATGTGGCTTATTGTTACATTTTGTTTTATAATGCCTCTCTGAAGCACCTTGCAATGTTTTATTATGTTTAAGGAGCTATATGAATGTAGCACTTCATTGTTGCTGCAATATTAGTTCTATAATAACTAATATAACTAATTATATAATAACCAATATAATAATATTAGTTATATAATAACTAATATAACTGGGTGGCACGGTAGCACAGTGGTTAGCACTGCTGCTTCACAGCTCCAGGGTCCTGGGTTCGATTCTCGGCTCGGGTCACTGTCCGTGTGGAGTTTGCACATTCTCCTCGTGTCTGCGTGGGTTTCCTCCGGGTGCTCCGGTTTCCTCCCACAGTCCAAAGATGTGCAGGTTAGGTTGATTGGTCATGATAAATTGACCTTAGTGTCCAGGGATGTGTAGGTTAGAGGGATTAGTGGGTATAATATGTAGGGATATGGGGGTAGGGCCTGGGTGGGATTGTGTTCGCTACAGACTCGATGGGCCGAAGGGCCTCTTTCTGCACTGTAGGGTTCTATGGTTCTATACTATGTTAGAAGTTCATGCCGACCTTAAATTTAACTGCAAAAATATTAAAAATTATTTTGAATGGTGGAGTAACAAAGCCCTGTTCCAAGGCTTATATTCTGAAACTATCAATGCTTGGACTAACACTTTTCAACCATTGATGCGTCATATTCTCCTTGGAGATATCATTGAGTTGCATTGAAGCTCTGACCAGTTCTAGTGGATTCATCCTGAATTTGAATCAAAGTCTATACATTTATTTAAAAGGGAATTGCATCGGTGCTCAAAATAAAAAAAAAGGATTAATGCATTGAAGGACAAGGCAAAGAGTGAGAACAGACTACGTAAGTTATGTGGAAAAAAGTATCATCATAACCTTGGCAGATGAGATTTTGTCCAGTCCTACTTTCTGTTCTGTTCACTCGAGGTAAACTTACTCTTAGTCCATTTTAGAATGGGCACATCAAAGATAAAGCCTTGTTCTGGTATTCAATGTCCACTCAAGAAACTTCAACATTCCTTTAAAGTTTGTCAGAATATATTTTCAGTATTAATGAGATGCAGAACCGATGAATCTATGACATGTTGACAAGTTCCTCAACTAAATCCCATTCCTCTCGTCCTAAACGTATGACGCATAAATTCTATCGTTGGCATGCTCATCCTCAATAAATCAAAATAAGTCGGGCGTTAGAATTTCCACCAGGTTATATATAATCCAGCTGAAATCAGCCAGAAAAATCACAGAATTTTAAATCCAAGTGACTTTGGCTATAAATCAAATTTCTGCAACGTTGATTTTAAAAAGCAACGTGCTGGAAACCAACCCAGCTCACAAAACTGTCGTGTCCTCAGATTAAAACAACATGCATGAGAGGTCCTGCCAATTTCTGCAAGTTGAATTTATTTTTGTTTTTAGACGCACAGATACCAGGGGGGCCATTTTAAGAATGGTGACGTCATAAATGGGACAAAACTGATTAATATATACCAATGGAAATAGTTAATAAAGAAGGGTGTAACTGTGTCGGAGGCAGTTCCAAGAAGGACTATTGAGTGGGTTGTCTTACGAGGGAAGACTGAGACAGACTGAGCTTGTTTTCACCGGAGCTTAGACGTGTGAGAGGTGAATTGATTGAAGTATAAAAGATGCTGAGCAATCGCGATGAGCTGGATTTGGAAAGGATGGCTGCGGTTCTCCCAAAAGTGCTGAATTGGCGGAAAAACTGTTCTAGGTTCTGTTTGTCAGTTCAGTTTCTCACCTGAATCTTCCCACTCTGTGCACTGCGGAGGTCTAATCGTGAATCTCACTAAAAACTGGGTTGGGGGGCAGGGGAGGTGGTGGTGGGGGCTTGAGTTTGACAGTTCTACAAATCTGAGCATGAGCAGTGGCCCCAATCTGTTCGATTCCCTGTTTGTTGGCCAGCCTCGGACCCCGATAAGTGCTGCCACTCCAGCACCACTCCCCCCCCCTCAACTCCACAGCCCAATCGTGGCCCCCACAATAATTCCTAGGCCAGCCCTGACACCCTCCCTCCCGGGAGCGCCCCAATGTCCAGCCCAACCACCCCTCCCCCACCCCAGCAGACCACTTCCGTTCCCCGCCCCCCACTCAAATCACTGCCCTCCCTCCAGGCCAGACCGATCATCGTGGAGAGCGGCAGCAGGACCTCCCACCTCCACCGATCACCCCTAAGCCCCACACATAATAGTCCTCCCCTTGGCACTGCCCAAAGCCCAGTGGGCACTTTGCCCCTTGGGTGGTACCAGGGGGCACAGGTTGGTACTACCAGAGTACCCATGATCAGAGGGCCCAACCCACTTGGGGAGGCCCTGATTTCCACCCCCCCTCCCCCACTTCATTCCACCTGAGTTTCTTGCTCGTTCCCCGATTGTGGGGGGCTATTCTAAACCCTGCTGGAATGAAGTCCTCCTGCCAGGTTAGTACATTCAATCGGGACTGGTAAATTCCCGATAATTGGATTTAAAAGACATTTAAAACAGATTTAAAGAAGGTTCAAATTATTTACCTGCCTTCCAGCATGAACTGGCCTGAGACTGTTCTCTTGCTCTGGGAGACGCACATGCGTTCCCAACATATCCAGGAACAAGGCTGGCGACGAACATCTCCCACCCCGACCCTCCTGCAAAGTTGCAAGTCACGATGGGAGAATCGCAGCCCATGTTTCCTCTTGCGGGCTAGTCCAGAACTTGGGGCACTGATTCTAAATAGTGCCCTTACAGAACAGAGCTGAGGTGATTGTTTTTTTCTGAAGGTTGGGTAACTTTGGAATACTCCACTTGCGGTGGAGACAGGGTCATTTATTATTATTTAGAGTGGGCAGAAATATTCTTGTTAGGCAAAGGCATCAAAGGCTAGCGAAAGCAGATTGAACTGTGGAATTTGACATGCAAACAGAGCAGCCGTGATCTTATTGAATGGTGCAGCAGGCAGGAAGGGGTCAAACGGCCTAATTCTGCTCCTATTTTGAATGTCTCTACGTAACTCATTCAATGCTGATCATTTAAATTCACTTTGTGAGATTAAAATCGAGTTACACACAGATGGAACAATCACTCTTAGTAAAAATGCCTTTTTTTTGATGATTAAATCCATTTTCAACACTATTAATAAAACTTTACCAGGAAACCACCCTGAAATCTATCAAGGAACATCAACAGTGCAAAGGAAGGAAATGTTCTGTGACACCAGCCAATTGTGATAGCTCGTTCAAGATTTTACATCCATGATTATAGAAATAATGTACAAAAATTTGAGTCATAATTTGGAGAAACAGCAGTTTACACAGTTTTCTGATTGACTCAGAATGGAAACTGTATCCCAAATACCTATCAGGCGTCACAACAATTGCAAATTGAGAGTGGACAGTCCCGACAAGTGGACACAAGCGCACAATTACTGATTTACATACAAGTCCACCAATCTGAGGTGTGGCAAATCTCCAGCTTCAATCGTGTCAAGATGCCACAAACAATGAGAAGTATTTGAGCTTCAGCTGTTCCACAAAAAGGCACAAGTGTTCCACTCAGACAGCTATTTAGGAGCACTTTACCTGATCATCAGCAAAGATGATTCTCAGAGTTGATTAGTAGTTACCTTAAGAGGAAAAGTTGGGCATGCAGAAAGGAAAGTTTACGATTGTCAAAAGTTGAGTTTGGGAACTCATAAACCGTTCAAGAATGAACAAATTTGACCCATAAAAATTGTTACGCAAAACAATTAGTGGGGAAAACAAACTCAGGAATAAAAGAAAACAAGTGGGTCTTTGTTATTTAAAGTATAATAGATTTGTGAATTAATCATCAGAAGAGCTCACTGAAGTGAACATTATAGCTTCAAACAAATAATAATAGTTTTCATTTGTTGATATCATTTCCACCTCGGCTAATATGCCAATGTCGCACTGATGGGATGCTGTACTGGAAGTTCTATAGGATAAAATGTTAATCTGAGGACGTATATGTCAGCACTGACAGTCCAAGGAGACATCAAAGATCACATTTTATCCGACAGTCAAGATTACTGCCTTAACCAATAACGTGCAAAACAGGTTGACTAATCAGATTCATGTAGGATATGTTGCTTTGAAATAGAATAATTTGTTGTGTAGAGCTCCTTGCAATTTTTAAAAGTTATTTTCCAAACAGTTTTATTGAATGTGTGTCCAGAGAGAAAATGGGTTGTGGGAAAAGTCAAGGTTGATACTTGAGTGATAGATTCTGTTTTCCGAAATTTTTTGTTTTTTTACTGATTTTGGTTTCAGCCTGTTAACATGCGATGTTCATCTGCCAGCATCCCATTGCCAATCTAACCAGATGGGTAACATTTTTTTACTGACCAGTCTGTATTTCTGTTTATTATCCTTTCCTGTGTTTTCGGAAAACCATTTTGGGGTGAATTATATTTTTTATTGCGCTGAAATTTCTCTCAACATTCCTTCATGTCTTCTCTTTCAGATGGAAGGAAAAGGAAGTAACAGGGAGTCATGTTGGAACAGTTGGTTCCAAACCAAAATTTGGCCCCAACATCAGGATCTTGAAGCCCATGATAAAATATAGGTCAGTAAGTCTCTTTCTCTTTCCACAGGTCCTGCCAGACTTGCTGAGCATTTCCCGCTTCCTTTCAAATTTTCAGCATCCGCAGTATTTTGCTTTTGTGCTACTGTTTTGAAATCTGTTACTTAAATAGATTTTTGTTGCACTTTCCCTTATTTCTCCATCTTTAACACACTTGACTTATCAACGCCAAAGCCTTTTCTCCTTGGTTTTTTATTATTTGTTTCCGGTGCAGACTAGATTATTGAGCAGAAGAACATTGCCTGTTAGCTACAAGGTCGTCCATGAAAAATGTTCTTTGACACAAAAGCAGCAAGAACATGAAGCACAGGTCAGCGAATTATGCAAGTAACTTGACCAGCAGCTTGTCACTCACTACTCAGGATATGGCACTCCCACCATCATTCATAGCCTGGAGAACCATCACTGAACTATTAATACAAATATGTACATGGACGTAGACTTAGCAGAGTTTCCATTATGAACAGCAGAACAATACTATACAAGTGCTAACTCATGCTGAACTGAATCCAAATGAACAGAGGCCAAATGTGTTCTATTATCCTCCATGAAGACGATCGGAATAAGGAAGGATTGCAAAAAAAATTCCAAGAATGAACCAAGGCTCAAACATCAGATAAAAGTGATTTTAGTGAGATGACACATAAACTATTATTGACGACGACATGTTTTTTAATGAAATGATTAATGACGCCACCAAATGCAACATCAACATCTCTGACCATGTAATCTCTGCAAGCGAGAAATCTGTTTTTGCACATGGCTTCATTTTGTGTCCTCACCCCACATTTGCTTTTATTCATTTGTGGTACATGGGTGTCGCTGGCTGGCCAGCATTTATTGCCCATCCCTAGTTGCCCTTGAGAAGGTGGTGTTGAGCTGCCTTCTTGAATTGCTGCAGTCCATGTTCTGTGGGTTGACCCACAATGCCGTTCGGGTGGGAGTTCCAGGATTTTGACCCAGCCACTGCGAAGGAACGGCGACATATTTCCAAGTCAGGATGGTGAGTGTCTTGGAGAGGAAGTTACAGGTGGTCGTGTTCTCATTTATCTGCTGCCCTTCTAGATGGAAGTGGTTGTGGGTTTGGAAGGTGCTGTCTAAGGATCTTTGCTGAATTATTGCAGTGCATCTTGTAGATAGGACACAGTGCTGCTACTGAACGTCAGTGGTGGAGGGATTGAATGTTTGTAAATGTGGTACCAATCAAGCGGGCTGCTTTATCCTGGATGGTGCCAAGCCTCTTGAGTGCTGTTGGAGCTGCACTCATCCAGACAAGTGGGGAGTATTCCATCACAGCTTGTGCTTGTCGATGGTGGATAGGCTTTGGGGAGTCGGGTGAGTTACTCACTGCAGTATTCCCAGCCTCTGACCTGCTCTTGTCGCCACTGTGTCAATGTGGTGAGTCTAATTGAATTTCTGGTCAATCGTAACCCCAAAGAAGTTGAGAGTGGGGCCTTCACTGATGGTTACATCAGTGAATGTCAAAGAGTGGTGGGTAGCGTGTCTCTTATTGCTGATGGTCAGTGCCTGGCATTTATGAGGCACGAGTGTTACTGCCACTTGTCAGCCCAAGTCTGGATATTGTCCAGATCTTGTTGCAATTGAACATGGACTGTTTCAGTATTTGAGGAGTCGCGAATGGTGCTGAACATTGTTCGCTGATGATTACACATCACCATTTCTGACTAATGGTAGAGGGAAGGTCATTGATGAAGCAGTGAGAGATTGTTGGACCTCGCCCACTACCCTGAGGGACTCCTGTAGAGATGTCCAGGAGCTGAGATGACTGACCCTCCACAACCATCTTGCTATGTGCCAGGTATGACTCCAACCAGTGGAGAGTTTGCTACCTGATACCCATTGATTCCAGTTTCGTGAGGGCTCCTTGATGCCACACTCGGTCAAAAGCATCTTTGATGTCAAGGGCTGTCACTCTTAGCTCATCTCTGGCATTCAGCTCGTTTGTCCATGTTTGAACCAAGGCTGTAATGAGGTCAGGAGCTCAGTGACCCTGGAGAAACCCAAACTGGGCGTCACTAAGCAGGTTATTGCTGAGCAGGTACTGCTGATAACACTGTTGATGACCCCTTTCATCGCTTTACTGATGATCGAGAGCAGACTGATTGGGCGATAATTGGCCAGGTTGGATTTGTCCTGCTTTGTGTGTACAGGACATATTTGGGCAATTTTCCACATTGTTGGGTAGATGCCAGTGTTGTAACTGTACTGGAAGAGTTTGGCGAGGGAAGCAGCAAGTTCTGGAGCACAAGTCTTCAGTACTATTGCCGGAACGTTATCAGAGCCCATTGCCTTTGCCGTATCGAGTGCCTCCAACTATTTCTTATTATTACATGGAGTGAATCAAATTGGCTGGAGGCTGGAACTGAGATGCTGGAGACCACTGGAGGAGGCTGAGATGGATCATCCACTTAGCACTTCTGGCTGAAGATTGTTGTCAATATTTCAGCTTTATCTTTTGCACTGACGTGCTGGGCTCCTCCATCATTTAAAATGGGGATATTTGTGGAGCCTCCTCCTCCAGCGAGTTGTTTGATTGTCCACCTCCATTCATGACTGAATTTGGAAGGACTGCAGAGCTTACATCTGATCCATTGGTTGTGACTGCATCCAAGCAGCCCATGCACAAGTTTTCAATGTTAAATATGATTCCACAATTGGACAGCACTTGCTAAATGATCCTGATTGTGCCAAGAATTACACGAACAACCAATCTAAGATTATCAGTCAGGCTTACAGTTTGGCTCACTGAAGACTGCGAGAGTTTGTACATATTTACTCACAAGACCCTGTTCTTTGCAAACAGCAAGAAAATGTCCATGTGTTGCACCTTTTCAAACTTACTAAAGTTTGGAATACAGCCATTCCCTGGTTTATTCCCCGTGGTAAAAAGTCTGACAACACCAGGTTTAAATCCAACCGATTTATTTGATAGTAAACTCACAAGCTTTTGGGTTTGTCCCTTCGTCAGGTGAATGGAGAGTTCTGGCCTCAGACAGAGCATATAAAGCACAGACAGTTTTACCTGACGAAGGGACAAACCCGAAAGCTTGTGAGTTTACTATCAAATAAATCGGTTGGACTTAAACCTGGTGTTGTCAGACTTTTTACTGTGTTTATGCCAGTCCAACGCCGGCATATCCACATCATTATTCCCCATGATCAGAGTTGACTTGCCCAGTTGGAATTTAAACAAGTTTAGAGTTAATGGCTCCCTGTTGCGTTTTCCATGGCTACACCAATACCAGTCACTCGCCAAACAATCTTTTCTCATGCAGTGTAAATCGTTGCCCCCTTTGAAATTTGGCATTTTTTTTCACTCTGTCCTGATGAGTGCAAGATGAAAAGCTTTGATAGCATTTCTCTTTAAGCAATATTCAAGTTCTGTACGACAAAGTGACGAAAACAACATCATTAAATTAATTCCTTACAACTGGCATCCTTTATTATTTTTTAAGACAATGGGCTGGATTTTGCTGGAACTTGGGGGGGGAGGAAGGGAGGGAGGGAGGACTAATGCTGAACTGTTAGCATTCTTTGTAATTTCCCCTCTTAAAATGACTTCAACAAGGAGGCCTGTCAACACCAATGGGGATGATAGGTGCATTGATTTGGGAGCAGGAACAGGAGGTGGAAGACACGGAGGAGGATGGCAGAAGCATCCCAGGCTCCTTTTCTCCAGATAGACACCACATGACAGGAAAATCAGACTCTGGGTTTTCTGAAATCTCATTGCAAAACAGAGCTATTGTTAAACAATTCCCCATCTTTCCGTTCCTCTGTTTCTGTCATGGCATCCTCCCAGTCAAAATCCTGAAATAAAAACACACCCAAAAAAATCCTTTTCACAAAATGTTTCATCCAATGTGACTTTCAGTAATGCAAATACTGTGCACTCTTGTGCATTTCCTTAGCGCCTATCCTGCAAGTGCCTTCACTTGTCCTCGTTCCCTGATGCAGTTTTACCCCTGCGGTTACAGCATGGCTGGTGGAAATACCAACAAATGCCTTATTTTCCAATGGCCTGCAGCTGCTGTTTTCAACCCACTTCTGGGTGGAGATATTGGCACCGTCCGGTGGGCCATCGAGGGCACAGAAGTTACCAAAAGCTATGGTTTCTCATGGGAATCTCTTGTTGGTTAAAAACCCCTCTGCACTCACGTAACAGTGCAACAAAATAGAACCTAATATTGTCAAATCTTTTATTCCCTCGTCAAAGCCATTTTCTACATTTTTATATCAGAAATGATGTGATAAAATCGGCTCGTGAATAGCCTCATAAAATGAAGGCAAAATAAAATGTGTGGAAGCATCATTTAATCACACAAAGGAGTGGAATTTTGTTCTCATGAGCTGGAATGTAGTTTTGAACCTAATCCAGAATTCCTCGTAATGAAATAAAAGCTTTCTTATTGACTGGAGTAAGGTTTGAAATTAATGAGATTGGGTAGACTTAACCCAGTCCTTTGGGTGTTAGTGCAGAGCACAGAACTATCCATAATCCAGCGCTAAATAGCACTAAACAGATCATTTTACTTAGCGAGGCCGTAAGAATTGCTGGTGTGGGAAATGCAACCATCGGTGAGAGTGTGTGTGTTTGTTTGTTTAGTCACTTGACTCCTTTTGTTGGTAATTGGTGATAAATAGTCTGCAAGTTAAAGCTATCATGGGGAAGCAAGGAGTGAACGTCACAGGATAATTACAGGAGAGGAGGTGGTCACTCGAGCTTTTGTATCTGCACTGAATCTCCGAAGGCCCAATTTACTCATGACAATTCCTCGACCTTCACCCTGTTGCTCTGTGCATTCTTCCTTTTCACTAAACAATCTAATTCCCTCTTAAATGACTCAATGAAACCTATCTCCATTATATTCTTCAGTCAGTGCATTCCAGATCTCAACAATTTGCTGCGAGAAAATTGTTTCCCTCAAGATGCAACTGCTTATTCTGCCGATTATCTTGAATCCATATCCCCTTGTTCTGGAGCGTTCCAACAATGGAAACAGTTTTTCTTTCCATCTGCTCTGCTCAGACCCGTCATCATTTTGTTTACCTCTATGAAATCTCTCAGCATTTCCTTCTCCAAGGAAAACAGTCTAAACCTCTCGAACCTGCCTACATGGCTGGAAGTTCCTCATCCCTGGAACTATTCATGTGAATCTTTTCTGAACTGTCTTCAAAGCCTTCACATCCTTCCTAAAGTGCGATACCACAGTACTGGACATAATACTCCAGTTGAGGCTGAACAAGTGTTCGGTGTAAATTTAACAACCTCCTCGTTTTATATCCTGTAGTCCATATTAACAAAGTCTAGGATGCTGCATGCTTTATTAACTGCTGTCAACCTGTTCTGCCACCTTTAATGAACGATGTACATGGTCACTCAAGTCCCTCTGCTTTTGTATCCCTTTCACAATTGTACTCTTTGTTTTATATTGTCTCTCTGCATTCTTCCGATCAAAAGAGATTGCTTCACACTTCTTTCCATGAAATTTCATCTGCTAATTGTTTGCTGATTCCACCCAATTTATCTGTGGTCTTTTTTAAATTCAACGCATTCCTTCTCAATTCATAATGCTTCCAAGTCAAACATCAGGTGCAAATCGGTACACCAAGGTATAGGTCATTAATAGGTCCTAACACCGATCCCTGTGGAACTCTGCCACAAATCTTCCTTCAGTCTGAAAGGTGTCCATTAATCGCTATCCTCTCCTGTCACTTTGTATCCATGTCACTGCAATCCATTTTGCTCACAACTTCAGAGAAACCTCTTTAAGGCAGGAACTGTTGAGCCATTGAATGCCTTGCTTCAAGAATAATTGAAACACAAGTCAGTGTATTTTCAATGGGAAAACTGGAGATCTTTTTGTATCACCCAAAGATAGAGTTGTGGGATAGGCAGATCACTGGGAGTCCTTGTGGATTGTCCCAGCCAAGTCGTAGCACAGGCATAATGAGCTAAATGACATCCTTCTATACTGTATATATTTATGATTAAAAGGGTGAATGTCGCTTGTTCATTGGATTGTTTTCAAGTTGTCGAACTCATGCTCTGACTAACTGGATTAGCTGCCAGTTAAATTTTAATTTTTAATATACAATTTCCAAAACACACAAATCATTAATACAGCAACACCTAACCATTAAGGAGAGGCAATGACCTAGTGGTATTATTGCTTAACTATTGATCTAGAAATTCAGCTCACGTTCTGGAGACCCGGATTCGAATCCCGCCACAGCAGATGGTAGAATTCAAATTCATTTAAAAAAAAACCCGGAATTAATAAACTACTGATGACCATGAAACCATTGTCGATTGTCGAAAAAATCCATCTGGTTCACTAATGTCCTTGAGGGAAGGAAATCTGCCATCCTTACCTGGTCTGGTCTGTTTGAGACTCCAGAGACACAGCTATGTAGTTGACTCTCAACTGCCCTCTGAACAGGGACGACTAGGGGTGGGCAATAAATGCTGGCCAGTCACTGATGCCCATGTCCCAAGAATGAATTTTTAAAAAATCCCAAAGGCAAGGAACAAAAATAAAAATAAGTCACGTGTAAGCGTTTTGATAACAGTTCCAATGACCCAGATTCAGTCAGTGGTGAAGGGACTTTTGACCATGTCAGCAAGGCAGAAAGAAAATTCTGACGGAAAAGCAAATGATGCCTGCATGTATACATATATATAGGATTACATCAAACAAACTACTTTTGAAACAGAATCACTGTCATCATACAAAGAAACAACAACAAAGAACAGTACAGCAGACAAACAGGCCCTTTGGCCTTCCAAGTCTGCGACGATCATGTTGGCCTATCTAGACCAACCTCTAATATCCCTCTATGTCCCATTTGTTCATCTGCTCAAGATAAGATAAGAGAAAATATTGCCCAGGGCAACAGGGTGCACTCTCCAACACTTCTTCAATGAGTGCACTTTGGGGATTCTTGCATCCACCAGGACAGATGGGGCCTCAACTGTAGTGTTAAAGTCAGAGCTAGGGAGTAAAGAAAGGTCAACTTAATGCAAAGTACGTCCATTTAAAAGTCTGATGGCAGCTTGAGTCAGTTGGTACGTGATCCCAGACTTTTGTCTCTTTTTCCCGATGGAAGAAAGTGGAAGAGAGAGCGTCTGGGGTGCGTGGGGTCCTTAATTACGCTGGCTGCTTTGCCGAGGCAGCGGTAAGTGTAGACAGTGTCAATAGATGGGAGGCTGGTTTGTGTGATGGATTGGGATACACCACTGGGGTTCAAGCAAAGGCTGAAATATTAACAAACTATCATGGAATAGAGAAATTTGACATTCCATAAACATAAATTTAGATTTTCAGGACCAAAGAGATGTTCCATGGTAGAAAGAAGTGATGGTTTAGTGGTATTATCACTGAACCATTAATCCAGAAACTCATCTGATGTTCTGGGGGCTTGGATTCAAATCCCACCATGGCAGATGGTGGAAATTGAATTCAAAAATGAAAAAAAAAACTACAATTAAGAATCTACTGATGACCATGAAACTATTGCTGATAGCCGAAAAACCCCCTCTGGTTCACGAATGCCCTTCAGGGGAGGAAATCTGCTGTCCTTAACTGATCTGTCCTATACGTTGACTCCAGAGCCACAGCAATGTGGTTAACTCTTAATTGCCCTCTGACCAAGGGATGGGCAAAAAAATGCTAGCCAGCGACACCCACGTCCCAAAACTAAATTTTTTAAAAATTGCAACTTAGAATGCCACTTAAACACTCATGCAAAAAACTAACATTTTCAAAGGTTTTTACAGGGTGAATAATAGAGGAATGAGGGGTTTGTGTCAATTCCGTCATTTTTATTTGATTTCATCTGCATGGATTTCAACAGTGCATTCTGTGGAGGTTTAGAGAATCACTGAACACAACCTCTGCATGCCACATGCCAATTCTGCCGTATACTGAAAACGATTCCACTCATTCAACATCGAGCTGGTGTGAGACCACGTTCAAATATCACAGGTTAATAACGTGTATTCTGGTAGCTGTGCTAGCTGCATTTGAAACACCATGGCAACCCAAGAATGACCATAAGGAGATAAGGGCTATCCCTTAATGGTCCATTACTTCAGTTCACAATGCTCACAAGTATATGCAGCATGCATACAAGAAAAGTGATAGTGCCACTCAGGGTGTGATAGGGCAGACAACTGTGTTCATTCAACTGCCTAGACCACTCTGGAAGAGTACTCAGCAGAGCGGGTCAAGATTCATGGCGGCTGCTACATTCTGCACAACCTTGCCATCATGAGATATATAATGAGCAGCTCAGGGACAGGGGCATGAAGAAGAAATCCAGACTGATCCTATCTGAGATGGCTGAACATAACTGACCCATTTGGCTGTGAAAACAACAGCTTTAACCCAGTTCCACAATCATCAACAGTCTTGCATGTCCCCCATCAGTGACCTATGTCCTCTGAGGACAGATTGTGGGGACTGGGACTATATTTTATCCAGTTCAGAACAATGAGAGGTGATCTCATTGAGGCAGATAAAAAATCCTTCCAGAGCTCAACATAGAGTGATGTTTCTTCTGGTGGGAGTGTCTAGACAGTAAGAAGTCTGACAACACCAAGTTAAAGTCCAACCAATTTGTTTGATCGTAAAGTCACAAGCTTTCAGGGTTTGTCCTTTCGTCAGGTGAATGGAGAGTTCTGGCCTCTCCAGGCAGAGCACAGAACAGCACAGATTACAGATTACTGATTAGAATGTGAATGTTTACAACTAACCTGCTATTCAAGTCTTAAAGACGCCGACAATGTGAGTGGACAGTGTCTCGTGAGTGGGAGGGTCTAGAACCAAAGGAGACTCTCAGAATAAGAAATCGGCCATTTGGGACTGAGATCAGGAGAACTTGCTTCGATCAGAAGGTATGAACTTGTGTCATTCTCGAACCCCAGAGAGCTGTGGAGCCTCAGTCATTCAGCACGTTCAAGGCAAGGATCAAGAGATATCTGGAGCAATGGGGCTAATGTGGGAAAATGGTAATAAATAGGAGATCAGTAATGATCCCATTGGATGGTGCAGCAGGGTTCCAAAAGCCAAATGATCTACTCCTGCTTCTGTTTCCCTATGAGGAAGAGAATGTCCACTTGGCCACAATGCAAAAATACCTGTCACCACAAAATGTACATTTTAAATTAGGTTTCTAACTGTGCCATGCCATATCACACACACAAAAGACAATCATCTTTTTGCGTAGTATCCGTCTTCCACATCCCTTCATCTGGCCTGATGTTACTAATGGCTGGTGGGAGACTACTGACTTCTAATGGAAAGGACTGCAGATGGAACTTGCAAACTGAGATGCAGACTGCACCATCTTGGCATGAGCAGCAGCAGTCTGGGATGGTTGGCTGGTAAGATAGAGTAAGGGGACTGACAAACTGGTGAGGTGGTGGGACAGGAAGATACATGCTGTCTTCCTGAGAAAGAAGAGCAGGGCTATCTTCTATAGAACCACTCCCAATCCTCTCTGCTGTTGGAGGATAGATGATCTTGCAAGTTTTTTTTACCTGCTGTAATCCGCAGCAATTTTGGCAGCAGTTTGAAATTCCAACCCAGAGCTCAATCCAGCGGGTGGAATCTGCTTGCTTTGCAATGGAAACACAGACTGCAGCCACCTGACACTGTCACAGTTGAGTCCTCAAGTATCGAATTCACAACTGCTTCCTTGCTGGAGGGGATGGGCTCTGGAATGCAGACTTCCTAATGTGCCAAACAATCTGTTGTGCATTTATCCAAGTGTTTTTCTGCAGACTGTCCCATCAAATTGCGCATCTGAGCTTTTTGTAACAGAGCACTGACCAACCTTGCCCTCAGGAAAGCTGCCCTCTGCCCCGGCTGCTTGCTGTTCTCGCCTCAGGTTATGCAGCTTTTGCCTCTCTGCTACCCTGTTAGAATCCTGATGTGTTAGTATAACGTTAGTATCTCAGTTAGTGGCTGCGTGTGATGGTGCATCTTCATCATCACGTGTTTTGCCACTGCCTTGTCAGCTCGTACCACCTGGACATGGGAAAAGAATGTTTGCAAGCGGTGCATGCTTCTTCCCCCACACCACAAACTTATCCTTGTGCACTTTTCTTTTTAGATATCCAGCTTGTGAATCAGACGGGATCGTGGAATGAAAGTTAAGTGGCAGGTGACAAGGAGGATGAAATATAAAAAGGTACCATCAACTGTGATGCTTTCAGTTTTGTCACTGGCCAGAGAATCAACAATGGGTGTGTTAATAAAGTAAGAAGTCTGACAACACCAGGTTTAAGTCCAACCGATTTATTTGATAGTAAACTCACAAGCTTTCGGGGTTTCTCCCTTGGTCAGGTGAATGGAGAGTTCTGGCCTCAGAATGAGCATATAACAGCGCACACAGTTTATAGATTACCGATACAGACACAGGTCTGTAAACTGTCCGTGCTGTTGTATGCTTTGTCTGAGGCCAGACCTCTCCATTCACCTGACCAAGGGAGAAATCCCGAAAGCTTATGAGTTTACTATCAAGTAAATTGGTTGGACTTAAACCTGGTGTTGTCAGACTTCCGATTGTGTTTACCCCAGTCCAATGCATCTCCACATTGAGATTAGGACACGCAGGCACACATGCCCTTTCCGACAGCTCTTGTTACCTCAGTCTGTGCACCATTTTGTTCTGCTTGAGGAAGGAAAGTATGCAAGTGTGTGTGGTATCGGAGTACTGTGACATGACTATCATGGTTGAATAGCTGGCAGAGTCTGTAATCTTAGAGTTGTGAGTGTCCAGTTTGCAGCAATGCTAAATAATAGTGGTTGAAATTCTGCTCTGAATGTCAGGAAGGAGTCTTGATTGATAGTCTTTTGGTCACTAAGTGACAGGGACTTTGGTGAAATCAGTGGTGTTTAAGGTTAATGAAGGAGTTAGTAGGATGTGGGACTTCAAGGATGCATTCAATGATCTTAATCACATGCAAGGGCATTGAATTACTTGCAGCTGTATCGGGTCCTTGGATGAGACACAGTTCCATTGGCTTCAGAGCTGGCATCCAGAGACTTCCTGGTTTCATGTCAACAGGGGACCTTTCTCTTCCTCCAAAGCCTCCAGTGTGGTTCCAAATAGTAGAGGGATTGGTAGAGAGATTGCTATCAAATTGGTAGAGGGATTGAATTTCGGAGCCGTGAGGTCACGTTGCAACTGTACAGAACTCTGGTGCGGCCGCACTTGGAGTATTGCGTACAGTTCTGGTCGCCGCATTATAAGAAAGATGTGGAGGCATTGGAAAGGGTGCAGAGGAGGTTTACCAGGATGTTGCCTGGTCTGGTGGGAAGGTCTTATGAGCAAAGGCTGAGGGACTTGAGGCTATTTTCATTCAAGAGAAGGAGGTTACGAGGTGACCTAATTGAGGCATACAAGATGATCAGAGGGTTAGATAGGGTGGACAGTGAGCGCCTTTTTCCTCGGATGGTGATGGCTAACACGAGGGGACATAGCTTTAGATTAAGGGGTGGTAATTATAGGACGGATGTCAGAGGTAGGTTCTTCACTCAGAGGGGAGTAAGGGCGTGGAATGCCCTGCCTGCAGCAGTTGTGAACTCGCCAACTTTAAGGATGTTCAAATGGTCAGTGGATAGGCAAATGGATAATATTGGAATAGTTTAGGTTAGAGGGTCATTTGATTGGTTCAACCGGTCAGCGCAACATCGAGGGCTGAAGGGCCTGTACTGTGCTGTAATGTTCTATAAATCACTGGAGCCCTCTCTTTCTGATGTTATGCCATTCTTCAAAGTTTTCTAGGTTACTGACGCTTCCCGTACGATGTTATGGTTCAGATCAGAAACTTCAAAACGATTTAGGGAGCCCACGTGGATCATAAGATTTGCATTTTGAATTTGGCTCGGGTAAGCATCACATGTTTCACTTCACGTATGATTCAAATGACCCATTAGGGAGCTTTTATAAAATAAATTTTGTTTAAAAATATAGATAACGTGCATGGAAAATAAAATTAACAATAACTTTTGTCAATTATAAACAAAAACAAAACAACCATGATAATGTATAACCCTCAAAAAATATACCTAAAATGTTCCAATCAAACAAAACCCTTGGCACAGACAAAACTGTCTGAACAGATTCAACACGCAAAGTCTAATTGCTCACGTGATACTGGGATCGAATCATTTGGTTGGAGAATTGAAAACTCTCAGTCTTGTAAATTCCAGTAGTGCTCTTGACACATCCAGAACAGTTTGAAGTCAGAACAGCTTCCCAGAAAGACTCTTGTTAAGCCATTAACAGCAGATTCCCCCCTTCAGAAAAGCAAAACCTTGTTTTCAGATAACCAGCAGAATTTCCAAACCAAAAAAACACTTCTTTTCAGCTTACTGTCCCTTCTAAAGCTCAGACCTTCAGCTCCAAACTGAAAATGAAAGCGCTCCTTTCACCTGACCTGCCAACCAGTTTTTCTCTGAACATTGCAGAGTCAAATATCCAAATAAAAATAAACCCACCTTCAAGCAGCAATAAGACTCCGCAAGACAAACCGCTGCCATGATGAGAAAACAACTCGAGTTAAAAAGCCCTGCTTCCAACTGCAGAAAACATGATTTAGAAAAAACAAAAAATCCCTTAAAGGTACACTTACATCATAGCAACCTTACTGTTGCTGCAGAAGGCATGCACCTCCTCTTTCAGGGGTACAGATTAGCTTCCGATAAAGGATCAATGACATGATACTTCAGTGGGGTTGGGGAGCAGGAAAATAGCAAGGAACCACATCAAGATGGCTCCCTCACACATACCAACCACTGGTCTTCAAAGCAGTGGGTAGAGCAGGATAGCCAATCAGCATAGTTAAGGCCCCAATTTGGAATCATTGAGGACCCAATGACCTTTTTCCAGCAGTGGTGTGGGCCTCATCCATGGGGAGGCCAGCTCCAGCTCACCACCACCTTCTCAAGGATACTGAGAGGTGGGCAATAAATGCTAGCCCATGTCCCACAAACAAATTTTTAAAAAATGTCTCGTGGGCCACATTCTGAAACCTGATGGGTTGTATACGGTTCCTAGGCCGCAGGTTACCCACCGCTGCTGTAGATGCTGTCAAACACATATTTGCTTTTTTTACTTTGGACTTCCAGCATTCTCTTCACATTTGAGTGGAGCTAGCCACTCACAATTCTGGCCTCCTGCTGATACATCCATCCAAAGGACTACATGAGGCTGGCTGGACAATGAAATCATTGAGATAAGCAGATGGCACAAAGTTGGCACATCGCCATTAATGGACACAGGTCAGTCACACTTCAAGGCTTCCACGTGTTTTTTGGATCTGTCAAGTTTAGCCACCAAGTTGCTTTCAAATGGATCTTCAATCTACTAACCACAAACAACTAAATAAACCTCCCCGAAGGAGCAGCAAAGAACAATAAACAGCCACAAACAAAACTCGATCACTTCAGCCAGTTGTGAAGATGAATGAGAAGCCTATGACAATGGCCAGATATCAGCGGTCAAATTAAAGAGATTGTTCCTTAGTCACTGATTCAGTTTACACCCTGCAGCAAATATACACTGAAGGATTAAAATGGAACAGAGAATGTCTGGAACTATGTAGCAAATCTATCACAGCAAAAAGAGAGACTATTATTGAAGAGGCTCTTCATGGAAACTGAAAAGATAGAAACAAGTCACGGCCATTTACCTTGCTCTGTATTTCTAACACTTCCTGTTTTCAGACTGAAAAATCCAACAGAGGAGTTAATGGAGAAAAAAAAAGTAATCAAAACCGTTATGGAACAATCAGAACATAGTGACAGAAACATGGATTGCAGATAGCAACAAAGGAAATGATTAGAAAATAGCATTTGAAGGAGGCAAAGATTAAAATGTCAAATTAACTCTAATTTCCTCTTATAAAACATTTAAAACCATTCAGGCCAGCCAGTCTGTGTTGATGTTTATGCTCCTCACAGCGAGCAGTTCCTGTCCTTTTCCCATTCCCTTTGTTCCAATCAGTTCCAAGTATGGACGTGATCTTTGCTTCACAAACTAACTTTGGAAGCGTATTTCAGTGCCGTACAAACCCTCCATGTACAAAAACATTTTCCCCTTGCCATCTGCCCTCAATCTCTTACATTCTTTGATTGCCCTGTGCTTATTTGCTAATATTTAATATCTTCACAGCATTTTGGAAGCCAACACCACTAAATTTTACTGATGATTTATTAACACCCGGGACTTCTGATCAACGTAGATAAAATCATGGCAAGGTCTATATGAGGTCATCGGACCTTCATTGATAGTTATCAATATGGCATCCAATTTTTTGATTTAAATGTGTGAAGTAGCATGATAAAGTCGGTAGAAACAGACTGGCTCAGAATGACTGGATGATGACAACATCCCCATGCATCTTCCACTCTTTTCACCCACTCTTGGCACTCTTCATGATGTGGAGATGCCGGCATTGGACTGGGGTAGGCGCAGTAAGAAGTCTCACAACACCAGATTCAAGTCCAATAGGTTTGCTTGGCAGCACCAGCTTTCGGAGTCTCAGGCTCCTTCATCAGTGAGTGAAGAGCTGTGTTCACAAACAGGGCACATACAGACACCAACTCAATTGACAAGATAATGGTTGGAATGCTAGTCTTTACAGGTAATTAAGTCTCAAGGGCACAGACAATGTGAGTGGAGAGAGGGTCAAGCACAGGTTAGAGGCGTGTATTGTATTGTGTGTATTGGAGGCAATATATCCCTCTTTAACCTATGCATGGCCCTCTCTCCAATCACATTGTCTGTAGCTTTGAAATTTGATTACCTGTAAAGGTTCAGACGAGGCTGGATCGGGTCAGGGAGGAGGTGGTTGGGAGTTCGGTAAGCCTGTGCAGTTAAGAGGGCAGGGATTGGGTAACACTGCTGGGGTGTTGGGGAGATTCCCCGGGGGAAGGAGGGGGGGGGGTTGGGTTCAGCAGTACAGGGTGTCCCATGCAGGGATGAGACAGGGCCTTGAAAATAGTTCAGCCAAAATTACATCCACTTTTATTTATTCGAATTCTTTCGGAGTAATTATGCACAGAACACTGGCCGAACTATCCAAAGTTAATTACTTCAATTTGTCGGACGGTTTCCAGTACAGCACAATTGTCCGGAGGAAGCGAGCACTTCTGGATAATTGCCATGTAAACCCTTACCTGGGAACTTAACAGAAGGGTTTCACTGCACACGTTTGGGACATCATCCAAATCCAATACTCGGGAGCCAAAATGTCATAGGCCATTTTATAGTGCTCTAGCCAGACTGTGCCTGAAGTATTGTGCACAGTTCTACTGACCAGGTACTGAAGGTAATGCAGAGACAAGCCACAGTACTGATTCCGAGCATTTGTCTAGCATCAAAAACTAAGTTATGAGGAAGGATTGGGTTTTTAGCCTTTAAATTAAATCAAAAAGAGACACCTTAAATGATACATAATATACTTAACTGTATAGGAAGAGTAAATGTAGAACACTATCAAATTAATTCATGATTTGAGGACAAAGGGGTCAGAGTGACAAAAATATGGGACGCATCAGGGAATTTTTGACACAAGAAGAGATCAAGAGGGGGACACAGGTTTCCTAATGGGACCCTGGAGGACACTGGAATCATTTGTTAAAAACAAAATGGATGTTGTGTTCGGGGAGATCACTAATTCTTCCCGGATAGCTCTCCAAACAAATGCAATGTAAAATGTGATGCTAAGATCAGTTTTAAATTAGAACAGAAAATGCCAGAAATGCGCAGCAGGTCTGGCAGCATCCAAGACAGAAAGCGTGCTCGTGCTTTAGATCAGAGATCCCCTCGTTAGGCCAGTCATTATTTCAGAATTTGGTCTTTGTATTCAAAAGTTTTACATGATTTATAATAGGAAAAGAGAAACTGAGCAAAGTCTTGCTTGGTGAAAACCGAGATTGGCAGAGTTCATGATAAAGTGGACGCCACATGAACTGTGATGGTTGATTTTTTTTTTCTGATTCAATTTTACTTTCTCAGCCTGCACAGTCATTGCACAGCACAGTCAGGTCTCAACTATTTTTAATACTCTGTCATGCACGATATGGATTTAATTATACGGGATCAATTGGTTCTGCCTTATTCCTATCCTCAATGCAAGAAAATTCTTCTGGGATTATTCAGCTCATTGCTTGAATCATCCAAAGCTTTTAAATAATCTGATCCAATCCTCTGTTTAAAATTTGTCCTCTATTCATTTGCATTTTTGTGCAAGAAAGCATTCATTTTTTGATCATTGGCCATAATATCTGGTATTATAGTTGTCTTACTGCTAATAGAACTTTTTGTGCCGCGTTTCAGAGCATTGTCAAGTGCACTAAGAGACCTTGAACAAATGATCCAAAAGCAAAAGTGTGTGTGTTCTGGAAAGCTGAAATAAAACAATAACAGAAAATACGGGCAGTACTCTTTTTTTCATAATTGATTTTACAGGAGGTGGATGTTACTGGTGGGACCAGCATTTATTGTCTGTCTCTAACTGCCCTCCACCTCAGAAAGCATTTGAGAGTCAGTCAGATTGTCAGAGTGAGAGTCACAATGCGGTCGGTCTGGAGTCACATGTAGGCCAGACCAGGTAAACACAGTGGATTCCCTTCCCCAAAAGCACATCAGTGAACCAGTTGGGCTGTTTCGACTGTTGACAATGGTTTTGTGTTCATCATTAGACTTTTAATTCCAGAATTTCATTGAACTCAAATTTCACCATCTGCCATGGTGGGTTCGAACCCGGGTCCCCAGGGCAACACCCTGGGTCTCTGGATTATGAATCCAGTGACAATACCACTGCCTTTCCCAATCAGCTAAGCAATATCTGTGGACAGCGAAACAAAGTTAACCTTTCATCAGAGCCAGAAGAATTTAGCAAGCTGATAGTTTTTAAGCCGGGAGGAGGATGGAGGAATGTAAGAAAAGTCTACAATAAAAGGTGAGAGATAGATGAGATTAAATGACAGAAGCTATATTGGTATAGAGATGTAAATGGGGTGAATCCGAATCATCACCAACAGTCATAGTCCACAAAAAAGAATAGGGGCAAAGGGTTTGATTTGAAATTCTTGAGTCCAGAAGGCTGGAGGGTGTTTATTCAAAAGATGAGCTGCAGCTTCTTAAGTTTTCAAACAGCTCTGGGGGCAGAGGACAGGGAGATCAGGATCACAGTGAGACAGAGAATTTTAAAGACAGGTGACCTCCTATCTTCTCACTATCCAAAACCTCAAATGGTCTGTCCAGGTAAACCAGCAATCTACTTGACTTTCTTTCCATGTAGTATAAGGTAGCCATGGAACGTGTGTGGGCTCCTCTACAATGGGGAGACTGAAGGCAGACCAGGTGACCGTTGATCTCTGTTCCGTGTGAAACCAGAGCTCCCAGTTACCTGTCTGGTGCTCATAGGATTGAAGATAGAAGACCACGGAGTTTCAACAAACTAAGAAGCTTCATTCAGGAGATGTTTTCAGTACAGCGGCAAAACTGGTTTGCTCAGTTACTCATGCTAATGATTGATGACATCACTTTTATAATGTCATGCACGCTCCTCTTAAAGTGCCCCATTTAGCTTCAATACTGCTGGGAAGAAATCATTGTAAATACATAACTACGTGTCATTTTAGTTCGCTGCTCCACTCCAGTCAATGTTGTGAAACATGATCTCTACAGGTCACATAGCAGCCTTCTCCACATTGGAAGGGTATTGTGCAAAGAAGAGAGACAATGATGATGAGGCAATGATTGAGGAGTTAACCAGAGTGTCATATTGCGGTTGACAATAACTCTTCTTGAACCATTGAGACATCCCCAAAACCCATCTTTCATTCCTTAACTGTTTCCCTTATCATCTCTTTCTGACTCGCACCATTATCGCCATTGGCATTTAATCTCTTGTCTCATTACAGAGCTTCTCTATTTGGTATTGCCCCCTCTCTGCCTCTGTACTTACTTAAAACATGTTACATCTCGAGTTTTTTTTATAGTTCTAACGAAAGACTTGAAATATTATGTTAAATTTATCTGATCCCAAAGAGGTGGGAATCAGGAGAAAGGTTGCAAATAACGCACTAATTTAGGTATCTGACACATTCCTGCCTCCAAGTGATCGTGCCAGAGGATGGTGAGCACAGCAGAGGCTCTCTGACCAGCAGCAACAGGTAGATTGGGTCAATGCGGGAGGTGAGATGTTGCTGGCACTGGACCTTCCTGATGATATCTGCATCTATTCCCAGTCCCGCTGAGGTAGCAATCCAAAAGTGAATTGGAAGAGGCTTCCCAGTGGCAGTATCAATCAATGCTTCTTATCTATCAATTAGCATGGAGGCCATTCGATGTACAGATACCTACTCCATCCCAGTGACCTGACAGTTGTGGCTCTAAGGAATCATTAAGAGAAAGTCACCAATATACATGCACCCTCGCAGATTCCTACCCATTTAAGCTGCACCCAATCCCTCCTTTGGGGGCATCACAGCTGGCCCCCTGATTAGGCCTCCCAATTTGCTGATCCACCCCTATATTTAGTTGGACTTGCCTCCTGAAGGGTGGTTTCTTAATTGGCCACTCCAGGGAACATTGGAAGCAATGCCCCACAGTGGCCAAGTCTGGGTTGCCATGCAGAATTCAGCCTGATGTGGGGATCCCAACCATCTTGACATCTCTTCTGTTTCTCTCTCCACAGATACTGCTTGAGATGTCGAGCGTCGCCAGCACTTTTCGTTTCTATTTCACAAATGATCACTTGTCCCACGATAAGAGTTGAAAGTGACGGCACAATCTCCAAGCATCAACAGACTAAACCTGCCAATCGAAACTGAACTATCTTTCATAGGAGAACATAAACGTGCTTTCAATCGCTTCTCATCTCTATTTTAAAATGGATGCACCCTGATTCTGAGATTGTGGCCTCTGGCCTTAGACTCTCCCCCAAGAAGAAACCACAGGGGCGATTCTCGCATCGCGATCCGTAACTTTTCAGGCAGGTCGGGCTGGGATATGCGCGTCGCTGGCCTTTATCCGGGATTTACGCATGCATTCCCACCGCACGCGCATCTCCCAAAGCCGGAGAGCAGTCGGAGTCCAGACCAAGCTGGAAACTGGTGTGAAGACGGGTTAGCCATTTGAATCTTTTCGAAATGTAGTTTAAACATGTTTAGCGTGTGATTATCAGGAACTTGACCGTCCCAGTTGAATCTCCCACTCTGTCGGGAGTGCTTCATCCTGGCGGGGTTTGGACTAACTCCCCACAGGGTAGCACAGTGGTTAGCACTTCTGCTTCACAGCTCCAAGATCCTGGGTTCGATTCCCTGCCTCTTTCTGCACTCGAGGGTTCTATGATTCTACACATTACGGGAACTACCAGAAACCCTGTCAGAATGAAGGTGGGGGATGGGGCGATCGGGGCCCCACGGGGGGGCGGGGGGGGGGGCGGTGGGTTGTGCCCCCTAGGCATAGGCACCCTGGTCGTGCTAGCCTGTGCTCCTTTGGAAGTGCCCAAGGGGCAACATGCCCATGCCCAGAGGGTACCTTGGCACTGTCCATCAGGCAACAGGCAGTGTTGAGAGGGTGGGGCCGACTGTGGAGCAGGGCCGAGGGGTGCTTGCTGGGGGTGGGGGGAATCCCGCTACCGCTCTGCATGGGGTGGAGGGAGGGTAGCGATTGGAGCGGGCTTGCTGAGTTGAGGGGTGTGGGGGGGAATGGGCTGAACATTGGGGTGCTCCAGGATCTTGGTGGTGAGTGGGGCTGGGCTGGGAATTGTTCAGGGGGCTGTGATCGACCTGGGGTTGGGGGGGTGGGGGGTGCGGATCTGGAGGACAGCACGTGAGGGGCCCCGGGCTGGCCACCGCCCGTGCGCAGAGCTCCAGAATTGTCAGACTCTGGCGTAAATAGCACCGTAAAAAGTCTGACAACACCAGGTTTTAGTCCAACCGATTTATTTGATAATAGATTTGATAATAGATTTATTTGATAATCTATTATCAAATAAATCGGTTGGACTAAAACCTGGTGTTGTCAGACTTTTTACTGTGTTTACGCCAGTCCAATGCCGACATACCCACATCGTAAATAGTACCCCCAACTCCGGTTTTTCAAGACATTCACCATTGCGACCTCTGCAGTGCACAGGCTGCGGAGATTCGAGCGTGAAGTTAAACTGAGAAAACAGTCGTGGCCTCGAACAGTTTCTCCCCACCAATTCAGCACTTCTGAGAGAAAATCACCCACAATACCTCAGCATCCTCCCTTCAAGCCCCTCTGAGAACCTTGTATATCTCAATGAGGTCTCCTCTCATTCTGGGAAACTGCAGGGTTTAAGGTGGCAGCTCGCCACCACCTCCACAAGGGCTGGAAGGCTGGGCAATGTGATGCCCACATCCAATAAACGAATAAAAGAACAAAATGAGCGACAGTGAATTCACAACCCCATTTCGTTCTCAGCCTGAGTTGATTTTGCATTGGCATTAAAACAAGCCCCCATTTTCCATGATCATTCAGGACAAATTTATGCTCCCAATCTTCTAAAAACGCTATGATGACATTTTATTTGTCTAATAATGGCAGACTTGTTCCTTCAAAGTCACAAATGAAATGAATAGGATTTGTGACAGACAGACTCGCTGGACATCTTTCATGACATACAAGATAAAATTCCATTTAAAACAGCTATTGTTTAGAAATCACTGCAACACTTTCCTCTTACAGGACGTGTTTTTTTCTCTGCAGTAGATAGAATTAACTGATCCTTCCCACAGATCTTAAGTTGATGTACTATTTCCCTTAAGGACTTCTGATGTACACAGTGCAGTACCATCAACAATAGCTGAAATAATTCTCAATAACGTAACAGGCAGGTAACATTTTGCAGTAACTACACATTCAGAATAACTCTATGTACACTTTTATCACCTATCAACTAAGACTGAGTCCCATGTGTCCACCTGCCATCCAGTAGTCACTTTAAAATGTTAGGACTCAGCTTCATCCCTGCACAGGTTAACCTTTTTTTAGTGATGTGACTGTAAAAAATGGTTCGTGGGCTGAATAATTATTTATTTTGTGACACGCTGGTGAACTTGTTTGACCATACAATCAATAGTTCGTGTGTGTCGGGAACTAATAAAAAGATAAAATTTTTACCAGGGACCAAGCAATTAGCCTTCAATAATAGCGAATGACATTCCAGAATTTGGTGAAGTTACAGAAGGTAAGAACCCAGGAGGATTTTACAATACAGATGTTTCAGACAGTTTTGACAATGTGCATTAGATAAGCAGATGGTCGGTTGAATAACCAACTGCATCCTGCACCATTATAAAGGCATGGCTGAAACTAATTATTTAACTTCGATTTTTTTGTGCTCATGTCTCCTGTGTGTGACTTTAACCCAAAACTCTTCTGATTCAGAAGCAAAAGAGCTATTTCTTTGATGCATCAGTCATATCTCAGTTGCTAGCAATTTCACCTCTGAATAAAAAGTTTGTGGGTTCAAGTCGTAATGTAGGACTTGTACACAAAAGTCTAGGCTGACACTCAGTGATGAGGGAATCAAAGATGCCACTTTTCAGATGAGACGTTAAACTCAGAACTCCACTTGCCCTCCAATTTGTGGAATTTTGCTAACCTGTAAAATTAAGCTGCTGAGTTTCTGTGACTATATTTCAGAAGTACTTAATTGGCTATAAAGTGCTTTGGGATATACAGCGGTCATGAAAGGTGCTATGTTCATGCAAGTCTTTCTTTCGAAATTCTCACATTCCAATAAAGTAGTTGGAAATAGTTTGCAGATGCTTTCAAAGCTGGAATATTTTTTCTGGACCTACACTTCCCAACCTCTCACCATTTAAGAATTATTCTGCCTTTTTGTTCCCCCCTCCACCTAACTGCAGCACTGAACATGTTCCAGTCCAATCACTTAACCTGTCCAAATTCTCCTCACAACTTGGGTCCTCACCCAGTTTGATGCCAACAGCAAATTTAGAAATATTACAATTGGTGCTGTATCCAAATCATTTATATAAAATTGTGAGCAGTTGTGGACCTAGAACTGATCCTTGCCCTCCTCCACAACTCATCATCCTGAGAATGATCAATGTACGAATATTGTCTGCTTTCTGCTTGTTAACCAATTCTAAATCTACATTTGCATATTTCACCCAATCCACGGCATTCATTTTATTTACTCACCTCCTGTGTGAGATTTTATCAAAAGCCTTCTGAAAATCCAAACATGTTTCATCCAAAAATGATTCCCATTAATTTCTGATAGTTCCTCAGGTTCATAAGTCTCCTTTGAAGAGATTTTTGAAGCTCTTCAGCGAAGACAAATAAAGTTAATTTGTTCTGGTATTTTTTTTTAGATTTTTAAAACATGCTGTCTTTGTGTATTTTCCCAATCCACCAGAGCCAAGTGGCTCTGCATAATTTCAGAATATTCTTTTTTCGTGTTTCGGACCAGTTTTAGATTGAACAATGTTGTAGTCAAACTTAATGTAAAGTTATATCATATTATGGTCCCAAAGACTGCTTGACAGCAAGGTTATTAATTATACCTTTCTCAGTAAATAACACATTTCTCAGTAAATAACCTTTGCACGGTCCATGTCTCGCCTGCTACGATTCCTATGCTGGGCAGGATGGACAAATACCACCAATGATTTTAAATAGCCTGATTCCAAGTTGGATCCTCATCGTACTGCTCCAAAGAAGAAAGAACAATACAGCACAGGCCCACCAAGTCTGTGCCAACATTGATGCCTCTCTAATCTAATATTTTCTTGCCTCTATGTGATCCATATTCCTCTATTCCCTGCCCATTCATCTATCTATCCAAATGCCTCTTGAACACTTCTAGAATCTGCTTCCACCAACTCTTCCAGCAGCAAGTTCCAGGTATTCAACACCCTCTGTGTGAAAACCTTGCCCCTTACATCTCCTCCAAACTTTCTCCCTCTCATTTTCAATCTATGCCCTCAAATAATTGACCCTTCGACCCTGGGAAAAAGACTCTGGCTATCCACTCTGTCCAAGCATGTCATAATTTTGTAAACCTCTATCAGGTCTCCCCTCATCCTTCGATGCTCCTATGAAAACAATCCAAGTTTCTTCAACGTTTCTTCATGGTCTATATTCTTGAAACTAGGCAGCATCCTGGTAAATCTCTTTTGCATCCTTTCCAATGCATCAACATCCTGACAACCAGAATTGTATACACTACTCCAAATGCTGCCTAACCAGAGTTTTATACAGTTGTGATATGATTTTCCAATTCCAATCCTGTGAGCCCCGACAAATCAAGGCCAGCATGCCATCCACCTTCTTGGTCACCTGAGTCGCCACCTTGAAGGGAACTGTGGATCTTCACACCTAGATCCCTCTGTATGCTAATATTTCTAAGGGCTCTACCATTTACAGTATACTTCCCCTGGGCAACATACCTTCCAAATTGCATCACCTCACATTTATCCGGGTTAAATTCCATCTGCCATCTTTTGGCCCATATGCTGCTGTATCCTCTGACAATCCTCCTCACTATCTGCCACTCCCACAATTTTTGTCGCATCTGCAAATTTACGAATCAGACCACCTACATTTTCCACCGTTTCACTCACATACATTAGAAACAACAGAAGTCCCAGCACTGATCCTTGTGGAACGCTAGTCATCACAGACCTCCAGTGAGAAAAGTACCCTTCCACTGCTATAGTCTGCTTTTTATGCCCAAGCTGGCTTTGTGTCCATTTTGTCAGCTCACTTCAGATCCCATATGACTTCACCTTCTGTATCAGACTGCCATGAGGAACCTTTCCATATATAAAAAACATATACACTCCAGCAATTTAGCCCTTACATCGTTCTGTTGATTTGGTTAATCTTTGACTTTGATTTGTATGTAAATCCAAGTCACTCATTATGACCAGAGGTTAGAAAAAAACAGAAGTGCTGGAAGTAGTCAGCAGGTCTGGCAGCATCAATGGACAGGAGAATGGAGCTATGTTTCAGATCGGCGATCTTTCACCAGAACCCCTTAAATCCTTTGTACAAACATGCAACAATGACATGTCGTTAACAAAATGAACCTTCATACATTGGCTGCCTGTCCTGAATACAGGTGACATTGCTCCTTTGCACAGCCTGTGCAGAATGAGGCTGAGAAGTCAACAATTTTCAAATGCAGAACTCAAAGAATCAATGGCCCAGGAAACGAAGGAAGCATCAAATGAGTAACAACTTCCTCAGCCACTGAACGTAGAAGTGATCTAAAATTTCCAACCTGCCTTGTAGAAATTGGTGACCAAAGAGTCACTTCTGTCGTATGTAAACAACAGGGGTGAAGATCCTCTCACTTTGCAGCACAGCTGCTAATTTTAGTTTTCAAAGACAACTTCGGACACACTGATTTTTCAAATAAAAAAGGTAATGGGAGAACTTCCCATTGGTTGACTGAATAAAGTTAATGCAGCAGTGAAGACAAGTTTACATTCCATTAATGCTGAACTGGTTTCATAAATTAAATTACTTTTCATGTTATGACTGCTCTGAATGGATATGCACTCAACTGGAGGCTACAGTTCAGCAGATGTCCCATCTATTCTGACCGTTAATTGGCATAATGAACAGGTGTAAAAAGACATAATGGGGACATTTAAACAAGAAATGCAAATTAATGATTGAAGTTATATCACAGTTAAGGAATGACATTAACAAATATGTTTCAAGCATCAGACTACAAAATACACCAGAAAGTTTTGGAACTAGGCTTGAAATTCTTGAACTAGGCTTTGCCAATATATATTACTGCCAAGTCAGCATCATGAATTCAAGCAACCTTCAAATGAACAATAAGTTATTGGCCCATTTCCTCCTGGCTCCCAGTATCAGATTTGGGGAGTATCCCAAAGCAGCACTGGGGAATCCCTCTGCTGAGTTCCCAGGTAAGGGTTTATGAAGCAATTGCCAACCTGGACAATGGCACTGCACTGGGAACCTTTCAACTAAACAATTGAAATCATTAACTTTGGATGGATCTGCCAATTTTACACCAATAATAAGTGCGAAAGAGTTCAAAGGAACATAACCATTTCAGACTTTGAATTCACTATTTTAAACACCCAGATCAAGCTTTGCAAAGTACAACTCCCACACTCAGAACACCCACTCCCGACTAATCTACCCTGTGGACATTCCAAATCCGCCCTGACTCACTTCCGCATGAGATGACCCCTCCTCCTGTTGACTCCAAGTTTCCACAACAGCCACATCATACCCCCACCCCGTTGAGCAGACAAGACCCGACCCAACCCAAACTCTGAAATGGATCTGACCCGACACCACCTGCCAGACTGAACCCAACCTCCCTTGCCCCCTGGTACAGTGGTTAGCAGTACTGCCTCGCAGCACCAGGGACCGGGTTTGATTCCCAGCTTGGGTCACTGTCTCTATGGAGTCTGTACCTTCTCCCTGTGTCTGCGTGGATTTCCTCTGGGTGCTCCGGTTTCCTCCCAATTTCCAAAGATGTGCAGGTTAGATAAATTGGCCATGCTAGGTTCTCCCTCAGTGTACCCAAACAGGTGCTGGTTTGGTGAATAGGGAATTTCACAGTAATTTCATTGCAATGTGAATGTAACCCTACTTAAATAGCCTTTACTTTACCCTTCCAGAGTGGATCAGAATTCGTGATCCCACCCCGGATCTACCTGACCTGCCACTTCGGCACACACCCCACCTTCCCTGCCCCCGTGACTCCCCTCATTCCATGCAGTTACCTTGTTCTACGCCTGTCACTTTCACTGGGCCATTTAAATTAACCTGCCTTCTGCAGACAATGCAGTCAAATTTGGGACATGGCCATCCTGAATTGAATTAAGTTGTGCCACACTGGCATCCGCAGGCGTCTCCTTCACGGCAGACCCCAGGGAGCTCCAGCCAGCAGAGGTTTGAACCAAGTATTTTGGGAGCAAGTAATGCACTTTAAACTCTTGTAATTCCAACAGGACATGACTTTACCCCACTGGGTGCAAGTTGTGACCTGTCAAGTCTTTTGACGTGGAAACAAATTTTAACTGACTGCTGATTAACTAAAAAGTGCAAGAACAACCGCTGACCTAATAATTACATAACAATCACCTGAAACTATTTCAAATTCTCATTCTTGTTTTCAAATAGCTGCATGGATTCGTCCCTTATCTTTGTAGTCTCCTCCAAAACGTACAACCTCCTGATATCTCTGCATTCCTCCAATTCTAATGTCTTGCATATTTCTGACTGTTTTGTTCTGTGAGTTTTCAGTTCAATAAAATGCAACATCTGGAATTACTCATCATCTTTCCCCCATAAAACCTACATCTTCAACCAAACTTCAGACTACCAGCCCTAATATCTCATTATGCGGCCAGATATCAAATTTTAGTCTTTGACACTCCTGAGGAATACTTTAGGAAGTTTCATGAATATTATAGGCGCTATATTACTGCCCATTACGATTGTGACCAAAGTTAAGAAAAATGAAGGAGTGCTGTGGATAAAGGGGAACCAGTGGATGTACTGTACTTAGATTTCCACAAGGCATTTGATAAGGAGCATGTCAAAAGTTATTGCAGAAAAGGAAAACTCATTGTGTATTGTGCAACATATTGGTACGAATTGAAGACTGGCCCGCGAACAGAAAACTAAGAATAGGCATAATCTGATCTTTTTCTCATTAACAGGATGTGATGAGTGGTGTGCCAATCGATCAGTGCTGGGGCCTCAACTTTTTATAATTTATATAAATGACTTGGATGAAGGGACTAAAGATATCATTGATAAGTTTTAAGTTTGCTGATGACATAGATGGGTAGAAAAGTAAATTGTGAGGAAGTGAAAAAGGGACATAAGTGGATGCAGAAATATCTGACAAATGGAACATAATGTGAACAAATGTGAAATTGTCCATTTTGGCAGTAGGAATAAAAAAAAAAATTCTAAATGCTCAGAGCTTGGAAGTGTAGAGGGATTTGAGTGTCCTAGTGCATGAGTCACAAAAGGACAGCAAGTGATCAGAAAAGCAAACGGAATGTTATAATTTATCATGAGTGGAATTGAGTGCAGAAGTAAGGAGGTTATGCTTCAGTTGCACTGGGCATTTGTGGGGCCAGATCTGGATAATTGGATGCAGTACTAACCTCCTTGCCCAAGGAAAATGTAAACGCTTTAGAACCAGTTCAGAGAAGGTTTATTGCGTTAATACCAGGAATGGATGGGTTGTCTTATGAGGAAAGATTGGGGAGGTTAGGTTTTTATCCACCAGAGATTAGTAGAGTAAGAGGCGACTTGATCGAAAACTCAGATCCTGAGAGCTATTACAGGGTAGAAGTGCAGCGGGATCGCTCATTAAAGACAGAGATGAAGAAATTTTTTTCCTTTCAGAGGGCCATGTGTCTTTGGAACTTTTCCTCAAAAAGCACTGGAAGTAAAAAAATTATTTTTTGAAAGCAGAGTTAGGTCGATTCTTGATTAACAAGGCAATGAAAGTTTATCGGGGTCGGCAGGAATGTGGGGGCAAGGTTGCAATTGGACCAGCCTTGATGTTATTGAAGGGTGGATGAGTGGCCGACTCCTGCTCCTAATCAGAAACAGTTCAGAGGGGGCTTACTGGATAAACCAAAACACATATTAAGCAACACCGGATATTAATCATTTAAGAATGAAATAATTTTTAGCACCAAAATAAGAGGCCTTTTGTTAACTAGTAGGTGTAATTCCAATTAAGCAACTCATGCAATGCTTCCTGCCTACTTGCATCAATGAAGTTCTACTTTTGTAACATCAGAGCGTCAATGCGTGTTGAAAATTAATTGTTAATTCATGCTTTTATCAGTAAACATTCTAGCATTCAATGAATGTGCTCCATCAACGCAAAAGATCTTGTCAACACTTTAATACTTATCAGATACTACATATAAAAGACCTATTTGCAACTGCCATTGACACAGGCACAAATTAGTTGGCCAACGTGAAAAAGTGATAGCAAAATAGACTTATTTCAAATCTTCATATTAAGTGGGTTACCTTAACACAGAAATAGAAAAGCATATTTCACAGGTAAAATAAATTTAAAACAAACAAGAAATCATTTGCTGCAGTATTAATTATACAAATAAAATAATTAAAAGTAAAGAATACATCTCAAATAAATGTTAAATCTCCAATAAAACATACCTACAAATTTCAAGCAATCTCTGATGCAGGAATGAAGAACACACTTCCACCCATTTCCTCCTCCTCCTCCTCCCCCCCCCACCACACACACACACACACACACACACACACACACACACACACACACATCTTCATCTGTCACAGCTTATCCTCTGATTTTGGTTTCTCTGCATTTGGCCATTCACACCTTTTATTCTCTCGAAGGACTGCCATTAGTTGCCTTTTCCCCTGGTTTCTGTGGCTGTGGCTCATTTTTCATTCCCTCCCTGCAGTATATAAATATGTCCCACTTTCTATGCCTTTTAGTTTTGACAAAGGGTCATCTGGACTCGAAATGTCGGTTCCTTTCTCTCCTTACAGATGCTGCCAGACCAGCTGAGATTTTTCAGCATTTTTTCCAAGTTATGTCTGAACAAAAACCACTCATTTGAAAGTGATCTATATCAAGAGCTGTCAGGTATTATGGGATTCATTTGTGACTTGCTGCAGTGACTGCAATTTCTACATAGTATGAAATAATGTCAATACACAGTGTTCTCAAAAATTGAAGGAGTCAATGAAATAGTGTGCCAATATTAACCAGCTTATTACACTGCTTTGCCTTCTCAATAACAATCACTGGACTTCAAAGAAAATTCATTTTAGAGTGCTTTGAGCTGTTTGACAAGATAATTAAGTACTTTATTGTCCTGGTATTATGTTGTATAATTCCTGCAATATACACATAATGAAAATGTTTAATTCCTGCACATATGTATGATATACTGAAAATTATCAGAATGTCCTCCACGCATCCTAATTTCCCAATTCTGTCCACATTCTCAGTCTGGATAGGTATTAATATTATGATCTACTCATAACAGCTTTGTTAAAAAAAAACATGTTTCAAGTAGAAACCGTATATTCTCAAGCCCACACTGCAAACCCAAATATTGTAAAATAACTACAATTTAATCATGCCCGTAAGGTACAATCTCAGACTCGAAAACATAATGTCAGAACAGTACAATTTATTCCAATTGTACCATGGTAAACTGCTACCTCATTGGAGAATGAATGACAGGATAATGATAATACAGAGAAAACTATGCCTGTCAAGGGAAGATTATCAAGATCAAATGTTACGCGCAATGGTCTCATCTGTGTGTAAGGCTCAGACATGCAACAATTACATTTGGATGTTTAATGCATTAGTTATGAACTCAACATTACTGCCAGATAATCAATCGTAACACCATGTCCTGTTGACACCAGAACTGCTCAAAGAGGGGCTTCAACAACTGCATTGATACATTCTAATATTTGCTGAAGCATAATTTAAAGGTCTTTTTGGAACAGGGAATAAAACATAACAGGCGAGGCTTTCTCGGATATTGGCAAAGTTTGATTATGGGCGTGAAAAGTGGTGTTGAGCCTGTGGATGGCAATGATGGCTTTTTATGCCACATCTTGAAGTACTGAGAAGGCAAGCAGGCAGACAGGGGTTCCACAAACACTCTCTGGCAGGCGGCCTCACATTCACCTGCTCAGTGTTTTGCTGATTTGGGTCCCATTTTCAAAGGCGATGCCCCCTTCCTCTCCTATCTCCTCCCCAGGGAACATTCTTCATCCAGATGCACCCCCTGGCAACACCAGCATCAAAGTAGCGCCCCTGGAATTACCCTCACCTTCGAGCACTGTGCTCGGCACTGAGCTCCCCTCAGAGTACTGGTCCCCAGGGGCACGCCTTCGGAGAACAGTCATGCTTCATGCTGTTCTGATATCATGCCTCCATGGATGCACCAGTTGATGTGGGGCTATGATTCCAGTGCATGTGCCCAATAAAGACAAGCTAATATATTATAATGAGGGTCCCTGCACTAAATGGTGGGAAATGCATCCCACCTCTGATGGGGGAAAGGGACAATCACCTCCTGCTTTCACGTCAACATGAAATGTAACTTTGGCCTTCTCACGATATTTTCCGCTCTCGCCGCTAAACCTGCACGACACAGATGGGAGCAGAAAATTCCGGCTGATATGTGTACCTGAATTATTGGCCGTATCTCAAACAATGAATACCCGTTTGGTGTTGCTCCCATATTTAAACTGAGATGGGAGTGAAATCCCAGGAAGCAAAAAACATTGCAAATGGAAAAATTAAACTCGGCCACGAAATATATTCCACCAAGAGCAAAGAGTCGTGAAAATACTGAGTGGGTAAATAGGAGGGTAGGACCAATTATTAGCAGAAATAGATGAAAAGTTCATTTTTTAACCTTAGCCTGTGACTTACTACAATCGTTAAATGGGTTGAATAACTTTTACAATCTACTTGATGGTTCTGTTATCCACTGGGGAGTTCTTTTTTAAATGTTAATGAAGAGAAAAACATGCAGACTCATACAAGGGTGGGGAGGGTGGTTAAATGACACTCGGGTTTCCTGATCATTGGCTTTGATTCGTACAAAAAATTCAAAATGTCTTAAAATTCACACACCTAGGTGTTGCAGGGTTTTGCAAACTATTGTGTAGGTTTTAACAAAGCCTTTATAGTCTTAAGTGGTTAATTGCATGTTAACTGTGGGACCTGATGAGGTATATCCCAGGATGTTGTGGGAGGCTAGGGAGGAAATTGTGGGTCCCCTCGCCAAGATATTTGAATCGTCAATAGTCACGGGTGAGGTGCCTGAAGACTCGAGAGTGACGAATGTTGCGCCTTTGTTCAAAAAGGGCTGCAAGGAAAAGCCTGGGAACAAATGTGAGCCTCAAATCTGTGATGGATAAATTGTTGGAAGCTATTTTGAGAGACAGGATCTACAGCCATTTAGAGATGCAAGGACTCATTAGGGACAGTCAGCATGGCTTTGTGAGTGGAAAATCATGTCTCACAAATTTAATTGAGTTTTTGGAAGGGGTAACCAAGAACGTACAGCGGGACGCAAAAATTCAACCCTGAGTGTCAATGAATCCTGACCACATTCTTTTCAGATACCTGCGCTGGTCTATGATTCTAGGTTGAGCTTTTATTTCAAGTTTGATTTTGACACTAGTGTGAAATATTTGATATTTTGCAATTAAAGGATTGATGGCATGCCTGGCATCCACATTTAAATAAAACTGCTGTTAAGGATCCACTTTAGCTTAACTCTGCAATCAGTCTGCTGTCCTGCCGACTCCAACTTATTTCAAGAAGATGCTAGCAAAACCTGTAATTACTCAAAATACCAACCATCTCCAAGAGAAAGGAGGAGAGAGAGGCCCGAAAAAAAAACTTGTCATTTTCTGTTCAATTATGATTACTTGAGGTGCTGTAGTCATCAGCTACACATAATTTGGATTGTGTTCATGTTTCATTCCAAATGTGTGATTTGAAGTGGAAATATGAACAACCACCATTCATTTTCAGCAAGTTAATAGCCAGCTAATATTTAGCTTCACTCCTTCTTCGATCAACTGTGAATATGTACAAAGCGAAGAGAACTGAAGTGTGACTTGGTTATTTTTATAGAGCTATTCTGCACAAGAATTGCTCACTCAAACAGCAATTTGAGTGCCTGAAAAGAGTGAAAAAAACATTATTTCAGGTGCATCATAATTGGATAGTTTTCAGTAATTCTTATTTCCAAATTTGCATTTAACAAACACAACTGAAGTAGAAATGATCTGCTATTTTGATTGGCAGCCGTAAGACCTGGTCAGAAACAAAATAATGAACTCCTGAAGGAACCTAGAGTCTCAGCTGAGTGGTTTTCCTTTCATATTTGTTCTCAGGCCTTCTGTACATAACCATGAGATACTGATATCAAAGATTGCCTTTTCTGTCACTTGGCAGATCAGTCAATCCGATATTGCCTGCTCGAAGAGTTGTTTAGGAGAATAAAATTGCCCCGTTACGTTTAGATTCTCTAGAAGATGACGAATTGAGGCCAGGATGTTTGGTAAATCTGCTGATGTTACTCTAAGTGCCACTTTCACGTGCATTTTCAGGGAGATTGCTTTGAAACTTATAGCAAAAAAAAGGTCATTGTTAAGTATCTCAAGAGGACTCCATGTTATAACTGAACCCCCTATTGGTAACAGTGGGAAATACACTATTTGATCCATCTGGCTATTTACAGAGTTGTAACACTGCAGGGCATATTCCCCCTAGGAAACAAATACTAATGTCTCTGTCAGTGATATCGCATGTCTGGGATGAAGCAGTGAAACAAACTTATTGTTTATAATCACGTGTTAACCGAATACCTAAAACAAGTCTTTGTAATTCTAAAACTGTATAATTAATCTCATCACGAATAATTTGAAGTAAAAGAACAGCTCGACAGGAGGACAAAATTGTCTTTCGATGTAAAAGGGAGAACAGCACATTTCCTTCCAATGTAACAGGAACCGACATTTATAAAGTGCTTCTTGTGGGCAAAACATCCAAAGGCACTCGACATGAATGTTTTAAGGCAAAATTTGATAACAAGCCAAGAAATATTAGGACAGGTGACTGAGAGCTTGGTCAGAGAGATGTTTCACAGAGCACCTTTAAAAAGGAGAGAGAATGTGGAGAGATTTAGAGCAGAGCTTCGAGACGATAACAGTTGCCAATCATGAAGACATTGAAATTGGAGGGGAAATTGGAGAGGGAAATAATGGCTTGCACTGCTGCCTCACAGTGCCAGAGACCCAGGTTCAATTCTGGCCTTGGGTGACTGTGTGGAGTTTGCACATTCTCTCTGTGGCTATGTCGGTTTTCTTTGGGCGCTCCAGTTTCCCCTCTCAGTCCCAATCCAAAGATGTGCGGGTTAGATTGATTGGCCATGGTAAATTGCCCCTTAGTGTCAGGGGATTAGTATAAAAATGTGGGGTTACAGTGATAGGACCTGTGTGGGATTGTTGTCAGTGCAGGCTCTATGGGCCAAATGGCCTCCTTCAGTACTGTCGGGATCCCATGATTGGATGAACAGAAGCCCAGATTTGGAAGCAGATAGAGATCAGCAGATTGTAGGAGCTGACAGAGATATTGAGGCACCATAGGGGGACTTGAAGCAAAGATGAGCATTTGAAAATTGAGTCATTGTTGGATTGGAACCTATTGCTTTAGAGCCATAATGAGGGGAATGGAATATAGCGCAAATTGGGACTTTGAGTTCGGATATGGGCAGCGGATCTTTTACTGAGCTCATGTTTGGTGAGGATAGAAAATAGGAACACAGTAATAGAATCGCGTCTTGTCCTTTTTGCGAAGATCAAGTGTACTTCAGCAGTCTTGCACTTGATAGAAGTTAATGAGATTACACTGAGGCTTCATTTGAAGCAATTCTTTAAAAGCGGCATCTAGGTCTTCCGGCTAAGATGCAAATGGGATCAAGCACTGGAGAGGGTGCAATGCCTGCTCCTATTGCTTGGATCATGTAGATCACACCCAAGGCAGGAAGGGGCTTGCCTGTCTTGTCAGTTTGGAACTGTAATGTCTCATTGGTTGAGATGTGGATTGGATTGGATTAGATATAGCGAAAAAAAGGAACACAGTATTAGAATCCAATGGAATAGTTGTCAATTTTGGTGATTTGATCCAATTGACTCGTGAATAAAATCTAAAGGTACAGATCTGGAAGTGGGTGTGTTGATTCTTTCCATTCTACTTCACAGAACTCTGCAAACTAATGCCTTATTGCATAGCATATCCTGAACATGTGCGGCTTGAAGGTTACCAGCAGTCTTTGGAGTATATTTTTCAATCATTTGCACTGAGGTCTGTTTTTGCTTCCCAACTTGAATTGCTCTGGGGAAGGTTGTGGACGATCGGCCTCCTTGAATTCAACTGAGTTGCTTGCTAGGCCATCTCAGGGGGCACATGAGGGCCAACCTCACTGCTGTGGATCTCCATCAAAACATAAAGCAGATCCACTTGAGGATGACAGATTTCCTTTCCTAAAGGACGTTAATGATCCAGATTTTTTTTTAAGAAAATCTGATTTTCCTCGTTTCTAATTTCAGATTTATTTAAATACATTCAAATTCCTGAGCCACCTTGATTGGATTTGAACACATGACTACACATCAGGACTTGCGACCTCTGAATTACGAATCCAGTAACGTATGCTACAGTATCCCTGCACTGTCATAACTATGCCAGTTAATTGCAACAGAATCACAGAACAGAGGAGGAAATCATTTGGCCCAATGTATGTGTGCTGGCCAAAAATGCAAAAACCAACTAATCACGCTTTCCATTCTGGGCTATAACTGTAGATTTATCCAAGTATTTTGTTTTAGACTGAGTAGTAGGTTTATCACCTTCAGGTCCTTTGGGTGAACAAATTTCTCTTGAACTACTCTCTCATCCAATTTCTAATGACTTAAAATCCACCCCCTCCCCTGCATTCTCTCACCCGTTAATGGCTACTCTCTGAAGCAAATTCAATTTTTTTTAAATTTGTGGAATGTGAACTTTGCTGGCAACGCCAGTATTTGCTGCCAAGATCAGCTCTGTCAGATTGAAGGATGTATGAAATGTATCAAAGGGTGATGTACGAAGCTCAGTCCATCACACAAACCAGCCTCCCTTCCAATCACACTCTATACACCTCTCGCTGCCTCGGAAAAGCCGCCAGCAGAATTAAGGACCCCACGAACCCCAGATATACTCTCTTCCACCTTCTTCCATTGGGAAAAAGATACAAATGTCAGAAGACACAAACCAACCAACTCAAGAACAGCTTCTTCTCTGCAGCCGTCAGACTTTTGAATGGACCAACTGTCACATTAAGTTGATATTTTTCAACACCCAAGCTGTAACTGTAACACTACATTCTGTACTCTCTCCATTCCATCTCTATGAACGATTTGCTTTGTCTGTATAGTCTGCAAGAAACAATACTTTTCACTGTGTACCAATACATGTGACAATAATAAATCAAAGAAATTAAACTGAATCTTTGGAAATGAATGCTCAGGTACGATGTCTTGTTATCTGTGTCACATACTTTGGAGACATGGACCAGAAACAAAGAGACTACTCATAAGTCAAATGCATTTGAAAGATGGAAAGATCGGAGGATGCTTTGTATTAAAAGGAGGAGGACTGGAAATGGTTGGAGAAAAGAGGAATTTTGTTCATAACATCGTAGAAGAAGGATGGAGACAATTACAAGAAGATCAACGGAGGCAGAGGAGAAAATGGATTACTGAATATTACGGACTGGATGCAGTTGGCCACCGTGGCATGTGTCAGTGCAATATATGATGTGATTTGTGTTACCAAATAAACCTGTTGGACTATTACGCCGTGTTGAGAGGCTTCTAACTGCGTTTACCCCAGTCCAACGCCGGCATTTCCACACCAGTACATGACAGCCAGAGGTGGAGATCCAGGGCAGTCAAGCTATTGAGAAGAAAATTGCACGAACGAAGGAATCATCAGAATACCCTCGATAAGCTAAGGGTGAACTGCATCCTTAAACCGCTGCAGTTTCTGTGATGGAAGTATATCCGCAGTGCTTCTATTTCGGTCGAGGTTAATACTAGGCTATCTCAGAGGCAACCAGGCTGCTTTCTTTCTGGAACCACTCAGCTAAGTGAGTGAGTAAAGATGACAGATTTTCTTCTTGAATGACATTATTGAACTTTTCTTAAAAAGGAAATCCAGTAATTCCATGATTACATAAAGGAGACAAGCATTTTAATCCAGATGTATTAATTAACCAAATTTAAATTCCCCCAACTGCTCTGGTGGGATTTGAATTCATATTTCAGGAGTATGAGTCCAGGCCTCTGGATACTAGCCTAATGACATTACTACGATGTTAACATCCCCCTATCCACTCATTGAGAATGTTCATAATTTTATAAACTTCAATATAATCTCCCCACAGGCTCCTCTGTTCCGTAAGGAAACAACACAACCCATCAATCTATCCAATCTTTGACAACTGGCAAAATTTCCAATCTTGACCACACCATTGCAAACCTCCTTTGTACAGTCTGCCAGAACTGCACACAGTAAAGTGTCCAGTATAGTATTTTGTACAGTTCCAGTATAACCTCTCTGCTGTTACGTAATAATTCCTTGGCAAATAAAGGAAGGAATCCTAAATGCTCATGATCTTGGGCAATATATGAACAAATACTCCACACAACCTGTTCCTCTGTACGTCTCTGCAATGATAATGTGTGTTTTAGGGATGACAGCATGACATCATTGGAAGGGAAGTGTTCATGCGATCCAATCTTAGCTTCACTTTTGCCTCTGAGCAAAGCACGCATGCACACAGCTCTGCTGCAGATGTCTTCAAGCTCTCTACCTATGTACAAATGTTCTCATGCGTGTGATCTAAATGAATCAACATTGGCTTTTGAGCGAATGGTGCCTATATTTTTATAACAGTACAGCAGCAGCCAATCCATTGTACATTCTTTTACCTTGTTTGTCTTTCCCAAATGCATTACCTCACACTTTTCCAGATTGAATTCCATTCATTACTTTTCTGCCCACTTGCTATCTTCTTGCAGTCTACAGCTTTCACTCCATGGTTATTTTTTGTATCATCTACAAACTTCTGAATTATGTCTTCCATATTAATGCAAGTGTCGTTGTGTGGGGGAGGAGAATGGAACTCAGCAAGGATCTGGCCAGGTGACCATGGAAATTAGCATATCAGCACAGCACCCTCATTACAGACTGGCTATCTCTGCATATACATGAAATAGTCTGCTCAGACAAAGAAGATGTTTCACGATATCTATCAATTGGACACAGCTTAATGTCCTTGCGAACTGCACCAAAATTATAATAAAGACATGATTAAGTGACATTTCATCCACCTACTACTGAAGGTTATGATATTATGCAAATAAACAGCTATTGTCTCAGTTCTAACTCTTTCTATCATATGTAACTAATTTACCAGTGTGTATGACGAGAAACAATTATCTTAACTAGAAGTTGTAAAATATGCCCGATAAAAAGTGCTAACTGTACATAAAGTGGTAATATAATCAGGGTCTAGTTTTAAGGCTCATTGAATTGGATATTCTAAATTAAAGAATTGGGCATGTTAAAATCAAACACAGTCAAACCTTGGGCAGACCAATTGTACAAATACACAAACATGTCTGGGCCTGACCCATCAATCACCCACCAAAGGTCATTGTAGGAGATCATTGCGCCCCATTGAAATGCACCGGCCTATTGTTAGAAGCCCAGATCGTGCCAGACTTTCTGCCACTGAGAGTTCCTGCAGTTGGCTTAATCCGATAGCAGGTTAATGTAAGCAACAGCATGGAGATGGACACCTGGGGGCGGACCTGGTGTCCTGTCAGGCAGACATCAAGAAACCCACCGGGTATTGGAAACCGCATCTGCGACTTCATGACACTGAAAGATGCCTTCATAAGAACAGGATATCGCGCTCAACCCATCGATCGACAGTTCCGCCGCACCATAGCGAAAAACTGCACCGACCTCCTCAGAAGACAAACACAGGACACAGTGGACAGAGTATCCTTCGTCATCCAGTACTTCCCCAGAGTGGAGAAGCTGTGACATCTTCTCCAGAGCCTTCAACATGACATCAATGAAAATCTACCTGATACGCAGCAGGAAAGGATGTCCTGAGATATGATACACTGGGGAGACCATGCAGACACGATGAATGAATGAACACCACTCGACAATTACCAGGCTCTTCCTGTTAGGGAACACTTCAGCAGTCACGAGAATTCAGTCTCTGATCTTTGGGTAAACATTCTCCAAGATGGTCTTCACAACACACAGAATCGCTGAGCAGAAACTGATAGCCAAGTTCCACACACGAGGATGGCCTCAACCAGGATCTTGAGTTCATGTCACACCATCTGTATCCCCCATGACTTTCCTGCACTTGAAAAATCTTATTAACTGTCCTGCGAGAGGCAATCACATCTCTTCAGCCTGTGCTTAACCCTCTCAGAATTCACATTGTCTGTACCTTTGTGACTTGATTATCTGTAAAAACTCACATTCCAACCATTATTTTGTAAATTGAGTTTGTGTCTCTCTATGCCCTGTTTGTGAACAGAACTTCCACTCACCTGACGAAGGAGCAGCGCTCCGAAAGCTGGTGGCTCGTGCTACCAAATAAACCTGTTGGACTTGAAAAAGTTGTGGTGTTGTGAGACTTCTTACTGTGCTTACCCCAGTCCAACGCCAGCATCTCCACATTGTGGCATTCTTACCATTCTTCCAACAAATATTCTCTTTCATTTATTGTGCCTGCATCTATATTGAATATAGTCTTTTAACTTGTATTCCTGGTTTAGGTCTGCCTCTGCAATGGTTCTTCAATCTGATAGGTCGAGGAGAAACATTGCCACTTGACTTGTTCACATTGACACCAGATCCCCTCTGCAGGTCCGCTGGCATCCTGGAGTCCAAATGATTGGACATCAATGAAGCACTGCGGACATTCAACAGCAGACGAACCACACTCAACCACAACCTTGAGCCCCATGGTCCAGCCTGCTCCTCATTTAACCAGACAATGTAGAAATTAACCCTGATTCAGAGAGGAGTCCAGGTGCAGCACCAGATACATGTAAAAATGAAATTCAAATCTGATGGAGTTGTAACATAGAACTAGAGGAGTATTGAACAATGAAAGACAACCTAAAACCAATGCATCAGATCTAAGTTCTACAACCCTGCCACATCCAGTTGCGGATAGTGGGAGCCAGCTAAAAACTAAGCAGAGGAGGGGATCCATAAATAAAGGTAAAGTTGCCTTTGTCCCAGCTGGCCATGAGCTGCTCTCTCCTTTGAGGGGGAAAATTTCCTAGTGGCAACTTAACCTGAAATTGCCATGCCTCAGGTGAGGAGCAAGGCTAAATAGAAGGGGCCTTCATGAATAACCTCACTGGTACAGGAATGGAACCCATGCTATTGGTGGCGTCACTATGTATCACTAACCACTGGTCCAGCCAACTGAGCTCGAGCATACAATTCCTTCATGGTGGGGGAAGGCCAGCACATAGGATAAGGCTGAAAATTATGCAACTGTCTTCAACCAAAAGTGCTGAGTCAATGATTCATCTCAACCTCCTTTGAAGATCCCCAACAGCACAATTACTAATCATCAATCAACTTGATTCATTTCACGCGCTATCAAGATACAGCAAAGGCAGTCGGCCCTGACAACGTCTGGCAGGTTTATTGGAACTTGTGTCCCAGAACGAGCGGTACTGCTAACCAAGCTGTTCAGGTACAATTCCAACACATCTGACAATGTGGAAAATTGTCCAGGTCCGGCTTGTCCACAAATCTAACTCGGCCAATTACCACTCCTTGATCAGTAGCATACTGATAGAAGATGTTCCCATCAGTACTGTCAAGAGGTACTGCCAAGGCAATAATTGATTCACTGTTGCTCATTTGGGTTCCACGAGAGGCACCAAACCTTATCACAGTCTTGGGACAAACACAGAGATGAAAATGCAGCCCTCTGGAGAAGACAACTCCAGAATTTCATGACCCTCTGGAAAAATAAATTCCTGCTCATGTCTCAGGTGGGTGCTCCCTATTCCTCCTTATTCATCGGTTCCAACTGAAGACAGCAGTCGCCCCTCCAGAGTAGCCACCAGCAGAACTACTAATACTCAGAGAAAATCCAACCCAACTCCACCAGCATGTTCTTTCTGCACCAAATTATTGGTTCATTTTTATCACTTTTGAAAAACAGGATATGAGCTGCAATTTGTGTGCAGACCTGATATGGTGAGGAGACATGCGACAAAGGCTCAAATGGTACATATATTGATTTCATTCTTAAGGGTCAGACAGGACCATGCAACAAACAAAGAAAAATATTGTAAAAATGGGTCACTTTAACACTTCGTTTCAAACTACAAGCAAATCATAGAATCCCTTCAAGTGGAGGACGAGGTCGTTCGGCCCATCAATTCTGCACCTACAACAATCCCACCCAGGCCTCAGCCCTGTAACCCCATCCATTTATGCTGCTAATCTCCCCTGCCACCCCACCCTAAGGAGCAATTTACCACGGCCAATCAATCGAACACGCATATCTTGGGACCAATGGCTCTCAACGTTAATGGTTAACATTTGGAAACTCACTGAACATGGCAGATTTTCCATCTTAAAATCACACATTTCACTATCTGGTGATGATTCAGGAAGTTTATTGACAATTGCCATTCAGCCTGTCGCTCTCATTGAAGGTCATGCAGTTGTGAAGTATTTTTCACATTTCCCCATTAAGTGCTTCGATGTTCAGATAGTTTTGCATTGTGGTTTCCTTCTTCAAGCATAAAACCAATGAAAAGTGATGACAATGCCTTGACAGCAGATCACGTGATACTGCTCTTACGTGTCGAAGATCTGCTCTGATGGAAGCATCACTACAATATCACAATATATTCAGGAGGGCTAAGCCTGTGTGTGACATGCCAAACCGGCAGTGAGCTTTCTTACCTTTACACACTGGCCTGTGGTCACTCCATGCTGCAAACACTTCAGCAATGGTCTGGCATGTGATACTTTTGGCTCCTTGCAGGACAAAGTCTTCATCGCAAGTAAATTGGACTGCTGCTCCAAGACTTTGGAAAGAAATGGTGAGTAAAGTGTTAGCTTTCTTGTCTCAATACACAAGGAATAATCGTGCAACTGAAATAAACAGTGGGTATCAAAACTGAAGATTATTCCAGAAACCAAATTTACAACTTACTGAGCAAAAATTGTAAACGGTTTACGTGTATATTTGATAATTGGACTTCAAAATATACAAATGCGAGGTAGTACATTTTGGTGCATAGAATAAGGAAGATAGATGCTTTTTGGAAAGGAAGGCCCAGATTTTCCTGATGATAAACAGCTTCTGTATCATGGTGAAAACTCTGTCCCTGAAAAACAGCACTTCCCACTTTTGTGGGAATGGGGGAAGTTTGTGCTGCGTGCGTACTCAGTTCATGGAGGCAGATAGCCACATAAACCAACAGCTGCCTCCATTCAAGTCAGGTTTTAGTCACCCAGGAGTGTGGAATGTACGTAGAGTAGACCCGTTGTGCATTTCTTCGGCGAGCCAGCATACCTCTTTGGATCCAGCCTCAGGACACCATTGGAGGAGGTGAGGTGCCCTTCAGAGTTGTTAGAAGTTGGCATAAACGTACATAAAAAGTGCATCAACTCATAACTGTCAGGTTCATGCCAACCTATCAGACCAGTCAGATCTGTCAAAATAGTCAATAGGATCTATCAAAAACACCAATCAAAAGATTGGCGTGGAGGATATAGGGGCACATGCAGGGTTTGAGATGGCATGGATGGGGAATGGGTCAGGGCTAATGGTTTTTTTTTTGTTTTTAAAAAGTTTGGTCACAATGCCAAAGCCCTGAGGCAGTCCTTCCGCCCAGGCCACCTCCACATCCTCTCCACCACTTCGAGGGTAACCCACCAGCCCAGTTCCTCCCAGATCAAAAAAATCTGACATCCAGCCAGCCGCATTTTAAGCAGTTCGGCTTGTGGAGCCTGGAATTCACCCAACTTTGAGCATCTGACCCACGGATGAAAATTCAGACCTCAGTGTCTGAACGGAGTTGAGAATTGGGAGTGCAAATACATAACTCACTACAAGTCGTGACGTGGGTTAGGAAAGCCATGGAAAAATACCACAAATCACAGGGTTTATTTCTTGAGGGGTAGAAATGGAAAGCAAAGAAGGCATGTCAAACTTGTAAATGAACTTGGCTAAACTTCACTTTGGGCTTCGAATGGTTCAAGTTTCCATATTGTAAAATGACAATGGAACGATGCAAGAACTGTGGGGTTACACCTGTCGGAAAATACTGAACTATGGCTGGAATTCTCCACTGCCAGCAAGAATGGAGAATGTGACGCTCAGACAAGTCTCCGCTCGCTGCAGTGGGATCGGAAAATCCCAGCTATGGGCGACGTGAGAAAACCTAGCCTTTGGTTCTTTTCTCTGAGAGCGAGAAGGTCGAGGGGTGGCCTATTTGGGTTCATTAAAATGATGGAAGGGCTCGACAGACAGATGTCGAGGTGGTGGGAAGAAATTAACTTTATTTCTACGTGTTCTTTGGGTGGTGCCACGAGTGTCCTTCGAAATCCAAAATAGTGCGTGTGGGGCATTCACCTGGGCAAATTGTGCTACAAACATTAGTTGTTGATGTGTGTGTAGGAAGAGCAAACAGATCAGAGTGTCAATCCATTTGTTACATTAATCTCAAGCAAGCACTGTTTGGAGTCCACCACTCCAACAAATGCCTTGTCATAATCTTGCACAGCTTAACATGCATTCAGCAGCAAGGAGGAACCTGCCACCACCAGTGCTATGGAAAACCATGAGCCAGTTACAGGCTAGTTGTAGATTAATTTATTCTGGCAATTACTATGTTCAAGTAATTGATGCTTTCCATCCTTGGTTGAAGCTACAAAGGTATTCAGAGTGTGGCATGACAGATGCCGAAGAACATTTTGGTGACTTCAAGGCTTCTACACAACCTAGTTGTTCTCAAGCATGGGTGCAGGAGTCGGTATCCTCTTGGAATACAAGGCAATCTGCTGGGAGAATGCGGCTCTAAGAAATAAGCCACATCCAACGAGGGTGTTCAAGGGGCAAAACTTTCAAGTTTTAAAAGGCATTTTATACAACATCACATGAGACTTGAGCAAAGCTTTAGCTCAATTTAGAGTAGCTAAGAGTAGTGGGCGAGAAGAGGATTGGGAAAGGTTTAAATGTCAACAAAGATTGACAAAGAAGTTGATAAAGGAGGGTAGGAGAAGCTATGAGGCTGGGCTAGCACTTAATATAAAAAAGGATAGCAAGAGTTTTTATAAATATATAAAAAGGAAGAGGCTGGCTAGGGTGAACGTTGGTCCTTTAGAGGATGAGAAAGGGGAGCTAGTGGTAGGGGATGGGGATATGGCTAAAGTATTGAATAACTTTTTTGTTTCTGTCTTCACGGAGGAGGACGTGAATAATTTGCCGGGTGTTAGCGATGGAAAGGTGGTAGGAATGGAGGGTCTTAATGACATTACTGTTACTAGAGAGGCGGTGCTCGACAGACTGGAGGGGCTGATTGTGGACAAGTCCCCAGGACCGGATGGAATGCATCCGATGGTTCTGAAAGAAATGGCGGAGGTGATAGTGGATGCCTTGGTGGTTATTTTCCAGACGTCGCTGGATTCCGGGGAAGTGCCGGAAGATTGGAAAACGGCTAATGTTACGCCGTTGTTTAAGAAGGGTGCCAGGCAAAAGGCAGGGAATTATAGGCCGGTTAGTTTAACGTCTGTGGTAGGTAAAATGTTAGAATCCGTCATTAAGGAGGAAATTGCGAGGCATCTTGAAGGGAATTGCTTGATAGGGCAGACGCAACACGGTTTCATTAAAGGGAAGTTGTGTCTGACAACTTTACTGGAGTTCTATGAGGATGTGTCTAGGGCAGTGGATAGAGGAGAGCCGGTGGATGTGGTCTTTTTGGATTTTCAGAAGGCGTTTGACAAGGTACCTCACAAGAGGTTATTGCAGAAGGTCAGGGGACATGGAGTTGGGGGTAGGGTGTTAGCGTGGATAGAGGATTGGTTGTCAAATAGGAGGCAGAGAGTGGGGGTCAATGGGTGCTATTCGGATTGGCGGTTGGTGACTAGTGGGGTGCCCCAGGGGTCGGTGCTGGGGCCTCAGCTATTTACCATTTATATAGATGATCTGGAGGAGGGAACCGAGTGCAGGGTGTCGAAATTTGCTGATGACACCAAGATTGGGGGAAAGGCAAATTGTGCGGAGGGTGTGGAGAGTCTGCAGAAGGATCTAGATAGGCTGGGCGAATGGGCCAGGAAATGGCAAATGGAATTTAATGTTGGCAAGTGTGAGGTGGTCCACTTTGGTAGGAAGAATGGTAGGAAGGACTATTACTTACGTGGCGAAAAACTGCAGCAGGCGACGGTGCAGAGGGACCTCGGGGTCCTTGTGCATGAGTCGCAAAAACCCAGCTTGCAGGTGCAGCAGGTGGTCAGGAAGGCGAATGGGATGCTGGCCTTCATAGCGAGGGGGATTGAATATAAAAGTAGGGAGGTCTTGCTGCAGCTGTATAGGGCATTGGTGAGGCCGCAGCTGGAGTACTGTGTGCAGTTTTGGGTGCCGCACCTGCGCAAGGATATTTTGGCCCTGGAGGGAGTGCAGAGGAGGTTTACTAGGCTGATACCGGAGTTGAGGGGATTGAGCTATGAGGAGAGGCTGAATAAACTAGGCTTGTACTCGTTAGAGTTTAGAAGAATGAGGGGAGATCTCATTGAGACGTATAAGATGATGAATGGGATGGATAGGATAGAGGTGGAGAGACTCTTCCCGCTCAAAAAAGACAGTAGGACTAGGGGGCACAGCCTCAAGATAAAGGGGAGGCGGTTTAGAACGGAGTTGAGGAGGAATTTCTTCACTCAAAGGGTGGTGAATCTCTGGAATTCTCTGCCCGTTGAAGTGGTGGAGGCTGCCTCGCTAAATATTTTTAAGAAGCGGGTTGATGGGTTCTTGATAAGAGAGGGGATTAAGGGTTATGGGGAGAGGGCGGGAAAGTGGAACTGAGCCACAACAGATCAGCCATGATCTTATTGAATGGCGGGGCAGGCTCGAAGGGCTAGATGGCCTACTCCTGCTCCTATTTCTTATGTTCTTATGTTCATGGAATATAAAGGACAGGAGCAACATGGATACAGAATTGGCTGAGTAACAGAAAACAGAGAGTAATAGTTAATGAATGTTTTTATACTGGACAAAGGTTTTCAGTGGAGTTCCCAAAAGTCAGTGTTGAGCCTCTTGCTTTTATCCGATAAAAAATAATGATCTAGATGGCCCAATTTAAAAATTTGTTGATGATATAAAACTTGGAAGAATTGTGAAACATAAGGAGGACAGTGTAGAACTTGAAAAGGAAATAGAAATTTGGTGAAACGGGTGGACAGGTAACAGATGAAGTTTTATGTGGAGAATTGTGAAGTGATTCGCTTTGGTAGGAATAACATGGATAAAAAGTATGATATAAGGAATACAAGTCGAAAGGAGATGCAAGAGGAGAGGGAACGATGCGTTTGTGTGTCAGTCATTGAAGGTGACAGGACAGGTTGAGAGCATAGCTAATAAAGCAGACAGTATCCTGGGCTTTATTAATAGGGGCAAACAGAGATAAAGGTTATGTTGAATGTGCATACGCCACTATTTGAGACCCAGTTGGAATATTGCAGCCAGTTCTGGGTGCTGCACTTTTGGAAGGATGTGAAGGCATTATAGAGCACTCAGGAAATTTACAAGAACGGGTCCAGGGATGAGGAACTTCAATTACAAAATGAAGTTGGAGAAGTTAGGATTGTTTTCTTTGGAGAAAGGAGGGGGACGAAATCTGATAGAGATATTCAAAATCACAATGGGTCTGGAAAAGCACTTCAGGAGAACGTATTCCCACTCACAAAAGGGTCAAGAACAACACAGCAAAGATTTCAAGATATTGCTAAAAGAAGCAAGGGTGATAGAAGGAAATTCTTTTTCAAGCAGCAAGTTGTTGGGGTCCGGGATGCATGGCCAGTGTGCGTGTGGTGGAGACAGATTCAATTAAAGCATCGATAAAGGGAATCTATTATCTGAAAAGGAAGGATTTTCAGGGTTGCAGAGAGAAGGCAGGGGAATTAAACTAAGTGAGCTGCTTTGTCAGAGAGCAGACTAATGGGCCAAATGGTCTTCTTCTATGGCATAACAATCCTATATTGAAAAATATTATATTGAAAAAAGGCATATCACTGATTATTCCATTACAACTCACACGCACAAGTAAAATAAAGAGTTACCTAAAATCAGATCCAATTCTTTCTCCGTGCTCTGGCTCTCCTGGATCTGGACATGAGTTGGATGGTTGCTTTATTCCTCCCTCATTAACTGGAAATGAATTAAAAAAAAAATTATATCAGACATCCAGGCCAATTCAAAGCATAATTAGATACTTTAATAGCAATTCATTTAATGGTTTCTTTCTCATTGTACTTCAAACTGGGAACTCTGCTCTTAACAAGTTGTTGCTTTCCAGAAGGCCAGATGGTGAAGGATGGTACAGGTGTTGGAGTAAACCCAAAATTAAAAGATACAAGATGGTTACCTGGCACAAAATGGACTCTGTGAAAAGACATTAAGATGCGCTGACTTAGGCACAGACATTGCGCAACGATTTAAATCCTGTTTATGTCAAATTACTACAGGAAATAAATCAGACCTTGAGGCCCAGATGATCACCTTAGCTTGAGATAAGGCAAAACCAAAACAACAATTTTGGTTAACAAAATCAATCATTGAAAGAAGGGCTGAAACGTATTACGATGTGATAACTGCTAATACCCATACTTGTCTACTCTCCGAACTGTATAACGATGTGATGACGGCTAATGTCCATACTTGTCCATTATTTGAAAATGTATAAAAGAAGCTCAGCTGCCATTTTCAAGTTGAGGAGGTGACTGCAAGCACTGCGGAGAGCCCAGCGCTTCTCCCAAAGCTTTGTCCAATAAATTGCATGTTTAAATCTTTAAATCTGACTCCAAGTGGTGATTTTCCCACAACACAGAAGTCAATCTTTGTTTGGTCTTAGATTTATTCAGAGTGAAACATTACAAGCATATATCTCCAAACTCAACCACACCGCAGTTCTACTAAATGTCTCTTCCTAAGTACTTAAGTAAAACCTCAATTAATGCATACAATTAACACAATTGCTATACAATTAACAGCTTTGTGCAAAGTCTTGCATTGCATACAATTGGCAACAAAGTGACTGAACTAAGAACACTTAAAATAAAGAGCTTTGCTTCCTTATTAACAACATAAATTTCTCTGTTGTAACGCAGTGTTTTATCTTCATTACCATTGCCAAGAATGACCGATTCATCTTGACTTGGTTTCCTGTTAGCAAGCCAATTCTCTATCAACGTTAATATTTTACCCCAACACCATGGTCTCTTGTCTTGTGCAGCAACCCTTCTGGTGGCAGCCAATTAAATATCTTTTAGAAATGCCACCCTCATCCTGATGGCCACTTTTATGCGCAACTGTGTCAAGCTGTGTGGAGATCCTCACTACCCAAACACCAAATGCCACTACTTTCTGAGGTTCTACCTGCTCCAGGTGTTACATTGCCACAGAACACTAGTTGGACCACACTGCATCGCCTGTCCTTTATGGAGGATTTTTTTTTTCAGAAACACACCTTTGACCAGAAGGCGGTCAAGCAGTGGTCAACACAATGTCCTCTGGACCCTGAAGGAAAAGGAGATGGCGGATTCTGTCCAATGTTTCCCTGAGCAGGCTGTCGGTATCATCTGGCAGAATGCTTCATCAACAGAACTTTCAAACAAGCAGCAAGATTTAGTTGGTGATGGTGAGAAGGGCACACCCCATCAGATCCTTCATGCACACCCGAAGTCTCAACGCCATTATACGTTGCCCTTGAAGCGGCTATGGCCAGGGGAGCGGGGAGCTGGGAGCTGGGAGCTGTGTGGGGGTGGGAAAGACAGTTGCACACCTCCTTATGGAATGTGCTTTTGCAAAAAAGGTCTGGAGAGAGATGCAGTGGTATTTGTCAAGGTTTGATGCAGGACTCTGTGTTTTACTGGTTATTTCCAGGGACCCACACCAAGACAAATATCAAGTGCTGCTGAAGTGTCATCAACTCGGTCAAAGATGCTCTTTGGTCTGTCCAAAACCTGCTGATCTTGCAATGCAAAGAACTGTCCTCCAACGAGCGTTGTGGACTAGCACATTCCAAGGTCCCAGACCATGTGCTGAGGGACACTTTCAAGTTCGGTGCAACTGTCGCAAAGGCACAATGGGTAAAGGCTGCCATGTCAGGCCTTTCAACCAATGTAGACCAAGGGGCGAGTCACTGTTTAAAAAAAACACAGACTGCATAATTGTGTGTAACTGTGTAAAAAAATTACAAAGTGCAATGTAATGAATGTATATAGTTTGACAAAGAACTTTGTATTATACTGTAATATACGAAACGATTTTGGATTCAACGCTAACAATTGATCTTAAGGAAAGTGTAAATACAACCATTTTTCACTGTTTGTAATGATTAAAAATGTTTCCAGTTATGTTTTCTCAGATTATGAATAAAGTATATTTTTGAAATAAAAAATATCTTTCAGAACTACACTACAACTATGGATTCCTCTCTTTCCACCCAATTTATCAAAGGACTTTGATAAGTTTATCAAACATGATTGAATTTGCAGAAACCTTGCAGAAACCTTTTGGCCTTGGAGGGAGTGCAGAGGAGGTTTACTAGGCTGATGCCGGAGTTGAGGGGGTTGAGCTATGAGGAGAGGCTGAATAAACTAGGCTTGTACTCGTTAGAGTTTAGAAGAATGAGGGGAGATCTCATTGAGACATATAAGATGATGAATGGGATGGATAGGATAGAGATGGAGAGACTCTTCCCACTCAGAAAGGACAGTAGGACTAGGGGGCACAGCCTCAAGATAAAGGGGGGCGGTTTAGAACGGAGTTGAGGAAGAACTTCTTCACTCAAAGGGTGGTGAATCTCTGGAATTCTCTGCCCGTTGAAGTGGTGGAGGCTGCCTCGCTAAATATTTTTAAGACGCGGGTTGATGGGTTTTTGATAAGAGAGGGGATTAAGGGTTATGGGGAGAGGGCGGGAATGTGGAACTGAGACACGACAGATCAGCCATGATCTTATTGAATGGCGGGGCAGGCTCGAAGGGCTGGATGGCCTACTCCTGCTCCTATTTCTTATGTTCTATTTCTTATGAAACCATGTTGAGTCTGCTTGATTGCATTTTGATTTTTTTAATATTCTGCAAATACTTTCTTTTATAATGGATTCCAGCATTTTCTTAATGACTGATGTGAAGCTAGCGAGTCTACAATTTCCAGATATCTGTCTCCCTCTTTTTTTGAACAGAGATGTTATGGTTGCAATCTTCCAACTGGGCCCTTTCTCGAATTAAGGACATTTTGGAAGATTACAATAAATGCATCCATTATATCTGCAGCCAATTCTTTTAAGACCTTAGAATCAAGCCAAGGGGTCCAGGAAATTTGTTTGTCCTTAATGCCATTAGTTTACCTAGCACTTTTACTTGAGTGATAATGATTGTTTTATGTGTCTCCCTCCCCTTTCCCCTTGATTTTCTACTATTTGTGGAATTTGTTTTTATCTTCTTCAGTGAAAACAGATACAAAATACTTGTTCAAACTTTCTGCCATTTCCTTGTTTGCCATTATGAATTTGCCAGTCATATCATCTGAGGACGAATGTTGACTTTAGCTACTCTCTTCCATTTTACCTATCTGTAAAAGGTCTCACTGTCATTCTTAAATTTATTAGTTTAATCGTATTCTAATTTCTCTCTGTCTGTTTTTGGTAAGCCTTTGGTAGTTTCTAAAATGTTCTCATTCTGCCCAGTCATGTTATATCTTGATCTGCCTTTTCATTCTATTTGTTGCAATCATTAATTTCCCAAGTTAACCAGTGATTGTAGACCCTTCTTCAGAAGGCAATCTTTACCAACAAAATATATCTTTGTTAAGAATTATGAAATATCTCCTTAAATGTCGACAATTACTACTGTCTTACCTTTTATAATACTTTTTTTTCCAATCCACTGTAGCCAATTCTCTCTTCATACCTTTGTTGTCCTTAGTTAAGTTAGTTAAAGAAGCAAAATTTAAGCTCAATTTTCTCACCCTCAGTCTGAACATGAAATTCTGTTGTGTTATGTTTACTCTTACCTTGAGCAACCTTTAGTACAAGTTCAAATAATCCTGTCTCATCATACATTATCAAATCTAAAATAGCTTGTTCCTTGGTTGATTGTGGAATGTATTCATCTACGAGACTGTCCTGAATACACTGTCAACTTATCCTCAAGACTAGCTTCGTCAATTTGATTTGTCCAATCTATATGAAGTTTAAAACTGGCCATGATAATTGCAATTCGCACAACCATTCATTTTTTTTAATTTATACCTTGGTCTATGGGCGGCTATTGTGAAGAGACTTATAAACTGTTCCCACAAGTAATTTATTTCCCTTGCCATTTATTATTTCTACCAAAACTGACTCTACAAATTGACCCAAGATCACTTTTCACTCCTGAACTGATCTCATTCATTATTCGCCCACTCACTTTGCTTTTCTTCCTTTGCTGTTGAAATGTGAAATACTCTTGAATATTCAATTCCCAACCTTGATCACTTTGCAACCATTTCTCTGTAATATTTATCACATCATTAAAATTTATTTCCAGCAGTTCATTTTTCTTGTTAGGCATATTGCATGAATTCAGTCGAAGAACTCTCAAATTACGTCTCTTACCATTTTCCATACTCTGGCCCCATTTGAACTGTATTCTTTATGTTTGTGTATTCTGTTCCTGCCTATCATACTCTGGTTATCATTACCCATATCTATCCTGCACGATTGCTTTGTCCTTTCTCAGTAACTTTCAAAACCCCCCCCCCCCCCCCCCCCCCGTTTAGTTATATATGATTCACAAGGATCATGGTTCCAGTGTGGTTCAAGTGACAGCCATCTCAATGGTACAACTTCCCATTTCCCCAGTATTAGCACTGGTGCCCCATAACCCAAAAACTATTTCTTGTGTAATGATTTTTGAGTCACACATTCAACTCTGTGATCTTTTTAGCCTTTTGAAAGCTAGTGGCTTTTGTTACCAAATAAACCTGTTGGACTTCAACCTGGTGTTGTGAGGCTTCTTATTCCTCTTTATCCTTTGCCAGTATACTTGTGGTCCTGGCAGTAATCCATACCCTTTTAGTTCTGTGTTTTAATTTTGCCTCTACCTGCTCATACTATCTTTAGCAGAAACACTTGCATACTTCTACGTATGTGATTGGTATCTAAGTGGACCTTAACAGGTGGATCCTTTCTCTTGCACTCCAAGTACCACTCCAGCACTCAGGAGATGTCCTTAACTCTGGCACTGAAGAGGCAATATAGCCTTCGGGACTCATGTAGCTGCAGAGAACAGTATCTATGTCCCTAAATATTCTTTCCCCCAAATTTACAACATTCTCATTTACTGCCCCCACTTGAATGCCAACTCTAGATCCCCTGCCTCTGATAGCACCAATTTTAAGGCCAATTATAACTTCAGCTCTCGATGTTAAGCTGGAGATCAGTGTCTAAACATTTTCCCCCAGGCACCAGAAAAATAAGATAGCTCACTGATATTGATAGTGATATTACTACAAAACATTGTTCACAATACTTGCATCTCAATTAATAATGTGCAGTTTAGTAAGATAAAATTCACCAATGCTACCTTCTCTAAATTTATATTTATGCCACTTAAAGAAAATATCTGTGAAAAGACACAACCAAATTACTTTCTCCCCATATAAAAAAACAACTATCCAGAGAACTGGCCTGTGCCTGTTGAGAAGAAATGCAAATATTAACTGTTCATAATTCTGCTTGTGCACAGCTGAAGTCATTTTTCATCAAAAGACTTCAGGGATAATCTTACGAGTGTTCACCAGTAATGGGAAAATGACCTTCTAGTCCGTGGATATAATTCATTCTGAGACACTTGTTTAGATTGCTGTTACCTGCAGTCTTCTTTCTCCAAGATCAACAGAATTCCTTGTATTATGGACGTAAATATGAATGAATGGAAACATGGACCCTCATTGTTACCACCATCCCTGCCCTGATGTCAAATAAGAGTGGGACATGTGAATGAGTTCACAGATTTCCAGAGTGGCATTGGCTTTTTCTAAACAGGCACAAAGCAGCCAGCCTATCATGTGAGGCCTTTACATCAGGCCTTGTAGTATCCACACATTTTTTTTACTCCTCGGCCTTTCTTTTATACCTTCTACAATAGACATTGAGCCTCCACCTTCTCCCCAACTTCCCTCCCATATGTGCAAGCTCCCTTGAACCCCATTATCCCTACACCATTGACCTCCTATATTCCTTTCCTGACCCTCATGTTCCTTGATCTTGTTTCATTGACCTTTTCATTTCCACGCTTCACGTGGTTTGCACTGCTGCCTCACAGCGCCGGGGACCCGGGATCGATTCCCAGCTTGGGTTACTGTATGTGTGGAGTTTGCAGATTCTCCCCATGTCTGCATGGGTTTCCACCGGGTGCTCCGGTTTCCTCCCACAGTCCAAAGCTGTGTGGGTTAGGTGGATTGGCCATACTAAATTGCCACTTCACGTCAGGGAGATTAGCTGCGGTACATGCATGGGGTTATAGGGATAGGGCCTCGGTGGGCTGAACGGCTTCTTTCTGCACTGTAGGATTCTATGATTTGATCAAACCCAACAGTGCAGAAGGAGACCATTCAGTCCATTAAGTCTGCACCGACCACAATGCCACCCAGGCCCTTATTCCGTAACCTCTCATATTTAGCCTGCCAATCCCCATGACACTCGGGTCCATTTGCCATGGCCAATCAACCTAACCTGCACATCTTTGGACTGTGGGGGAACTTTATTTTCCCATGTTCCAACATCAGAATTTCAGAAACCTGCATTGTGAATTAATGTCTAGTTGTTAAATCTGAATTTCAACGCCGAGCATGGAATTTTTCTTTCACCTTAGAAATGCCAGCACATCCCAACAATATTTTGGCATAAAGAATACTCAACTGTGCTGGAGGCTGACTACTTCTAAATTCTTAGCCAGAAACTTGTGCATATATCACAAATATCACATTGGGGGAGAAGTGTTCAAGTCTTTTGGCACTGATTGTGATGTTTCCAACTCATCAGTGGTAATTTACTGAAATATATTGCAAAGATGGATCAAAAGCAGAACCAAAGCCTACTCAAATTAAGCAGAGATGTGTATTATTAAGTATTTTTTCTTCAACAGCAATAGGCAAAATTATAAATTTGCTTCCCTGTCATCCAAAAATGCCAGGAATTTTCACTTGGTTGCACTGGGTACTAATTACCATTCACCAATTGCACCCATTGATGACACAGTGCTTACCACTGTTGCCTCTCAGTACCAGGGACCAATTCCCAGCTTGGGTGACTGTCTGTGTGAAGTCTGCACATTCTCCCCATGTCTGCAAGGATTTCCTCCAGATGCTCTGGTTTCCTCCCACAGTCCGAAAGGCGTGCTGGTTAGGTGCACTGGCCGTGCTCAATTCACACTCAGTGTAACCAAACAGGGTGTCGAATGTAGCGACTAGGGGATTTTCACAGTAACTTCATTGCAGTGTGAATGTAAGCTTACTTATGACACTAACAAATAACCTTATGATCATTTGCAGGCTTTGACGAAATTAAGCAGTATTTTAGGCGCAAAGGCATAATTGAACATCCTTTTAGAATTTTAAGGATATTTAGAAATATTTAATAAAGCATTAAACTGACTGTTGTCCACTGATGAAACAAACAAGTGATTTTAAATATTTGAAAATTAATTTTATGTTTTTTTTGAAAAAGCAGCACAAGGCACTGTGGTTAGCACTGCTGCTTCACAGTGCCAAGGACCTGGGCTCGATTCCAGCCTCGTGTGATTGTGTGGAGTCTGCACATTCTCCCCATGTCCATGTGTGTTGCCTCTCGGTGCTCCAGTTTCCTCCCACAGTCCAAAGATGCGAGGGTTAGGTGGATTTGCCACAGTAAATTGCCCTAGTGTTCCAAGATGTGGAGGTTAAGGGGGTTAGCAGGATAATTACATGGGGTTCCAGGGACAGGGCCTGGGTAAGATGCTCTATCAGACAGTCAGACTCGATGGGCCAAATGGCCTCCTGTGCACTGTAGGGATTCTATTCTGTCCAAAATTTTAGTTATTTACAATCTCATTACTTTCAGATAATGGACTTGGCATTCCTGTTAAAAATTATTACATTTTGAGATAAATTTATTTTTATCAGTAATAGTAAAAATACATAAGGTTACCACCACTCTTAGATATATCAACGAGGAGTATTTATATCCTGTCTTTACTGCAATAAAACATCTCAAAACACTTCATATGAGCATCAGGAAGCAAAATTTGACATTGAGCCTCATAAGGTTAGGGCAGATGAATAAATCCTCGACCAACGAGGCAGCTTTTATGGAGTGTTTTGAAGGATCAAAGAGAGTTAGAGAAATGAATATACTTTCAAGCAAGAACAAAAAAAATTATATTGCAAAACGTTGCCAATTGTGTTTGTGTCTGATGTTCATGAATGAATTTATGTCTGATTATGCAAATGAATGGAAACTTGAATCAAAGCTTCACTTTGGAAAACTAGCGCAGTTTTGAGAAAAAGTTTCCATCAAGATCGGAGATTACACCGAAAGTGGTAGCTTGATTTACAAATCAATCACTTATTTTGTTCCTTCTCAGTTTTTCTTCATAGTCGTTTGCTATGTTTGAACATCAATGCAACTTAATGCAATCTTGTTTAAACCATAGGAACCAGCAACTACCAAGTTGAGGGAATCTGCTTCCTATAAATGTTTTTATATTTACTGCCTGGATTTAAAAAAAAGTGAAACCTCATTCCAATCATTTGGCATCATGGACAAACATGGCTGCAAGTTTGTGTTATTGTACCTTGCGCATTTCAAAACTATTAAAATAGAGACAACTTGTCTACAAAGATGCACTGGGAGCAATGTCCTTGAAAGAGAGTGAAGGTGGGCCACCTCCTCTCCAATTGCAAAGCATCCAGACAATTCTGAGTACTCAACCAGGTGGACACAAACTATTAGATATAATCACATGGACAACAGAACCCTGGCTGAAAGAAGCCATAACCTTATCAAGGTAAATGGAACATACTAACCATGACAATACCTGGGTCACTGGGCAGTTGCAAAGTTCATGTGACAAGCAAATCCTGTGTCTGTTTAAGCATTTACTTTCTCTGGGAAACCAGCAAATGAGATACTGAAGGAACAAAATACCAAATGAGTTCCTTTCCTGTCTCCTCTCTTTCAAGTGGCAAGTTTTGATCTCTGCCTGCTGAATTTGGTTATTCTGATGCCACTGACAGATTTTTAAGAAGAACTCAACCTAACACTGCTGTCTTCAGAACAACAGATAAATTATCCTCCTATATTTTAAAAACGCTTTGACACTGAAAAGCAGCAGGGCCATTGAACGAAAGTAGCAGGACAACAAACTCTAGCCTGAAGCTAGCTGAGACAACGTTTAAGAGCAGTATCCCCTTTTAACTTCACTGAACTCACTGTGTAATAATTCCTCCCAACTTTGAAATCTAGTTGCATGTGTGTGAACTTTGTCTGTGTGCGTGCCTATGTGGGTGGGTGCGCAGGTGGGCAAACGTGCACGTGTGTGTGTGTACGCTTGCGCTGTGTACCTGTTGGTGGGCGTACATTTGTTTATGTGTGGGAGGGCAGGAGTGGAGGCATGTGTGTGTCTGCGTGTGCACATATGCAAGGATAGGCAGGGCTTGGGAGTGTGTGTATATGTCTAAGTCAAGTCAGAGCACTGAAAAAAATATTGGTCCTGGTGAAGTACAATAAAAGCTACCCTCATCCCTTAAATACCTGAGGTGAAGAAGTGTGATTGTGCCTTCGTTCAACACTCATGCAACTGGCAAGAATACTTGTTAAAAAATCCTCAGGCTATCCAATCACTATCTCTGGTCTTGGGTGACTGTGTGGAGTTGCACATTCTCCCCATGTCTGCACGGATTTCCTTCCACAGTCCACACATGTGCAGGCCAGATGAATTGGCCATGCTAAATTGTCCCTTTGTGTCTGTCACGGGGACTAGTGGGATAAATGCATGGGGTTCCAGGGATGGGTTGGGGTGGGGGGGAACGGTCTGGGTAAGATGCCATGTCGGGAGTCAGTGTTAACTTGACGGGCCAAATGGCTGCCTTCTGCATTGTAGGGATTCTATAATTCTAAATGGATTTGGATATTGATGAGGGAAAGAGGGAACAATTGTACCAGGGAAATGCTACTACTGACTAATACAATCATAAATCTGATTAACCAACACAATGGCACAAAGGAAATGTCATCAATACAACACACTGAAGGAACGGTCATGCAACGAAGATCTGCATCGCAAAACAATAGGACTGGAATAGAATCATTCAAACCCTCATTAACCTTGGAGCCAAGTGCTGTTAGTGTGTCATCTCAAACAGCAGGAATCTTGCTCAGGCAATGAGAACTGATAATATTCATCTGGCTAAATCTCCAAGGAAAACTGCATATTGTTTCAACCAGCAGGAGCTGACACCATTTGCTTGGGCTTTATATAAAATCAACTAAGAGTGTTAACTCCCAAACTGCAGGGACAACAGGAAATTTGACCTGATTTTGTAGCTACAGTTTTTATGTGGCTGGTCCAGCTCGGTTTCTGGTCAATGGGAACGCCCAGGATGTTGATAGTGGGAAATCAATGGCATTGAATTTCAAGGGGAGGTGATTAAATGTTCTCTTGTTGGAGACAGTGAGTGCCTGGCATTTTTGTGAAGGGAGATACCTCAGGCTCCTAAACAGCAGAGAGAGTAATAGGAGTTCAGTGGGATCGTGCCAAATCTTCCCGAGGGCAAGATTTGGCAAAAGCTATCGGTTTTGCTAGTGACACTCGCATCATTGGAGCAAATAACAAAAATCTCCTCCTTACAGATGGTGGAGTTCAATATTGTACATCCAATGGGAGACATGCTATTCACTGAAGCAGGCTTATTGAATCTTTTGGGAGTGTGGCCTTGATGCAAAGGGAATACAAGTAGGCATTGAGGAATATCACAACAGTGATGATGCTGACACTGTTTACAAATATTCCAGTAATGGTTAAGCAACAAGTTCTACATCCGCACTTGTGAGATTACATGCTGGAGTAGGGCAAGCAAATGAATGAATGGACTTGTGACACCAGGGTCATATGTTGGCTTAGGGACAAATGTGGTGGTCTCCAGGGCGGGACTGAAATTTGCTACGGGCACACACTGACTCACCTGACGGAATGTTCCGTCTGAATTCAAATTTGTATTAAAGATGTCCCAATATATTTAAAACATTGCAGTTTGAATGAACAATGCTAATTGACAATGTACAAACTGACAAACCATTTCGTAGATTCACAGAATGGTTATAACACAGGAGAGTTATTTTTAACCTTTATTGGTGTCAGAAGTAAGCTTATATTACACTGCAATGAAGTTACTGTGAATATCCCCGGGCCACCACATTCCGTCGCCTGTTCGGATACACCAAAGGAGAACTTCGAATGGCCAATGCAGCTAACTAGCACGACTTTTGGATTGTGGGAGTAAACCAGAGCACTTGGAGGAAACTTGCGCAGACATGGGGAGGGCGTGATCCAATCAAACCTGGGTCCCTGTGCTGTGAGGCAGCAGTGCTGACCACTGCGCCAACATGCCGCCCACATTTGGACCACCGTGTCTCCCAGTTCTCTGCCTTTCCAAGTCGCCCTGAGATTATGTTCTGATCTTTTTTCCCTTCCTGAAACTAAATTCCATTATCCTGTCTTGTTAACAAATAATTAAAAGAAAAATCTATTTTGAAAAATAATGAATTTGATATTGGAAATGAATCAGCTCACATTTCTTACACTGAGTCACCCTGAGGAAAGCAATACAGCAAACCAGTCATAAGCATTGCAATTCACAGTTATTTTTTCCATTATACTGTATGTGGATTTTGCTTCTGTTTATTCATCAAAAACTTGGAAATTAAAGAATAAACCATTGAAGCAGAAATACAACCTTAAACGCCAAGAGGTGAACTGATTGATAAATCACCAGTCTCAACCTACAGTCTGCACACTTTTGCTCAAATACTTTCTGAATTATAAAACTGTTCTAAAAGCTTTTGTTCCATCACATTCTGTGAAATGAACCTGTCAAACACATGTTCCCTGACTCTGTTTCATGGTTGGTAAGATTGGTAGAATACCAGAAACGATTTTCTGGCAAACAATCTTGAAATGATAAATTGGCTTCACAAGTAACACAACACACACAACTCGCACGTTGCTACTGTTGCAACTGGACTGGGTTTTACGCCCCTTGCCAGGAGGTTTGAAGGCAGAGGTGGGGAAGGGAGGGGGATGCAATTCATGGCTTCCCCACCCACCCACCACCTGTACAAAATGTTATGAGGGTGGCAGCGGAGGCACTGCACAGCCTGACCGCTTTTGGGCTTATTTATGCCCTTTAAATGGCCAATTACTGGTCACTATTGGGCCTCACCTCAACTCTATTGCTATTTTACTTGCAACAGGACAAATCCCATTCCAAACACATCTTTAGCCACATGGGATGCTGGTCATGAAAGGGGGTGGGACCTACTTTGGGAATTTCCAGTGGTACCCCCACCCCTCAATCACACTTGCTCCTTGACCGTCTCCCATGTATTCTCAAACTCCACCTGCCCCACCTTCCATCAATGAGGTCGGCCAGTCGAACCTGAGCAAAATCACCCCCCATCAGGAACACTGATGTTCAGTTTCAACGACAATCTCCAAGGGAGACTGCCTGTGGTCTCAGCAGCAGCCATCACTCTCGCCCAACACTGCTGGGACTCTCGGGCTGCCAGCTGCCTGCAATGTCCTTGCACAGAAATCCCATCTCCCGCCAAATCCTGAGCCAGTGAAGGGGACGTGGGGGTGGGAAGGCTGGTGGTGCGGGCATTATAGAGTCCTTTAAAATCCAGCCGAGAGAGAGTCTGATGTTTAAAACAAAACCATCAATGTGAGATCAATTCAAGTATTCCCAATTGATTCAACATTTTTCTGCTTTATTTGTCTTTTTGGAATACATAATCTTGGTGGAAATCGAGGCAAAGCTGTATTCATCGCTGGTTTCTTTCACTGTATGTGAATTGTACCATCCTTCTGATTTATTGACATTATTGACTGCACCCCACATGCCACGTATGACAATGAAATCTAATTATGTTGCATCCTTGGTGAGTCAAAATTCATCACTTCAGCTGCATAGCTCTGCATTTTTTGGTTTGTTTAATGTATGACATGCAAGCGAGTCCATCACCATGTTTTAGGGCCTTCTCAATAAGCTCGTGAAAATCGATAGAATTTCTGTATATCTGAAATGAAACGGGCGCCTGAGAGACAAATGTTATTTGTCAAAGTCCAGGGAGGTTAGGGTGGGTTAGCTGGCGTCAAGTGATAAGACTGTCAGCACCCAGTGACAAGTTGACTTACCCAGGCCAGATTAATGAAGCAGGCAGATTAGTAAACAACCAAGAATGCTGGAATGTTGTGATGAGATTTGAAGTCAGATGTTATTACGTCTTAATTAAAAGGGTCCACTGTATTCCAATCATTCACGAATAGTTTTCCCACCTTTGAACTGTTCCACCCTCATCATTTGCAGTGTAGAGTTAAGCCGTACCAAATAAGAAGCATACACATTTGACCCATGGTACCTGCTAACTTAGCATATCCCGGAGATGTACCAGCATTAAAATTAGCCTCAGCATCAACTCACATGGGGAATTAAAATAGGTTCAGCAAAGATCTTGTTTCTTAACTGCACAGTGAAAGGGTCACAGACATCTTGCCCAGCTCTTAATGCCAATTAGCTTTGACACTTACTGATCAGAGTCACCTATGAATGTGTCCCCTCAGATTACTATGATTGCTCAAGTGCACCATCCCAGGGGGAGGGAGTGGCACTGGCTCCATGGAGTCTGAACCCGCTCTCCACTTTCAGGATGACAGTGTTTGAGCTCCCACCACGGTGCCGACTACCTGCACTACTGCTGTCCCCGGTCGGTCAGCCAGTCCAGGTTACCACTGTACACATTGAGGTCGTGCAGTCTGAAAACAGGCCTTCAGAGACTCGAGCTACGAGTGGGCTTCTTGCGACACCATCTGCATTCGACCCCATTGAATGACAGTAGCCAAGCTGCAGCCATTAAGGTAGCGATGTGGACCAGACAAAGGCACGAACGGAATGGGTAATGATTTGTATTGGGTGTGTCCTTGGGTAATGTTGGTATGGAGGTCTTTTTATTTCAAGACAAAAGAACATTCAGATGGTTGGAAACAGAGGACATTTAGGTTGTGAACTCTTGCAGTGAGGGTGTCTTATTTATTCATTCATAGGATACTGGCATCCTTGACTGGGCCTGCATTTCTGCTCATCCCTGATTGCCCTGGAACTGAGTGCTTTGCCAGGCTATTTCCGAGGGCATTTTGGAGTCAACCATGTTGCTGTGGATCTGGAATCACGCGTAGGCCAAACCAGGTAAGGAAGACAGATTTCCTCCCCTGAAGGGATTAGTGAATCAGGTGGGCTTTTACGACAATCAACAATGGTTTCAGGGATTTTTTAATTTCAGATTTTTACTGAATTCAAATTTCACCATTTGCTGTGGTGGAATGTGATCCCAGAGTATTACCTTGGGTCTCTGGATTATTAATCCAGTGGGAATACCAGTGTGCCACCACCTTTCCTGAAGAGTGGTTCCTTCCTTCCTGACCAACAAGAGTCTGATGATGCGCTGGTTGCTTTCTCCTCCTGAAGGAGTAACTAAACTTGTGATGGTGGGGGCTAAACCCTCAGTGTCGTGCAGGAAGCAGCAGAGGTCCATGAAGCAGGACACACACTCCAGTGAGTACTGGAGGGTTGCGCAAGTGGTCCAGGCACAGCAGCTGTCGCTTCAGAATGACCACAGGTTGCAAAATGTTATTCGCTTTAAAGTCTATTTATTATTATCACAAGTCGGCTTATCTTAAAGAATGAGGCTACAGTGAAAATCCCCTAGTCGCTGCACTCTGGCACCTGTTCGGGTACATCGAGGGAGAATTTAGCACGGTCAATGCACCTAATCTGCTCACCTTTCAGACGATGGGAGGAAACCAGAGCATCCAGACGATGTTCCTCATTGTTCTCCGGAGCATTGAACCTGGTGGCTGTGGCTGTGGTGAGTGACTGATTTGAATTGAAAACCGCTTTTTTCCTGTACTTCCGGTTCTCGGGGCTTGTTAGAGTGTAGTTTACTTCCGTACCCGAAGTTAGGCCAGGGGATTGTCGTTAAGGGGGAGCGGGGGGTATAAAAAAGGGGTAGCAGCATAGAGCGGGCAGTGTCGGGAGCGGGCAGCGGAGTGAGTGGGAACTGAGTGAGAAGGGCTTTGGCTCGCTGGGCTTAGGCGAGTGCAGGCTTAGAGAAGGTGAGAGACAGATTTCTACCTTTTGCCACTTACAGGAGGTTGGGACATGGCAGGGAATATAGGGAGGAATGTAAGTTGTGTCAGGTGCCACATGTGGGAGTTCCTGGTGGTGTCACGGGTCCCCAAGGTCCACATCTGCAGTAAATGTTTAGAACTGCAGCGATTGAGGGCCCGGGTCAGGCAACTCGAGGGGCGTCTGGAGGATGCGTTTCTAGTCAGGGAGAACGAGGAGTTGATGGCTGGGAACCACGAGCAGGAAGAGGTCCCAAGGGCTGAAGAGCAGGAAGGGTGGACGACGGTTAGGAGGAGAAAGAGGAAGAAGAAGAGTAGTCAGGGTCTCCCCGGAGGCCCCCCAAGGTTCGTCGACAGGGGCACAGAAAGATAGGCAGGAAGGGGAGACTGACTTAGAGGGACAGAAGGGGGCTGGCAAGGTGATAGTGGTAGGGGATGGGAGGGTCCGAGGTATTGATAGGAGGTTCTGTGGACAGAGGCGCGACTCCAGGATGGTGGTCTGCCTCCCTGGAGCAGGGGTAAAGGATGTAACGGAAAGGGTAGAGGGAATTTTGAAAGGGGAAGGGACCCAGGCAGAGGTCATAGTACATGTAGGGGAGGGGGACATAGGAAGGAGGAGTAGGGTAGAGGTACGTAGGCAATTTAGGGAGTTGGGGTCCAAACTGAAGAGCAGGACCTCCAGGGTGGCACTCTCTGGATTGCTGCCCAGTACTAGCAGGGCCAGGAATGACGAGATCATGCAGTTGAATGCATGGTTGAGGGATTGGTGTAGGGTAGAGGGCTTTACTTTTGTGGATCACTGGGAGGTCTTTAGGAGAGAAGGGCAACTGTACAGGAGGGGTGGGGAGAATTTGAACGGGAGGGGAACTAGTGTCTTAGCGGGGAGATTAGCTGGGGTGTTCAGGAATGGTTTAAACTAATAGGGAGGGGGGGTGGGGAGGTGGCTGGGAGAGAGTCGGGTGAAAGGAAAATTAGCAGGGAGAAGGAGGTTCTGAGGGACACTCGTGGGTTGACCTGTGTCTGTTTCAATGCTCGGAGTGTGACAGGGAAAACGGATGAGCTTAGGGCCTTGATGTGTGTGAGGCAGTTGGATGTGGTGGCTGTAACGGAGACGTGGTTACGGGAAGGGCAGGACTGGCAGCTGAATGTTCCTGGGTACAAGTGTTTTAGGTGTGACAGAGGAGGGTTGAAGAGAGGTGGAGGGGTGGCACTGTTAGTCAAGGAAAACATCAGAGTAGTGCAGAGGGAGGACGATATGGAAGAGACAGGGATTGAGTCACTGTGGGTGGAGTTGAGGAATAAAAAGGAAGAGATTACATTGCTAGGGGTGTACTATAGGCCACCCAACAGCCCGAGGTCAGTGGAGGAAGGCATTTGCAGGGGCATTTTGGACAGGTGCAGGAAGAATAGAGTGGTTGTAGTGGGTGACTTTAATCTTCCTGGAGTGGATTGGAGGGGGCCTAGAGCTGGGGATACGGAGGGAGAGGAGTTTGTGAAATGTGTTTTGGAAGGGTCGCTAGAACAGTATGTAACTAGTCCGACTAGGGGAGGGGCTATACTGGATTTAGTGTTGGGTAATGAGCCGGGGCAGGTGGGAGAGGTAGAGGTAGGCGAACATGTGGCTAACAGTGACCACAAGTCCGTCTACTTTAGGATAAAAATGGAAAGGGACGAGTGCCGGCCGAACGGGAATGTGCTGAACTGGGGAAAGGCGAGCTATAGCAGGATTAGGAGGGAACTGCAGGACACTGATTGGGAGGGACTGTTAGCTGGCAAGTCCACGGTTGGCAAGTGGGAGGCTTTTAAGGGCAAAATGAAATGGTTGCAGGGGAGGTATGTTCCGGTTAAGCGGAAGGATGGGAAAGGTAGGATTAGAGAGCCGTGGATTACAGGGGGTATTGAAGACTTGGTCAGGAAGAAGAGGGAGGCGTATGTTAGGTCAAAACGACTGGGTACGGAGAGTGCGCTGGAGGAATATAGAGAGAGTAGGAGGGAGCTAAAAAGGGGAATTAGAAGGGTGAAGAGAGGGCATGAGATGGCTTTGGCTGGTAGGATTAAGGAAAATCAAAAGGCATTTTATTCCTATATTAGGAGCAAGAGAGTAGTTAGAGGGAAAATTGGTCCTCTTAGGGACAAAAGTGGGGAGATATGTATTGAGTCGGAGGGAATGGGGGAGCTCCTGAATGAATACTTTGCGTCGGTATTCACGAAGGAGAGGGGTTCGGAATCGTGCGGTCTCTCGGAGGGAGCTGAGGATCAGTTGCAGGAAATATCTATTACGAGGGAGGAAGTGCTAGGGCTTTTAGGTAGCGTAAGGACGGATAAAGCTCCGGGGCCTGATGGTATTTATCCCAGGCTGCTTAGGGAGGTGAAAGATGAAATTGCTGGGCCTCTGGCGCAAATCTTTGTCTCTTCTTTGGACACAGGTGAGGTCCCAGAGGACTGGAGGGTAGCAAATGTGGTACCGCTGTTCAAAAAAGGTAGTAGGGATAACCCTGGGAATTATAGACTGGTGAGTTTGACATCGGTGGTAGGGAAATTAATGGAAAAAATACTTAGGGGTAGGATGTATGAGCATTTGGAGCGTTGCGATCTGATTAGGGATACGCAACATGGCTTTGTCAGAGGGAGGTCTTGCCTTACGAATCTGGTGGAATTCTTTGAGGAGGTGACAAAAACGGTTGACGATGGGAGAGCCGTTGATGTCATCTATACGGATTTCAGTAAGGTGTTTGACAAAGTCCCTCATGGTAGGCTGGTAGAAAAGGTTAAGGCGCATGGGATACGAGGCCAGGTAGCTAGGTGGATTGAGAACTGGCTGGGCAATAGGAGACAGAGGGTAGTTGTGGAGGGGACCTTGTCGGGCTGGAGGCCAGTGACCAGTGGTGTGCTGCAGGACTCAGTACTGGGACCTCTCCTCTTTGTAGTATACATAAATGACTTGGAAGAGAGCATAGGTGGTGTGATCAGCAAGTTTGCTGATGACACCAAGATGGCAGGGTTGGCGGGTACTGAACTGGATTGTCAGGTGATACAAAAGGATATAGATAGGTTGGTGCAGTGGGCAGATAGGTGGCAGATGGAATTTAATCCTGACAAATGCGAGGTGATGCATTTTGGAAGGAATAATGCAGAGAGGAGCTATGTGATAAAAGGTAGACCGATTAGGAGTATAGACATACAGAGGGACCTGGGAGTGCAGGTTCACAAATCCATGAAGGTTGCGTCACAAGTGGAGAAGGTTGTTAGGAAGGCGTATGGGATGTTAGCCTTTATAGGAAGGGGTATAGAGTATTAAAGCTGCCGTCTAATGCTTCAGTTGTACAGAACGTTGGTTAGACCGCATTTGGAGTACTGCGTCCAGTTCTGGTCACCTTACTACCGGAAGGACGTGGAGGCTCTGGAAAGGGTTCAGAGGAGGTTTACCAGGATGTTGCCTGGCATGGAGGGGCTGGGTTACGGGGAAAGGTCGGAGAAACTGGGACTTTTCTCCTTGGAAAGACGGAGATTGAGGGGGGATATGATAGAGGTATATAAGATACTGAAGGGAATAGATAGAGTTAATAGTGAGAGACTGCTCCCTAGACTGGGTACAAACACGAGAGGTCATGATTTAAGGGTGAGCGGGGAGAGGTATAATTTGGAAGTGAGAGGAAGGTTCTTTACACAGAGAGTTGTGGGGGTATGGAACGCGCTACTGAGTAGGGTGGTGGAGGCAGGAACGTTGGACTTGTTTAAGGTTCAGTTAGATAGACACATGAGTGAAACGAGGATGGAGGGTTATGGTAGGGGCTATTAAATAAGGCTAGAGCCTCGGGACACACCGGAAAAGCAGGCTTGTAAGATTAACGTTTTTGTCTTTTCACTCCGCAGGTGGAGGTCCACCTCGTGTCAAACGAGGGGCATGCACACGGTGGGTCGTGCGTGGGCTGCTCCTGGAGGTTCCGGGAGTGGCCTAGTACTTCGTGTCGGTGTGTGTGCTTGATCCTGGACCGGTAGACGGGTGCCGCAACAGCTCAGTGACTAGCACTGCTAGCTGTGCAGATACATGGATTTGGGCCTGTGTCTGTGGGAGTTTGCGCATTCTCCCTGTGGTTGCGTGGGTTTCCTCCGGGCGCTCCGGTTTCCTCCCACACCCCAAAGATGTGCTCTTAGGCTGATTGGTTTACCAAATCGACACTATTCTCCCCTGAATCTGGCTAAGTTAGGGGTTCCATTCGTAGACACGCAGGGTAGAATAGGTGCAGGGTGATGCGGTGGCGTGGGCTCGTTGGGCCGAAGGGCCTGTTTCCCGTGCTGGGTTGTTCTTTGTAGGAAACTCATGCAGCCCAAAGAGGTGCGGGTTAGGTTGATTGGCCATGCTAAAAATTGCCCTTAGTGTCCTGAGATGCGTAGGTTAGAGGGATGAGTGGGTAAATATGTCGGGATATGGGTGTGGGGTGGACTCGATGGGCAGAATGGCCTCTTTCTGTACAGTAGGGTTTCTATGATTTCTATGACATGGGGAGAACATGCAAACTCCACACAGACAGCCACCCGAAACAGGAATCGAACATGGGAACCTGGCACGTGAGGCAACAGTGCTAATCACTGTGCCACCGTGTTGCCCATTCATTGTGCCAGCCTGATTCTCATTGTTATGAGTGCTAGTCACCTAGGATAAGGTTAAAGAGATGTATCACTAGCTACATATAGAGCAATTAGGGCCCTGCTGCCAAGTGGCCATGCTCTGTTTCGACATGGTGTCTGGAAGATTGTTCGCACAACTGACTGAATTGGAATGTATGAATCATGACTGATGCCAGTTTAGCAAACATGAATCAGCATTTTATAATAGTCACAGCGGCTGCACATGTGGTTCCAGTTCATCTCAATTTTAAAATATAGAGCCCACAAAGCCATTCCTGTGGTCTGTGTCCATCTCCCTGCTTCGAGAAAGGACAATGAAGTCCCCTCTTCCAGCATTCAGAGCGTCTGTCAGCTCAACCTCAAGATGTTTGCCCAGTAACTTGTGCCAACCTAGAAGAATAAGCGAGCTAATAAATTCAAGTCCCGATCACACTGACAGCCACTGGCAATGCTGCCCTGCCCTGAGGCTGCAGATCGGGCTCCAAGATATGGCACGGTTCTATCACCAGTTCCTTGATGAATCCCAGATGCTAAGCACATTGTGCCTGGTTTTGATACAGGCATGAGAAGTGCTTGATGGATAAGAGTTCCTGCTGACCTCTTTGTACCTCTGTTCCATTTCTTTATGATGCACAAGCTCATTGGGTGGAGCTACTGGAAGACCCCTTGCCCCATTTCTGAGTGTAAGTGGTGTACTTAAAGGTCTTGCAGTAATAATCAATGGCTTTCCAAAGGCCAGTACTGTTCCCTGCAGACCGAGCCAAACTTTTCATAAGTCTTCCAACAACACGGTACTTTCACAAATCAGCAAAAGCTAGCAGATACTAACAGGCACTAACCTCTGAGGGTGAAAAGAATGCTTAATAGAGTACTTGCGGAAAAAAGATCAAGCTGCTGAATACACCTTCAACGATTTGTGTTTTAAAAAGGGCATTAGCTTGGAGAGCAAGGATATAAAAAAGGTCAAATGTCAAATCAGTTGTAGACACTGTCTTAGCATCTTAGCATCACTGTGCTTAGCATCTGCGGCTGTATAGGGCACTAGTGAGGCCGCAGCTGGAGTACTGTGTGCAGTTTTGGGCGCCGTACTTACGCAAGGATATTTTGACCTTGGAGGGAGTGCAGAGGAGGTTTATTAGGCTGATACCGGAGTTGAGGGGGTTGAGCTATGAGGAGAGGCTGAATAAACTAGGCTTGTACTCGTTAGAGTTTCGAAGAATGAGGGGAGATCTCATTGAGACATATAAGATGATGAATGGGATGGATAGGATAGAGGTGGAGAGACTCTTCCCGCTCAGAAAGGACAGTAGGACTAGGGGGCACAGCCTCAAGATAAAGGGGGGGGGTGGTTTAGAACGGAGTTGAGGAACTTCTTCACTCAAAGGGTGGTGAATCTCTGGAATTCTCTGCCCGTTGAAGTGGTGGAGGCTGCCTCGCTAAATATTTTTAAGACACGGGTTGATGGGTTTTTGATAAGAGAGGGGATTAAGGGTTACGGGGAGAGGGCGGGAATGTGGAACTGAGCCACGACAGATCAGCCATGATCTTATTGAATGGCGGGGCAGGCTCGAAGGGCTAGATGGCCTACTCCTGCTCCTATTTCTTGTGTTCTTATGACACTGGCTGATGTCATGTTCTGTCTCCGTGGTGTACTTACAGTGCGTACACACAATCACCCTCAACGACATGGTGAACAGCACAGAATGAATAGAAAATGCTTGGAAGCAAACCACCCCCCCCCTTCACCCCAGTTGCCATTTTTCACCTCAACTGGCTGGCATAGCACTAGAAGTAGACATGCTACAAGGCTGGGTTTTTCCAGAAGATGGGGTTTCCCAAGAGAGTTGGCAGGGAACACATTCCACTGATCACAGCAGCCCCACAGCCATCGAATACACTGAGGGCAACTAATTGGCGGGGAAATCACAAAGAGCCTAAACAGGCATAGAGATATAGACAGGTTAAGTGAGCACTGGGCAAAAAAAAATGGCAGCTGAAATCTAATATCGGGAAATGTGAGGTAATGCACTTTGGTCGGAAGAATAAAGGGGCTGAATATTATTTAAACGAAGAGAAATTGCAGAAAGCTGAAGTGCAGACAGATTGGGGGGTCCTCATTATTAATCACAAAAATTAGCATGCAAGTTCAACTGGTAATAAGGAAGATAAATGGAATGTTGGCCTTTATTTCAAAGAGAAAGAAATCTAAAAATAAAGAACTCTTGCTAAAACAATACACAGCATTAGTGAAAGCTCACCTGGAATACCGTGAACAGTTTTAGTTCCCTTATCTGCGGAAAGATATATCAGTATTGGTGGCAGTCCAGAGAAGATCCATTAGGTTGGTCCTGGGTATGGAGGAATTTTCTTATGAAGACATATTAATTAGTTTGAGCCTGTACTCATTAGAGTTTAGAAGAATGAGAAAGGAACTTATTCAGATATATAGGATTCTCAGGGGGCTTGACAGGGTGGATGCTGAGACGTTGTTTCCCTTTATGGGAGAATACAGGAACAGAGGGTATTATCTCAGAGAAATGGATTGCCCATTTAAGAAAGAGATGAGGAGGAACTTCTGTGCTCAGATGGGAGTGAATCTGTTTACGGCAGAGGGCTGTTGGGTCATAAAGTATGTTCAAGGCTGAAATAGACAAGTTTTAAATCAAGAAGGAAATAAAGAGTTATGGGGATAAGATGGTAAAGTCGAGGTGAGGATTGTCACACCAGATCAGTTAGGATCTCATTGAATGGCAGAACAGACTTGATGGGCAGAATGGCCTACTTCTGCTCCTGTGTCTTATGGTCTGAGACAGAATTTCTTCCATTATTTCCAGTGAAGTATCACTTCAGAGAGCTGATGGAGAATTTAATTGGCCCAGCAGCAGCAACTACAGCCAAGACTGGGCCTCCAAATAGTCCCCAAATTCCAGTTCCCAGTGTACATGACCAGGGGTCTCAAGGCAAGGGGTGGAGGGGAGGGTGGGCTGAAGGATGAGGCCGGGATAAAGCAGCACTTAAGTGTTTGTTAACTGGTTTCTTGGAAATCCAAGTACACAATATCTCATTTATCTATTCTGCTTGTTATATCCTCAAAGATCCCTAATCAATAATAATTTCCCTTTCACAAAACCATGTTGACTCTGCCTGATTATATTATGATTTTCTACATGTCCTACTGCAGCCTCCCTTAATATGGATTCTAATATTTTCCCAACGACAGATGTTTGACTAAATGGCCTACAATTTCCTGCTTTGTCTCTCCCTCTTTTCTTGAATAGAGGAATTACATTTGCAGTTTCCAATCTATTGTGACCTTGCCAGAACTTTGTGAATTTGGAGAGATCACAAACAATGCATCCACTATCCCAGTAACCACTTCTTTTAAGACTCACGGATGCAGACTATGAGGTCCAGGGGACTTGTCAGCTTTTAGTCTCGTCAGTTTTCCTGGTACTTTTTTCCCCAGCGACTGCTTTAACCTTTTACTCCTTTTTGTTCCCTGCTTCTATGTTATCCATTGTCTGTTCTTTTATCTACTATGAAGGCAGGTACAAAATGTGTTCCAAGTTTCTGTTGTTTATTTTGGTTTTCCATTATGAATTCTGCAGTCTCATCCTCTAATTGACCTATATTTGTTTTACTGATGGCTGCAAAGTGCTGCCAGTCGAACAAAACACATAGAAAGAGGAGGAAAGAAAACTAGCAATTAAATGTTACCGCTCAATTAGGCGATATTAAAAATGTGAATACATTACAAAGGAGCAAACTTATATTAATATAACTGGACATTCTGTGCCTTTTCATTATCTGGGGGATATAATTGATAAATTTAAATTGCTGCACTTTCACACAAGCCAACAGTAGAACAAATCTACATCAAGTGGAGTAAATGCTCATTATTATGTACCAGCTGATAGAAAGCCAAATGAAGCTCGAGAATAGAGTCCTGCTTTCCGCTCCATTGAACTTTAGACAGAACAAAAAATAATCCTTATCAGTAAGGCCAATTTTCCCAGGCTCTGTTGATGATGGGCGAGGCCATTTGCACAGGTTCCGTTCAAATAATTACATGAACACAAATGTGATGGTTAAGCAAAGCTCTCTTCAAAACTAAACCTTGTTACCTAGGCTGCTAGGGCAGGCTATTAAGAGGGAGATCGTGGTTTTCATTATACATAATTTTTTTTTGCATTTCTGATTACATTTTGATGCACTTTTCTTTGTGCGCTGATTTGTTGGACAGTATATACCATTTTTGATATTACAAAATCAGAACCTAACATTGAAATATCCAGAATATTTTGACCAAATTGCCAGTTTGAAAGGAGGTACAACATTACACTTGCAGCAGAATTCAAGACTGATTTAACTGATTTGGTACATTTAGGATAAAGCAAATTCCAGCAATTCCAAGAAGACATGGTGAAAGATTCTACATGACAGAAGCTGTGGAAACCATCATCAATGGATGGCCTGATTCAATGCAACTTGTCAATGAACATGGATGTCTTGTTGGGATGGTTTGTTTAATTTGTACAAGGCATTAGTAAGGCTACACTCGGAATACTGCACAGTTCTCATCACCTATTACAGAAAGGATATTATGAAACTAAAAACTAAAAAGAGTGCAGAAAAGAGTTACTAGGATGCTACCGGGACTTGATGGTTTGAATTATAAGAGACTGGATAGATTAAAACTTTTTTCTCTGGTGTGTAAGAGGCTGAGGGGTGATCTTATAGAAGTCTATAAAATAGTGAGGGGCACAGATCAGCTCGATAGTCAATATATTTTCCTAAAGGTAGGGGAATCTAAAACTACAGAACATAGGTTTAAGCTGAGAGGGGAGAGATACAAAAGTGTCCAGAGGGGCAACTTTTTCAGTGTTTGGTGAGTGTCTGGAACAAGCTGCCAGAGGCGGGTACAATTTTGTCTTTTAAAAAGCATTTAGTTAGTTACATGGATAAGATGGGTATAGAGGGATATGGGCCAAATGTGGGCAATTAGGATTAGTTTAGGGGTTTCAAAAAAAGGGCAGCATGGACAAGTTGGGCCAAAGGGCCTGGTTCCATGCTGTAAACTTCTATGACTCTATAACATGCAAGAATATTTTGGCCCCAACAGAATGAGCTTGGCATTACCAAGAAAATTATTATTTTTTTGAGGCAAGGAGGTCATCTTACCAAGATCTGTGTCCTGATATCATTCAGCAACTTTATCTCACACGAGAGGAGGTCAGATGGGAAAACTCTCAGAAGAGATGGTCTATTGGTTGGGGAGTGAATTCATTAACAAGAAGTGCAAAGACCTTTTGCAGAGTCAGCACAAAGAACCACTGACTCCATATTAACATCATACCCCTTCCTTAGTTGTGACATTGCAACTCTGTGCACCATCGAAATGGACAATTGAGGAGTTTAATGGAATTGTATCCATCTGCCTGATGAATGCACTTCAGTCAGACCTTGATCAGGATGGCAAATAGAGTGTTTGCATTTATTACAAAGAGAACAAAGTACACAGATGGCAAAGTGTTGCTACAATTATCCAGGGCATTAAGTGAGACCACAGCTGGAATGCTGTGCACAATTTTGGTCTCCTTACTTAAGAAAGAGTATAATTGCTTCAGAATCTGTTGAGAGACATGGGATAGATGGGTTACTTTTTAAGGGAAGGTTCAGCAGGTTAGATCTACATCCATTAGGGTAAGAACGAGCGGTGATCATATCAAAATACATAAGATCCTGAATGGACTTTGGCAAGGGAGATGCTGAGAGAATGTTTCTCCTTGTGGGGGAGTCTAAAACTTGGGGGCACGCTTTAAAAATGAGGCATTTCCCATTTATAAGTGAGATGAGCAGACATAAGTTCTCTCAAAGGTAAATCGTTTGTGGAGTCCTGTTTCACATTGCGAAGTGGAGGGAGCATCACTGAATATATTCAAAGCTGAGTTCAACAGATATTTGATTGACAAGGGAGCTAAAGGTTACGAGGGGAAGAATCGAAAGTGGATTCGAGGACACCATCAAATCAGCCACGATCTTATCGAATGGCGGAATGTGTTCAAGTGGTCCAAATGGCCCACTCCTCTTCATTTGTCTCAAAACACTCAAGAAACTTCACATGATCCTGCAAAAAGCAACCCACTTAATTGACACCCATTCATCAGCTTAAATATTCACTCATTCCGTCACTGGCACACAGTGGCAGCAGTGTGTGTACCATCTATTATATGCACTGCTGCAAGTTGCCCAGACTTCTTCAACGACACTTTCAAAATTTGTCACCATTACTGCCTCGAAGGACAGGAGCATGAGAACACGACCTCCTTCAAATTTCCCCCCAAGTCACAGTAATCCTGGCTTGAAAATATATAATTTTTCCTTTATTGAAGCCAAGTTTGGAACTCCCTCCCTAACTGTACCATGAGGCTAATTCAAACACATACAGCAGATTTTACTTCTATTTATTCATGCGATATGGCACTGGCTGTGCCCATCCCAAACTGTCCTTCAACTGAGTGGCATGCGACATTTCAGAGGGCTGTTGAGACTCACATATAGGCCAGACCAGGTGAAGATGGCAGATTTCCTTCCCTAAAGGACATTCATGAACCAGATGGATTTTTACAACAATCAACAATAGTTGCATGGTCATCATTAAACTTTAATTCCAGATTTTTATTGAATTCAATTTTCGATATCTTCCATTGTAAGATTCGACCCTGGGTTCCCACGACATTGCACTGCATCTCTGGATTGTGAGTCCAGTGACAATATTACGACGCCACTGCCTCCTCAGATCAAGAATATATGGAGATACAAATTAGGAATTCATCTGGAGTCTATTCCCTGCCTTTTCCCTGCAACGTTAAGCATTTTCCTTTTCAGATAATGATCCAATTCCCTTTTGAATATCTTGATTGAACTTCCCTCCAGCACAGCCTCAGGCTGCCTAATACGGGGAAAAAATACTGGTGTTAGGTTTGGTGAGAGGAAGTCACTGCGGCCATCTTAACTACATATCTGCCCAGTTCTTTCTCGGGAAACTTGTTCAGATTGTTCTTGTATTATTTTCAAAAGGTACAAGGCACGTATTTGAGATCATTCCGTTGCCACTGCAGAGGACAATTGAATTTTAGTGCACGTGACAGTAAACAAGAGTAACATGACCAGCAGGCACAGAGGTTAGCGCTGCTGCTTCACCGTACTAGGAACCCGGGTTCGATTCCTGGCTTGGGTCATTGTCTGTGCGAGTCTGCACGTTCTCCCCGTGTCTGCATGGGTTTCCTTTGAGTACTCCAGTTTCCTTCCACAATCTGAAAGATGTGCTGATTAGGTACATTGGCCATGTATCCAAACAGGCACCGGAGTGTAGCGACTCGGCTATTTTCACAGTAACTTCAATGCAGTGTTAATGTAAGCCTACTTGTGGCACTAATAAATAAAAGGTGATTTTCTGCAACCTGGACAATATCATTGAAATAATCTTGCATTTCCCTCCAATTCCTTGAGTTTCAAGGGTGAGGAGATACCACTAATTCTTGTTGAAAGAATGCAATTGGATATTGAGTGTTGATCTGTGGCTTCCTTTGAATTACGCAACAACAATAACTTGTATTTCTATCGTACTCCAAGACACTTGAGAGGAGAATCATAAAACAAAATGTGACATTGTGTCACGTAGCGATTTCATAGCAGATGACAAAATAATTGGCCAAAGAGATAAATTTTAATGAGCAACTTAAAAAAGAAAGAGACATAAAGGGTCAGGTCAGAATGACAACTACGAGGTGGAGGCAAAATTTCAATGGTCTAAAACTATCACATTCTACCAATTAGCCTGACAAAATCTTGGTGCAGCACCATAACACAAGGGCGAGCTCGGTGGCACAGTGGTTCGCACTGCTGCCTCACAGCACCAGAGACCCGAGTTCAATTCCTGACTCGGGTCACTGTTTGTGTGGAGTTTGCACGTTCTCTCCGTGTCTGTCTGGGTTTCCTCCGGGTGCTCTGGTTTCCTCTCAGAGTCCAAAGATGTGCAGGTTCGTTGGATTGGCCATGCCAAATTGCCCATTAGTGCCAGGCTAAATGCATGGCGTTGCAGGGATAGGGCCTGGTGGGATTGTTGTCAGTGCAGGCTTGATAGGCCGAATGGCCTATTTCTGTACTTTAGGGATTCTATGATATCCTAGGAAGTTTTAGGTAGTCTTTAAGAATGAACATAATACTTATTATGTGGCAAAACAATTTTTGAGCAGACAAAACAATAAGATGTGCAACAATCAAATATTTGGTTGAGAGCACTGGCCACAGGCTTAATGGAACTTGACAGGTGTGTGGAAAGGATGTTTCCTCTTGTGGAAAAATCTAAAACTAGGACTCACTGTTTAAAACTAACGGGTCACCGACTTAAAAGAGATGAGAAGAAATTCTCTTTCTCAGAGGGTACTGAGTCACAGCAACATTCTTCCTCAAAAGTCTGTGGAGACAGAGTCTTTGAATGTTTTAAATGCAGGCATAGATAGATTCTTGATAAACAAATGGATGAAAGGTTATTGGAGTTAGGTGGAAATGGCAGATGGAGTACAATGTTGGCAAGTGAGAGGTTATCCACTTTGGCAGGAATAATAGTAGGAGGGATTATTATTTAAAGGGCGAAAAGCTGCAGCATGCTACGGTGCAGAGGGACCTGGGGGTCCTTGTGCATGAGTCACAAAAACCCAGTCTGTAGGTGCAGCAGGTGATCAAGAAGGCGAATGGGACGCTGGCCTTTATAGCGACGGGGATAGAATATAAAATTAGGGAGGTCTTGCTGCAACTGTACAGGGCACTGGTGAGGCCGCAGCTGGAGTACCGTGTGCAGTTTTGGTCGCCGCACTTGCGCAAGGATATTTTGGCCTTGGAGGGAGTGCAGAGGAGGTTCACGAGGCTGATACCGGAGATGAGGGAGTTGGACTATGAAGAGAGGCTGAATAGACTGGGTTTGTACTCGTTGGAGTTTAGAAGGATGAGGGGGGACCTTATAGAGACGTATAAGATAATGAAGGGGATGGTTAGGGTAGAGGTAGAGAGATTCTTCCCGCTCAGAAAGGACAGCAGGACTAGAGGGCACAGCCTCAAGATAAGCGGGGGGGGGTGCAGTTTAGATCAGAGTTGAGGAGGAACTTCTTCACTCAAAGCGTGGTGAATCTCTGGAATTCTCTGCCCATTGAAGTGGTGGAGGCTACCTCGCTAAATATATTTAAGACGTGGGTAGATAGGTTTTTGGTAGACAAGGGAATTAAGGGTTATGGGGAGAAAGCGGGAAAGTGGAACTGATCCACTTCAGATCAGCCACGATCTTATTGAATGGCGGGGCAGGCTCGAAGGGCTAGATGGCCTACTCCTGCTCCTATTTCTTATGTTCTTATGTGGAATCAAGGTTATAATCAGGTCAACCACGATCGTACTGAATAGGAGACCAGGCTTGAGGGGCTCAATGGCCTACTCCTGCTTCTAACTCGTACATGTACATACGTTCATATGAATCAACGTGAAAACTGTATCAGTATGCTTTGTCTCAGTTTATGATTCGTTTTTGCCCAAATGGATGTGGATGAAATAATAAATTTAACATTGAAATTTTTAATTCTGTGATTCAACAAAACCTCTCAAATGCTATTAAATATAAATCCTGGCTCTTCTGCAGAACAAGACTTTTTTTAATCTAAATTCAGTGACGTTAAAATGGTTCTCAACGAAAGGCATGAGAGTTACTGCTTGTCTGATTCCACCCCGTGGCTCAACTTGTCAGATGTTAGCAAATTGGTGTTCAGTTCTAACAAATGAATCAATTATAGAAAACCTTATTGATTAGAATGAAGAAACCACTGATGGAGACTCAGTGATGGTGATTTACTCTGAACTGAGACTAACAATGTTAATATCTTGATTTATAATACAAAAAACCCACAAGTTCTGCGAGTTAGATGCAAAGTTCTTATGACAGACTTATTCATGGCAGAATAAGCAATTCTTAAGGCTCGTAGAGGTAAAACATTAGGGCACAATTGCAGGATAATGATTACTCTTTAAGTATGGAAGTGAGCAGCAGGTGTTCACAGTGCATGTAAACATCCATGGTGTAGCAATGGTTGACTATGAGCTTCAGCCTCCGAAAGCCAAACAAGAGGCAGTCAGCACAGAGAGTAGGGAACAGATTTTTGACATTGTGGTGGAAGTCTGACGTTGTTTGGAGTCAGACATTTCCAAATCAGCACACCCATCTCCATCGAAGTGGCCGACACCCTCAACTACTTTTATGCTGGGTAGGAGGGGGCAGGATTGAAGGCGCCTTGCGGCCCTCGAAGTAATTCTGATGTGGCTGTGGAGATGGACAAGTGCCAAGATGGACTGGTTCGAAGGCCTGCCTTAGTCTCAAAAGATATCAAGGATTTTGTATTTGAAATAAAATTATGCATTTCTCGGGTAGAACATATGATTGACAGATGAGGAAAGAATTATAAAATTCAGAAAGTACTCAGACGAGCTGTTCCATCAGAGAGGGATGGTGTCCCACAAAGGTCGGTCCTTTGGGATTCTGTGTTATCTAATCTTTTAAAAATCACAAAGACACTATCTGTGTGTTGTTGGGTTGGAGTAGTTTGAACAACTCCTGAAAACTGCCGGCTGTGAACAATGACTTTACAGGAATACATTCTGAGAACACTCCATTACTCGAGCTTCTTTCCATACTCCTTTCTTATTCAACTCTCTCTGAGCACGAGTAGATAGATGTCACTTCCTTCTCTAACACCACAGACTATTAGAGTTAATCCTTTTTGGGACTTAATCTCACATACTCTATGATAACCACATCTCCCCTGAGACACTGTTCAATTCAATGTTCTCTGGTATTCCCCAAGTCCCAGTGCTTCCATTTCCCAAGTCATTCTGCATTGCAATGTTTGAAATCTTGTAAGAAATCTAACCTTTTTTTTGCTGTTTTGGGAAATGGTGTTTTCCATCTCTGTCCATGTTTTATTCTTGTTCTCTCTTCAATCACCTTCTTCCTTTAACTTGAGATTCTCACCTTCTCTTACACTGATAAATATGATGGTGCCTTCACTTGTTTACCATACCTTGTCTTCCATTTGTTTGCAGGGGCTGATGAATTTTTTCATTCTGCTGTTGGTCCTTTGAATGCTCTTGAATTCAAAGTTCAAGCAGATCAGGACCAACTGCTCGAGTGCCTCTTCTTTCATGTCTAAGAGTTACAACTCCTCTGCTCTTTGTCATTTGGTTGTCCAATTGCAAGCACAGCTCTTCTGTTTCTTCCTACTGTGTCTGGCTCACCCTAAACAATGTAAAATCTCAGATATGGTGCTATGTCCACTCTTTCTCCAAACTTTGAACTCTGATCCAAACGTATTCTCCCGATTAAAGATCTGATAATGTTCTTGCTCCATGCCTGCGATCGGAGTGTTTCACCTGTTTACTTCATTAAGTTTCCTTTCTTGCTCATACTTTCTCTCAGTCTGTGTCATTGTCCTGTGGCAGCGATGCACGTCGAAGTGTAGGAACCTGTGTCTGCATCCTTTTTCCAATGAACTTTTGTAACTCTGTATGTGATGTGCCTTGGAGCTAGAAATTGTTTTGTGACTCTGATCTTCAGTTTATTCTTGATGTACTCATTATGTGACCAGGAAACCTGTTTATTCGCTGTAAAAACACACACCTCCTGTTGCGTGTCAATCCCATCTCTTGTAGACTTCTCAGCACCACACTCATTATCATGCCATGCTCAACTCAAATAGACCCAGGTATCAACATGTCATCCATGAGGCAAACAATTCCATGGAAGTTCTTGAAAAGATTTGACATTGGAGCTCTTTCAAAGAACAATGCTGATATTATTCCAAATGGTAACCTGTTAAAAAACAAAATCTTCCAAATGGTCTAAGGTGCGTCACGAGACGCTTGGACTCTTCTTCCAGTGGTTTATTTTTCAGAATCCACTATTAGCATATTGTTTAGAGAATAATGGGTTCCTCCCTAATTTCATTAAGTGTTCTGTTCATCACAGCTTTATTGAGTTGTGTGGGGGTCAACACATATTCTGATGGAATTATTTGACTTTAAAAGTGGTACAATTACAAGCACCAACTTGTTGTCTCTCTGATCCCTCGTCTTACCGCTAAGTTCTTTCTCTTTGGAAGTAAAGAGTGTGGAGCTTTGCTGTGTGAAAATAAGAACATTATTTTTGCTTCTGGGCTCAGTGTTATACAATATGATATTTTTAACTTTCCCAGTCCTGAGAGTAACTGTGAAAATTCAACTCCGAAGTGTTCTGATCAACTTTCATCATTTTTTTTCCTACTCTGTGGATTAGATTCAATTACATTTTATTCTTAAAAATGAATAATTCTGATCTGAAATTATGTACGGGACCTCAGTAATTACTTTCTCTGTGTTTTAAAACAGCTGTTAATTTTTCCAGAACATTCAGCTCCGTTCCTTCTGGTCTGTGTAACTTTTAGTAGGTTAGTTGAAGTAATCTATTGTTTAACCATGGTTCAGAATCAGAAAGACCTGAACTTGCTACTGTAGTATCTTGTCTAACCCTAATCTTGTGCCCTACTACCAGTATGTCTCCACTCAAAGTTTCCACCTTTTTAATATCTCCCAATAAAGCTCTCTCATATCTTGGGAGTCTTCAACTTCATGGATTCTGTCCAGGTTTTTCAAGTCCCTTCCACACCACACCCCCCAACTCCACGCTAGCTTTTCCCATGGCAGAGGTGGCTCACAATTGGCAACCAGCAGGATCACGGGGTCCCAGTGAAGTCAATGGCAACTTGCCCACCGTACCACCAGGGAACCTGTTTGAGTGGGGGTGGGTGGGTCGGGGGGGGTGGGGGTCGACTTCTGCTGGACCACAAGCTCCCATAGGTGGGAAGGGCCAGAAAATCCTGCCCGCTGTTTCCTCTTTAAACATTTTTTTTGTGTTTGAGTATTCCACCCTTTATCTTTACTGTGAAATACTGCCTCAAAATGCTCCAGCTTTTTATTCCAATGGTATACTCAAGTGTAATTCTGTATTGTTCTCTTCCACACCAGCAACATTTAGTCTAGTCTGCCATCATTAATTGCTTTTCACACCCCACTTGTCTCCTTCCCTCTATTTTCCCTATTTAACGTCTGACAAATTTAAACGCATCTGCTACATTGGAATTCAGACAGTCTTTCTCTCTCCTCTGACTATGGATTGGTTCTGCCACCTGATCCCAGCTTGCCAACTTAATTGAGCATCAAGACTCCTCTGAACTGTAAATTATCTGACAGTGCAGCACCCACTACACCAACAACCCATTCTGCCATGAATTAGCCCCTCTTTCAGATTACCATGCTCACAATGTGTCTTCGCTAATCACTAATGCATATATTGGTGCTTTCCCAGTGGCTCTGGGTACAAACATTAATCTTTGTACATTCCATGACAGTGTCCTGGTGGAGATTGAAATATGTCTACAAAGGCATAGATTTACCCTCATTGATCCCAAAGATAACTGAAATGTCATCCACGGAGTCACACATTGTGTACAGAATTGTATTGACGTGCTTGTAGTCTGGCTTCATTGGGAGATCCAGCGTCGCGCAAAATTGAACAAATCTTTTGTACAACATTGGATATTGTGGGCAGCACGTTGGCACAGTGGTTAGCACTGCTGCCTCACAGCACCAGAGACACAGGTACAATTCCCAGCTTGGGTCACTGTCTGTGTAGAGTCTGTACTTTCTCGCAAGGGTTTCCTCCAGTTGCTCTCATGGTCCAAAAGACATACTGGTTAGGTGCTAAGTTCTCCCTCAGTTTCCCCGAACACGTGCCAGAGTGTAGCAACTAGGGGATTTTCACAGTAACTTCATTGCGGTATTCATGTAAGACAATTTGTGACACTAATGGGATTGAGGGTTAGAGATAGGCTCGGTAGGTAGGGATATGCTTGGTGCAACTTGTGGGCCGAAGGGCCTGTTTGTGCTCTAGTGTTCTATGTTCTATGTCTATGTTCTAATAAAACAAAAATAAACTTTCATTAAGTTTCAGCCTCAATTAATCCTGGAACCATTTTATGTTCTGGTTGGCAGAGAGATTTCTCGATCATCATTTGCCACAATATGTTATGTTGTTGCATTGGAATAGTTTCAGTAACTCCGGAAGACGATAAGCTGCAAAGACACTAACTTCATTCTAACTCTTACATTAGCTGGTTTCCATTCTGCTTTCTCCTCGATTCTGAGTCATGTGAGTCTTTCTTCTGTAACATCACAGACTGTTAGAGTTAATCCTTGATGGGACTTAGTCTAACATATTCCATTACACTACACTTAGCAAAAAGGTACAGCAAAAAGGAGCATAGGACTTCAGAACAAGAGTCGGATCTTCAGCCTATTGAGCCGACTCCGCCATTCAATAAGATCATGGCTGATCTGACTGTGGTCTCAACTCCATTTCTCTGTCTTTCCCCCATGACATTGCCTGTCAAAAATCCATCTATTTCAGCCTTAATTAAATTCAAAGACCCAGCCTCCAGTTTTTCTAGGAAGTTAATTCCATTGACTAACCACCCTCTCAGAAGAAACAAATTCTCCTCATCTCCTTCTTAAAAGAGAGCCTCTTACTCTTAAACTCTGTCCTTCAGTTGTAGTCTTCCCCATAAGGGGAAACATACTCTCAGCATCCACCCGGTCAAGTCCCCTCAGGATCTATTGAGTGGTATTTTGAGCCGATGTTCGTCATTTGCTCGGTTGTTGCAGGGGCTCAAGATCCAGAAGTCGCAGGTCTCAGCAGCGAGAACCTGACTTTGAATCTTCCCCGTCCTTCACTGACGACATCGTCCCATAATGGGCATTAAACTGATCTGCAAGTATTTGCGTGTATTTTAATATAATTAAATAGCGCACCCCGTCCCTGCATCTTGACTCCTTGCCATATCTTCAAACTGCACCGATGTGACATCACATCAGTGTGGTTTACAATAGGTTCACACTAACGTGAATCTGTCATGGTGTTCTCCCCACGGGTGCAAAGCCAAGTATAGCCACCAGGGGATGAAGTGCCCTAGCAATGCCCCCTGCCCTCTCCATTGGCATAGATTGGCACCATGCTCCCCTGACCATGCCAACCTGACAGTGCCAAGCTGTGCCAAAGGGGCAGGCCTCAGTGGGAGCCTCATTGGGCAGGGGGAGGCGGGGGACGGTGGGGGAATTCATGCAGATGAGGTTTCTCTGGAGAGAAGCATGCTGGTTATCTCACCAGAAACAAGACTGCCATCTTTTCTAAGTTTAGCCCCACATGTTTCTAAACTCTAATGAACCGGTTTAACCTTCCTTCATAAAACCTTCATCCCAGGAATCAGTCGAGTGAACCTTTCCTGAACTGTTTCCACTGAATTCATATCCTGTTTCAAATAAGGAGGCCAAAACTGTACACGGGACTCCACAAGTTGTTTAACCCAAGCCTTGAGAAGCTGCAATAAAGGCAGGGTTTTTTATATTCAATTCCTCTTGTCATAAAAGCCAACATTCAATTTGCCTTCAAATCATTGGCTGTACCTGGATGCTAACTTTTTGTAATTCAGGTACAGGGCACTAAAATAGAAACATGCATTAGGAATAGACGATGGGAATGGATTTTGTTAACAGATTGGGCAGACATAATGGCAAATTAAACTAAATAATGTAACTCAGTCCAAAATGATTAAAAAAAGATGTATGCTATCCTGAAACAGCTCTGCGATTCAATTCATCAATAACACTTACAAAAGGTTCTGAGGCTATTATCCGAACATGAATCATCACTGACTGCACTTTATGGCAAAAGAATTCGGAGAACTAATACATTTTGTACATAAGGGGTAACTTTATCAAATATTGCTCCCAGGAAAGAGTCAGAAGCGCGGGGAACAATTTCACCAAATTACCCCTATAAAATTCAGAATGATCTCATGCAATGATAAGGCTTTCTACTGCATTGTTCAACCACACTCGAGCCAATTATTATATTCCTCTCTGATCAATTTAATGCAAAAAGATTAATCAAAAGAGCAAAACAAAAGCAAAATTATTCTCACCACGGGACATAAGAACATAAGAAATGGGAGCAGGAGTAGGCCATCTCGCCCCTCAAGCCTGCCCCACCATTCAATAAGATCATGGCTGATCTGAAGTGGGTCAGTTCCACTTACCCGCCTGCTCCCCATAACCCTTAATTCCCTGATCGATCAGAAATGATGTAACTCAGTACACAAAGATGAACAGTAAGGAAAGATGCTTGAAATCCTGAACTGCAAAATATAGAGAAGTTGATTGGGGTTGGATCAGCAAGAATGCCTAATGTATGAAGTATAACGGACAGGTGAAATCCCAAATCTCACATGGCAAGAAAAGCTGGCCCAGTAGAATTACAGTGCATATTTTAGTGAGAAGTAAATTTGAAAAAAGATGTTAGAAAAAACTCAGTTGTTAAAATGTAGTAAAATTGTTGAACTCTTTCTCAAGCGAGGTGTTAGAAGAATATAAATATTAGGAACATTCATGAATGAAGATGGTACAGGTTAAGAGATTATATTAAAGGGTGAACTTTATGATCGCTTATCTTTTAGTTGCCTTCTTCAAATTGCCGAGACATGGACAATTAAAACAAAGGAATCACGACTGCTGCCCGGAAGGGAGCCATTTATCTACAGGATCATGTGTTTCCAGCCCTTGACTGCTTGTGCATTGATGAAGTAAAATCCCTTGTGGTCCATGAAACAGCTTGCAGATTAGCCTTGCTTTGGACATGAGACAATGCTGCAATTCTGAATATTTTGGCATCCTTTCATTCTGCTGAATATTTTCTTCAGGAAAAGCGGTGAAGACTCTTTCTTTGCAATGTAGGATAAATTATTTTGTCAATGTCCCCAGTCATAATTAAAAATTATTCTGAACAGTAAATCTCAGACTTGTGATGGTGAACTTCATTGTCAAGACATTGCCATTTCTATGTAACTGAAGATCAAATTCCAGTCGGTGGGCCAACTCCATCAGTGCATCCCTGGTTAGGTGAACCTTCCAGGATGTAACTAGTCTGTCTGCCGTGCCTGCAAACCTTCCTGCTTTCCATTGTTCTTTCAGCAGTAGAATCCTCCAGGTGGAAGCAATAATAAGCAAAAACAAACACTACTTCACAAAGTAAATTTTTAACAAATGCCCTTTGTTGCACAACCACTTGGGCCAAACCCTGGGGCAGAAATGCCTCCCCCAATCCCCAAGTGTTTCCTGGGGGCCGTCCATCCTGACTGTCTGCCCCACCACCGTGGCTACGTTTGTGGCCAGGTGTCCCTGGAGAGAGAGCATGCAGTGTCCATGGGTGCAGTTGATGCCTTCTGCACCCGTTGGGCACTGCAGGGGCTGGGATGCATGATTGACCCTAATAATCACATTTTAATTTCATGTTTTCAAGTTTCCTTTGCACTTTGATTTTGTTTGGGCTGTTCCCACTTCCTTTTGGGGAGCTGCCCCTTTAGACTTTGTCCTGATTTAACTTGAGTTTGTTTATTTGGTTTGACCTTAAGAGGGGCCAACTGCTTCCTCTTTCTACTGGGTCAGCTGACCACCACGGCATGTTGGCATTGTAATAACCATCTTTCTTTCCTTTTCTCCCTCTTGCAGAAAACATAAGGAAAGGAATGGCTAAAATATTTGTCATATTCTCAGGAGAAGGTTGTAGCAATTAAAAATCCTGCAGACAGGATTGCGCAAAATATTCCGTTGGGAAAAAAAAAATCACTTCTCAGAAATCTTGAAACTTAAACAAGAAAGCAGAACAGATCTGGCACCTGTCCCACAATTTTACGGGCAAGATGAGGACACATTTTGAGAGAGAATCGGGAGCATCTTGGTCCAAATACAATTTCAACAAATTTCAATGCTATAATAAAGCTCCCAGATAGAGCAATAGCCTGGAAAATTAAGCATTGTGTGAGTGAGGTAATGAGTGTAATGAAGGGAATTTGTTTTTGATTTCCCAGCCCTCAGTCATCCATTCCACATAGTTATCAATCATTGTCAAAATACTAGGATTCAGCTCTGATGCTTTGTATATCTCCGATATAGATCTGCTGTTGTCAGTCTGAGGGTTTTTCCAGTTCACGATCATCATCCTGGGATTAGACAGAGATGTCACTTTTGTGCAAAAGACTTGTGTCTTTAGCAGAAGGGTTTTTTCTCCAATTCTCTCCCGCTGGGATTAGAGGTTTCCAGTATCTGGTGGATAACTTTCATTCGGTCAGCTTAACTTCTGTCATCAGGAAAATGCTTGAATCTATCAATAAGGAAGAAATAGCGAGACATCTGGATATAAATTGTCTCATTGGGAAGACACAACATGGGTTCATGAAGGGCAGGTCACATTTCACTAATTTGGTGGAATTCTTTGAGAACATTGTGTGCGCAGTGGGCAATGGGGAACCTGTGGATGTGGTTTATCTGGATTTCCAGAAAGCATTTGGCACAGTGCCGTTACCAGGGCTACTGCATAATATTAAGGTGCACGGTGCTATGGTAATGTTTTAACATGGATCGAGCTTTGGTTAACTAACAGAAAGCAAAGAGAGGGGGTAAATGGGTGTTTTTCTGGTTGGCATTCAGTAACTAGCGGTGTGCCTCAAGGATCAGAATTGAAACCACAATTGTTTGTGATTTACAAAGATGATTTGGAGTTGGGGACCAAGTATACTGTGTCAAAATTCACAGATGATACTGAGATGAGTGGCAGAGCAAAGTGTGCAGAGGGTACAAAGCCTGCAAAGAGGTATGGATAGTCCAAGTGAGTGGGCAAGGGTCTGGCAGATGAACTACAATGTTAGTATATGCGAGGTCATACATTTTGGTAGGAATAACAGCAAAATGGACTTTATTTAAATGGTTAAAAAAAAATTGCAGCATGCTGCTGTGCAGAGGGACCTGGGTGTCCTTGTGCAGGAATCACAAAAACTTGGTTTGCAGGTGCAGCAGGTAATTAAGAAGGCAAATGGAATTTTGTCCCTCCTTGTCAGAGGGATGGGGTTTAAAAACAAGAAGTTATGTTGCAGCTGTATAAGGTGCTGGTGAGGCCACACCCGGAGGACTGTGTACAGTTTTGGTCTCCTTACCTGAGAAAGAGTACACTGGCACTGAAGAGGGTGCAGAGGAGATTCACTGGGCTGATTCCAAAGTTGAGAGGGTTGGCTTATGAGGAAAGACTGAGTAGGCTGAGGCTACACTCACTGGAATTCAGAAGAATGAAGGGAGATCTTATAGAAATATGAAGGAAATAGATAAGATAGAAGAAAGGAAGTTGTTTCCTCTGGCGGGTGAAACTAGAAGTGGAGGACAAAGGCTCAAAATAAGGAGAAACAGATTTAGGATTGAGTTGAGGAGGAACTTCTGAGAGTTGAGGAGAGGTCAACCCCTTCCATTCTCCCCCGGGATTGAATTTTCATGGCCTTTTAGCCCTGGTAGACCTGAAGGTGGCCCCTGATAAGGTGATTCCAGATATCGACATCTTCATTCCTGCCCATCAGCTGTGAAAATTTTGAAGTGGCCTAGTCGTGGCAGGAGACAAATGACTACTGGATGGATCTCCTTGACCACCCCTCACCTCCAGCCCTTGGGGACAAAGGTGCCAGGCCAGGGTATCAGTGCCAGGGTGTAATTGGCACTGACAAAGGCATGTGGCTGGAGATGGGCCTGTGTGGGAGTCTGAGAGGGGGTCTGAGAGGCAGCCTGCAAGGAGGTCAAAGTGGGGAGGGAAACTGAGTGGAGGTCTGAGGGGGGAGGGGTCTTGTGTTTGGTTGGGTGGGGTCACTCTCATGTTCTCATGGTGTGAGAGAGTGGCGGTGACCCATTATCTAAGTGATGAGGGGGGTGGGGAGGGTGCCTCTCTTTGTGGAGGAGTAGGCGATGCTCCTCTGAACCCTCCAGTACGCCAGGCCCCCGCTGGTCATTACCAGCATCGAAGCCCGCCTGTGGCATTTCTCGCTGAGGGGCTGGGTGCGTGGAAATGGGCTGGTGAATGGGCGATCAAGCCGTCTAACTGTATTACAATTAGTGGGTTTGCATATGAAATGATTTATCACCCACGTTGGGCAGTAACCCGATCAGGGCTGGCGGGAATGCAGAAGTATAATTTCTATCAGGGCTTAGTGAGTACAAACTCAAGACAAAATCATTCATATCTATATCCTGAGACTGAAGAATTGAGAGTGTCCTTTTCTGACAAACAATGCTCCCATCCCAAAAGGTCTTTCAAACATAAGCAAGAAATGAATAAGGTCCCTGTTATTCAGTGGACCTCACAGTGATGAATTGCTTGAGATGCATTGACCTCCATTTTGACAGCATCCTCGGGGAGCGGAACTGCAAATACAACATTTCTCTGAAAATGCTACCTATTGCATTGTATTTTTTTTTACCCAAGACACTCTTACATACTGTAGCAGATCTTAACACTGAATAAAGGCCAAGACAAGAATACTTAGTGACGTCTTGACTTTCTTCAGACAAAGAAGCTGAAGAAACACCCACAGCTTCAGAGACCTCAGGTCTGTTCATTTCTGACCTCAAATTTATCTCAAGTTTATAGCTCAGGAATCTCTGTTCTGCACCGGCCAAGTACGAATTAAAGATATTCACCTCATCCCAAAGTCTCTCGGGATGATAATGCTGAGGCATCTGACTCCTTTGAGACGTTTAAAGTTGCACTGGGGGAAATAAAATTGATGCACGCGTCGCAAGAAAATTATTTTGCAACGACCAGCACCATCCGGGCAAGTAGACCAGGGTAGGCTCCCGAGTATACATTAGAATTTTGATTTGCTCTTTTACACATTGTATAATGCACAACAGATCCATGAATAGGGCTGTTTTCATGCCATTCAGTCAGGAGGTAAGAATGTGAATAGACTGTTACAATCACAGGTCAACTGTTTACAATGACAGGGATTTCCTTCACAACTTTTGCACTTGCTGGCCTGGCAGTTCTGACATACAAGCTGTTTGAAATCATTGATATTCCTTTTTCCCTATCTGCTTAATTTCTCTCTCTTTTTATTTCTTAATGTTATTAATTCCTTAATTGTAAAGTCTTGCCAGAATGGTCACTCTTCATTTCCGACTGAGAGTTGTGCATGAATAGCTTTTTCTTCAACTAGATATTCTGTTGATATCTTCTTTAACCCTCCTTACTCCATATATTTTGACCTTTGATTTTCAGACTTAACTGACAGTAAATCCTAACCGCTTACATCCTTGAGAATAGATTCAGTGGTTTTGATATCTAGGTAAAATTAGCAGTTGGGTAATCGCAGTTAGGATGGCACGGTGGCACAGAGGACAGCACAATGGCACAGTGGGTTAGCACTGCTGCCTCACAGCACCAGGGACCCGGGTTCGATTCCTGGCTTGGGTCACTGTCTGTGCAGAGGCCGCACATTCTCCCCATGTCAGTGCGGGTTTCCTCTGGGAGATTTGGTTTTCTCCCACAGTCTGTAAGGCACGCTGGTTCGGTGTATTAGCCATGCTAAATTCTCCTTCAGTATAAAAAACAGGCACCAAAATGTGGCGGCTGGGGGATTTTCACAGTAACTTCATTGCTGTGTTAATGTAAGCCCACGCTAATAAGTAAATCCCTTCGGCCATGGTGTGTCCAAGACTATTTTCAGCCTTAACTGCGAACAAATGTACGAAACATTAAAAAGAAAGTTAATCATGTTAGAGAAGTTGTGAAAATTTACCAGCTGCTCACAAAATAAAACAACTCTCGAATCAGTGAATCCTGACAATACAGGAAGAGGCCATTCAGCCCATCAAGTCTGCACCAACCACAATCCCACCCAGCCCCTTTCCCCGTAACCCCGCATATTTACCCTGCTCATCCCCCTGACTCTATGGTCAATTTAACATGGCCAACCAACCTAACCTGCACATGTCTGGATTGAGGGGGGAAACTGGAGCACCCAGAGGAAACCCACGCAGACTCAGGGAGAACGTGCAAACTCCACACAGATAGTGATCTGAGGCTGGAATTGAACCCGGGTCCCTGGCGCTGTGAGGTAGCAGTGCTAACCATTGTGCCACCATGCCACCCCTCAGCCTCAGAAGCAAAGCTGACATCCATAATTGGATGATGAGCCCGTGCCTTGTTTTTTTAATTGGATTGGCCCTTTAAAAATCTGGGTTGGCATGTTTGCAACAAGCCATGTAGGCTCAGGGACCAGAATTAATCCTGATTTTGAGTTCCCCATCCTTGATTGAAAATCCATCTCCTGATCAGAAATCTGGGTACAAGCTTCGAGTATGAAGCACTGTAATGTGATCAGGAGCAGGATTGTTGAACAAGGTTACCTTCCTAATGCCGAAAAGTATTACGAGTCAGAAAGACAGAAAATGAAGTCAAATTCCACTCTCCTGTTCTGCGTAAGAGCTCAGCTCTCGAGAAGAACCTGATGTACAGATCAGCTTGCTGTGGAAATGGGTTCTCCAGAATATCCCTTAAATCTTTAAGGAAATTAATTAGCATTAGCTCCCTAATGTAGGGACCTCGGGGTCCTTGTGCATGAGTCGCAAAAACCCAGCTTGCAGGTGCAGCAGGTGGTCAGGAAGGCGAATGGGATGCTGGCCTTCATAGCGAGGGGGATTGAATATAAAAGTAGGGAGGTCTTGCTGCGGCTGTATAGGGCATTGGTGAGGCCGCAGCTGGAGTACTGTGTGCAGTTTTGGGCGCCGCACCTGCGCAAGGATATTTTGGCCCTGGAGGGAGTGCAGAGGAGGTTTACTAGGCTGATTCCGGAGTTGAGGGGATTGAGCTATGAGGAGAGGCTGAATAAACTAGGCTTGTACTCGTTAGAGTTTAGAAGAATGAGGGGAGATCTCATTGAGACGTATAAGATGATGAATGGGATGGATAGGATAGAGGTGGAGAGACTCTTCCTGCTCAAAAAAGACAGTAGGACTAGGGGGCACAGCCTCAAGATAAAGGGGAGGCGGTTTAGAACGGAGTTGAGGAGGAACTTCTTCACTCAAAGGGTGGTGAATCTCTGGAATTCTCTGCCCGTTGAAGTGGTGGAGGCTGCCTCGCTAAATATTTTTAAGACGCGGGTTGATGGGTTCTTGATAAGAGAGGGGATTAAGGGTTATGGGGAGAGGGCGGGAAAGTGGAACTGAGCCACAACAGATCAGCCATGATCTTATTGAATGGCGGGGCAGGCTCGAAGGGCTAGATGGCCTACTCCTGCTCCTATTTCTTATGTTCTTATGTTCTTATTTCCCAGTGGTCAGCATTGGTTGGCCTTCAGCAGTTTGCCTGTGCTGCACTTCTTGTCCACTGATGTTAAATTAAGTGACCGCTGGAAAATTTCAACAGAAAATGAAATTGTGAATGGTCCAAAAATGTGCCATTGATTCACTATGAAGATATATTGTGTTACTGAGAAAACCACCATCACCCCAACTCTATATTACTTTGGAGTAAGCTATTTCTTTATACCTATAATTCTAATCCAAAACATATAATTTTACAAGGAATGTTCTGAAACTGAGAAATCCAAGATTCAATAAATACTATTTCACTGAAATAGAATGATCCCTTTTTTATTCAATCACAATGAAAGGAAAATTGAAGCCTTTGCCTGAACCTCATTCAGGACAAGCTGGTCCAAATAACTAAGCAGTTCAAGTTTTGAAAGTTCTAAATCAAGAACAAATTTTTCTATTCCCTGTCCAACTATCTTAACTGTCCCTGACAACTGCAATTGTATCACCTCAGTGAAACCTCATCACGAAGGAAAACTTAAAGATAAACTCTTACAACTTCAAGAGATTGTCCTCACGGTTTGTTACTTTCAACACTGCAAAGGATATGTCAATAGTTCTGCTGAGAAAGATTGATTGTGAAGTTTCTCAACTGCCTCTCTTCTTCAAACATTACAAATCCCTTTCAGTTACAAACATTACAAATCCCTTTCAGTCACAAACATTACAAATCCCTTTCCGTCACAAACATTACAAATCTCTTTCAGTTACAAACATTACAAATCCCTTTCAGTCACAAACATTACAAATCACTTTCAGTTACAAACATTACAAATCCCTTTCAGTTACAAACATTCAGCTTTCTTTTGATAATCGCATCCAATTTACACCAAGGCAAACAAATAGTCGGGGTGGCTGGGAAGGATAATGGGAGAGTAATAATTACAAGCAATCTGATTCATCATCAGTTTCTATGTGTGCTACAAAGTTTAAAATCGGATAAAAGCAAATTACTGCGGATGCTGGAATCTGAAACAAAAACACAAAATTCTGGAAATTCTCAGCAGGTCTGACAGCATCTATGGGGAGTGAGTGGAGTCAACATTTTGCTATTTATCTGTATTTTTAAATCCCTACCTGGCCTCAGTGTCTGGAACCTCCTCCTGCCTACACGATTCAAGATCTGTGTATCCCTCCATCTTAATTGCTTCACAACTGCAAGCTGTGCTTACAGTCAGCTTGGCCAAAAACGGAATTTAGTTCTCTCCCTAAATTTCACTCTCTCCACCCCTTTCTCCTCATTTAAAAATCTCTTTAAAACCAACCTCTGAACAAACGCATGGCTATCTGTCCTGATATCTCCTTCTGTGGCTCAGTGTCAATATCCTTTTTGATAATGGTCTTGTTAATAGCTTTGGGATGAAGTGCTACACATTAATAGCCCCGTATAAATGCAAATTGTTGCCGTTAAGTCTGTTGCCATCATGATCATTGTTTACTACATTTCTGAGTTTCCATGTGCTCCTCTTACAGATGCAAATATCTACATGTATGACAGTGACACTGAGCTTTACCTTCTGATGATCACACCATAAGCATTTCCCTCCCTAATTATCTTGATTCGTACTGTGAGTCGTGTCGACAGCCATATCTCCCATACCTGTTGTCATATGCTTTTAAGGAACAAGCAAAAGGAATTATTACAACAACACGATGTAGCTCATATTTCAGACAATACTGGGCCACATCTTCTGGGGAGAGGCATTCACCGTCAGATCGCCACACTGTTCTGACTTTTCTGTGCCACATAGAGCTTTGCAATTCTGGCCGAGACTCCTGACCCTGGCTTCTTCAGAAATGTAGCACACCATCTTTTCAGCCCTCTACGTCGATCTATCAGTGCAGCGAGCTGGGAAGATAGTGTCTGAGGCTTTCACACTGGGTCTTGTGCCAAAAGCCATCCTTCCAGCCACGTTTTGCCAGCGTGAAGCCAATTTTGATATTAATGACCTGTTATTAACAGGCCCGGCACGGGGGCGATGAGAATCGCCCATGGTCGCCATCAATGGGGACTTGGCATGATGGCCATCCCTGGGGTGGGGGGAATCAGAGGCCGTTGTGGGCTTTCGGGTGGTTGGGGGTAGAGCTGTACAGTGCCCATGTGCAGTGCCAGCCTAACTGTGCCAGGGGTTGTGTCGAAGGGGTAGAGCCTAGATAAGGGTGGGGCTGCGAGAGGGGAGATGTCCCATGGGGTGAGGGGGAAGCCAGGGTGAAACTTTGCAGTGAGAGAGGCAATGAGTCAAAGTCTGCAGGATTGAAGAGAACTCTGCAGGGGGAGCTCTGCAGACGGGGTGGTGATCAGCAGGGAGGGGAGCTCTGCACAAGGGATGATTGGCCAGAGTGGGGGTGGGGGGCGCGGAATCTTTGCACAAGATAGGGTGATTGACCCAAGGGGAATGGGATGATTGGCTGGGGGGGGGGTGGGGGGGGGGGCAGGGATTCTGCACTGAGGTGATTTGCTGGAGGGATCTCTGCAAGGGGGAGTCGGCAGTTGGGAGTGGGTGGGAAACTCTGTCGGAGGCGGGATGAGGGAAGAGCGGAGGAGAGGGATCAATTCGCTTGGGCTCTCCCAGTTCACAGGCTCTGCCCAAGCAGTCTGCAGCTGGCTTCACAGGCAAGCTTTGGCTCCGCACCCACCACACCACCCCCCGCCCCCCCTTACTGGTGAGAATCACACTTCCGTGCAGAGTCTCAGTAGATTCGATTTTCAAACCCGCCCAAACAATCTTCTCGTTCTTTGGGAAGATCTTGCCCCTTTGACTCTTTATTCAGGTGAGTCAGCCAGAACTGTCGGAAGTCTCCAACTCTAACTCAGAGTTGGAGACTCTGATGGACCATCACAGGGAAGAGAGAGTTGGCCATCGGAAGTTCAAACTTCGCAGGCAATTCCTGTGGAGTCAGTATGTTCTCAGTCACTATCAACTGGTGTATTCTCTATGACAATGCCTGCATGAGTCCACTTGCAAACTAATCAGTGCCCTCTTCTCATCAGTATGAAGTTGTTGCTTCCTCTGATATTGGTATTCTTGATTTTCCCGATGAGTGCCAGTCAAAACGCTTCAACAAAATGAAAATCTCAAGTGCTGTACTAACAAATGACAAATCTTAACTCAATTCCTGTTAAAATTACATGGTTTAGAAGTCATTGATCTCATTCAAAGTAAGAGAGGGACATGTTAGAATTCTGAAGCAAACATCAGGTTTGGAAAGGGAGGCATCTGTGACAGGGAGGGCACGTATTTCTGTCATGGGTCTCAGTGGAGCACTCCTTCTGCCCACACATGGGGAAAAAACAAATTAAAATAAAAACAAAAAGTGCTGCAAATGTTCTGGAGGTCAGAGTTCATCTGTGGTGAGAGAAAAAAAGCTGATGTTCCAGGACAATGACCCTTGAGCAGGACATTGATGTATGCTCAAAGAAAGTTCACCAATCTGAACTATGAGTTGGAATCATCTGCCTTTCACTTCCCCTGATGGGTTTGTAGGAAGAGAGGGGAGGTCGGGTGTGGGGGGGAAGAGGGGGGAGTGAGTAGAGAGTGGGGGAGAGCATTTAGTCAGGCGGAAGTGATGTTGGGACTGGGGGAGGGGGGTATGGGGTGTGGTGCTGCTGTCTTCCCAACTCCAGCCCGAAAAAGTCCATGACCTCCAACTGAGACCCTGAAATGCCCATTTAAGGACCTCCTTCTACAGCTGGAGGGCTGCTTGCAGGCTCCTGGTCTGGGGGAGTGCGATGGTGGGGGAATGGACCTCATTCAAAGGCACAGTGTCTAACTGACAGACCCAGCAATGGAAATCCCCTTCCCACTGAGAGTCACTCCCCTCCAATTGCTGCTGCTGGCTCTCCCATCTCAGACACACTCAGAAAATAAGGCGGCATGTATATTTTCACTGGAATCCAACTCGTCTTTCCATATTATCATTAAAATTTAATTGCAACACCAACTCTTGGTGACAACCGCAAGAGTTAACTCGTGTGTGATATTGTCCCAGATCTTCATGTCAGCGATAGGAGCAGGTGTACCTGCTGATTGATGTGATTTCAACTGGACACTTTTACACTAGAGGCCTTGTATCTGCTTGTTGCAACTCCAGTTGAATGAAATAAAGAGTTGGGAGCCCAAGTGGTGAGTGTTGTTCCAGAGAAGCTGTATCTCCTTTATCATCATGAAATAAAGACACAAATCCAGACATAGTTCATCTCTTTCGTCACGCCTGACAGTGTTCATTTCCTCAGATCCAGGCAATATTCACCCACCCCACCTCCAGTTCCTCCTCCCCTCCCACCGCCCCCCAAAACAAACACGCATTCCCTCTCCCTGCTCAGAGCTGACCCTGCTAACTCCAAAAACATCGGCAGGACAAGAGCCCAGGGTTCCAGTGAGTGGGTTGGAAAAGAGGATTTGAAGGGATTGGGGAGAAGACGGACAACAAAGGAGAGGGTGAAAATTGCTTGCGGGGGGACGGTGTGGTGTGCATTGTCAGGGGGTGAACATTATCAGAGGGGTGACTGTTACTGATAGGGGAGAATAGTTTGAGTTGGTGAATATTGATGGAGACGGGGTGATGTGAACATTTCCAGGGATTGGGAGGGCCAACAATGCCACGCTGGGGGTGGGGATGGGGGGTGGTGTGCCTAATATTGCCAGGAGTGAACTTTGCCAGGGGTGGGATTGGTGGTGGTGGTGGGGGTGAAACTTGCTGGGAAGTTGGGAGTGAGGGGGGAAATAATGCCTCTGGGCTGATTACTGCCAGAGGTGCTGTGCTGCTGGAATGTTTCCCCAGTCTGGCCAATTTACAAGCTTCCCTCCTGAATATTAAGAAGGGGCGGCAGTGGGGGTGAACATTGCTGTGGTTGGGGGAGGGGTGTTGTGGGCTGACTAATATCGGTTGGGTTGATGAGTGTTGACAGTGGAACGGTGAACATTGCCTCTTGAGGCGGGAAGAGAGATTGGAGAGTGAACAGGGAACAGGCTTTAGAGCTTCTCACAAAAGTTCACAGTAAATTGCCGAAGAACGAAGGGAAATATAACACAAACAGCCCAGGTCATTGCAGTTATGGCCATCTAATTCCATTGTCATAGGGTATATTGAGGAGCAATCCGACCTAGGTAAAACCAGCAACCAGAAGTTCAAACATGAGAGTAATTCCCAAGCACTGGGACATCTGCAGGGTCCTGAGGCACATCAATAACTTTGGTGGAGTCATTTGCAAAGACTTTGAAAGATTGAGGCTATTGTGCTATATTTGCATTCTGTGTAGTTGTATAAATTGCTCAGAGTTGATGTATTTCTATCTCAGGGTACCATCTGCACAAGGTTAGTCCACACAATTAGACTGATTACATTATGGTCTAATTACTTCCACGGTACATCTATTTTCCATGTCGATATTGAAATTGTAGTCAGGCTTTGTTTAAAGATTTGTTCCCAAAAATTCAGACATCTGGAATGATTTCTTCCAATTGTTCCACTAATTTTCTGGCGTTGTCACTCTTTGAGGAGGTGAAGGAAGTAGGAGCCGATGCTGGAACGTGATTCATTACTGCTGGCAGCTCTTTAATATCTCTTCCTGAGAGTGTGAATCTGGACATTGAACATTGGAGGGCTAATCATCCCTGACAGCCAATCCAAAAGGAGTCGTCATCTGGGGTCCATATAACCACATTTCCAGCTGTGGCTGACGGAACGAGATTAACAGCAGGAATCCTGCTTGGTTTTTCAGGGGTAACCATCAGATTTTCTTTCTTCAACTCTTCCAAAGTAATTACAGAGGATCTGTTTCATGCATACATTACGAAATGCGTGATCTCTCTCTCACTCGTGTGCAGCAGGACAGAAGGATGTGTTACACTGTCATGAAGTAAAAACAACTCAGGTATCGCTACTCAGAAACATGAGGCAAAATAGTTACACAGAGGGACTTAGAGTTTGATTTTTCTCAGGAGCAGTTATTGCCTGACTTTCACTGGAGTTGCCAGTGCTATCCTGAAATTAATGCCTCCCAATTTTCTTCTGTACATCTTCCTCATTATATATGCATAAAATTCCTTCAGTGCAGAAAGAGCCATTCAGCCCATCGAGCCTGCACCTTCCCCAACCAGACCCTATTCCAGTCGCCCCACGTATATGCCCTGTTAATCCCCCAACACTAAGGGGCAATTTATCATGGCCAATCCCCCAACCTGCACATCTTTAGCGTGTGGGAGGTAACCGGAGCACCCGGAGGAAACCCACACTGTAACTGGGAGAATGGTGACTGTCTGTGTGGAGTTTGCACAAAGGCCAGAATTGAACCTGGGTCCCTGGCAACGTGAGGCAGCAGTGCTATCCACCAGGACACCCTTGATAAGCTTCAGCCCCTATTTGTGTTCTTCATAAACTGGAAATGGGGAGAATGCAGTCTGAAGAAATAAGGAACTAACATGAAACTGGTAGTCTTGAAAGCAATGGAAGGGCAAACAATGGAAGCAAGAATGCATATTAAACAGAGTCTTCAAGGGAGAGCAGGAAACGCAGAGATGGAATGGTTTAGAGAGGAAATCCTTGAAATTAAGAACCAGGCAATGAATACTAGGGTCCTCTTGGAGCACACGGGACTAGAGCTAGAGCAATATAGAAATCCCAGGGGATTGTATGGTAGGAGAAGTTCATAAAGTTAGGGAGGGGCACGGACGTGAATTAATTTAAATACAGGAATGCACATCTTAAATCTGAGACATTAGAGGACCATATCGTCAAAGTTAAGGGTGATAACTGAGCAAGCTTTATACGAGTCAGGATAAGAGAAGTGGAGGTTTGTGTAAGAGCTTGGGTTTCTGGAAGGACAATTGGAAAAAGTGCAGAATGGTGGAATTTCTGAGGACTGGAAAAAACAGCACTGATGAGTGATGCTAAAGAAAATCAAACAACAGGAAATGTTATGGAGATAGAGTTAGGAGGACTTTGCCAAATGAAAGTCGGGGGGAGGACATTGTGCTCAAAGTTAGATAGAACACTCAGATTATAAAAAAAACGAGCTGAGCCTGAGAGGGAGATGGAAATGGTTGCAAAGGAAGAAAATTTGGAACAAAGGTTAAAGGTGAGAGCTTTGGTCCTTCCAGTATTTAACCAAAGTAAACTCCAGTTTGTCGAGGACGAGCTGGCTGACAGCACGGAGGAAGTGGAGGAGACATGAGGTGGAGGAGACATGATGTCCCCAGTGTACATATGAAACCTGAATCCACATTTTCACATGATATTGCCAAAGGACAGAATGCAGATGAGGAAGGACAAAGAGATTCACATCAATCCTCGGATTATTCCAGAGGCAGCAGTACAGGGCAGGAAGACCATAACTCCCTAAGGTACAAAATCTTTGGAAAATCATAGATTGACAAGAAGTTATATCAAAAATGAATTTCTTTGTTTTATTCTCAGTGGGGCACTGTCCGCCTGCAGAATAGATCAACCTCTTGATTCAGAAAACTTTCATTTTCTCTGCCAGGAAGGTGCTAAAAATAGAACGGTGGACACCAAGATCCATTTCAACTTCGGAGGAATGGTGGGAATTTATAAAGGAGCTTCTGATAGCAGATAACAAGTGATCCACGACGGGTGTGTTACAGTAGAATGAAGGTAGATGTTTATTCTTATTGGAGGTGATAAAATTAACACAGGTCCTAATAATAAAGTTTAAAGTTTATTTATTAGTCACAAGTAAGGCCTAACATTAACGTAGCAATGTAGTTATTGTGAAATTCCCCTAGTCACCACACGGGTCAATGCACCTAACCAGCACATATTTCACACTGCGGGAGGAAACCAGAACACCCCGAGGAAACCCACGCAGTCACAGGGAGAACGTGCTAACTCCACACAGGCAGTGACCCAAGCTGGGAATCGAACCTGGGTCCCTGCCGCCGTGAGGCAGCAGTGTTAATCGCCATGCCATTGTTCTGCCTGCACGGACTTCCATCTAAAAGAACATGGTCTGGATTTTACAGCTGCAAATTAGTCAAGCCGCCACCTCCCCTACTCCCCATCCTGAGGTTAAAGATGGTGTGATGATGTTGGGCCAACAACCCAATGTCATTCCGTCAGCTTCCAGAAGGTGAGTGGGTAGAAAAATTGGAAGACAAGAGTTAACAAGCTACTGAGCTTGTTAAAAAGGCAATTGACCACAATTTCACATTGTGCACTCTGTTTTCCTGCAGCCATATGGTAGTGATTTACGCAAGGTCTGAGGAAGCAATGCCGGGGGTGGATAAAAATTACTGCAAATTGGACCATGGTTACCGGAGCAGCAGATTCTGTTGGTAAAGGTGGAAGAGTTTGACTGAGAATAGACTTCATTTCTTCAGGTTTTTTTCTGAGGCAGACATTAAACAAGAAGAGAGTGAGAGGGCAGTATACCTGTTTTTTGGTGACCCCCTCTAAAGTTTAAAATCCAATGTCTTGACAGAGATTCCCGACTGGATGCAGAACCCTTCCCCCACAATTCTATACTAATTGGCCACCTTTCTGATGGACGGCTGTTACTTGGTCATCCAACACTTGATTGGCTGCATTGAGACAACGGGGGCTGAATTGAGCAGACCACACATTTCCCAATCTGCCTCCTTTGCCCTGCTGGAAACCGGAAAAATTCAGCCCCACGACAAATGTACTTAATGAGAAGCCGACCTATTTGAAAAATGTTTTGAGCATTTTCAACTTTGTTTGCATTTCGAAATAAATTCCATTTTACAACAAGCCAAAACACATCAAGTTAAATTACCTGTCCAAGCTCTATTTCTAAGGTCGGGCACAGTTTCAAAAAATAAAGACTTATCCACAAGACCATAAGAAATAGAAACAGGATTAGCCCATTTGGCCTCTTGAGTCTGCTCTGCCATTCAATAGGATCGTGGCTGTTCTGACATTCCTTATGTTCACTTTCCTTCCTTTTCCCTATAATCCTTAATTCCCTTACTGGTCAAAAATCGATCTATCTCAGCCTTAAATATACACAAGGACTCTACCTCCACAGCTCTCTGTGGCAAAGAATTCCAAAGATACTCAACCTTCAGAGATGAAATTCCTCCTGATCTCAGTATCAAATTGTTGCCCCTTTATTCTCAGACTATACTCTGTGGTCCTGGATTCTTCCATGATGGGAAAACATTCTCTCAGCATTTACCCTGTCAAGCCCCTTAAGAATCCTGAATGTTCCATGAGGGATATTTGAAGATCCATTTGGTATTCTTTTAATAACAACTTAGAATCATCGAATTGTTACAGTACAGGAGAAAGACATTCTCCAAGTACAATTCAGTTTGACCCACTCCTCTTTCACCCTGTAAGTATTTTTCTTCAGATAATTTTTCAATACCAATTTGAAGGCTACGATTGAATCTGCCTCCCCCAGGCTCTCAGGGGAAGACCTCTCCGGCCCTAACCACTTGTTACACAAAATCGGTTTCCTCAAGTTGCTTTTGATTCTGTTGCCATTCACCCCTCATTCTTGAGCCTTCCACGGGAAATGGGAACAGTTTCTCTCTGTCCAAACCTCTCATGATTTTGAATGCCTGAACGTTGAGAGATGTTGCCATTAAATAAACGAATCAAAGACATTTTTTTGAAAGGACATACTGATTCAAGACAAAGGCTCTTGAAGAGATGCTGTTGTTTCCAAATTACTAAACACAGCCAACAAACCCGGAGGTAACAAATTCCTGCCAAAAAAAGGATTCTTTGGAAAAATTAAACAACAAATGCACTGCAGCAATCAAAACAATAACTAAGTGGGTTTGATTCTCCCAACCCACTGTGCTGGTCTAGCAGCAGCTCAATGGGCCACCAGGCATCAGCGGAGACCATTTAGCAAGCTCCCCACTGGATGCCACAGCCATTGACGCAGAGCTGATTTAAATATTTAAATTTCAATTTCCCAATTGTTAGCAGGCCTGGGCCAGAACTCTCCATTCACCTGACAGAGAGGGTAACCTCGAAAGCTAGTGAGTTTACTATCAAATAAATCGGTTGGACTGAAACCTGGTGTTGTCAGACTCTTTACTGGGAGTGGTTCATTCCAGCGGGGTTTACTACTGCTGCCCTGCAACAGGGAACAGGCGACCAATCCGATTGGAGAGAAGAGGCCATTGACCCCATTGCGGGAAGTAGGGGATAAAGGGGTTGCCCCCTGGCGCTGCCCAAGGGGAAAACTGGCAATGCCCACGGGGCACCTTGGCACTACCAACCAAGGCAGTGCCAAGGGAGCGAGGCCAGAGGGGGCGAGGCTTATAGGGGGCCGATCGTTGGGGGATGGGGGCTGCCACTCTGCATTGGGATTGTTGGCAGAGGGGAGTAGGGGGCGATCGGGGCTGGCCTTCTGGGTGTGGGGGGCAGGGGATCGGTGAGATCGGAGCTGGTGGAGGGAGGTTTTGGGGCTTGCCCGGAGAGGTCTGGTAGGCCAGCGATCAGGGGTGAGGTGGTCAGAGGGACAGCGATGCGGGGTTGTGGGGCTGGCCAATGATCAGAAGGCCCGCAATGTGGGACCATGTGCCGATCTCAGCGCCAATGGATTGGCGTGCGTGCAATAGCCTGCTCAGTGCTACGCTGCTGGCCTCTTCAGTGGGAATAGGCTCCGTCCACAGGTCTTCAGTGTGAATCTCGTTAGTGCTCCCTGCAGTGCTCAGAGTGTGGAAAATTCATTCTAAAAATAACACTAAAAAAAAAATCGACGGGAGTTATTCTCGTTTTCACGCAAATTCAGCATTTGGAATTTTTTTTGGAGAATCTCCTCTGTGTATCATTATTAAAATTTTTCATCAGTCTCAGGCATGGGTTTTAATTTCGACCCCAAGCCCCCCAGCTGACAGAAACTAAGTGTGGGAGAGTAGGGGAATGATACTGAGACCAGTCATCTACCTGCTCCAATCCTATTGCATTATAACCTTGTTGTAATCTTCGATTACTCCTCAGCAGGTGAGCCTCTCACCTGTATGATGCAAATGGAGTCCTTCTTTAAATCTACAGATCAGGATGCGAGTTGGAGGCTGGAGTGGAGAACACTGACGTCTTCCCTGGCAAGGCCAAATTGTCAGGGGCCAGACCCTGGGTGAGCAGAGGCTCAGACAGGTTTTATACACTTAAATCTTTTTTCCTACTCTTCCTGTGGGCCTTGGTCATCCCTTGCCCCAGGATATCTCCTTCTGCCGTGTTGGCCAGAATCTTGACCTGTTTGCAGCTGGGAATACTCCTCCGTCCCCCAGTCCTCTCCACAGATGGCATGGTGGCACAGTGGTCAGCACTGCTGTCTCACAGTATCAGGGACCCAGGTTCAATTCCAGCCTCAGGTGACTGTCTGTGTGGAGTTTTGCACATTCTCCCGGTATTTGCATGGGTTTCCTCCGGGTGCTGTGGTTTCTCCCGCAGTCCAAAGATGTTCAAATTACTTGGATTGGTCATGCTAAATTACCCCTTCGTGTCCCAAGATGTGTAGGTTCGGGTTATTAATGGAGCAAATATGTCTGGTTACAGGGATACGGCCTGGGTAAAATGCTCCATTAGAGAGTCGATGCAGAATTGATGGACTGAATGGCTTCCTTCTGCACTGTCAGGACTCTATGACTCAATTCCATGATTCTAACTGACAACTGAGACCCATGGGGACATGATAGAGGTATATAAAATACTGAAGGGAATAGATAGAGTTAATAGTGAGAGACTGCTCCCTAGACTGGGTACAAACACGAGAGGTCATGATTTAAGGGTGAGGGGGGAGGTATAATTTGGATGTGAGAGGAAGGTTCTTTACGCAGAGAGTTGTGGGGGTCTGGAAGGCGCTACCGAGTAGGGTGGTGGAGGCAGGAACGTTGGACTCGTTTAAGGTTCAGTTAGACAGACACATGAGTGAAACGAGGATGGAGGGTTATAGTAGGGGCTATTAAATAAGGTCAGAACCTCGGGAGACACCGGAAATGCAGACTTGTAAGTTAACGCTTTTGTCTTTTTTATTCCGCAGGTGGAGGTCCACCTCGTGTCAAACAAGGGGTATGCACACGGTGGGTCGTGCGTGGGCTGCTCTTGGAGGTTCCGGGAGTGGCCTAGTACTTCGTGTCGGTGTGTGTGCTTGATCCTGGACCGGTAGACGGGCACCGCAACAGCTCGGTGACTAGCACTGCTGGCTGTGCAGATACATGGATTTGGGCCTGTGTCTGTGGGAGTTTGTGCATTCTCCCTGTGGTTGCGTGGGTTTCCTCCGGGCGCTCCGGTTTCCTCCCACACCCCAAAGATGTGCTCTTAGGCTGATTGGTTTACCAAATTGACACTATTCTCCCCTGAATCTGGCTAAGTTAGGGGTTCCATTCGTAGACATGCAGGGTAGAATAGGTGTAGGGTGATGCGGCGGCGTGGGCTCGTTGGGCCGAAGGGCCTGTTTCCCGTGCTGGGTTGTTCTTTGTTCATTCCCACCATGGCCGCTGCCACCAACTCATGCCCTTGCTGGTTGGTCAGATTGTGTATTTGGTCAGGATTAAGCATTTCTGAGTACCTCCTCATTTCCCATTCATGCATCCTCCACGCCCACTCACTCAGTGCTGAGAACTTTGGAATCGAATTACCAGGATGCAAGTGATCACCATCCTGAGAGTCAGTGTGTAAACTGCCCTGAGAAGCCCACTGTCATTTAATGCTCAGTTGAACTCTGATTGGTAATGAGTGGGACTTGGTCCACTCTTGGAAAGGAGTGCCACCTTGGAGACATATCTACCAATCTGATTGGCTGGCAGTTCTCCAACCTGCCCAGGCACAATGTGACAGTGGCCAGAAGGAGTACTATTGCATTCTACCCGAAATTAAATCCTGGCACCATTCCTGAGTTAATTCCCAGGAGTCTGGAGGGCAGGGGAGGTAGGGGATGTCCAGGGGAGGGGTGGGGGGGGGGGGGGGGGGTGGTGAAATCAGGAGAGGGTGATTGCAGCATCAGGCAAGGGGCCTTCAGATCGAGTTGCTCCCTTGCTTCCTGTTTGAGATGAGGGAAATCCCATGCATGCAACATTATGTTCCCCGCACCTCAGAACCCACCTGGGAGTGTAAATTTCTGCCCATGAGCCCTGGAATAACACTGGCATGTCTTTTCTTTTAAAATAATCCATTCAAACTTCACTTTTCAAGAATGATAACCTCAAGTGCTCATAAAACTGCCAAACACAACCTACAGCTATATAAACAATCTTTGCTGAAATTAATTCATGAGTGGTGCACGGACCTCAATGATGCATTCATTACGGGATCTGGGTTTCATCCTTGGGCTGATGATAATGGTAGAGTCAGGAGTTTAGTTTCTTTACCTATCACAATTCATTACTTTCACATCAAGAGTAAATGTAATGCATGTACCTTGACTAAGACACAAGTGTAGATTAATGTTCCAACCAATAATTGGAAAATCAACAGAATTGTACCTTGGAAGTCCAGTGCCTTGGAATTCCATTGAATCGTAATATTACTACATCTCATTATTTACTTTACAGTTCAAAATAAAAACACAATGCATATAATTTATGACAAAATTTAGCCAGCCCACAGCAATGATAACAGAGGTGGAAAGGACTGGTAAAATGTCAGGGTGTGAGATCAGGTCAGCTCCCTAGTGCACTCATATCATTGAGCAAGTTTCTCAATGTGTGAATGGCAGAAGCTTGGCAACTTGTCAAACGTAGGTGTACAGTCAACTTGAATAACTAATGGCTCAATTAAGGCCAATTTTCCTGGGCCACTGGCATTTTCCCAGTGGTAGAACAGCACAATACCTCCTGGGGAGGCTGTCAGTTACATGGGGGCTGCCTCCGTGCAACTTCTCTGAGAGGGAAGAGAGGGATAGGAGGAGGTCAGCAACAAAGGAGGAGGCTCCATGGCACTGGGAGAGGAGTGCAGCAACAAATGTGTCCCTGCTGCCCTGATGCAACTGCTGGAGACGCTTCCTTTCCTTTGTCCAGGCCCTGCCTGACCAACACATGTAAAAAAAAATCACTTACTGCTTACCCTTTCAAGGGTTTCTTGAGTGGAGGTGTCCTTGCATTCTCTTTTCTAACCTACCGGTGATGATCTGGTGCCCTGCCTAGGTTCCAGAACTGCTCGTTCTCTGATTGGACCAGCAGCTTGGAGGACCTACCAGCTGACCATAACTGGCTGCATCCCCTGTCTGCCAACTTCTATTTTGCTGTTCCTTGCAATATTGCAGGCAGGCCGTGCCTCTCGCCTGAACGTGCCAGCAGCCCAAAAACTATCTGGATGACTGGATTTTCATCGTTGTGTGTGTGTGTGTGTGTGTGTGTGTGTGTGTGTGTGTGTGTGTGTGTTAAGTTGAAAACTAGTCACTGGCAGATGTAATTCAATAACTTCTACTTATGGATACGTTGTAATTATTGCAAACATTTATGGTCAATAATAAATATGTCCCTAATTTAACATTAGGCTGCAATGAAACATGATTTACTGCATTACTGAATCATTTTTTGAATTTCCACATTGTGTATTAAAATGTAGATTTGCCATTTCTGTGCTCTTATCAGTAACATATATTATAAAATTACATCTCCCTGCCCATGATATGATGCCTCTTAAAATTAATGGACTGAAAGTCATAGGCCAGAAGTGAGCAACAATGATGTTGGTTCTTGACATGGGATTGTGAAAACAGCAAACTGAACCCTTAATTATAAAACTCAGATCTGAGGAGACATTGCTGAGAGGACCATATAATGTGTCCTCAAGCAAACTGGGGATTTCTCCTTGGGTATGTGGTATAAGTCAGATGTGCTGCCCCTTTAAGAGTGTGGGTCATGTGACCCTGGGGATGAGCTCCACCAAACGAGCTGCCATTGTTAAGTCTTCAATCCAGAAGTTGGACCCAAAACTGTGCCTGAAGTATTGTCCATTTTGCAGGTATCAGGTACCCTGCCAACCTCATTAGAACAAGAGCAAAGTAAAATTGGTGTAACATTAATCTTTTCAAGTCTTCACACCATCATCCATGCATATTAAGGAATGAGTTTGAGAACATACAATTGATGTGGCTGTTTAATTTTTGATGGGACATCTTTTTGCCATAAATGCAGGACATGTCTCAGTGAGGATTGTTTTTGTTTTATTGAAGCATCAAAAAGTCCAATCAGAAGAACAGAAATGACTTTGTACCCTGACGCGCCAATACCCAAGTGCAATTTTGAGAGACCCCTCCACTTCACTCCCAATCTAGCTAACTTGCATCATTGGAGGAGAATATTTTTTAAAGAATTGAAGCAAATGTTTGATAGGTAGATATAAAAAAAAGAGATTTGTGTGTCTTTAATTATGCTTGCAACTCATTTAACACCCAAAGTTTGTAATATTTTTGGAATATTTGTACGCATCTGAATCCAAATATGAAGGAAACTGTGGGAAAGTTTTAAAGAATGTGATAGCAATTTAAGATAACACAATGATGGTTACATCAGAAAGTACAACATGAAATGATAAACAATGTGATGCTCAAAGGCAGAGGTGCAAAGAAATACATTTGATCATTTAGTTCCTCTAAGCTATCAGAAGAGCCCAAGTGTCGTGGCACAAAATGTAAATGTGGAAAACAGACAGTCAACAAAAGAGAAGAGAAATCAAATAGGGTGACCAAACCTTTTGTTAGAAGATGGATTTGGAGCAATTGTTTCAAAGGAGATTAAGGCAGAAAATGAGGGAGGTTTAGGCAGGGAACGGCAGTGTTGATCCCTTGCCAATTTCTGGGTTAAAGGATCAGCCACCAAAAATGAGATGGAGACTGATACAAAAGACAATTTAAAAAAGAAAAGTGGAAGATAATGAATAATTCAGCCAAACATAGAGAAGTTAAAAACCCTGAGTTTTGATAGATTGCACGCAAGCGTTACTCAAAAATCTAGGAAAGAAAGAAGAGGCAGTCGTATATATACCACATAGATTTCCAAAGCCAGTATATATACTATTTACATTACATACAACAGCATATATACTAGATATATAACATACACAAATATATATATACGACATAAACCAGACATGCTACCTATGTTACAATGCATGTAGATATGAACATGAAAAAATAATAGGAAAAAGAACAGTGACAGAGCGAGGGGGATTGAATATAAAAGTAGGGAGGTCTTGCTGCAACTGTACAGGGCACTGGTGAGGCCGCAGCTGGAGTACTGTGTGCAGTTTTGGTCGCCGCACTTACGCAAGGATATTTTGGCCCTGGAGGGAGTGCAGAGGAGGTTTACTGGGCTGATACCGGAGTTGAGGGGGCTGAGCCATGAGGAGAGGCTGAATAAACTAGGCTTGTACTCGTTACAGTTTCGAAGAATGAGGGGAGATCTCATTGAGACGTATAAGATGATGAATGGGATGGATAGGATAGAGGTGGAGAGGATCTTCCCGCTCAGAAAGGACAGTAGGACTAGAGGGCACAGCCTCAAGATAAAGGGGGGGCGGTTTAGAACTGAGTTGAGGAGGAACTTCTTCACTCAAAGGGTGGTGAATCTCTGGAAATCTCTGCCCGTTGAAGTGGTGGAGACTGCCTCGCTAAATATATTTAAGAAGCGAGTAGATAGGTTTTTGGTAGGCAAGGGGATTAAGGGTTATGGGGAGGAGGCGGGAATGTGGAACTGAGCCACTTCAGATCAGCCATGATCTTATTGAATGGCGGGGCAGGCTCGAACGGCAAGATGGCCGACTCCTGCTCCTATTTCTTATGATCTTATGTTCTTATGACACAGGGCTGATCGACAGCTGATGATGTTTGGAATCACCAAACATTGCAGCACAGGAGGAGGCTATTTGGCACATTGTGTCTGCACTGGCTCCCGAAACAGCGACCCAGCTAATCCCATTCTCTAATGCTATCTCTGTAGCCCTCTAAATTCATCATTTACAAATATGTGTCCAGCATGGAACCGGCCTCTGCCCCTCTCCCCAGTATTGTATTCCAATTCCCAATAACTCACTCAGTGAAGCAGTTTCTTCTCATCTCACTCGGAGCCTTCTTGTTGACCCTCCTGAAATTGTGACCCCATAGTCACTGATAGACCAACTAGTGGAAACAAAATATCCTTCTTTACCCTGTCAAAATTGTTCATTATTTTGAACACCTCAATAAGGTCATCTCTCAGTCTTCTCTGCTCCAAAGTTACAATAAGCCCAATTTCTCTAATCTTTCCTTTCTACAATTACTCATTCCTGATATTATTTGAGCAAATCCTTTTTGCACTCTTAAGAGGGCTTTAACATCCTTCCTTAAATGGGATGCACAGAACTGAACACAATATTCCAAATATAATCTGACCAATGATTTGTCCAGGTGTAGCGTCACTTCCTTGCTTTTATACTCTATGGGCCTGATTTTACCAATCGGAGGCTAAGGGCCGGATCCGGGCGTAAAACAGATCCCAGCCCGGAATCCTCATTCCAGCGCACCCATACACTTTTTGCCGGCTCCAATCCCGGGTGGGGTGGGGGATGTCTCCCTCAGCAGACACCCCCGCACCCCGCCCCCCCCGCCGGAGAGACAGACTCCCCCACAATTAGACACCCCTGGGAGGCAGGCCTCCCTCGGCAGAACCCCCCCCCCCCCCCCACCCACCCCAACGATCGGAGTCCCCTGGGAGGCAGGCCCCGCCTCAGCAGAGCACACTCCCAACCGTCCTCGATCGCTGCTCTGCCTTCATCATCCTTCTGAGCTGCACTCGTCGGAGAGCCTGCAGCACCTTCCTGACCTTCCGCTGGTGTCTGCTAGAGGAGGGGGTGGGCTCAGATGGATCTCGGGTTTGGCGGGGAGAGGGGGAGGAGGTTGGAGGTTCTCCAAAGTCCATACTCCGCCCCCCCCCGCCACCCCCCCGCCTTCCTCCACCACCCCTCCCAACCAGAGATCCATCTGAGGTTCCCCTGCAGAATATGAATCCGCTTCGGATTTTTCTGCAGGTTGGCAACAGCGCGGATCCGGAATGGATCTGAAGACGGTAAAATGGGATTTGGCAGGAGAGTTGGCGCACGGTTCATGAAATCGATTCAAATGCGTGTTAATGTACTTAAATCCTTGGGCTGCTCGATCGGGGCGCAGTCCAGATCTGTGCCCAAATCGGGTGTCGGTAAAGTCGCAATCTGCTGCGATTCGGGTGCAGGTTGTGTTAAAGGTGCGACGCCCAAATTTACCGCAATTTTTCGTGCCTGTTTTTGGTGAAATCGGGTCCTATGTCTCTATTCATAAACCCAAGAATCCTTTAAGCCTTCTTAACAACTATTTCAAATTGCCTGGCCATTTTTAGAGAATTATGCACTTCTGCCCTGTGGTCCCTCAGCTCCTGTACTCCCCTCAGAGTTGAATCAATGAGTTTATATTGTCTCCCCGTGTTTCTTCTACCAAATTGCATACCTCAAATTTTGCTGCATTCACATTCATCTGCCAGGTGTCTGTCTAACTTGTCAGTGGGCCTCTGAAGTCACTGACGGTCATCCTCAAAATTCACTATTCTCCCAAGCTTATGATTTCTCTGTCAACTGTAAATAGTGATATTGTCCACAACACCCATCTCTAAATCGTTCACATAAATCAGAAAAAAAACAAGGGTCCCAACACCGATGCAAGAGAACATCACCTTCAACTCATCTCCAGCCTGCAAAATGTGGAAAGATACCAACCTTCTGTTTCCTATGCCGTAGCCAACTTCTTCTACCCTGTGCCATTCCAAATATTTCTAATTTGCTAAGCAACCTGCCACGTGGCATCGTATTAAATGCTTTCTGAAAGACCAAATATACAATACCCACGACACTACCCTCATCTGCTGCCTGACTCACCTTGTCAAAGAGCTCAATTACATTTGTCAGACACGAGTTGCTCTGGACACACCACGTTGACTGTCTAGTATTGATTTATGTTATCCTGCATTGTGGCCTCCATCAGCTTTCCCACTATTGATGCCAAGCTGACAGGAATGTCGATTCCTGGGTTATCCTTTGCCCCTTTCTTAAGTAACGGGATCAAATTTTTAATCCTCCAATCTCCCAAGACTAATTTTATTTCAATGGAAGTTGGTTAGTTCAGTTGGTCAGACAGCTTGTTTGTCTGTGAAGCCACATCGATAGCGTGGGTTCAATTCCCGTATGGGCTGACATTATTCATCAAGTCCCCACCTTCTCAATCTTGCCCCTCGCCTGAAACGTGGTGACCCTCAGATTAAAATGACTACCAGTCAGCTCTCTCTCTCTCAAAGGGGAGAGCAACTTATTATCCTTTGGGGCTACAGCAACTCTCTATACGTGTAAAGGGAGAGAGAGCAAACCCAAGGAAGTATAGACGAGTCGACAGAGAATTGTGCTGAGTGTAAACAGACCTCACTTCCCCTCTTCCTTAATCTGCGGCATAGGAAACATAGATTTATGGAGACATAGGTTTTCAAAGGGAAGATAAGATCAATTTAAGTGTCATGACTTGAAGTTTTGTTTTTAATTCCCAGCCCTCCAAGCTGCTCTTGTAAGTTAAAGCAGAATAAATTCTTGGAATACATTGCTGTTGAGAACAAAAAAAGTTCCTGCAGCTTCAATGAGCTTCATTGTTGGCATTTCCCAAGGGCAAGTATTGCAGCTGAGCCTATCATGAATGCTTGCCTGAGTTTCAAAAGCTCAAAACTCACTTATCTTAGCGAGCGGTTGAGTTTGCATTTTGGTTCATAGTTTCAAGAAGATATTAAGGATCAGCTACCTTTGAGGCACTTACTGAACAGAAATTTCCTGACTCAAGCTACCTGCTTCCATAATGAAAATCCTTTGCCAAGGGTTTAATGATTGGGAATAATAAAGGGATCTATGGATTTCAGAAACTCAAATAACTGTAGCAACGTAGCTTAACAAAGCCAAAACAAGTGAAACAAGGCACTGGGTTTGTTTGCAGAGAAATAGACTACAAAGACATGAAAAATTTTGGAGAATTTCCATTAGATCATTTTGAGTGTATTATGCACAGAATGGACCTCCCAATTGCAAACATTGAAGTTCTCTCGCAGGTTTCCCAAAAAGAGTTCTGCAGAATCCTAGGGTTCCGCTCGGTTTATTCAGGGCTTCCATGGTAGACCAGGGTGAAGTATTAAATTTGAAAATATGCGATGAGGTTCTTTGCCCAGAGGCTGTCGGCCTACGAGCAGTAAGCAACAAGAAGCCAGTGTCTGATGGGACAAACTGGAAACAGTGGTTAAGTAATTCGTCAAAGTTCCTGACCAGGGTGAGAGTGAAAGTGAGAAGGTTGACAATGTTACATGAGGGGAAGTGGCTTTGGGGCAGGAGGGGAAGCAGCCACAGGAAGAGTAGGATTCAGTCTTGGAGTGATTGAGCAAGTGGCCATGGAATCAGGGAGAGAGGGGTGTTGTGTGTGTGTGTGTGTGTGTATGTGAGGGGGGCAGGTGTGTGTGTGTGTGTGTGTGTGTGTATGTGTGTGTGTGTGTGAGAGAGAAAGTCTGTGTATGTTTGAGAGAGAGAGAGAAAGGGATAAGTGTGAATGTGTGTGTGCAAGTCTGATATAAGACTCCAGTTCTCCAGCAACACTCTTAATATTAAATAAATAAGAAAATAAATAGCATTGTTCCTCTGATTAAAAATGACATAAGGTTAAGACTCAAGTACTTGTTGAATAAGGGAAATTTAAAAATAATAAATGTATACATATAAAAAATAGAAATACTTTTATAGCTTTGCTTTTCTATGTTTGCATCTAATGCGCAAAAACAATTTTTTTTTGCAAAATAACTCTTCAACCTAAGGATGTTTCTTTGGGGATAGTAATGTTGATTCCCTCACGCAAGCCCATTCCCACTCGCCAACTAAGCAGTGATTCCACTGAGGCCTGGAAACTAAAATCTTTCTGGGCCTCAGGTACACCTGCTAAAACATGCACAAGTTTCCCCTCGAGTTAAAATGATACCACATTGTCTGTGGATTGTGTTCTCGATGAGGCAGCAAGCAAAGGAGGGAGAAGGGAAGGCAAAGGATAGATCTCTGCTGGATTCCAGAAGTGATGGTGGAGAGAAAAGCCATAAAAGAAATAGAAATATAATATGGAGACATTCAAAGTTTCTGGTTTCACAAATAGAGAGAACTGTGTGAACTCTGTGTATTCTGAAAATGTTAAAGATCACTACGACACTTCCTAATTGCAAATAAACAACAGAACAGGCATTTCATCACATTTGAATCTCAGTTTCAGATGCAATTGAAGAGACTCCAAATTTTGCTTCTTAAAATCTAGTCCCAATCTAATTCTAAAGACAAATGTGCAAGTCAACTGACAATAACTTTTATTCATGTTATTTTGCATCAGAATACAGGGTTATACTAAAACTCTCTGACAGGAAATCCTTTAGGAAAATACATGGTTTAGTATGAATGTAAAAATCACTCGAAAACCTGGTGGACCATTAAAAATTACACTAAAAGCCTGTAGTAGAAATCAAATAGACTCAAACCTTTCATAAGAATACCAATCAACTCCCTTCGCAAATGACATAAAATGAAGGAATGCATCACCGTCAACAAAACACATCACAATATTATCTCAACCAAACTACTACATGAACAGTAACTTCAATTATATAGCACCTTTAAACCAGTGAAGCGTCCAAGGGGCTTCACAAAACTATCATGAAACAACAATTGTAACCAAGCCATTTAAGAAGGTTAGAAAAGGTGATCAAAGAGGTAGGATTTAAGAAGGATCTCAAAGGAGATGATGGTGGGTAGGAAAGCAAAAAGATCTATGCAGGCAGTTCCTGAATCCGAGGCCTAAATAATTAAAGGGATATCTGCCAATAGAGAAATAAACACTGCCATGGACTGGACAAGATGAATGTCAGTTCCAGTTCCATATATCCTGTCCATATCCTGTGTTAATTAATCAGAGGCGTACAACAATCTGGAATTGGATATGTACAGAGACCTGAGGCGGTTTTAGGTCTGGAGGCAGTTCTTCAGATGGCACGATGTTTCAGGGATTCGAGCACAGGGATGAAGACTGTAAAACTGACTGGAAGCCAATGTTGGGCGGCATGCACAGCGACGCTGGCTGAATGGGGATGATTCAAGTCATGATATATGCAGCAAAGTTTTGGACGAACTCAAGTTTATGAAGGCTAGAAGGTGGGATGTCAGCCAGGATAGCATTAGAATAGTAAAATGAACAGATAACCTGAGTGCCAGGTTCAGCTGCAGATGGACTGAGGCAGAGGTAGAAATATTATTGAAGCGGAAGTCGGCTGCTTTAAGTGACGGGATCACAAACTCATAAAGGATGTCAAAGATTTGTTCAACCTCAGACTGTGGCCAGGGGGGAGGATGATATTACGGGCTGTGGAACAGACTTTGTGGCAGGATGAAATAGTTCAATGCTGTGTTGAAGAAAATCTTTGCTCAGCCAGGACTGGATGTCCAAGTAATAACATAACAAATCAAAGGTCAAGAGAGGTGGGTTGAGGTCAAATTGATGTCATCTGCATACATATGGAATCTGACAATGTGATTTCAGATCATCTCACCAAATGGAAGCATGTGGCTGAGTAATCGGAGAGATTCAAGGTAACAGGATGATAGCAAGAAGATATTTTGGTATGATCAGATAAGTAAGAATGGAATCAGTAAAGGTCTGTCCCAGTCAAGTGGTCAGTATGGAAGAGATATTAGAGGAGAGTACATTTAGCGTGGTGTTAGTTATATTGGATGTGATCTGAAACTCTGAATGTGTCCTTTCAGAACTTGATGTGGAGTTGCCGGCATTGGACTGGGGTGGGCACAGTAACAAGTCTCACAACACCAGTTTGAACAGGGTTTATTTGGAATCACCAGCTTTGGAGTGCTGCTCCTTCATCATCATTATCTTACCCAATTCAGGAGTTCCAACATATTCAAATGCTTTGGAAAGACAAGAACATGAATAGCTGTTTGAAAAGTTACAGGTGTCCAGATATTGTTCTTGAGGAGGTGATTGATAATGGCTGACTTGAATGGGAGGAACACGGGAATGAGAGTAGGTCATTTAATCCCCAAAGCCTGTGTGGCCATTCAATAACTTTTCTGTAGCTTATCTCAATACACCTGTCTTCACCAGAACTTTGGAAGGTATTTGAAATGTATTTGATATTTGAAATGTATAATTATTAATTTTAAGGAATATTGTTGACTTTGGTCAGATGATGTTACCACAAGCAATCTTGGTAAAAGTCATTAGGGCAAGCCATATTTCAAGAGAATATTTGAACCTTGGAAATGTGTAAGATTTATCAGCAAAAGTTTTGGATGGAAGAAGAGTTCAAACATTTTATCACACGTTAGGAGTCGGGCTTCGTCACAATCCAGATGAGATGGACTGGTGCCCATATGCGTGTCAAGAGTTCACCTGGTTGGACAGTGAACTCAAAGGGAACCTGTGAGAATGGGAATTTGAATTTTCGGCTGAGTGTCTTAGGTTTCCAGGCAACCAGGGTGTGGGGGGCTTGCCAAATCAGGAGTCAGCTTCTGGATTTCACGGATTAACAAAATACCACTATGTTGAGGAGTAAAATGCAATTAGCCAGAGTATTTGGCTGTCATTATTGTTGATTTATATATCTTGATGATGGTTGATTTCAAGTTATTGGAAGGCGGGAATGATTGATGAGAAAAATCTGTAATTGATCTGTTTTTTTTAATCGTAGATTTATTGGAGAGGTTTATTGCTCTATGCCAGAGCTGTTTAACCCTTTGATGATCTCCCGGTTGCCTCTGATTTAATAACGTTACGTCTTTACTACAAAAAACACTGACTTTGTGATTTTTGTATTACGTGAGATTTATTATGAGAGATTTCAATGACTTTTCTGTAGCTTATAGTCGTATTATGTGAGATTTCTTGACAGTCCTCGTCACCTCTATTTACTCCGCAACAGGATGTCCGAAATGTTCTCACGTACCTCCTTTAAACCCTTGTGATGAAAACCAGCTCGTCCGAGAGATTTGTAACTCTTCACTGCAATTTGTTTTCTGCTTTTCTGCTATGTTATTTACGATAATTATAACAAATTCTTGTCACTGATTCTGTTGAAGTTTCTTTGGGATTTCTAGCATGCTGGTCTTTGCAAGTAGTTGTATGCAAAGTAGTTATATAGCATGTCCGCCATTTCTTTACTTTAATTAATAATATCACCATTATCAGCTTTCAGGGAGTTAATGTTCATACTGACTGTCTTTTTTTACCCAATAAAGGGATAACATTGCTGGGACAGTCGTAACCTATTTAGTCCCTAAGCATGTTGTGCTATTCAATGAGATAATGAGTGATCCGTGACTTAATTCCAAATCCTCAGCTTTGCACCACATCCTTTACGACTTACAGATCAGAAAAATCTATCAATCTTAGATTCAAAGCTGACAATTTATCCAGCAGCGATTGCCATTTGCAAAAGAGAATTCCAAATTTCTCCTACCCGCTGTATGAAATTATGTCCTAATTAAAACACTCACTTGGCCTCAACGAGAGGATTCTGTCCAATTCTTGGTGCTACAGTTTAGGAAGGATGTGAAAACATTGGAGGAGAGGCAGCCGGGATTTATCAGAATGATTCCAGGAATGAGGGGTTTCAATTAAGTGTGTGGAGTGGAGAAGCTCGGACCATTCCCCTGAGAGAGGAGAAGGTTAACAGATGATTTGGGAGGTATTCAAAATCATCAAGTGTCTGGACAGACGAACGAAGAAAAAATGTTTCCACTGATTGAAGGGTTGGAAAACCAGAGGACACCAATTTAAGGTAAATGGCAAACAACCAAAGGCAGTATGAGGAAAATCGTATTTGCACAGTGAGTGCTTGGAATCTAGAATGCACTGTCTCAGATGATAGTGGAGGAAGATTCAATGAATTGTTCATAAAGGAATTGGATAAGTCCCTGAACAGAAAATGTCTAGGGGACTACAGGGGGATGGGGAGGGAGTGGGATTTTCTGAGTTGCTCTTTCTAAGACCAGCACACACACAAGTTGAATGGCCACATTCTGTGCTTTTATGATAATTTCACTCATGAAAGTTTTGGCTCAAATATTTAGCCCCTTAGTCCTCATCTCCCCAATTAGTTCCTCTCTCTTTATCTCTGTTCTCTTTAATATCTTGAAAAAAAAAATCAGTTACGTCTTACCTCATGAATACAAAGGAGTACAAACCTACTTTTGTATTTGCCCTCTAACCCTTGACATCCAGGTTTTTTTTAAGCTATACTACACTCACTCCAAGGCTGATATGCCCTTCCTAAGCAGCGGGGGTCCCAGGACTGCTCACTGTATCTGAGATGTGATCGAAGTGGGGTTCTGTACAACACAGATATGACTCCTATTCCCTTGTTAGCTTATTCTGATTATTTTCTGTGCTTATTTATGATATTAATGGTCAATTTCTAGCTTTTGAGAAGAGATCTGGGAAGTGTGGACTGGCACAAGCTTTTCTCTGCTCAGGATGTAAATGGAAAGTGAGGGGCCTTCAAAGGAGAAATTTTGAGTGTGCAGAGTTTGTATGTTCCCGTCAGGATTAAAGGCAAAGTAAATAGGAACAAGGAACCTTGGTTCTCGAGGGAGATTGTAACACTGATTAAGAGGAAGAGAGAGTTGTATGAAATATACAGGCAGCAAGGAACAGATCAGATGCTCGAGGAGTATGCAAAATGCAAGAAGCTGCTCAAGAGGGAAATCAGGAGGGCTAAAAGAAGACATGAGGTTGCTTTGGCAAACAGAGTGAAGGAAAATCCAAAGAGCTTCTATAGGTATGTAAGGAGCAAAAGGATAGTGAGGGATAAAATTGATCCTCTTGAAGACCAGAGTGGTAGACTGTGTATGGAACCAAAAGAGATGGGGAAGATACTAAATGGGTTTTTTCTATCTGTATTTACTGAGGAAATAGGCATGGAGTCTACAGGAATTGGGCAAACAGGTAGGGAGGTCATGGAACCTTTACAGATTAAAGAGGTGGTGGTGCTGGCTGTCTTGAGGCAAATCAGAGTGGATAAATCCCCAGGAGCAGACAGAGTATTCCCATGGACCTCGAGGGAGGCTAGTGTTGAACTTGCAGGGGCCCTGGCAGAAATATTTAAAATGTCAATATTCACGGGAGCGGTGCCAGATGATTGGAGGGTGGCTGATGTTGTCCCATTGTTTGAAAAAGGTTCCAGAAGAAATCCGGGAAATTACAGGCCAGTAAGTTTGACATCGGTGGTTGGCAAGTTATTGGAAGTAGTGGTAAGGGATAGGAGCTACAAATATTTGGATAGCCAGGGACTTATTCGGGAGAGTCAACATGGTAGGTAGGTCAACATGTGTGGTAGGTCACGTTCGACCAATCTATTAGAGTTTTTCGAGGAGGTCACCAGCAAAGTGGACGAAGGGAAGGCGGTGGATGTTGTCTACCTGGATTTCAGCAAGGCCTTTCACGAGGTCCCTCATGGGAGGTTAGTTAGGAAAGTTCAGCCGCTGGGTATAGATGGGGAGGTTGTAAGTTGGATGAGACACTGGCCAGAGAGTGGTTGTGGAGAATTGCGTCTCTGAGCGGAGGCCTGTGACGAGTGGAGTGCGGCAGGGATCGGTGTTGGGTCCATTGTTGTTTGTCATCTATATCAATGATCTGGATGATAATGTGGTAAATTGGATCAGCAAATTTGCTGATGATACAAAGACTGGAAGTGCAGTGGACAGTGAGGAAGGTTTTCAAAGCTTGCAGAGGGATTTGGACCAACTAGAAAAATGGGCTGAAAAATGGCAAATGGAATTTAACACAGACAAGTGGGAGGTATTGCACTTTGGAAGGACAAACCAAAGTAGAACGTACAGGCTAAATGGTAGGACTCTGGAGCGCAGTTGAATAGCGGGATCTGGGAATACAGGTACAGAATTCCCTCAAAGTGAAGGCACAGGTGGATAGGGTCGTAAAGAGTGCTTTTGGTACATTGGCCTTTATAAATCGGAGTATCGAGTACAAAAGTTGGAGTGTTATGGTAAGGTTCTATAAGGCATTGGTGAGGCCAAATTTAGAGTATTGTGTACAGTTTTGGTCACCTAGTTACAGGAAGGATGTAAATAAGGTTGAAAGAGTGCAGAGAAGGTTCACAGGGATGTTGCCGGGACTTGAGAAGCTGAGTTACGGAGAGAGATTGAATAGGTTAGATATTGATGGGTATAGATAGAGTGAATGCAAGCAGGCTTTTTCCACTGAGGCTAGGGGAGAAAAAAAAAGAGGGCATGGGTTAAGGGTGAAAGGAGAAAAGTTTAAAGGGAATATTAGGGGGGCTTCTTCACGCAGAGAGTGGTGGGAGTGTGGAATGAGCTGCCGGGTGAAGTGGTAAATGCGGGGTCACTTTTAACATTTAAGATAAACTTGGACAGGTGAATGGATGAGAGGGGTGTGGAGGGATATGGTCCAAGTGCAGGTCAGTGGGACTAGGCTAAAAATGGTTCGGCACAGACAAGAAGGGCCAAAAGGCCTGTTTCTGAGCTGTAATTTTCTATGGTTCTTTTCAAAATTTAGAAACTGTTTCTATTTCTGTGTAATAATTTTGGTTACATTTGCAAGTTTCTTATCATACACCTCTTTCATATTCCTACTACAACTGGCAAACATCAGATTTCTTTCAAAACCAATGGAATAACTCAATGAGAGATTCACTGACTCAATGAGGCATTTCCCCAATATTTTACACATAACTAGTCATAATCCTATAACTTGTTCATATCACCCTGAATCTGCAGCCAAACAATCTCCAGCTCTGCATAAGGTATGGCCATACTCCTGAGTCAATGTCATCTTCAATATATTCCTTTTCCCTTTGGACTCACGCTTGGACTTGGGTTCTGTGTTGAGTTGACAACGTAGAGCCCTAATCAGCACTCTTCTGTACTTCGACTTCACAAGTTAAATGTCTGGCAAAGGCTGACCAGAACCCATGGATTTGGTATTTGATGCACTTGTTTCCAAACTCAGCTCAGCAGCAAAATTTCGAAACAATCCCCTTAGTTTGGCCTTAATAAAACAGAGTTTTCAAAAAGAAAACTGGAACTAACAGCATGGGAGGTTGTTATTTGGCCCCTGTCCCTGTGTTGGGATTTGTGTCTCTCCTGGAAACCTACTTTTGCCAGATCCGACCATGTTCCTCCTTTTCAATAATTGATCTCTTTTCATTTTCCAGTCTCTACTTGAATAACCATTTGTGGTGAAACATGCCTTAATCTAATTATATTCAGTTCTCTTTTCCTCCTGATTTTCTTTAGGAGTGAATCCTTAGAATCAATGCTCTTGTTCACCAACAATACAAGCAATTCTGTTTTTTTTCTCTGTTTACCCAGGGTTAGGGCCCAAAGTTTCACTTACACCTTCATTGGTGTTTGATTCTGCTCACTCACCTTGTTGCTGCTCTGAGCTCTGCAGAGAGTGTTGATACCCAGCCCCACTCAATTCCTCTGTTAACAGCACTATTAATAATTTCCTAATTATGTTTACTTGCATGCAAATGGTGGGCATTAATTGGGTATTGACAAAACCATAACTGGTTGCTGGATTAGGAAGTTCATGTTAGTGATGGTTTATCTGTAAATAAAGGTCAAGTCACCATCTTCCTAGATGACCGTGGGCTATTCTCCTCTATGAGGGACAAAGCTAACTGAAGATCCCCACACTCCAGGCGAGGGGCAAAATGGAGAAGGCAGGACCTTCATGAATAACCTCAGCTGTGATGTGAATTCAACCAGCACTGTTGGTATTTCTCTGCATCACTAACAAGCTGTCTAGCCAAATGAGCTCAATAAACCCCCATATCTGTAGACAAAAGCTGATAAAGGTATAGAAAGCTTGACTCCAGTTATATCCTTCACTATTGGAGTAAACTACACTTATGCATCTCAGTGTCCATAATCTGTACTCTTTCCCTCTCCCAATCTGTGCCTCAATCCCTTGTGTTCCCCAATTCCTTTTCTCCCTCTCCATGTCCCATCCATGACCTATTTGCCTTGCCAATCCACCCTCTCTCCGAGCAGCTTGACTCTGATGGTTGCTGGGACATTTTTGCAGCAATGAATGGTGACTGAGGGGGAGCTTTCTCTGTTGTGATATTAATAACGTATTGGACAAGGAACGGGATGGATGGGGCATTGCTGCAGTGGGAAATTTAAAACATAAGAAACTCCTTGAATCTGGACAGCAGCACCTGAGATCCATTCTGGCAATCTGACCCAATTGCTCGATCAAAGCCCTTCATACATTTGAACATGTATTCAATCTCCCCTTAAACCTCTTTCCTCTCAGGGGCACAGTCCCAGCTTCTCTAATTGTTCAACAAAATCTCAGAAACCTACTATGATTCTAGCAAACCTCTCCCACTACTTTTCTAAAGGCTTAACATTCTTCTTAAAATGTGGTGCACAAAACTGGAATCAGTACTCCAGCTCAGGCTTAATCAATGATTTATAAAGTATTCGCTTAACTCCCTTGTCTTGGTAACTTATTACAATTTCAACGCTTCCACAAGCACTATTAACAGTTTTCTCAATTTCCCCTGTCACTTTCAGAGATTTGTGTATGGAACCCCTCATCATCCCTGTTCTCACCCCCTCTTTACAGATTACAGAATTGTTTCAGTGCCCATTGTGTCTGCACTGGCTCCCCAAAACTGCATTTCACCGAATGCCATTCTCCTGCCTTCTCCCCATAACCCTTCACGTTATTTCTTTTTTAAATAATCATCAAATTCCCTCTTGAATGCTCCAATTGAACCAGCCTCCATCACTCAAGCTGTGCATTCCCCACCCTAAATACTAGCTACGTGAAAACAATTTTTCTCAAATTCTTTTGTTCCTTTTACCAATTATTTTAAATCTCTGTTCCCTCGTTGTCTACACTTTCAAGAGTGGGAACAGTTTATCCCTGTGTACTCTTGCCAGCTCCCGTATTATTTTGAACATCTGAATCCAATCTTCTTTTAGTCTTCTTCAATCCAAGGAGAGCAGTCCCAAGCTCTCCAATCTGTCTTATAACTAAAGTTTCTCATCCCTTAACCATCCTCGTAAATCTCTTCTGTCTGCTCTCAAATTAGTTCACATTCTTCCTCAAATGTGGAACCCAGAACAATATGTAATACTCCAAACAACATTTAACTCGCATTTTATACAAGTTCAACATAACCTCCTTGTTCTTATACTCTACACTCAAAGCTTAAGATATTCTATGTCTTATTAACTGCTCTCTCAATCTGTCCTACCACCTTTAATGACTTACAGAAGCTTGGAGCAGGAATAAGCCATTGGGCCCTTCGAGCCTGCTCTGCCATTCATTATGGTCATGGCTGATCACCAAGTTCAATATCCTGATTCCCCTTCCTCCCATATCCCTTGGTCCCTTTAGCGCCAAGAACGATATCTGAATTCTTCTTGAAATTAGATGTTTTGACCTCAACTTGGTTTTGTGGTAGTGAATTCCACACATTCATCACCCTTACGTACAGATACACACGGGTCCTTCTGCAGGGGCAGTTTAGAACGGAGTTGAGGAGGAACTTCTTCACTCAAAGGGTGGTGAATCTCTGGAATTCTCTGCCCGTTGAAGTGGTGGAGGCTACCTCACTGAATATATTTAAGACGCGGGTAGACAGATTTTTGGTAGGCAAGGGAATTAAGGGTTATGGGGACAAAGCGGGAATGTGGAACTGAGCCACTTCAGATCAGCCATGATCTTATTGAATGACGGGGCAGGCTCGAAGGGCGAGATGGCCTACTCCTGCTTCTATTTCTTATGTTATGTTCTCCTTCCCTTATCTTAGAGTGGTACCGTTTGTTTTATATTCTCTCCACATTCTTTCTACCAAATTGTATCACCTCACATTTCTCCAATTTGAACTTCATCAGCCACCTCTCCACTCATTCCACCAACCTCTCTGTATCCATTTGAAGTTCTACACTCTCCTCTTCACAGCTTACAACACTCCCAAATTTTCTTTTATCCACAAACTGTTCCCTGTGGATCAAGGTCCAGAATCCAGACTGGAGATCATTAACATAAAATAGGAAAACAACGATTCCTTGGGAAACTCCACTATAAACCTTCCTCCAGGCCGGAAACCGTCCATTAACCATTACTTGGCTTCCTGTCGCTCAGTCAATTTTGTATCCACATTGACACTCAACCCTTTTATTCCATGAGCTATAACTTGGCTTATAGGTCTGTTGTGTGGCACTGTATTGAATGCCTTTTGGAGATTCAAGTACACAGCATCAACGGCAAAGCCCTCATCAACATCTCCGTTACCTCTTCAAAAAGCTCCAGCAAGTTAATGAAACAGAACTGCTCCTTAAGGAAACCATGCTGGCTCTCCTTCATTAACACGTGATGATGAAATCTGTCTCGAATTATAACTTCCAGATGTTTCCCACCACTGACATTAAACTTCCAGGTCTATAATTGCTGCACTTAGACTTACAGCCTTTTTTGAACAAGGGCAGAATGTTTGCAATTCTTCAGTCCCCTGGGACCTGCCCTCCCCCTCCCCCCAAGTCTGAGAAAAGCTTAAAAATTATGGTCACTGCCTCTGAGTTTTCTATTCTCATTTTCTTAAGTATCCTCGGACGCACCTAATCCAGTAACTGTGCCATGTCAACAGCAAGTATAGTCAGCCTATGTAATACATCCTCCAAATCAATTTTAAATCCATCTGGGAACTGATTTTTCTCCTCTTACACAATTGCCTGGATAGCATATTCTTCCTTGGTAAAGACAGATGCAAAGTATTCATTTAAAACCTCAGTCACACTCCCTGCCTTGATGTGCAAATCTCCTTCTGATCCCAAATTAGCTCTCCTCTTTTTACCATTCTTTTATTATTAATATGCCAAATAGACTTTGGAATTCCCTTTTACATTAACTGCCAGTGTTTTTTTTTTCCTTTTTGCAGATTAACGTTGTTTTAGGTCAGCAAACAATTTAAAAATCTTCTAACCTCCCATGTTCTGGCATCCTGCACTCCCTGCTGGCCATTCTTCCTGCTTGTACAAACTTCTTAAACCACACAACAGCATTTCAAGAGGGGAGTTGGCATAGCTGTGCCCGTTAGTGTGAGCCTCTGTCTTGGCATGGTCTGCCTCTTCTCACCATGTTGAACGGCTCGATTCATTCATTTCTGAGGGACTTCACTCTCCCCACAAACAAAAAACTCAGTTTCTCTTTCGGACCTCAGTTTGCCTACTGACTTGTACTGCCTTAACTAAAGTTAAATCTATTTCTCCAGTTGTTCTCATGCTGGGCTTGGTGTGAGCTTTCAGTGTTTGGAAGAGGTTTTGGAAGTAGCAATTTAGATTTCATGTTTCTACCTGGCTTGGAACTTGCTGGTGCTTCACTGATGTTACTATTTGACTCAGGTCAGTACTTGCTGCCATCAGATTCTGGGTCTGTGCCTCAGCGTGGATCTGCTGTACCTCCAACTTTTTTTGTGAGTATTCAATCCATTCCTTTCATCCTTCTTTCAAGTAGTTGTAGGCACGCTAGGTGTAATATTGGTGCCCTTATTTGCGAAAGGATATATTGACCTTAGAGGGAGTACAGAGAAGGTTCACCAGGTTGATACCAGAGATGAGGGGGTTAGCTTATGAGGAGAGATTGAGTAGATTGGACCTGTACTCGGAGTTGAGAAGGCTGAGTGGTGATCTTATAGAGACATATAAGATAATGAAGGGGCTAATAGGATAGAGTTTGAGAGATTCTTTCCACTTAAAAAGAAAACCAAAACTAGAGGGCACAGCCTCAAAATAAGGGGAGGTCAGTTTAGAACAGAGTGGAGGAGGAATTTCTTCTCTCAGAGGGTAGCGAATCTCTGGAATTCTTTGCCCATTGAAGTGGTGGAGGCTACCTTGTTGAATATGTTTAAGTCACAGGTAGATAGATTTCTGATTAATAAGGGAATTAGTGGTTATGGGGAGAAAGCAGCAAAGTGGAACTGATCCACTTCAGATCAGCCATGATCTTATTGAATGGCGGGGCAGGCTCGAAGGGCTAGATGGCCTACTCCTGCTCCTATTTCTTATGTTCTTATGTGTGTAGTCTTCTCTTTTCTTGAAGTTTTTCAGGGCTTGTCCTCACTGTCTGCTGCGATGACGTTCCATTGTGTGTTTTGGGTCAAGATGGGATTCTTCAAGGTCTGTCGATTTTATCAAGGTACACTACTCAAGGCGTGGTTTGTTAAAACCATTCTTATTTATTTACAGTTCCATGTACATCTTCAAAACTCTGAGTGAGTTTGGAGTTCCCCTCTCCCCAGATCACAACTAATTAGTCATGTTTTATTATAGTTACATCGGCATCAGGTGCTCCTTTTACTTTACACATGGTGGCACATGTGGGGAAATGGGGCAGCAGGGGGTGATTGGGGGTGTGAGGGAGTGAATAGGGAGTGTGAGAAGGTGAGTGGAGAGGTTTAGGGGACACCAAACAATGTTAGGTGCCATGCAGTTGTTACTGAGTATGGAGGGGAGACCCTTTCTCCAGTCCAAACCACGCTGCACTCCTGTTGCTCTGGATTGCGGCTCAGAAACCCCACTCTCCTCGTGAGAAGACACGTAAAACCTTTGTTGTGAAATGGATGAGTTGCAAAACATTCTCCCTGAAAGAAAATCCTGCCTTTATTACTGACAGTGAGAGCTGAAAAAGCTACTAGATTAACCCCATCCAGGATATCACTTGAACAAAAAGATGCAATTAGCTGTGTGATGCACAACTTTTTTTTCCTTCCTTGCCAGTCGCTATAATTTTCTCCTTTCCTATAGGCACTAAATCCTTGCTGGAGTGTGGTTGTTGTGGCCATTCCACATGCCTGGAATTTCCACAGGGAGTTCTCTGGATTGTCAGTTTTAATAACTGTTCGTATGTCAGATTCACTGCCACCCAAAATAGACCAATTTGTCCCTGCTCTCTGCTGTCTGTTAGCTCACAAATCCTCAATCCAGACTAAAGTGTTGAAGCCAAATGTGAGCGATCTTCTTTTGTGTAATAGCTTTTAATATGGCACCTTCTCAAACACCAATTGAAAATCCAAGGACACTGCATCTAAGGTTCTTTATTCACTTTGCTTGTTACTTTCTCAAAGCAGTCTAATAAATCCCTTTGACAAAGTCATGGTGATTCTACTTTATTTTATTATGATTTTCTGCTATTACCTCCTTATAATAAAATCCAGCATTTTCTCTTTGACAGTTGTTCAGCTAACTGCCCAAGAAATTCCTGTTTTCTGTCTCTCTCCTTCCCTGAATAATGAAATGACATTCTTGATTTTCAAAGCTACTGGGACCTTCACAGAATTTGAGGAATTTTGCAAGACCCTTGGATGCAAGTCCAGTGGAATTGTCAGCTTTGAGTTCCAATAACTTTCCCAGTGTCTTTTCCCTTGTAACTGTGATGCTTTAAGTTCTTCCCTCCCTTTCACCTCTTGATTTTCAAGTGATAGGCTATTTTCTTGCAACTTCTTGGGCAGCAAGGTGGCACTGTGGTTAGCACTGCTGATTCACAGCTCCAGGGACTTGGGTTCGATTCCTGGCTTGGGTCACTGTCTATATGGAGTTTGCGCATTCTCCCCGAGTCTGTGCGAGTTTCCTCCAAATGGTCCGGTTTCCTCCCACCCTCCAAAAATGTGCGGGTTAGGCTAAGTGAATATGCTAAATTGCCCCTTAGTGTTCTGGGATATGTAGGTTGAAGGGATTAATGGGGTAAACATGTGGGATTGCAGGAATAGTGCCCGGGTAGGATTGTTGTTGGTACAGAGTCGATGGGCCAAATGACCTCCTTCTGCACCATCAGGATTTTTGATTCTACAGTGCTGACATACACAAACATCTGGTCAAGACATCTAGCATTTCCTCATTTACATTATTCATTCTCCAGATTCAATGTCGGAGGGGAGGGGTGGTAACAAAGCTCAGTTTAGCTACTTTTTTCCCTTTTAAATACTTGCAGGAGCGCTTACTATCTGTAATTATATTTCTAACAAGCTCTTATACTCTAATTTTTACTTTTTATTCATCATACTTTACTGGTTTTTAAAATATATAATTGGAGATGCTGGGGTCGGACTGGGGTAAGCACAGTGAGAAGTCTCACAACACCAGGTTAAAGTCCAACAGGTTTATTTGGGAGCACAAGCTACCTGATGAAGGGGCAGTGCTCCAAAAACTCGTGCTACCAAATAAATCTGTCAGACTTTAACCTGGTGTTGCGAGGCTTCTTACTGTTCTAAAAACAATCCAATCTCCTAGCCGACCACTGATTTTTGTTGTATTATTCACTTTCTCTCGCAGTTTAGTACCATTTCTTCGTTAGACATGGATGGCGCATCTTTCTGATAGACACTTACTTTCTCAATGGAGACCGAATGGCTTTCTTTTTCCACCCTCCTCCAGAGACACCCAAGACAATTCAAATGCCACTGATACCATCTTGATTGAAATTGATTTGCTCTGCACTAATAGGTTCAAGCCAATGACCCTCATTGTCTGTTTCACCTATTCACTGAATAAACTGGCCAACAATTACATTGCAGTGACAAAAGAATAATGGAGCTTACCAACAACAACAAATTGCATTTATATAGCACATTTAATACAGCAGTGTCTTCAAGGAGGAAAGAGGGTAAGCGAGGTCCAAATGTTTAAGGGAAAACAAATTCCATAGCTGAGGCCTTAACAGTTGAAAGTACAGCTACCAACAGTTGTGATTCAGGTCAAGGATGCTCAAGTGGTCAAAGAGTGCAGATATCTTGGAGGGTTGTAGGTTGGCAGGAAGTCACAATACAGGGACAGTTGAGGGAAGAGAGATTTTTTTTAAAAAGCGTTGACTTGAAAATAGAAGCATTGTTTCAAGGAAAACAATATAATCAGCAAGGTCTGGGGTGATGGATGAAGCAGCTCTCCGAAAGCTTGTGGCTTTTGCTGCCAAATAAACCTGCTAGACTTTAACCTGGTGTTGTGAGACTTCTTACCGTGATGGATGAACACATTTTGGCATGAGTTTGAATACAGGCGGCAGAGTTTTCGATCAGCACAAGTTCATTGTGGGGGTGGGGAATGATGGAATATCAATCCAGGAATGCAGATGAATAATCCACTTTGGAAATAACAAATGGACGGACGAGGGTTTCAGCAGCAGATGTGCAAAGGCGGAGGCTAAGTTGGGCGACGTTACAGCGGTGGAAGTAAGCAAACTTGGTGATAAATGTGGATAAGTGATCGGAAACTCATCTTGGGGTCAAATATGACACCAACGCTTGCAAACCATCAAATTCAGCCTCAGACCACTGCCAGGGAGAGGGATGGAGTCACCAAAAAAAATCAATGCAATTATTTTAACTGTTCACATTCAGACTGTACTGGTGCAATATAGGAAGTGCTTGATTTCAAGTCACTTCCGTCCGAAAGCACATCAACCTTCATTGACAATTTTCATGACAGAAAGATATTTTACCCAAAACAGTTTCCCATGACATATAAACATTAATCACAGTTCCATGCCATCTCCTGGACCCTGTCTTTTGAAGTGAATTTTCATGCAGACATGGTGACCATCAATGCAAACACACTGCTCCCTAAGCTTCATGCAAAATAAAACATGCAAGAATGGTTTAAAAAGTCAGACCTGATTTCTCTCATAGGTTTTGATGTGAGCTTTTTTTTTAAAGAAAAAAACAGCAGTTTTCCTCGTTCTTGCTCCAAAAAAATTCAAATCACTTTGAGTGCTGACGCCAAGAGCAGTAAAGATACCCATGCACACTCTCACAAAGCTGCTTCTACCACGGGTAGCAACAAAACATTAAACAAGGATAAAGCACACAAACGCATACAGAGAACACATCACAAATGACACAGACTCATTTTCACTATTCCTCTAAAAAAGGTAACAAAAAGGTCGACTCACAGATAGAAAACTTGTTGCTGTTGTCTTTCCCTGGGAACAATTTAACTCCTCTAGATTTAAAATCTATGGACTTTTTCACTAGTTAGAAAAACAAACAAAAATAATACATCAGAAGAAACAATTTAAAATGAAGCTATTTTCCTTTAAAAGAATCTTGTTATTTAATACGCTGCAGTGTCGATGTGATGCAGTTCATTCGCAAGAAATGATGTAATTCACAAGCCGTACAACGCTAAAATATAAAAGAAAACTCCAATTAGAGCCAACTTCAAATGAGAAAAAGAACTGTTGCTTGGTTTTTCTTCAATTCCTTTTTCAGACATGACAAAGACAAAGAACAATTTTGACCCTCAATCGAGCTCAAGGGTTAAATTTTCAGGAAATTTTGCAACACGACAGATGCGTCTCAGTTCAATATTCCCAGTCTCTCTCAATTTTCATTCTGGAGCAACGGGTGCAAGAGGGTCTCAGGCATGCTGACCCCCAAAGCAGGTCCTAGGTGGCCAAGGGACCGGCAAATGCTGATATTTGCTGAATGAGTTAGAAGGCTTGCCTTGACTGTCTGGTACTTTGTCCCTCTTGTAATAGGAATGGTTAGGCTTTCCAGCCTTCATCTCTCAGGCTATCCCACCAGTCACTTCCCATGGTCCTTATCCTGTCCATGCCAACTCATGCCCCCCCCCCCCCCGCAAACCACTTATCTCTTTTACTCTGCATGCCAATTTAATGCTCACATATGTCCCTTGCATGCCCGTTTACCCAGTATTTAGTCTGTTCATGACCAATGAGCCATATAATAACAATGGCAAGTGTGGCATTGCTGAACCAATAAAACACCATTTCAGTCATGTTCTTTGGAAAAAGGACTGTTGTTCCTACAAAAGTGTTAATGAGCCAGACCATTACAGTGCAATATCAGAGCTTTCAAAACCTTTACACCACTTTATCTTGTCCAAATAAACGTCAAGATATTGACAAAAGAGATCACAGAATGATCAAATTATTATAACCACTTAAAGATGCCAATCAAGAGAAGTTGATAATTCACTTCACTTGCCAAAGCAGATTCCTGAGCTCATGTTTTCATTTGTCTGGGTTCTCTGCCAAGCATGCATACTAAGGACAGGTGGAAACCCAGATGTCTGGTTAGGGGTTGACGCATGAATTGTCATTGAGTTGGCATGAAGGGTACGAGGTGCCATGGGGAGTGGATGGGAGACATTTTGGACATACCTTTCAAAATGTTCCCAAAATGCAGACTGTTGTTCATTGCTCCTCTGCGGGATCATGAACCGTGAGTCATAGGGTAGAACTCAATGGTCCACAACCTGTAGATTTGTCAGGGATGGAGAATTACCTCGGTGGCTTTCTCACTGCTCTCCCCACCCACCCTGACTTGTCTGCAATTTTGCACGGATTGAGCAAACTCTAGGTCAGTTCCCCTGTCAAAACCAAACTAAGGCCCATAAGTGACCAATTATTGGCCACATAAGTGCCACTTCTTGCCCGACTTCAACTTTGAGGCTGGTGGGAGGAGTTTGAGACAGAGGAGAGGTCCAGAAAGTCACCCTATGTGTGCAGGAAAGGGATCGCTTTCCTCAATGGCCCCCTGTCCTCATTGCATGTCTGCATCTCAGGTATACCACTCCCACGTGTTCCTTCCTCCCCAGGCATTCCACTAAGACTCCCACCTCCTCTGAGCTTCACTTCCGCTCTTCCCCAACTTCCAGGTCCTGGATTCCAGGATTTACAATCTGGGGATTGCTTGTCGTCTCAGTCCTGGGTTCTGCTGCCTCTGGCATTGCTGGGACCACAGAGCTGCCCTCCAGAAGGGATCAATTCCCTGCCAATTCTCCAGGTGGTAGGTCATGGAGCCCCACCATCTGAAAAACCGTGCCCTGAAACTGACCCAACGCCACAACAACTGGGAGAATGCCTTGCCCTGCAATCAAGCTGGCCAGGTCAGTGCGTGACTCGTTTACTGCACCCTATCCCATGCTGGTGACAATGACTGGCTCCAAGAACGGGGAAAGAAATTCCAGAATCGCTGCCCGCCAATTGAAAGAATTCCGGTCGTCCGGACTCCCTGAAAATCCAGCCCCAAGCAGCGACTTGGATATTCTCCTCAGGTTGTAAATCCTGAGAAAGGGGATAACCCAGTGAGCACTAAACGGGATATTTTAAAAACGCAAAGATTGAAACAAACACACAATTGTACTTGTCCAGTTTATACTTTCCAAATATGTGTTTTGAATGTGTATAAAATTTCCATTTCATAAACCGATTGCACACACTTTGTTGACGCTCTCTGATACAAAAACGTACACTTTAAGAGCTGCCGAGTGCATTTGGTAGGTTATCGATTTTATTTTACACTATTAAAGATGAAAGACCCAATCTTGAAGGGATACTTGGATGCTGTTGTGATAATCGACCTAATGAGATTTAACGAGTATCTCAAGTGGCAATATCCACAAAACATATTCCAGTTTGTATTTCCATATTACATTATAACTATGCTTGATCATCATGAGAACAGTAATACATTCTGTAACAACAAACTTCCAGGCCTTTTTTCATACAATTGCTTTGTGTTTCAAATAATTTCTACCATTTACATAGGACAACAATCTGATTTTATATTTGTATAGCTGTTTCGTAAAGGAGCCTGTTTTATAAGGTTAGTGGCATAGCATGTTGATGGATAACATTCTCCAATTTATGTGAGTAGGAGAGATGGTGGGTGGGATTTTCCAGCTACGCTTGCCCCAAGGTCGGAAAATCCAGCCTGAGGTCAGCATGGCCCTCGTCCAGCCCTCTACAACTCCCGTGGCGGGCTACATGGAAAAATTCAGCCCTATATCAGAATTATACTTCCCTACATGGTGAGCTCCTACAGGAACCTGATGGGTACATTACCCTGAATTATCAATATGATTTTTAAGGCCAGATGGTGCAGATTCATGGGTCAAAAGGCCTTCTTCAGCACTGGAACAATTCTGTGAAATTTGTGCAAACTTCAGATCAGACCATTCACCTGCTAACTTGGTCAGAGAAAAACCATTACAATTATATCGTTGGTTTCATTCAGTTTCTTACAGTATTTTCCGATAAAGACAGGATTAATTTAACTGTGCCTTTGTAAAATCACTTGTAATTCTGAAGTTTCATATTTTACTTGGTTATATTTTTAAAAAATTGAGAGAAAAGTGTGTTCCCAAAAGTTTGGAACAAACAAAAACACAACATTGGAGCAGTGGATTTTTATAACGACAGTTATCGAAAGACAAGGCGCACTTTTATAGAATCTTAACAACAGTTTTGCATTGCATAGGAATTGTATTCCTTGATAAATGTTCAAAAAAAATCATATTTCTGAAGAATAAACACAAAACTAAATCTTTGGGGCGAAATGCAGAATCGAAGGCTAAGGGCCGGATCCGAGCCTGGAATCCCCGTAAGCGTGCCCATACGATTTTTGCCAGCTCTGATCCGGTCCGCGCTGTGGGCGGGGTTAAGCGCTGCCGGAACAATTGGAGCTCTGAACTGCGCATGTGCGGAAAAAGATCTGAAACAGCGCGCCCAAGCACGAAAGAGAAAACCAGCAGAGAGAGCAGGAGAGGGAGGGTGGGGGGTGGATAAAATGAGCTGCGATCAGACCCCCCTGGGAGGCAGGCCCCCCAGCAGTGATTCTCCCAAGTCCATCCTCTCCCCACATCCGCCACCCACCTCCCTCCCAACCAGAGATCCATCTGACCCCCCTACCTCTGGCAGACGCCAGCGGAAGGCCAGGAAGGTGCTGCAGGCTGTCCAACGAGTGCAGTAAGAAGTCTCACAACACCAGGTTAAAGTCCAACATGGCTTCAACACGGTGTTGTGAGACTCCCAGTCCAACGCCGGCATCTCCACATCAACGAGTGCAGGTCAGACGGATGGTGGAGGGAGAGTAGCAATTCAGGTAGGTTGGGGGTGTGCTCTGCTGAGGGGGGTGGGGGGGGGGAGGTTCTGCCAGGGTGGTTAGCGGGGGGGGTGGGTGGGGTCTGCGAAGGATGTTCGAGGAGGATGGGCTTCGGAGGTTCCCCTGCACAATAGGAATCCGCTTCAGATTTCTGTTCTGCAGGCTGGTCACAGCGCAGATGCAAAGGCGGTAAAGTGGGATTTAGTGGTAGAGTTGGGCGCGTGGTTCATCAAGCCAATTTAAATATATGCTAATGCATTTAAATCATCAGGCTATCTGGCTGGAACGCGGACCGGATCCGCGCCCAAATCGAGTGTCGGTAAAAGTGTGATCTGCTCGGTTTCGGGTGCAGATCGCATTACAGACCCGACACCCAAATTTACCGCAATTTTTTGGGTGTGAATTTTTGGTAAAGTTGGGCCCTATATCTCAATTGTTTGATTGCTTAATGAAAACTGCACAATTTCTACGAGAATAATTGAAGTTTTAAGCTACAATTATTTTTAAGTGATGATGCATCACACTGAACCTATTCAAATGAAATGTAGAAACAAGATTGACACACAGCTGGATGTGATGTTCTGGCAGGCTTGTGGATTGCTTTTTATTCTTGGACGCAACAACAGCAAAAACAGCATTTGTTACCCATCCCTAACTGCCCTGAACTTAGTGGCTTGCCAGGTCATTTCAGAGGGCAGTCAAGAGTCAAACAAAATGCTGCAGATCGAACGTCACATGACAGCCAGATGAGATAAGAACGGCAAATTTCCTTCCTGAAAGATTAGCGAACCTGATGGGTTCTTGCGACAATTGATGATAATTGCCAAAACTTTTGAAACTTTCAATTCAGTTTTATGAATTGAATTTAAATTCCACCAGCTGATGTGATGGGATTTGTATCCCTGTTTGCCCTTCCCCACTCTGAGCCTTTGGATTACTAGTCCAGTGACATTACCATTGCTTCCTCTGAACTAAGATTTGGAACAGTGAAAACAGGTACGAGAGTTTGTAAGCTGCACACATGTAGTTATCAAGGTGCCCTCAGGTCACCCAGTAGTATCCATCAATTAAAAGACATTCCACTCCAGTAACGTTCAGCTACTGTGCAACTTTGATAACCAAGGTTATTTATCATGTATTTTTGTACAAGAGATCCAAGGAGTGACCATGAAGCCTTCACCTTGATCAAGTCTTCCTCAGATATACAGACCTCCAAGTAGATTCACTGGGGGGGGGGGACAGTTTGGACACAAGGGTTGCCGTCAACAGATGTACCTTATGACACTTGTAAGAAACTCTACCACTGATGCCCAGGATGGTACAATCAAGGCCACATGGGCACAAGAGTGGTCATTGAACCAGCCACCTGGTCAGGGTAGGTGTGATTCTGGACAGATCTGGAGTGCACTTCAGTATACAAAGGCAAGAGTGTCCATAATGACAGTGGTCTGATGCACCGTCCTCAACTTTGTGCAACAGGCAGGATTGAAGCTGTGTCAGCAGCAAGTTGACTGTCCTGCATTAGAGGAAGGAAGAGGAGAAGCAAGGAGAAAAGCAAGATGCAGAGAAGCCTGATGTGGTGAAGGCATCTGCAACCAGGGAAGATGTTTTTAGGCACACTTGATCTAATCTGAGGCAGTGAAGTGGTCTGGTACACCAATTCTGAAACCATTGTACTCCACCAGCCAGTCCCTAGCACAGAACAGTCCACATTTAGCGATCCATCCCTTTTGCTGCCACATCATTCATCTTCTCCTTTCATCATATTATTTTCCTGAAGGCTGAAGACCTTTTGAAAGATGGCAGCTAACAATGGGGAGGATGGGAAAAGGAAAATTGAAATAAACGTCAAACATTTGAAATAATTGGAACAACGTCAACCAGTATTATATGGCCAAGTCTGGCCATGTGTACGGTGACAAATTCTTTCTTTTCCTTCTTTTCAAACTTATTCCTACATGGTGCAACTACTGTGGCTTCAGCAGAGTTACATGAAGATTGCTTATTCCCCTGCTCTGATTGCCCAGTTTCTCTTGAGCTGCTGTACTCTGGGTTACCAAGTACAAAGAACAACACAGCACAGGAAACAGGCCCTTTGGCCCAACAAGCCCATGCCGCCATTTTAACATTGTGAGTGCCCTCTTCGACCTGTGACCTTGGTCTATGCAAAGTCTCATGAAGACTCTGTGAAACGGCAGCCTTTGCCATTGGGATAGAAAATACCAGGAGGGCTCTGACAGGGGAACTCAAAGTGAGGGAGGAGCACTGAGCAAGCATTGGGGAGTGACACTGCTTTGACATAGCCTTTCCTATCTTTGTTCTCATGGGCCATCTCCACTTCCCCGCTTGTTAGAAGTTGGAGAACATTTATCTCCATTGATGTCAAGGGCTGAATTTTTAAGGTGAGGCTCTCCTCCATGCTAAGTTTGCAGGCCTTTGATGAGGGTGAGAATACACTTCGCTCCTTGCAGGTTTTCCCATTGAGGTGGATTCATAAGCCTGAGATTTCCTCCAATTGATCTCTCCATTAGTGTGTAGGTCCTCTGGAATGACTGGTAGAACCTCTTACAAATTCTGCAACCGATCCAGAGTAGCTCTGTTTGTCTATTATCTCCAAATTCAGCAGCTGAATCGAGTCAAGCAGAGATCAGAAAGTCCAGCCTCTCTGACATAAACTCTGCACTGCTGTCTCCATCTCCAAAAGCTTCTCCTGTTCACTTGTGATGTGTGGCTCAGCATTTGACAATCCAACGACCTGCCTTGGAAACCCCAGCCAGGTGTGTGCAGCTGAACTGGTGGAGAGTCCACCTAATTCACGCAAAGGTGCTTGCTCAGAGCAAATGATCTCCTGTGAGGAGTCTTTGTCTTCCTCTGGCACCATGTGGGAGCTTGCGAGACCTGGGGAAGATGAAAGACATGAATTAGAACTGACAAAGTGAGAGAGTCCTCGGGCATCATTATATAGACTGTCATTTCTTATTGGCTGCTGATATTAAGTCAACATGACTAAGTGCTGTGTGGCTGGGTGAGACCTAATTCTGTCAACAGGTAGCTGGGAGACCCTCATCACTGTATTACCAATGGCCTAGCATGTGGAGATCCTCCTCCTATCCAGAGTGTCTTCCTCCATAGCAGTCAGCTGGATGATGACTGGAGGGCTACCTTTGGTTCTCTGCAAAGTATTCTGTGCTCACACCTCCTACAAAGGAGAGAAAGGACAGAGAAATGAATGCGAGTTATGGAATGTTTTGAGCTGATGGAAAGACAGCCTTTGTGGAGGGTTACATTGCGGGATGTGTATTGCAGAACAATAAAACTGAGGATGGCTGTCAGTGACAGTTCTAAGATGGGAAGATCTGGAATGTGCAGAGGGATGGCTGCACCTCCAAGGATTGTTCTGAGCAATGAAATATCTAAAGTGACATGGGGAAGCAAAACTGATTGAACTTGAAGGTGGAAAACCTTTCCTGCCCTGATCAGCACCCTGAACCTTGTGCAGGATTATGTCTGGGACTGAGACATCACAATCCTGCTGCCAACTTCTTCTCTCACTTCCAGCTAGGTCTCTTGGTTCGCCAAGGCAGGCTCCTTCCTCCCATCTATTTGAGAATAGAACCTCACTGTTGACCTTTACAGCCTGAAGTATTATGTCCAGAAATGTGTGCGATCATCATGGTGCAGCTTTCTCTGGTTGACACTTAATCAGTCAAACAGCTTCCATCCTGACCCTCGCAGTGGCCCATTAATAGTCAGCTGTGAGCTGTCATCCCAGCCACCTTGGTCACAAAATCCAAGCGTCTGAAGCAAATGCCATGATTTTCTCCAAAAGAGACTAACAAAGGCGGCTACGAGGGGGCCTTATTGAACCATATAAGATGATTAGAGGTTTAGATAGGGTGGACAGTGATAGCCTTTTTCCTCGGATGGAGAAAGCTAGCACGAGGGGGCATGGCTTTAAATTAAGGGGTGGTAGTTATAGGATGGATGTCAGGGGTAGGTTCTTTACCCAGAGGGTGGTGAGGGATTGGAATGCCCTGCCTGCTGCAGTTGTAAATGCGCCTACTTTGGGGGCGTTTAAGAGATCCGTGGATAGGTTTATGGATGGTAAGGGTTTGGTTTAGGTTAGAGGGTCATTGTTTTTTAACTGGTCGGCGCAACATCGTGGGCCGAAGGGCCTGTTCTGCGCTGTAATGTTCTATGTTTTATGTTCTAAAATTGCTACTGAAACTTCCCCGACACACTGGGCTTCTGTTGCAAGTGGGTTGGAAGGTTAAATTTCAAACAAGTGAGAAAACAATTTCAATAATGTGGTTTGGTTATAAACTGCATAATGTTGCTGGAGTAATTTTGCACATCAATGTGATGATTTTCTCCATGCGAACAGCTTAACAGTAAAATAGATTTGGATAATCACATCCACTTGATCCCATCCTTCCAGAATGCTAACTCCACTGTCTTTCCACCAAAGTATCTTAAATGAGTCTGATTTACTGGGGTCAACAATGCTTTCCGGAAGGAGGATTGATTCGTCTCATTCAATTAATTTGGCGATATTTTTGCCAATATAAACTGGGACATCGATCCAACAGGGTTCTAAAAGTTGTGGGACAGACCATTCCTGGGGTGGGATTTTGTGGACTCGCTCACCCCAAGATCAGAAAATCCCACCCGAGGTCAACGGACCTTTGATGGACCCCCCACCCACTGTGATTCTGTGGCTGGCAGGCGGGATGTGAAAATTTCACCACTGATCTCCATTAAACAAAAAGATTAAAAACCAAGAAAGGTCTTACAAGGCTGCTTCCAGGAACGAGAGGAGCATGAATGAATAGTCTAGACAGAGCTCATTTCTCAACAGAAAGAGAAGACAGACATTTGTAAACTGATCAAAGGTAGGTTCAACAAACAGAAAATGTTTTCGTCTTGCAGTGGGGGTTGGGGTTTGGGGGGTGCGGGGGGGGGATCTACCCAGAACTGTGGACCATAAATATAAGATCGTCACAAATCAATCCATCAAGGCATTGAAGCTAAAACATGTTTACTGAGAGAATAGTGAGAATTTGTACAGGTGAATCACATGGATGCATTTTAAAGGGAGGCAAGATAGTCATGAGGAAGAAATAAATAAAAATGGTGTGGGGTTATATAATGGAAAATGGGAAGAAGCCTTTTTTGCTGCTTAAACACTGGAATAATGTCTTTTGGGTTGAGTAGCTTGTTTCCGTGCGATAAATTTTACACGAATTACATAAGAAACCCAATTTAACCAATTGGTCAAGTTAACTTACGCTGAAATGCAAATTTCAGAACACAAACTGTAAACTCAACTGGAGTTATAAATCAGTCAGTACACTAAAAATCGATATTTAAAAAATCATTCCGCCATCTAAAGAAATGCTAATTCTATTGTGATGTCTGTGAATGCTTGCTGCTCCCACATTGAGGCGTGTTGCAAAAAAATGTCAGACAAACTTCATATTGTCATGTATTTATCTCAATATACATAATTCACAAACACTCTGTAGAATGTCATTATTCTACTAGAATTGGCATGCATTTGACATGAATATATTAATGTCAGTAGACCCAGTGGATGGAAAAAATACAAGTTCCAAGAACCACTGTAGTTTGAGACGTGAGTGGTAATATTCTTCCAAAAGGTCACAGTTGCATACAAAATGGGATTGAAAAATACTGAAGGAGTTTACAAAAAGAACCCTAATAATAAACAAAAAAGGGAAAAACATTACCTCAAATATTGGGTGTATGTTAAAATTGAAACTGATTATCCAATAAATTGTTGCATAAATTGTTGAATTTCCTCTCAAAAATTTAAGGTTCTAACTTGAACCGATCAAAAATTTTCTGCGTGACGTTTCTCAAACCACATTAATTTTGCATGAGAATATGTACCAAAGCTAAAATGTATGTTGCTATGGAAACAGCAATAACATATTATCAACATCGATGATATTTTGACATGGTATCTATATTCCTGTCTGCTTCAGAGAAATCGCTTAACAACGTGTGGAAAACTACACTGAGACGTCATTTACACTAAGGTTCCTACTTATTTTAACCTCAGATACTGAACAAAGTAACTGGTGGGATTGTGTACCACACTGACTCTGCCAGTCAAATGATATATTATTAGAGAGCTTCATCATGCCAATGAGCATCTGTCACACGGAAGTTGTTAAAAACCTATTGCACAGACAAGTTCTTTCCTTCCTCCTTGGAGGTCAACAGTTTGAAAGCATCTCCCTTGACCCACCACTGAAGATTATCCTGTTTGTTTCAAGTGTTTCATAAGAACATAAGAACATAAGAACATAAGAAATAGGAGCAGGAGTAGGCCATCTGGCCCTTCGAGCCTGCCCCGCCATTCAATAAGATCATGGCTGATCTGTCGTGGCTCAGTTCCACTTTCCCGCCCTCTCCCCATAACCCTTAATCCCCTCTCTTATCAAAAACCCATCAACCCGCTTCTTAAAAATATTTAGCGAGGCAGCCTCCACCACTTCAACGGGCAGAGAATTCCAGAGATTCACCACCCTTTGAGTGAAGAAGTTCCTCCTCAACTCCGTTCTGAACCGCCCCCCCTTTATCTTGAGGCTGTGCCCCCTAGTCCTACTGTCTTTTTTGAGCGGGAAGAGTCTTTCCACCTCTATCCTATCCATCCCATTCATCATCTTATACGTCTCAATGAGATCTCCCCTCATTCTTCTAAACTCTAACGAGTACAAGCCTAGTTTATTCAGCCTCTCCTCATAGCTCAACCCCCTCAACTCCGGTATCAGCCTAGTAAACCTCCTCTGCACTCCCTCCAAGGCCAAAATATCCTTGCGCAGGTGCGGCGCCCAAAACTGCACACAGTACTCCAGCTGCGGCCTCACCAGTGCCCTATACAGCTGCAGCAAGACCTCCCTACTTTTATATTCAATCCCCCTCGCTATGAAGGCCAGCATCCCATTCGCCTTCCTGACCACCTGCTGCACCTGCAGGCTGGGTTTTTGCTGGGTTTCCTGACAGGAGAGCCTGCCTGGAAGACAATTGCAGCAGCATTTTGCATTCCCCCTAACCATTAGAAGGCCATGATTACGCATAAAGCAGTTGATCCATTGCATTGTCCTCAGGATTGGTTATGATCTTATAAAGGATGCAGAAATCTGAGTGAGGACTAACTCTCTGTCGAGGCAAGGGCAACGTTAAGCAATACGTACTGTAGGAATACCTAGTGCGGAATTAATTGCAGCGCTCTGAGGTGCAGAGGATTGGGGTTTCTGAGATTCAAAAAAGGCTAGGACACAGATACACCAATGAATTAATCCTACCTTGGAAACAGAAGATTTTCAACCCTGGAACCATTCTTGTAAATCTTTGCTACATCTGCAAGAAAGGCCTTCATGTTTTTCTCAAGTGTCGTGCCAGAACTGGACACAATACACATATACCAGCTGAGGCCAAGCAGTGCTTTACGCAAGTTTAACATAGCCATTTGCTCTTTTGTGTCAAAAAAGATTTGTCAGTCTCAAGGAAATTGTTGCCACTTAGTTTCATTAATTTCTTCCGTATTATTTCTTTACTGGTTTCTTCAAGTTGCTAAGTCCTGCTCGGGCCTCGGTTCTCCTTTATTTCAAGGATGTTCTTTGTACCTTCTGCCATGAATATAGATGCCAAATACTTGTTCAACGTCTTTGCAATTTTCGTTTTCCCTTCATCTATCTCTGCCATGAATAGGCCCATGTATACTTCAACTAATCTCTTCCTGTATGTATCCTAAAAAAATGTTCACAATTTGCTTTCTTTGTCTCTTGCTAGTCTACACTCATATTCTCCTTTCACTTCCTCAAACATTTCTTCGTCTTCCTTTGCTAAATTCCTAACTCCTGCTCAAGCTGACTATTTTTTTTACGGGCACATTTATAAGCCTTTTCCTTTGATCAAATATTACCTTTAACTCACACAGCGAGCTGCTTTGTCTGTGGGCTTTTTGTGCTGAAAAAGAACGTATATTTGTTGCATTTATTTAAGAGAAAAAAGCAACCCAATTGTCAGAGCCTCCTCAAAGGCAGAAACTTGCAATAGCGGCTTATTTCATCTGGGGCTGTTTTTTGAGCAGGCTCAGCTTCCAGAATGATGTTTCTTAAACTTGCACAAAAGATGACGAAAATTGAATTTGTGCCGGACAGAAATTGTGTTTAAAATTGTGCAATTTTTTGGCTGAGTTTGGGCAAATTTTGCTGGGGAAGAAAGCAACAAATATCAAAAACGATCTGAAAAGATGGAATTGTAAATTAAGTACAATTCCTGTTCAAGAAATATCATTGCTGATAACTAGACTGTGGTTTTGCAATGTCAAATGACGTTTTAATTAAATATTTTTAATAATACTATTTAAGATTAAAGCAAGATGATTGCACACCAAATCCTTCAGCTAGTTAATTTTACCAGAGTATTGTCAAATAAATGAATACTCATATTATGCTGCACATTAGCTGAAGTGGCCTGAGGGGGGATTTATCTGAATGCAGAATAGCCAGAAATAATTAGATTAGCAGAACAAACACAAATAATCTTTTCAAGGGCTTTAACTGAGTAATGTCGTGGTTGGTATAAATTTGGAATGGAAAATACAGGCTATCAGTGGCACGATGCACTTTCATTTTCAATGACTTTTGCAGACAGGCTTCATAAAAGCCAAGCAGGACAATAAGAAGAATATTGATGCTTTTGCACTTTAAAATGATGATGATTCACTTCTTCTAGAATTGTAAACCTGAGGAAATATTCAAATCTGGCTAGCAGGCAAGCCTCTAAATTATTCTTACTGGAGCATCATTTGTTTCAGTCTTATTACTGGTGGAAAAATGGATATTTCGAGAAACAAAGGGCAGGATAATGGGGTTTGCCTTCTTACCATCCAAAGAGTTGGCAAGGAAAACATCCCCACCAAAAACGCACGTCCCGCAGTCACCGAACGCTCCAATAAGTGTGAATTGACTGCAGGCAAGACTCCCGCCCCTCACTCAGGAGGAAGTTCCATCTCAGAGATCTGCCAGGCACTTACCCGCAGGGGTGGGGATTAGACAGAGCAGCTTGGATTGTCAGTGAAGAGGCTGGGGAGGGACAACCCAACCTGCTCGGTCCAATCCCCACCCTTGTTGTCTTGCATCTTATGCACAGGGCAGATGCTAATACTGAGACAGGCTGCTGATGGAGGGATTCCCCCACCTTCCTGCCTGAGACCCGAACACAGCTTTATTTTCAGGCTCCATGGTGCACACCCAGGCAAGGATGAAGATGTTGGTACATAGCTATGTCTAGTGGGCAGGGTTAGTCTGACATGGAGAACACTCATTGCCAGCAATACCTGTTTCAGCTCCTCTTAATCCACCGGGATGGCCTGGTTGTCCTTGGTCGGGCTGTATATTGACGATGTGGTGCTACTGTATCAACGTTCCACATTCTTGCCATTTATTGATGTACAAAGTGGCTCGATGTTGGCAAGGTAGAAGTGCCAACTACTGAGAAGCTGTGTCACTCCTTCATAGGAAGAAGTCTGACAACACCAGGTTTAAGTCCAACCGATTTATTTGCATCGGTTGGACTTAAACCTGGTGTTGTCAGACTTCTTACTGTGTTTACCCCAGTCCAACGCCGGCATCTCCACATCATCACTCCTGCATATACATGGATTCTTGTATGTTCCAAGTCAGCTACCCTGTGTATGGACATGGAAGTGCAACTTGCTGACTTCCAGGAGCCATCATTTCAGAAATGGATCCAATGTCATTTTACTGCCTCAACTTAATTGTAACATTAGGTTTATGACATGCCACATCTGGGAAGACAGTGGGCAGAACCTTGTGTCCTCCCCCGGACTGAGTTTTGTGGCATGGGGGAGACATTTCGTCAGGCAGGTGGTGGCGATGGTCTTCCCACTGCACAGCCGACTGAAGCCCTAAAATGGTCAATTAATTCCCACTTCAGAACCTCATCCTGTCACTGCTGCTATTAACTCAGGAGGCTCACCATGTGGGGGCATGACAGACAAATCTGTACGAGGCATAATTTTATAGCCACAAGAACTTACTATGGAGATAACCTTCCAACACTTTACACAATCGGGAACCACTGGCAATTTAATTCTGATTCGGGGTTTAAATCACTGATGTATTTCCTGATTTTCTTCCGCTGAAGGCAGGTCTTGTTGAAACATAGATTTCTGAAAGCAACAGGATAAATATCCTGCTCATCACTCTCCTCCAACTCACTGAGAGACACGGGTAAGCAGATCTTGTTCTGATCATTCATTCCTTCTATGCAGAAATGTGTGCTCATCACTTTGCAGCTCTTCCAGGCAGCTCAGGTACAGCAGCATCGTTTAGTATTAACGTATTCCAGCTCATTCTCATGGAGTGAAGGTAGATGCAAGAACAAATGTCTGAGATCCATCAAGGGGAGGAGGTACTGTGTTAAAATTGATTTGGGTTCCAGCATGACGACGAGAGAATTGGAGACAAAACTGGTGAGATAAGGCAATGCCCGGTTAGTCCGGGTGACCAGCTGCAAAAGGTTATTTGCAAAGACTTGGGAGCAGCCCATGCATTCATGCCATTGGTTGCAGACATATGATGCAAGGGGGTGAAGGAGGGGGATAAAGTGCAGATTAAAAGGGGGGGGGGGGGGATGTGCGCAAAATACAGAAAATTTTAAAAAAAATATACTGAACTCAGTGCTCTCCAGGAAATCATCCCTGGCATGTCCAGGTTGATAGCATAACACATCATTGGTGTCTTACTGACCAAACTGGGGGCTAAAAATTAATTTGGGCTTTATTTTATTGTGGGGTCATGATTTGTACCTTGCGTTCTTGGGTTTCCTGGAGTTCGGCAACAGATAAAATTGCTATTGCTATCTTACTTCCATGTTGTGGTGAGCATCTACTGCAGTATCGGTTGCCTTTGCATTCAGCTGGGAGCTGAACAGCATTTACAACCATCACACATGGTGCAGCCAGCATTCTGTACTTGAAGGCAAGTCTATCCATCTTTCAAACACCAGGAGGGCTCCAAGGTTACAAATGCAGAACTGGAGACCTTGGTGGTGGAGATGCGCAGGAGACACACCCTGGTTTTACAGAGACCAGGAATCCCTCAAGGAAAACCTTCAAAAGGTATTGAGAATAGGTGGCCACGGAGTCTGGATGGAGCATCTACCAGCAGTGCCACAAGTCTAATGATCCTGTGCAGACGGTGAAGGCTGGAGAACGCATATTCACATCATATCTCCTACTCACCACTCCCCAGCTTTTTGAGCTGCTCACATCCATCAGCAATTCCAGCACTGATTTTCCTGATGGAAAACATGACATTCCTCTTCACCCTTATGCAGTGGCCAGCCTCACACCCACCTCTTGCAGTCTATAAATACCTTCAGATATTTAGCTGCAGCAGGCATTGAGTGAAAGAATCTGGTGTATCCACTCTCCCTCTGTGCAGAAGAAGGTGACATGAACGGAAGGCAAGGCGAGCGGAACAGATGGCTCGCTTCAAGGAACCAGACGGAACAAATGGGGCTGGCCATTTTTGCAATGGCAATTGCAGAAGCAGTAACCAGCAACAGGGTTGGAACCATGAAAGATAATGATATTCTCAAACCGGATCCTTCCTCTGAAATTCCACCTTCCAGCCATATCATGCTTTCTTCTGACTTGCAAGTTACAGATATGGAAGCACGCATCTCTTGGTTTGTCTCACTTCTATGCACACAGCCCTATGCTTGTGCCTTTGTCCTTTTAGATTCCAAGGGGCGCAATCTAGCCAAGCAATGGAGAAAAAGTTCAAACATTATGTTGATACAGATGCACCTTCACTGGATATCCCCCATGCAGCCACCAGCTCAGATACTGACCATGCCTGTAATTTAGAGGGAATATCTTAGATGTGGAGTGTACAGTGGCGGAACGCTGTGACTTCATTTCATTCATTTGTGGGACACGGGTGTTGCTGGCTGGCCAACATTTGTTGTCCATCCCAAGTCAATCATATTGCTGTGGCTCTGGAGTCACATATAGGCCAGACCAGGTAAGGACGACAGATTTCCTTCCCTAAAGGACATTAATGAACCAGATGGGTTTTTCCAACAATCATTACCAGTAGGTTCTTAATTCCAGGTTTTTTTTTAACTCAAATTCCACTCTCTGCCATGGCAGTATTTGAACCCCAGGACATTCGATGAGTTTCTGGATAAATAGTCTAGTGATAACACCTCTTCGCCATTGCCTCCCTGACTGAGTGAGACTTCAATTCGCTGACTAACCATCAACAAATTGACCGAGATTTTCCGCCTCACTTCTCTCACCCACAGCATGTTTTCCGGCAGTAGACGTGGGTTGCTATTCGCCACCAGTGAGATCTTCTGGTCTTGCTGATGTCTATGGCATTTTCTGTGGTTAGTCTGTCCCTCCACTGGGTAGCCCGCCATAGGCAGTGGGAAAGGAGTGGTAGGGAGGGGGGAAAGTCGTTCTCTTTTGATGGGAAAAGATGTTCCCACTGGCAGGAAGGGCCACTAAATTACATCCATTGAGCTGTTTAATACAGACGAGCTTCCAAAAAAAAAGACAAGGTGTTGATCAAAATTATCAAAGGAAGTCTACGGGACATACGAATGCAGAATGAATTGTTGTGGGTCTTGGAAAGCCTGTGGTCAACTTGAACCAGCACGGAGAGGTCCAGCATCAACCTAGCACTTGGATTTCTACAGAACCTGAAACCCAATATTTCCTTTGCAATATAAGCAGAAACTATTCATTGTTTGAGTGTGCAGCTAAAGCAGGGCTGTAGATTACAGTATGCATGCAAGGTTTCACTGTGGTCCATCAATCTGTCTTCCAACAGATTGATAGGATTGCTGAGGTGCCACCTGATGGAGTGGATGTAACTTCACAAAACACAACTCTGTGGTCTCCTTCAATCACTGCCACTGCAGTGCTTAAGCTGTTGCCTGTTAGTCAGCTATCCCACTGCTACCTGCCAAGCCAAGATGGTGCAGTCTGCACTCAGGCTTTCTCGGCTCAAACTGCTTGACGGTATTCCCCACAAGCTTTTGCAGTCTCCTCTACTGAAAGTCAGCATCCTTCCACCAGATGCGCTCTAACTTCTGGGGTAACACTGTGTGAGAACATTAAGACAGGGAAGGGCAACCACAAGGGAGTGGCAAAGGGAATATGCAAGAGTGATTATAAAAACGATAGGCACTCGAGGTTATTATGCAAAGCTACTCTCAAATATCTTGCAATTTAAGATAATAATATATTGGTAGAGCTGCTTTTCTGAAATCTTACATACCAAATTTGTAAGGGATATCTGGGAAGAGATTATAAACAAATACACCCTGCAGTGGAGGAGGGAATATGGTTAGTTCAATTGATGACGTTTGCAAAATGATACCAACAGCACAGGCGTAATCCCTGTACTGGCATTTCTTGGGGCTTGCCATCTCACCTTGCTCCATCTTGGCATCATGGCATAAATTGTGAATAACATGTCATGGAGAACAAAGACGCTACACAAACAAAAAGAGAATATGCCCTGGTCTTCGATGTCTCCAAAACTTCAACACTCAAAAGAGTATGGATGACTTGCTTCCTTCAATTTGTTGATTGCAGTTAATGGTAGGTCTTGTGCTCAGGAAAAGTAATGTAGCAAATTAGCACACATGCTGCAACATACCAGTAAGTATTGGATGCATCAGCGTGACATATTTATGTTGGCATCACTCCGCCCAGTATCACCACAGTGAATATGATATTGGAGTTCTACTCTTAAACACCAACATTAATTGAAAAGCAAAATACACATCCTAGTTGACAGGCAATTGGATTTCTCTAAGGCAAGTTCCGAATGATTTGTCCATAAGCAAATTCATAAATATGTGGTGTAATGGAAAATAAAACTTGGTAATTATGAAAATGTGTCATAATGGGGTTGGCTGTATATGGAACTGATTATTAGCACATTTCTGAACTGACACATGAAAACACTTTAAGCAAAAGCAATATCAGAGCATTTTTTTTAGTTATTGTGAATAACTTATCTTAATTCAGATATTTGGGAACTAATGGAGTATAGAGCTTGTATGAATAAGAACATTTTACACTCTCCGAGTAAAAGATATTGCCTAATAGCGATATTTGGGCCTGTTTAATATGTTTTTATCATTTAATGGAAATCAGCTGTGAGTGATAATATGTTCAGTTTGTTTCTTTTTATGGGAAAAATCACCATTTGTGAGCAATGTTATGCAAACTTTAATAATGTTTGTTTAATCAGAACAATTCTAATCAAATAAACATTTATTTGCCATGCATGGGCTCAAAAATGAGGCTTATATTATACTCAGAAGAGGAATGCAGTTAATAAAGAGTGCATAGTAATAAGCAGGGTAATAGTATCCATGTTTTACTTCATACAGGTTTAATACAAATCAGATTATGAACTATAATACTGCATGTCATAAAATATCGACATAACCTCTCCAATAATTAACATTTAACAAGAGCACAAGAAGTAACAAGCATTATAATTCCTGCAACCATAGACCCAGAATAAGAAAACACAAAATGCTTGGCAGCGCAATAGATTTCTTGATACCAGCCAAGTCTGAAAATTGTAAGCACTGGCTTTAATTCCTTGCTATCAGTGATAGGAAAAATCTTGCCTTCACTTTCCATCAATAATACACTTCATTGAACAAGTAGGTTATATTTTAAATAAAATGGTAATACTGAAAGCCATTCAGTATCCTTCTGCTAGATGTCATTTTTTTTTAAATGACTAACAGAGAACAACTGGTGGCAAATGTAATGATGGCAGGTGTCACACCGACTTGACGTTAATAGTAGTTGTCATGTGCAAAGATGAATAAGGAACATTTTATAGAGGTACTGAGGAACAGGTCACAGTTATCTCGTGATCTGATTCATGTTCCAGCAACTCTTGGGTGTGACGACAGCCGTGCTTGTTTTCAACAGTCTCTCAACATAACAGGAACCAAAGTGATACCAGAGTGGTATTAAGCCATCACTGCATACTCAGCCTGTATGTGGCTCACAATAAGTGGCAATTTGTGAATACCTTTGAAAAGTTATACAATCAATAAACAACAAAAAAACCCCTACATTCTTCATACCTGAAACAAAACAGACTGCAATCAAACCTGAACAGTTGCGTGGTTATGCATTGGCCAGGTTTGCTAACCCACCAATTCCAGGTAGGTTGCAGGTTTCAAAGTTAGAGTCCAGCTCACAAATTTCTGCGTGGATCATCGGGAGATAGACATGGGTACAATGTTACTGCCACTGTGTTCCTGAAACCGTCAAAATTCTCAACATCCGGCAACTCCTTAGATTGTTTCTACCGCACCTGGGATGCCCACTTCACGGGATGGAAAACGTTGCCGTGACATCTTGACCGAGTGTCAGTAGGACCATGGAGTTCTGGTCAGGTATTGGAGAATTTAAACAAAATACCTTCTTAGGTGTATCCCCCATATGGTTCTCACTACACTGAATACCAAGCACTCGTGGTCAACAGTACTTTTCTAGGTGTAAGTGCAGGATCATGTTTTATGCTGCCTAATATAATATACCAGCTTGTTTATGGCAGCGGGGGTGGGTGGGGGTCCACCTTAAGGTGTTGAGCTTTTAATCTGCCAGTAAATGGCCTGCAACTGCCAGAAATGTGTTGTTACTGTGAGCTGCACTGCAGCGCAGTGTATGATACAGCAAGTAGTGCGTAGCTTTGATATTTTCTCCTATTTTCTTTGAACATTTGGTGATGAGTATTCCCACAGCAGATCAGGTATGTACAACAAGAAATGTTCAGCAATTCAACTTGTACCAGACAATGGAATAATTAAATGAACTGGACGGAGATGATAATGGCCAGGGGTTTATTTGGATTTATTTCATTTATGGAAGCATCCCCGAGGATCTGTATTCTTATTAGCTCCAGCATGTGGATGCAATACATGATCCTGGTTTATTTCTGACCTGAATTGAACTCAGGATCAAAAGATTAATTTCTCTGTACCTTGTCAAATATGCTTATAATATTCTATAGCTGGACAGGTATCTACATGGTAGACTACTATTAGTAATAAATGTTATCAAGGTCTCCTGAAGATATCCATCCTCACAGATTGTCCAACAAACCTTTTCCATTAAGTAAACCAGTGATGTTCAAATACTCATGATGAATAAGGCAGAGAGCAGAGTGTTTGAAGCATATCCTTCTAATTTTATCACTCATTTTCTGGGCATTGTTCTTTATTCAGAAAGTTCAACAGAGATGAAAAACTTCCTCTGAGGAGAACGTCTTTCACAAACCAATAAGACGTGGAATTTCATTACATTTACAGATGCCAAGAGATATTTGCCCTTTAGATCTTAGCTGATGTTTGCAAACATTGAACATTTGGAATGTAAATTCAAAATTATCCTCAACAATTTATATTACAAATGGTTTTATAGTTTTCTCAGTGAGTCACAAACTTTGAGTATTTCAACTGCACAAGATGCAACAGTAAAAATGTAGAAAAGCAAAAGATTCTAAATTGTTTACCCCGGATTTTCAACTGGCTTGATCAGGCCAAGGCAAAACTAAAATTTATCCCTAAGTATTTACATCTCATTGTACCACACCTCACGAGTATTTTTTTTTGCAAATCGCAATAAGAAGTATTTTGCCATTTTTTAAAAAAATGGCAAATATCTGTAATAATAACGAAAAAATCCATCTTGTTTGGATAGTAGTCTTTTTTCTGCCTCAAGTCAGAGATTCCCGTTAGGTTCCATCACCCTATTGGTAGTTGCTCATTCTATACAACATAAGGCTTCTCTTTATGGGAAGACATTCCATAAAGATTTTAGCAATGTACCAGATCAAGAAGGGATGCTTTTACGTACTTTGATAAGTTAACTGCATCTGCCTGTATTCCTCCAATAGGGTCTAAAGGATTAAGGTCTTCATGCACCAGTGGGATACAATATGTTGCTGACTTTATATTCTGTTCGGGTAAACTGTCCTAGCTTCAAACACTGAAGGAGAAACAGCAGGTGGACCATCAATGATTTTGTTCCATGCAGGAGTGGGGAGTGATTCTCACTGCAGAGGCCAATGGGAACCCACACCATAACTTCCAACTCTGGTTATTGGGCCAGGGATGGAAGATATGGTGTGGGTTCCCATCGGGAGGGCAGACGCAATGGAGCATGTCCCTCCATCACACCCGGCTGCCATATTGGCAAGGTACCTGAAATCACTGACCCACCATTGGAGAAAAGAAGGCGGATCTCCAGGAACGCTCTGAGGCTGGAAAACGGACCTCCTTGAAATCACCAAACCTGGAAGATCCACCTGATTGAAGCTCCCCCCCCCCACCCACTGCTATGGTCTCCCAGGGGCTCGTTTTGCTTCATTCAGAACTTTGAAGGCAGATCAGGCCTTCTTCTGTCAAATCTTGACTTTTGTATGTGATGCTGGTCTATATGTATTCTGAGCTGGTATGTTTTCCCACTGGCACACAAGAAAGTTGCGTGTTGGGAGGAGATTGCCCTCGGACCTTCATTTGCGTCTGGGTATCGGGATGGCAATGAGTTTACGCCACCTTGCAGTGGGTTTCCCATGGTGAGCACCATTAGGAGAGCCCACTGTAAGTTTATGCTAGAGTAAAAGCAATTTTTGGACGTCCTGTCGAATTCTACACCGCACCCTCAACACCCAGCGGCCTGGCATTGTTCCCTCTGGTAGAGACATCAGAGAATTCCACCAAATGTGTTTCTAATACAGCGTATTTTTGTGGTAATGGAAATCAATACCAAAATAATGCACTGTTCTTTAATTAAACACTGGTCCACTAGTGTAGGTTCCTTTTGCTTTCTTATCACAATATTTAATTAACTCTTTTTGGGAACATTCTTCACTCAAAAACTGTGCTGTGTTTCGATTGTTCTGGAGGAAATTTAAATGATCAAAAAAAAAGTGCACTTCTGAACAACCCAGAAATGTAATGGGTGGAGGATTGACATTGGTCTCAATTCTCCCTGATATAAACTAGAAACAAGCTCTGTGAGAAGGTGGGAAATCGTCCACAAAGTACAATTTGTTCTCAATTCCATTGGACTGGTTATGATTGATCAATTTACGGCTTGGCCTATGCATCGAATTTGACAAACTGTCGATCATCAATTTTTAGCAGCAATTAATAAATTGACGGATATACTGAGTTACTGCTTTGAAAGAGGACTGCTGAGTTCTGACAGTAATATTTTTACCCATTCATTTAACGTTTACAGGAGCTCACTGGAAACCAATGGCTCATTATGTGGTTTCAACAGGGGTCGGGGAATAGATACTACTGCTGCATCACTGAGAGGTTCATCAGAGAAGAGGGAGAGATATGTAAAATCCAGCTTTGGGCAGGAAAAGAGACACAGTTAGGCAAAATGTTGCTTAGTACAGAAGATGGTCCATGATCTATACTTACAGACTTTGCTGGTGTAAAATTGTCTTTGCACTTTGAAGGCTTTCAAACTCTAATTAATATTTCAAGAGGCTTTGGATGTAGACAGACCCAATTTATGCATTAATATTAATTTTTGCTTTAAACATTATTTAAACATTATTCCCCGAGTTATCCAAGGCTTTTTATTTGTGTCTGCACAAAATCATCTTCTGAAAATTCGTGTGTGCAAAATTACCTTGGTACTGAGCACTGAATCCTCTGTGCCTGTGGTTGTTGTCTGATACAAAATGCAGCCTAAGCCAGTTCTTGCTGCTGATAATCGGTGGAGGCAGATTCATCCCCGAAAACCTGCAACAGAAAATAAAACAGGAATATCTGTTATTATCATCTCAGTTAACTTGGTCGCTTTGTCCATCATCCAAATGCACCAGCATCACACTCAGAGGAGAGGAGAAGTGTTAGTCTTTAAACATCATAAATTGTACAAAGTGAAATACATTATTACAAGACGAGGGAACTTCTGGCCCTCGACAGCTTTTGTGTGTGCGGAATCTTATGCTCGTTAAAAATAACGAGTGGCGTGAACGCCGGGGGTGAGGGGGCAGCTTCTGGCAATCTCGATGACATTAATCTGTCGGGAGGTGCCATTCTAACTGGCCACCTCTGCGTCTCCCATGCAATTAAAGACAGTGGGCAGATGGAAGCCTAATCAGAACGCCTGAAGTGTCAAAAGTTGGCAGCCCCACTGCCAGAGGGGGGCACCATCACTGTAGGATGGACATCACAAGCACACCTTCACCATGAGACATCCCCGATTTCTTTTCCAGAAATTTAAATGTTGCCACAGGTGCCAGGCTACCAATTTAGAGGGATGCCATTCCACAGGATAGCATGCATCGTCTGCTGTAGCCTGTTAATCCCTGTGCCTCCAGTGGAGAGGCGGAAGCTGAAATAGACCTCGTTGGTCTCCAGATTAGCCAGGTTTTGAGCTTCACCAGGGCTGGGGATGAGGACAGGAATTCACAACTGGAAATATCCCAGTGACAATCTCAATGTGCTCACAATTTGGTTCTGAAATGTTCAATTTGGCGATCCAACACTGCTGGGTCAGTAGGTTTAACCGTTAATGGTGTGCCTGTGGTAAAATTTCAAAAAGATAGGAATACTTGGGATCGCTGACTCATGTCTTCACATCTAAATTTTCTCTCCCTCCTGCTTTAAAGTTCACCTCTGTGGGACGAGCGAGATCCCCTCAACACATTTGCTTTTTGACATATTACAATAGACCAGGTAGATAGGTAATTAGTCATAATCTACAAGTGTCATTGGCAGTTGACTACATATCACGAGGAGCTCCACTCCACATAACAAAGATGCAAAGCAAGGGTAGAAGCCGCCAGGAACTATCACAGCCAGTAGGCAGATTGAACACACGAGTTGGTGTCATTCTGCACCTCAGTAAACCACACTGAAAGCATTTGAATTATCATTGTGATCATTAAGGCCAGCACACCATTATACTTGAAAACAATGTGTTCTAAACAGTAAATAAATAGTTGCCCTGGCTTGCTCTGTTTTCTTAGTTTCTGTTACAACTTTTTTACTTTGCATCAAAAATTCATGTAACAGATGCTACATCAAAGGAAAAGGCTACTCGGGTAATTAGGTCAACATCAAACTTCAGTTTAAAATGGGCTATCTAGTTTTATTAATGGCTTAGATCAAATCTACTCTATTGTCTTTATCCTATTAGATGACATTATTCCTCTATGTCATATATTTCAATACGATCTCTTGTTCTTCTCAATTCTAGGGAAAAAACCTGGTTTACTCAATCACTTTTATTGAACCATCACTTCATCCACAAATTCTGATGAATCTTTGTTGCACTCTCCCTCAAAAGGCAATTATATTGTCTTCAGGGTAAGGAGACCAAAACTGTCCCCAGCACTCCTGGTGTGGCCTTACCGAGGCCCCATATAACTGAACAATACATTTACACTCCAATTCCTTTGTATTGAAGGCTAACAGACCATTTACTTTCTCAATTTCTTGCCATATCTGCATGTTGTATCGTAAAAATAGACTTTACCATGATCATAAATTCAGAAGCAAAATTCACTCATTTGATAACAGATCTGTCCAAGGCAAAGAGTACCAAGCCTGATTTGCATATTAAAGATGCATTCAAACTGAACTTTTTTCTTATTTCTACTACAACCATTAAATAATTTTATGAAAAGAAAAACAGCTCAGTATATTTTCTTCCCTCAGCATATTTGTTAAATTTATGCATCACAACAATGTGGCCAAATTCAATCACAACGAAAATAGAAATTATTTCATCTTATCATTTTAACGGTTTGTATGGCACTTGTATGCTTTTTGTTTTCCCTTTTCAAGAAGGGGAACATTTTGAATTCATTACTCAGAGATCAGGAGGTCAAGGATTTTTTTCTCTCTCTCAGAGAGTTGTTATTAGCATGTGGAATTTCCTTGCAGGGAACGCTGGGTCATTCAATGTATTCAAGACAGAGTTAAATAGATTGTTCATAGACAAGGGACAATGGGAGGACAGACAGCAAGGTAAGGATGAGACAAGATCTTATTGAATGGCGGAGTAGGCTCGAGGGACGGAAGGATCTATTCCTGTTCCTAAGTCTTGTGTTCCTATGATGCAGGGTACAAAACAATTTTGAACTGGCGTACAAACACTGCTTCCTCAATCAACACTCTTTACTTAAATGTAAATTTCACCTGGTCATGTTCTAAAGAATAGCACGATCAAAAGATCTGTCTTGTTAGATTATCATCTATCATATTCTCAACTAAATAACATTTATTTCTCAATAACTGTTTCAGAAACTCCCAATGAACAATAAATGTGCATTGCCGTTCAGTTTGAATAATTGACAAATCCACACTAACTGGTAAAGAATATTTGTACGGCAGTGAATAATAATGAGTGCACTGATTTTTGTATTGTGGCAAATAAGCAAGGTAAATGAAATCCTACTGCTATTCACTATCCACTGATCCCTTGTTAGAAACTATGGGGTAAATTCATCCACTGAATGTCTGACAAGTAGAGCTGGCCACACAGTATTTCTGAGGGGAAGGCCAAGTCTGCTTTGAGGGTCAATTAGGTCTCATTCGTTGCAGGCTGGGAGGTGGAAATCAAACACCCTGGGGCTGCCTGTTGGCTCCAGGCTCCTACAAATTCAATAGACTCAACATTGCTTCAAGGTGGGATTCAAATAAGTGACGGAAAGGAGAAAGTACATACTAGACAACCATCTGTAAAAAAGACTCTGGTCACTAATTACGTTCAAGCAAAGGGAGGGCGAAAATTCTTGTGCTGATGTGTACTAATATAACGCCACACAGATTATCATTTCATATAGACCACAAAACAAGTCGTATTGGCCCAACTGATCATCACTGCACTAAAAATTGACCCCATAATTTTTCAGGGCCACAACTCCTGATGTAAGTAATTCCGTAGTTTGAGATGCATCAATTTTTTTTCAGGGTCTGAGACATGTGATTTTCGATCCAGCATGTGATCCATGACATTGGAGGGGCCAGAGGACAGAACTTTCCCATACTGGGAATTTGTTGATCCAATTTCCCTTCCCCTCACATACACAATCCCATGACGCTATTTTTATGAAGAACAGGGAAGTAACCATTGATCCCCTTGGCAATATTTATTCTTCAGTCAGCATCTCAAAAACAAATTTTGTTGTCATTGTCATATTTTTTTTTACAGAATCTTGTTCGACACAAACAGGGCAGCTATGTTTCCTACATCAATGGTAACTGCACTTGAAAAGTCCTTTATTGGGTGAAAAAAAAATCTTAGGAATGTCCCAAAGTCATGAATATTGCTTTTTAAATAAAGAAATGTATTTATGTGTTGATTTTTTGCACTCAGCGATTTGATGATACTGATCAATTAACAACATATATTTGCATTTACGTAGAACCCTAAATGCAATGAAACTTTGTAAGAAGGTTCGCAGAACTGTGTGTCAAACAAAACAAAAACTGACACCAGCACTGGTGACTCAAAGCTTAATCAAAAAGCCAGAGGTTCGGAGGGTGGGAGAGGGCCAGAAAAGCAGCAGAGTGATTTACGGATAAATTCCAGAGTTTTGGGCCTAGGTCGTTAAGAATGGCCACTGATCAGGGAACACAAGTAAAATTAAAGATGAACAAGTGGCTAGAATTGAAGGAGCAGAGAGATATCAGAGGGAAACTCAACAAGATTACAGAGATTCAGAAGGATGAGACCATGGCCAGATTTGAAAACAAGGATGAGAATTTAAAATTCAGGAATGCTGGACCAGAATCCAGCATAGATTAGGAAGCATGGAAGCGACGGTTGAATGGGCCTTGGTCTCAGTTTGGGTGCGGACATCAGCATTCTGGATGACCTCAACTTTATAGTGCCAAGTCACAGGGGTGTGGGGTGAAGGGAGGACACTAGAGTAGGGAGGCAACATATTGGACAGTTTTAATTTTATAATTCTCCCTTTTTACCTGGATCACTCAATGCCAGTTTTCTTTCCCTATCTTTATTTTACTTCCTGTTCCCAATTTAATATTGAAGTCACTATTCCAATTGATATTTCCTACTTCTGACTGTTTACACCTCAATCCTTCAATCTGATTGGTTTGAAAGACTGTACTAAGTGCTGACCCATATATTTTTATTATATATAAATATTCCCATTACTAATATCATAAATCGTAAAACTGAACAAAGATCCTTAAAATGGCTCAACCTCCTCCTGTTTGTCACCCTGGAACAAAATGAACCATGCTACATTTTCAGCGAGACCCACACCTCGTTATTACTGAGAAACCACTTAATGACCACCTGTGGACTGCACAATCCAAATTCAAGAAGAGCGATGCAAAGGCCATGTACCTTTAATAACCCAGGCTGGTTAGGAGGAGACTGATGGTCTGCTTAGACAAAAAGGCCCCACAATCTTTCAATTTGTAATGGCTGGGACATGTAACGACCTTCAAAACACATTCCAAATGATGGATACACATTCTTCATTGAAGACTAGATGGAGAGGCAATGGTCATGGTCCACAAGTCTCTGGCTTATTGAATAAGTCAATACTGCCTTGTTGAGCAGAATAGCCGAGTTTGCTCTTCATCTGATCGGTAGTCTCACAGACAAAGAACCCTGCCCTGTGAAACACCTGGCCCTAGCTACACTACGTCTGCTGGAAATTCTGCATCATCACCAACAAAACTGATTCATACCTGTACATCGATCTCATGTTGTGAAATCAGCACCATCAGAAAAGTGAATTATACAGTATTAGTCTTCAACCTTCCCAATACCTCATTGGGCTTTCATTCCAGTTTCTGGAACCCACATGAAACATTACGTATTTTCTTTGTCTGTGGTCTCTGTACTATAAAACCTTCTTCTCTCTTTTTACTGTATAAATGCGAGTGGGTGATGTTGCAACCCTCCTTTCCATACTCTGAGTATGTACAAATAAACTAACCCTTCGAGCTCACCCTATTTTACATCTGCTATGGGATTATTAATAGAAATGTGGATCACACCAAAACCAAGAATTTAGGAAATGTGCAATTGCTTATAAAGAAAAAAGACAAAACACCGTTTTGTTTATGGGTGGTGAGAGGAAAGGTCACTGCTGTTTAAATTAACACCATTCTTGTCTATAACAAGATATACTGAGTGCTTACCCTATTACAGTAATCCCTAATTTCTGGAAGAGGGCTCTGTGCTATTTCTCTCTCCCAATTCCATCAAACTTCAATGCAAATTTATATGAAAATTACATTTTAAAGTCACGTCTAATGAACAGAGGGTGGCATTTGTTCACCAGCTACAGCAAATTCTTGCTTTTTATTCCAGGATCCAAGAGTCTCACTCTGTTATGAAAAAATGATTATGTTAAATGATGTTTCACATGAGCTATTTCTTCAGAACAGTGGATAGAACTTTAATAGCAGCTGTTGTAATTTGCCACCCATAATTTTGTAAATTGCCAATGCGGTTATACTGAAGTTAAACCACAATGACTATTTTGTGCAGGCAATATGCACATTTGCACCACTGCTCCAGACATCAATGCATGCCTGTAGAGAAACTGACAACATTTTCTTCATATTCAGTGGCAAGTTTCAAAGGTAAATCTGCTATATATTTAAGTGCTTGCAGATTACTTGAAAAGCTGATCACATGGTTTGTTGGGAATGCCATTAGGGTGTTGCAGAGGCTGCTGTTTTACTTTCAGTTGTCTTCTGTACAGGCCAGAGATCCAGGAATAAACCTGTTGTAATTAGTTTGAATCTAAGTGTGCAAACTACATCTTTTTGTTAAAAACCACAATAAAACCCACAACCCCTAACATAGTTTGAATATTACAGAGTCAAATAAGGATAACATTTGGAATGATATGAACCTTCTTTATTCATCATGTTTCTTTACACTTCTGCACTGTGAATGGCAAGTCAACTGATTTTTTTTGACAGCAAATGAAAGCAGTAAAAGTCTAATTGGTTTGCCCATCACAAATGATGATAGCCTGGATCTATCATTCTTGATTGTCCACTGGGTGACCTTTGGCATAAACCTGAGTCAGTATTCTATTCTCCCAGATTCACATCCCATTTTCTGATGTCATAACATTTACTCAGGGCAAGGGCAGACCCCTATTTTAATAGCTTTGTGAAAATACACTGGTACTTATTCCGATCATTCCTATTTCATTTTTTTCTCAATGTCCACGTCAAACATGTTTCTAAGAGTACATCAATTTGTTCAATGAGCAAATAACTTATTTCTATTTCTTTTATTGTCAGAAGCACTTTTACCAGCTGCTTCTGTGCTATTTGTTTTGAAAATCTTCAATGCCTTTGTGACCTAATATCAGCGAGGATATAATGGGGGGCAACACTCAGCTTCACCATCTGGCGCAGTAGATTGGTCTCCTGCGGTGTACCTTGTACAATTAACATCCCATTATTTCCATCCGGATAAAACAGACACTGCCAGATTAATGCTCAGCTGCAAAGTCAAAATGATCCTCACTTATTACCCTTGATAATTCTTTTATGGAAGATAAAAGGCGGGAACACTGAAGAGCTAACCTGACCTGGGCACCTGACATCTGGCCACGGGTAACTCCCCCACACCAGAACATACAGGAAGAGGTGTGAAAACCTCAAGTTCCGAAAACCCAATGTTCTCAGACAGAGAAACTGTCACTGACTGATGAAGTGTGCGAACAACTTAACTTTGTTACGACTATTGAGAAGGGCACAGATACCAAGAATTTCTATGCTGTTGTCAGTGGCGTCAGAAGCTGGACACAAATCCTTTAAACAATCTGTTGATGTGTCAGGTGCACACTGAAGAAATTAGAGCTCTTAACACATGGGATGACAAAAATGCACTTTTACTGAATCATAGGATTCCCAAAGACATTGCCGTACTGACCGTTAGATTACCGACATCAACAGGCAAATGTTCCACTTTCCTAATGTCCAATTTACTTGTGATGACTCTGTGCCTCCAAGTGAATGCTTGCTTCCCTGGCAGTTCCAACAATACATTCATTTGAAGGCAGTCGGGAGCATCAGCATTCTCCCACCCGATAAGCAGATTCTCAAGGTATTCTTGGAAGATGACTGCTGTTCTACACAGTCAGGCCTGATGACCTATTCAGTGCCTTAGGATATGAACTTGGCAGAGTTCCAGTGAGGTCCATGCAAGTAATTAGAGTTATACCTTTGGCACGCTGACAGCATAATTCAGGTGCCAAGATTGATCTAGGGAAACTTTCACTACGTTTTAGCTCTTATACATCATGATTGTGTGTTCGCCACTACACAATATGGGCTGATGATGATACAATGTTCAGAACCATTTCAGATACCAAAGCAGTCTGTGTCCAAAGACCTGGAAAAGATTCAGGTTTGGCCTGACAAGTGATGAGTAACATTTGTGCTCAGCAAGTACCAGTCAGTGACCATCTCCAACCTGAGAGAATCGAACCATTGCTCTTGAAATTCAATGACATTCCAACGCTGAATTTCCCACCAGCAACATCTTGGGGTTATCACTGACCAGCAACTCAACTGGACTCACCATCCAAGTACTGTGGCCCCAAGAGCAGGTCAGAAGCTTGGAATCCTGTGGCAATAATTCATCTCCTGACTCCCCAAATCCTATCAATCATCTGCAAGACACAAGTCACGAGTATGATGGAATATTTTCCCCTTGACCAGGATGAGTGCAGCTTTAGCAGCACACAAGAAGCTTGACACCTTCTAGGACAAAGCAACCCGCTTGATTGGCGCTCCATTCACAAACATTCACACACCCCACTGACACACAGGAACACAGCATGTTCCATCTACAAGATAACCCGCAGGATACCACAAAGGCTCCTCAGACAGTACCTACCAAAACCGCAACCATTAACATTTCAAAGGACAAGGGAAGCAGACACATGGAACTCCACAACGTTTTGCTCTAAATCACTCACTATCCTCACTTGGATACTATTTCTCCATTCTTTTACTATCGCTGGGTCAAATCCTGGAACACCCTCCCTAACAGAGCTGCGGATGTACCTGTACAACATGGACTGCAGCAGTTCAAAAAGGCCACCACCTTCTCAAGGGCAATGAAGGTTGGGCAATACATGCTGACCGAGCCAATGATGGTCATGAGTAAGTACAACATGTATGCTAAAAAAAGGTTTGTTCATGGAGGTCCCAGAGGAGAATGGCACACAAGGACAAAAGTAGAATCAGCCTGAGGAGCACATCCATTCCTGGGGAAGAGACAGTCAAACTCCAACCATACAAGAGGTTTTCTCTTGATTTTCACAACTTTTCTCTCCAAATTTAGGTGTTTTTACATGCATCCTGTTCTCTGTAATCAAATCTCACTAATCTTCCAATCATGTTTGCCAATAAAAGCATTCTCAATTCCTGTCCAAAAACAGTTTGGGCAAAATTTCACCTCATTTAATACCCACTCACGTGATACAGATTTCAAATTGGGTCCAGAGACAGAAAATGCTGGAGTGCCTGTCAGTATGTGGAGAGAGAATAGGGCCAACGTTGAGAGTCTGGGTGATGCTTCGGCAGGGCTGATGTTGTTCGTTTCCGATTCCAGCATCCTCAATAATTCACTTTTATTGTAAAATTGAGTCCAATGTCTTTACAGTTTTACTGACTTCATTATATTTTTTGTCATTTTTGGGCAGAACTTCCTATTGTTTGCATGGAGTGCTGGCTCTGGCATGCTGCTTGGCCAACTTCTCTTGCCACATTTTGTAGCACTCTCTGTGTGGAAGAATTCTCCAAGTGGGTCTCGTCATCATGCTAGTCAGACAAGGCCTAATAGCTGGCAACACCAGCTCTCCACAGATCAGTGCACCCTGTGATAAAGAAACCCCCACCCCCAAGTGTAAGGAGATTAACACCGCCCCCCCCCCACCGACCCAAATGGTGCTCCACTAAGGGGTCTTCTGGTACCACCCAGCACTGTGCCAGATGCAATGCTGCCAGGGGCAGTACCAGGGTACTGGAGAGGCATATCCCTCTCCCCCAGGGGACGATACTGAACAATGCAATCACAGTGGGTTACATTTACCGGGTTCATGCTTTGCAATCGCAAAGTGTAATCCTCACCGTCGTTGTGTTATGGTGACGATGCAGGAGTTCAAAAAGTTGGGTGGGGGGACAGGAGCGGGCAGGGTGGGTTGCTGTGGAAGACCTTTAATTATATTGTAATTTATTAAAATGAGGTTCCTGACCTTCCTGCGCAGAAACATCATTGTGTCTCCGGCGGTGGGCAGGAGTAATCGGGAAATGAGACCTCCCCAGGGGACATTCTCATTCTCAGGGTCTCATGAGATTTTGCGCCCATGTCACCAATCACGCCTGAGGGTGCAAAATAGCAGCAATTGTATCTTCCTTTTCCTTGATCATTATCCGATGCCATGCTGTCTGTGAGATATTAGCTCTTCAATCTGCTCCTTGGTGTTGGCAGATATTCACGGGGATGATTGTTTCCTGCATGGCAATACAAGTTTCTGAGGACGGAGAAGGACTTTGTGTCACAGTAGCAAAGTGGGCCTGCTGCAGATATATCTCACGCACTGCTGATCTGGCCCTACTCCTCTTTCTGCTACAGATACAGGCAATAGAAGGGAATTTCAGGAAGGAACGTCCATTCTGCTGCCTAGAAAGGCAGCATCATCAAAGTGTACATACCAGGGTTTTGCCTGTTATAATTGTGTTGCTCATTGCCTAAGCAAAGCCTCAGTGCAAGTCCAGTGGTATTAAACTTACCTCCAACTTCCTGCGAAATTGTTAGTACAAACTGTCGCCTGCAGCACATGTGCTTGAAACAAACCTTCAAATATCTGTATCAATCTTTCTAAAGTTCAGGCATTGAGAGCCGATCAACTTCTCTTTGAGTTAACGCTTTCCTCCTCCTCAATTGCCACCAAGGGCACTTTTGCTGTGGGGCACCCAACACACTTTCCTCTGTCTCAGTTTTTTCTAACATCCTTTCGATGGATACTTGCTGATACTTGGTTGCTTTAAACTGAGCGACTATGAACATTGTGCTGATAAATTCTTCCTTTTGCTGAATGAAGCATCTCCAGAGGAACAAAAGAGGGAGGAGGGGGGGAGAAATTGAAATAGTTTCCAAAGGAGGGCGTTCATGTCACTTTCAGTTGGCAGAATGACTTGACAGTTTAATGACATGCTGTGCTGACAGTTAACGTAGCAGATAATAGAGAGCCTCCACTCTCCCCACCTGACACTCAGCCCTCCCTCCACAAGATCTTCTAGACTTTCTCTTCACAGAGTTTGACACTGTCACACCTTTTCCGCGAAAAAGGATTAAAAAGTGAGAACTATCTTTTGATCCAATGACTGGAATCTCACTCAATTCCTATTCATGCTTCTTAACGAAAGCAGTTTCAAATCCTGTCCAAAGATATTGTGGGCAAGATTTCAACTCATTAACACCCTTTCAAATTAGACAAAGTTAAAATTGGGCTCAATGTCTTCACACTTTTATTTGCACCGTAATGTTATTGTCAACCCTTCATAAGTTTGATAGAACATGGAACATTACAGCGCAGAACAGGCCCTTCGGCCCACGATGTTGCGCCGACCAATTTAAAAGCAATGACCCTCTAACCTAAACCAATCCCTTTCCATCCATAAACCTATCCACGGATCTCTTAAACGCCCCCAAACTAGGCGCATTTACAACCGCAGCAGGCAGGGCATTCCAATCCCTCACCACCCTCTGGGTAAAGAACCTACCCCTGACATCCGCCCTATAGCTACCCCCCCTTAATTTAAAGCTATGCCCCCTCGTGCTAGCTTTCTCCATCCGAGGAAAAAGGCTATCACTGTCCACCCTATCTAAACCTCTAATCATCTTGTATGTTTCAATAAGGTCCCCTCTTAGCCGCCTTCTTTCTAATGAAAACAACCTCAAATCCCTCAGTCTCTCCTCATAGGACCTCCCCTCCATCCCAGGCAACATCCTGGTAAACCTCCTCTGCACCTTCTCCAATGCCTCCACATCCTTCCTATAATGTGGGGACCAGAACTGCACACAATACTCCAAGTGCGGCCGCACCAGAGTTTTGTACAGTTGCAACATGATGCTGCGGCTCCTAAATTCAATCCCCCTACCAATAAACGTCAAGACACCGTATGCCTTCCTAACAACCTTATCTACTTGATTCCCAACTTTCAGGGATCTATGTACACATACACCTAGATCCCTCTGTTCATCAACACTATTCAGAGTCCTACCGTTAGCCCTATGCTCTACACATCTGTTATTCAATAAACATTTATGCTCCATGTGATAAGGCTTTTTGCAGGTTGAATGCATGCTGCATATATGAAGGAGCACCTCCAGGGGAGCTTTGATGATGTAAAGGACGTCGGGTTACCTCATGGACACCGATACAAAGTAATTTGAATGCATCTATGAGACAGAAGCCATAGCTAGTGTCAAAATGCAGAGTTTATTGCATTGTTGGAACAGACAGCTGACTCCTCCTTAGAGTCACAGATGTTTAAAGCACGGAAACAAGCGTTTCAACCAACTGGTCTTTGCCATCCTTTTTTTTAACCACGATGCTAATCCCAATTGCCTGCATTTGGCCCGTATCCCTCTTTACCCATCTTACCCATGTAACTTGTAAACACTTTTTAAAAGATAAAATTCTTCCTCACTATGGTATTGTGGCCCCTTTCAAGGGGAATTCCTGAGGGTCATGTGATTGGGTCAGACGCGATGGAATCGCGAGATGGGAAGCTGAGCCTATCAAATGAATGGTTGTCTATCCCGGGTCAGGGAGGAGGAGAGTTGTACAGTCACAGAGTTGATTTAATCTCACTCTTTTATTGTAAATACTTATTTATCGTTGGCAATAAAGCCTCATTACTTTGAGCCACGGCAAGTCACCCTCAATTAATGACACTGGTGACATGGTGCGGTGCATAGCTCGAGGGGAAGGAGACTGAGCATTGAAAGTACGAAGAAGAAAGGTATAGCTGCATTAAAGGACGGCACTGTGGCACAATGGCGAGCACTGCTGCCTCATGGCACCAGGGACCTAGGATTAATTCTAGCCTTGGGTAACTGTCTCTATGGAGTTTGCACATTCTCCCCATTTCAACGTGGGGTTTCCTTTGGGTGCTGCTGTTTCCACCACAGTCCAAAGATGTGTGGGTTAGGTTGATTGGTCATGCCAACAGTGCCCCTTAGTACCAGGGGGTTATCAGGGTAAATACATGGGTTTACAGGGATAGATAAGGTTGTTGTTGGTGCAGGTTCCATCGGCCTAATAGCCTCCTTCTGTACTGCAGGGATTCTATGATTTCTATGAAATGTCTTCGATTGGGAAGATTAAACAATTTGTCCCTGAAGTTGTAAACTGGAGACAGTGTACAATAAAGCTGTGTTACTTTTTCATAGCAAATGAAATAACAGATGAAGAGAAGCAAAAGGTTATTCTGCTCACAGTCTGGCCCATGGACTTAGAGCTTAGTAAGAAGTTTAACATGAGCTGAAGCTGTGCACACACCTGACGAAGGGGCAAACCCCGAGAGCTAGTGGTGTTTAATATCAAATAAACCGATTGGACTTTAACCTGGTGCTGTGAGATTTCTGACAGAATTTTCTGGCCATTTATGCCCTGCGACTGCAGCGAGGGTGGAGAATTTGGCAGAGAGTCAAATCTCCATTAACCGCAGTGGGACCAGAAAATCCCATCAGCGAGAATAGCTGGAAAAGTCCACAGATGAGTTAAAAATCATTCCAACCCCCGAACTTCAATCATGATGTTTAGATACAGATTTCATTGAGCAGTGCGGGAGTCAGAGGAGAAAGTTCCAGGTTTTGTGGCCAGTTTGAGAGGATTAGCAGAGCATAGTGAATCTTCCCCATTTTTTTGGAGAAATGCTCAGAGACAGTTCAGGTCTATGGTACTATCAGCCTCATCATATAGAAGTTGTGACTGGCTAAGGCAAAAATCTCTTGTGAAAATGCAGGAGGAGGAGGAAGAGGAGGAGGAAGAGGAGGAGGAGGAAGAGGAGGAGGAAGAGGAGGAGGAAGAGGAAGAGGAGGAGGAAGAGGAGGAGGAAGAGGAGGAGGAGGAATGGTGGGGGGTGATAGCGTGGCCCATGGCCCCTTTTTAGGGGGCACTTTTTGAGAGCCACTTGATCAGGTTGCACCCTATGGAGTGTCAAGACAGGAAGCTCAGCCAATTGAGTGCAAGGCTGTATATCTGGGGTCGGGGAGGATTCCCAGTTGGAACCAGGGAGATGAGTGTTGCATTATTGCATATGTAATTCCATCTGATCCTTTTACTGTGAACACCTATTTATCATCGGCATTAAATTCTTTGTTAATTTGAACAACATTGAGCCACTCTCAATTTATTGCACTTAATTAATTTGATAAGATCATTAAACATTTGACAGTATTGATTAGCTATTTGTGGATTGACTGAATTGGCAGAGATTGCCTGGCCACCTCCTTCTTAGTCATGATGTGGAGATGCCAGCGTTGGACTGGGGTAAGCACAGTAAGAAGTCTCACTGTTGTGAGACAATAATGAGATGCATAGCTTTCTCAACTCTTGGGCAAGTTTTCAGTTTTTAGCAGATAATTCATAGCAATTTTATTTGAAATTTAGGTTTGTTGATCCAAAAATCAAGATTCATAAAGTCCAACAGAAATCTATAAGCATAAACAGGAGGGTGGTATAGCGGTTAGCAGTGCTGCCTCACAGTGCCAAGGTTCAATTCTGACCTTGGCTCACTGTCCGTGTGGAATTTGCACTTCCTTGCCATGTTTGTGTGGGAGCTCTGGGTGCCTTGGTTTCCTCCCACAATCCAAAGCTGTGCAGATTAGCAATATAAGCCAAGCTAAATTGTCCCTTAGTGTCCCAGGATGTGCAGGTTACATAAATTAGCCATGAGGATAGGGCAAGCGGGGTATGATGTTCTGTCCGAGAATTGGAGAGATGGACTGAAAGGCCTCGTTTTGCACTGTAGGGATTCTCTGGTAGCGATAACAAAGAAGTCCAAAGATGTGCAGGTTCGGTTGCTAGGCCATGCTAAACTGACCCGAGTGTCAAGGAGATTAGCAGAGTAAATAAGTGGGGTTACATAGAACACTACAGCACAAACAGGCCCTTCGGCCCACGAGCTGCGCCGATCACATCAACACCTACCAATCTATAGACCTATCTAGAACCCCCAATCCCATTAAACCCCATATACTCATCCAGAAGTCTTTTAAAAGACCCCAGCGAGTTCGCCTCCACCACCACTGACGGCAGCCGATTCCATTCACTCACCACCCTCTGAGTGAAAAACTTACTCCTAACATCACTTCTGTACTTTCCTCCCCGCACCTTAAATCTGTGTCCTCTCGTAGCGACCATTTCAATCCGGGGAAATAGCCTCTGAGAATCCACCCTATCTATTCCTCTCAACATTTTATAAACTTCTATCAGGTCGCCTCTCAACCTTCGTCTCTCCAGGGAAAAGAAACCCAGCTCCCTCAACCGAACTTCATAAGGCATGCCTCCCAGTCCAGGCAACATCCTTGTAAATCTCCTCTTTACCCTTTCAATAGCTTCTACGTCCTTCCTATAGTGAGGCGACCAGAACTGCGCACAGTACTCCAAATGAGGCCTGACAAGGGTCTTATAAAGTTGCAGCATTACCTCCCGATTTCTAAACTCAATCCCTCGATTAATGAAGGCCAGTACACCATACGCCTTCTTGACCACATCCTCCACCTGCGAGGCCGATTTAAGAGTCCTGTGGACCCGGACCCCAAGATCCTTCTGGTCTTCAACACTACTAAGACTCCTGCCCTTTATAGTGTACTCGTTCATCCCATTGGTTCTGCCAAAATGGACGACTACACATTTATCCGCGTTGAAGTCCATCTGCCATTTCTCCGCCCAGTCCTGCATCCTATTTATGTCCTGCTGCAACTTTTGACATCCTTCCAGACCATCCACAACACCACCGACCTTCGTGTCATCAGCGAACTTACTAACCCTGTCATCAGCGAACTTACTTACAGGGATAGGGGCTGGATGGGATTGTGGTTGATACAGACTCGATGGGCCGAATGGCTCCTTGTGCGCTGTCGAGATTCTGTCATTCTAAGCAGCATACAGCATATTGCAAGGGAGGTGTGTGGAAAATTATTTCAATTTTGCCTGGTCATAGATTTGGATACTCTGCACCTGATCAGTCAGGTTCGATAACGCAGACATTCATCACACACTCTGCTACTTGATCTCTCAGACTGAGCACATCTTTTCCAATAATCAATAAAAATTGCATCCACCACATCCGGGTTCCAAATCACTGCTGCAACTCTTTGACATATACTTTTATTCTGCCTGGAGTCAGGAACACTCATCACTTCAAGGCAACAGTAATTACATTTGAAATGGGATAAAAAGGAATTTGTGTCAGCGGAACAATTTGTTTTTTTTGCACTTACTGACACTGTTCTAATTGGAGCCTGAACCCAAACTGAACAGAGTTTGGCAAAACATGAATATTTAGTAATTACCCCCAAATTGTTTAATTGAGATATTGTGCATTCAATCATGGCTTTTATTTCCAACAAATGCTAATCCTATTTGCTTCAACGGACAACTGTGATGGGTGAACTTTATTCACTGATGATGAAATCCAACTAATTAACTGAACTGTGTAGGTGTCCATTAACCAAAGAAATGCTGCAATGCTGATTCATCTGCTTGCTGGAGCGATACGACGCTTTGCACAGTGTTAGGAATCTTTTTCCATCTGTCTTCTTCTAATGGCGTAATAAACCATGTGTTGATTAAATCACTTACTGTCTGCACTATCCTTGTCCCTGGGGAAATATTAGATATCAATACAAATGTATAACACTCCAATTCTGTGGAGATTTTCGGTCAAGAAACCAATGGATGTGCAAGGTGGCATGGAGGGCCAGGATTTTCCCTGGAGCTTCAGGACTCCACCAGCAGGCTAAGGAGTCAAAAGTATATATTGTGTGGGGAATAGTGCCGCACTTGTGATTCTCCCTCAGTTTGTCAATTGTTGGCCAAAGGTCAGATTCCTCAGCCAATTGGGAACTGGGGAAACACAGTGGCACTCTGCAGGAAAGGATATCCCGAGGCTCGGTACATTGGGGAGACCACGCAGACGTCACGACAACGGATGAATGAACACCGCTCGACAATCACCAGGTAAAACTGTTCTCTCTTCCTGTTGGCGAACACTTCAGCGGTCACGGGCATTCGGCCTCTGACCTTCAGGTAAACGTTCTCCAAGGCGGCCTTCAGGACGCACGACAGCGCAGAGTCGCTGAGCAGAAACTGATAGCCAAGTTCCGCACACATGAGAACGGCCTCAACCGGGATCTTGGGTTCATGTCACACTATCTGTAACCCCCACAACTTGCCTGGACTTGCAAAATCGCACTAACTGTCCTCTCTGGAAACATTACACATCCCTATAACCTGTGCTTAAAGCTCTTTCCACTCACATTGTCTGTATCTTTAAGAATTGATTAGCTGTAAAGGCTCACATTCCAATCATTATGCATGTAAATTGAGTTTGTGTCTAGGTGTCCTTTTTCCGATCAGAACTCTCAGCCATCTGACGAAGGGGCAGGCTGTCCCGAAAGCTTGCAGCTTTTGCTACAAATAAACCTGTTTGGACTTGAAATTCGTGCTGTGGGATTTCTTCCTGTTTTACCCCAGTCCAACGCCGGCACCTTCACATCGAGAGAGAAGAAAGCCAATGTTTGAGGTCAGGATGACTCTTTGTCACTGGTCAAGGACTTTTGAAGATGGAGCACCAATTGTAGGCCCTCCAAGTTTGGGAGCGACAACAGGGATACCACGGCAGCTGAGGAGGAGAAATGCCCTCTCTCCATGTTTTCCTGAATTTGAAATTTAAAGAAAACTCCTTTTCAGCCAGCCCACCATTGTGGATGGAGCGGTGGTGAGGAGAAATCCCCTTCACAAAGCGGCCTGTGGCTGCAACTGGGCCAAAAGCAGGGAGGGAGGGTCTCTGAGCCAAACTGGAGTGCCGAACCCCAGCTCCGGGTCTGCATCCAGGAAGGCACCTTCAGCTTGCTGCGCTTGGGCTACGACTATCGGCATTAATTGGCCTTTCAACACTCCGAATGCTTGTGTGCAAAATGAGCCAGGAGTCGGATTGAGCTGGGAAACTGGCACACCATCGGTGATGAGAAATTTTGTGCCCGCCTGCTTCTGTGTCTCCTACGATGAGAGTCTGGGAGAAGTGCATGATATCAGTGGCCAGATATTTAATCTTTTTGAAGGAGTAAAACTGCATCATCAGCCAACTCTCGTTGTCAGTTCCACTCCTTTGCAAATTTGTCAGAGAATGAACTTTCTCCGACAAATGATAAAGTTCTTTCATTTTGGATGCATCTCCTCTGGTTTTACGGTCACGCGTCGATCGTGCAACCTGGTTTCATTCACATAGAATAGATTTCAACAATTTAAACATCTCCTTCTCACTAACAAGGAGGGGTTGGGGAGAAGAATTACATTTTGCTTGTGACATGAACAAGCAGTTTCAAATATCGGGGCTGCGCATGGGAATAGTCAAAATTCCCATGTGGAGACAGAGGACCAGAAGTCTCTCAACACCAGGTTAAAGTCCAACCAATTTATTTGATAGTAAACTCGCAAACCCCAGAAGCTTGTGAGTTTACCATCAAACAAATTGGTTGGACTCTAACCTGGTGTTGTCAGACTTCTGACTGTGTTTACCCCAGTCCAACGCCGGCATCTCCACACGGAGACAGAGAGCACATTGCAGGTGTCAGGGAGCTCGCCAGCAATCGAGTTGGCCAGTAATTGGGAGGCTGGCAGTGCAGGGTCACTGTGCGCGCATCGATATTGGCACTAACAAATCAGCACTTGTAGAGAGTCCGCTCAGCGCGCTAATTTCAGCCTCTCCATCGGGGATAGGCCCTATCCCTTAAAATGGTGATCTCTGCACAGAGTGTGGGCGACTCTTCCCTGAACTCCAACTGAAAACAAAACATGAGTTACTCCAGTTTTCACGCAAAATCACTTTGGAAGCAAAACCAAGAAGGCAGATCACTACCTGACTGGCTTTTGGGGAAGGGGAGTGTGCAGTGGGACTTGAGTGTCCTTGTGCACCAATCGCTGAAGGCAAGGTGCACCAGGCGGTAAAGGTGGCAAATAGCATGTTGGCCTTCATTGCGAGAGGTTTCGAATACAGGAGCAGGGATGTGCTATTGCAATGATACAGGGTCTTGGTGAAGCCACAGCTAGAATATCGTGTGCAGTTTTGGTCTCCTTTTCCGAGGAAAGATGTTCTTGCTCTCGAGGGAATGCAGTGAAGGTTTACCACGCTGATTCCGGGGATAGCAGGTTTGATATTTGAGGAGAGACTGATTAGGTTAGGTTTGTTTTCGCTGGAGTTCAGATGAATGAGGGAGGATCTCATAGGGACTTGTAAAATTCTAACAGCACTAGACAGTGTCGATGCAGGGAGGATCGTTGAGAACCAGGGGTCACAGACTGAGGATTGAGGTTAGACCATTTCGGATGGAGGTGAGGAATTCATTATCACAGGGAGTAGTTGATGCCAAAACATTGAATGCATTCAAGGAGTAGCTGGATATAGCAGTTGGGATGAATGGGATCAAAGATTATGGGGAAAAAAAACAGGACAAGGTTATTGAGTTGGATGATCAACCATGATAGTAATGATGGCCTCCTCCTGCTCCTATCTTCTGTGTTTCCATAAATCTGGCACTTGGAAGCTTTTTGGGAGAATTCTGGCCATGATGTTCTGCAGATATTACAGCAATGTCTGGAACACTGGAATCAAATGGGTGACCTTTGAGCCACACTCTCCATTAGATGCTCCTGTCAAGCAAACCGATTTAAATTAAATCCTGGGACTCATTACAATTGAAACATGCTATTTTCATTCAATGATGAGGAAATTATAGGCCTGAGTTTTGTCGGTTTTTTTTCATAGAACGAAGCTGACATATTTGTCAAACAGTCAAAAGAAAGCAATTTGAAGTAATTGTACCTGATTGTGGGTAAACGGACTCTTGATGGGCTGAATTCCTCAGGTTGCTTTGTTTATTATCATGCCATCAATACAGTGCCTTGGTCTCCTTTCTGTTCTTCGTGGATCATTACCCATGAAATAACCATGGAAGAAAGCGGCAAATCTTAACGGCTCCAAGTCTCAAACATCAAGGGGGCAAATCTGCAAGGCCTCAATTGGGATTCACGCTGGCCTGTTGAATCGGGAGCGTGGGCCAAAACAGGATTCTGGCAGCGAACAAACCCACTGTGTCTCCCAGTCCACTGTGCCTTGCCCGATCAGGTTCTCGCCTGCTGATGACTCCCAATTTAAATACATTCAAATACAATTGTCAGGACGTTACATGGATTAGTGCAGTCTGGGCGGCAAGATGGCACAGTGGTTAGCACTGCCACCTCTCAGCGCCAGTGACCTGGTTCCATTCTCAGCTCGGGTCTGCATGTTCTCCCTCATGTCTGCATGGGTTTCCTCCACGTGTGCTGGTTTTCTCCCGCAGTGCGAAAGACATGCTGACAAGGCACACTGGACATGCTAAATGGCCAGGGTGGGACGGAGGGGCACTGAAGAAGGTGAGGCATTTTGTGCCCATGTACCAGAATAAATATCTGGAGAGGGGGAATGAGGCCACTGAATTGGGCAGTGGGAGTGGGGTCCTCAGTGTACCTGACCAAAGCTGGAGTGTGGAAACTGGGAAGCTTTCACGGTAACTTCATTGCAGTGTTAAGGCAAGCCTACTTGTGACAATAAGTAAATAAATCTTGAAGAATTGGGACCAGACATCACGGACAGTGAACAGAAGCAAGGGATGAATACCCTCTTGACAGTCGCCTCCAGAATGTCAAGGAGGGGTGGTGGTCCTTCAGGGCAAATGGAGGTTGAGGGACTTGAGCTGGTCTGGAGGGACTGAAGTCTTTTCCAAGTGTTGGGGCTCATGTGGCAGATCTTCACTTTGTAGCCTTGAGGCCCTTGGATGTGTCTCCGAGTGTGTCAAGTTTAAAGATCTGTCAGAAGGAGGTAAAAGCCCTCCCTCTGATGTGGAGGAAATCTTTGAAGTGCTGATCTCACATTCACTCTGATTCTCCTGTAACCTCTTCAAGCATCTGGCCATGGTGACAAGTCTAAAAGCCTTGCACTGGATTTTTTACATTCAACACCCATTTTAGTACCATTTACAAACCTCTTGATTGACAGGTCCAGGCTATTTCACAGGAGGCAGCAGTTTTGTTTGTTTTTATTGCTCCTCAGGGTTGAAGTGCTTCCTCTTTTGAATTGCGGTGGTTTCTAATCGCAGTTTTTTACACAGGTTTTGTCTTTATTCTGAAGACCTCCCTCGAAAGCTCAAGTACACAGTCTGACCGGTTTTGTGTTCATTGTGGGTCTTTTTCAACCTCGGATACTGGAGCAGCGTACTTGTACTGGAGATTGTCTACAGCCGTAGCAGGAGCGAGCACAACTCAGAAATTACCCACCAAGTGCTCCTTGATGAGGACCTCTTCGCAGCCGCCATTTATTTCTCTGGATAAATGTTACAACCATGTCGGAGGACTCGGAGGCCTTTGGAATCCCCAGGTGGACAAGTACATGCCTGGATAGCGCTGGCTGTACCCCAGTTTTGCCTGGTGTCACTGCCATTCGGCACTGCCAAGGCTTGGGGCCTGAAGCATGTGTGGCGGGGGGGGGGGGGGGGGGGGGGGGGGGGTTGGTGAAGGGGATGAGGCCTTGGGTGCCCCCATACCAGAGTGTCTCTCTTGTGAGGGAAGGGGGAACAAAGCCATTGAATTGGGCGGGGGGAGGGATTGGTTAACCTCATGCTGTGCGGCATGCGTGCAGGGGAGCAGTGACCCAAACGTTTAGTGGTGATGGGAGGTTACCCCCTATGGTGAAGGATTGGGGGTACTCCCTTGGTCTGTGGGGGGCAACAGAGCAGGGTTGGGCGAATCCTTGGCCCTGTACTTTGAGATCAGGACACACTGATCTCAAAGGCGGCCTCACCAAATGTGCTTTACGCAGGGGATTTTTTTTTCAACCAAAGAGTTGGTTGAATACCAAGTGGTTAGCGCTGCCAGCCCCCAGGGGAAACTGGTGGCAGCACTTGTATTTTCTTTCCTGGGAGAATCGTAGCACAAGACTCCCGACAAAACCTGTTAAAGAGCCTGAATATTTGTACGGGTGGATTTCATCAGCTTGCAGAGAACACCCGGCAACCTGACCGAGAACATTTAAATTTCATTGTTGTCGCCACCTCACCGGCAGAGCAACAGAAGTTGGTGAAATGGAAGACAAGGGATGGACACCCAACTTGGGCTGAAAATGGGGTCTGCTGCAATCATTGAAATGACTGTTCGAAATATTAACAAAAAAAAATATAGCCAGCAGTGATCCAGAAAGCAAACCATTGTTCTTGCAATGAAAGATACACGCATGCAAATTAAATGGACGTCGCAAGAAATGATACAGCAGACATTCCCTGAAGTTTTATTCCCAACTGACTAGTTATCCAACAGTTCAGAAGCTGAAAGTGAAGTTCTGATAGCTATGAATTATTTCTCAACCTCATCACTCCTGAATTCCAATCTTCAGTAAACTCAGCACTTCCTTGCAAAGAATGTTTGTTTCTATACTTTCTCCCCAGTACAGATCTAAATAAACTTTCTATCTTCAGCAGAGATTAGTTTATAATAAAATGCCATTGGTAAGACATACACGTTGCATGTGGAGTTTGCTATGCACAACTTGGCTGCTGTGTTTACTACCGTATAATATGACGGCACTTCAAAGATACATCACAGGCTGCAAAAGCTTTGCGATCCCTGCTGGTCATGAAAGGCATTATATAAACACGAGTCTATTTTCCTTTATTAGAACCCAAGATAACAAAGATTCAGAAAATGATTTTTATTTCAGTAAAACCACTTGGTTCCCAATGCCAGATGAAAACTTCTGTTCCTCCAGCAATGCAGGATTTTTGCCCACCTATTCATCCACTGATCCCAGATTTCCAGGGATCTGTTTTACACAGATCATTCCCATTTCTTGTGGCAGGAATCGGCACAGAGGTGAGGCGGAACGGTGGTGTGGGGTAGGGAGAGAGGGGGCGGGGGTGGAAATATAACATCCCACTGTCGCATAATTCAGCAGAGACTCTGTTGGTCCGACACACAGGAGGCCTTTTAGCTTATACGTGCAAGTGGCCCACCAGATGCAGTTCATTGAACTGAATTAATGTACTAAATGGGAACCCAAGTTCTTTTTTTTTCACACAGGTAAGGAGTCATTTTACAAGCAGCTGGAGCACCCGAAGAACCACTGTCACCGAGAAGGAGTCCAGCACCAGATGGGGAGAAAAACATCAGCTGTACTCCACTCAGACACCGAATACAATGCTAAGAGGAATGTGAAGTATCTGAAGCAGACAGGAGAGCATTTAAGAAAAATGACAAAGTCATCATGAGCCAAAGAGTATAAATAGACATTGGGAACCATGGGCTTGCTGCAGAAAGAGAGAAATCCACTGCTAAAGTTATGACATCTAATATTGTTCAGAACAGGATCGTAACCACTGCCTTCCTTCCCTCGCCTGAGGCCAGTGGTGAAAGCTTGGCCTCAGTCAGCCTAAATCCATGGAATAGTGGAGCGCATTGAATCCCAGTTGATGACGGTGAGGATAGGGATGCACGAGACTTTTCCTCTGATTTTATACCATCGCAACAACTGATGTAGAACTATTTAATGAGGGGAAAATGTCTCAGCCCATAGGTTCTGAGACACAGCACAGGAGTTAACATGGTGACTAAGCAGATTTCAATGTAACGTATGGGTCTCTGGATCCAAGAGGACCAGCAGTCATCGTGTAAGATCTAATGAAAATTGTGCAGTACTTGCAAATTAATTTTGTCACATTGTCAATGGAAATTGAAGAGATCCTCAAATGCAGTCAGGGAAAAGTGGACGGAGGCTCAGGAAGGATTTTTGCAGCAGTGGGTTTCAAGACTTAACAAGCTTCTAATTTTAAAGGTGTATGTTCTGCATGCGTGATTCCTGTTGTATTAGAACGTCCTTCACATTCAGCTGCCCGGCTCTGCTTCCCACCTCCAGATCAGGAAACTGCAATTCTATGATGTGTTTCATGCTGGCACCTCACTGATTGCATTATAATGGGGCCAGCTCCCACATTACCACCTCCGACAGCTGCCATGCACTCGCCATCGACCAGAGCCAAATAGGACTCAAAACTAAAATTGCCACCCACGTCCCACCCTACAGTGAGTATCACACTCCAACATATCTGGATATTTAAGGGCTTTAAAAAAAATGGACAATGAAAATACAGAATTGTAGTGTATTGATGAACTAAAGAAAATCTCTAAGCAATTTTGAGAAAGAAAAATAGGGGAGCAAAAAACAAACCAAAATATTTAACAATCACATTATCAGATACATCTCAAGTATATTAATAAATAATATTGTGGATGCTTTCCTGGGAATAATAAAAACATTCTACAAGATGACTAGTTACATAAGATTTTGCCTAATTATAGTTCAGAGCTTTGCTGTCAAATGCATTAGGAATATTCAATGCACACTTTCAACCTGCTCTCTTACGGATATAATTATTTCTGACATGATGGGATAATCCTGAAATTGCGAGAAAGATCCCTGGAGCGACTAATAACTTGAAACAAGAGATTTTATTTCCAAATGACCAATTGAAAGGAATTGCACAATAAAATTTCAGACTTTTACTGGAACAAGCAACATAAAAACACTATCAACAAAACGATACCTGATGTGGTCAGTTCCAGTTCACTGAGGGAGTCCAGGTTGCTGCAGCCACGTGCCCTTTCACACGCGTGTTGTCGTGTGGAGTTATGGAATTGTTCATGTTCACCAGCCTGCTTAGGGTGACATGAAGAAGTCCACACTCGAGGAACAGAAAGAAAGTATGCCTGCAGTGCCAGCCAACATTCACCCCTTGGACCATATTAATCTCTCACCGGACAACAACAAAAGAGAACTGGCCATTTGGCACATTGGATACGAGTGAGACCTTTCTGTGTGAAAGTTGGCTGCTGCGTTCATCTTCAACAACAACAGAGAACAGACGTCAAATATTATTTACTGGTTGTGGAGCGCATTGGCACATCCTGAGGACATCAGAGCTTTCAAAATGCAATCTCTTTCTTCAGAAGACGCACCAAATCAACTGTCCAATGTACTAAGACAAGAACCACCAATATTTTACTTTAAATACTTTAAATTGCTTTCTTAAAGAAAAATAGCTGGCATGCATCTCAAAAGCACCTTTCATTTTTCTGGGAGTCATGTATTCAACCCTTATTTCTGTCATGTATATCAGACAGAAAGTCAGTAATTATAAAGGAAGTAAGATATGGACCAAAATAACACAAATATATTTGCACTCTTCTGATATTAATCAGAAAACACACATACATCATGATAGAAGATTAACACTTGTTAAAGTTAAGCTTGCACAGTGGTGCGCTATATCACAGAATGTTGTTACAGTTTCGGGTCTTAATTATTGCTTTGATTTCCAGGGTGACTTCTGCATATGATCAAGTTTACAATTTCACCCATTAACCTGCAAATTAGGGATGAAGTGGACCAACATATGCACCCCACAGGGTGGACGACTAAAGGGACAACAGGGATGGTGCGGGGAGGGGGAAGGGGAGAAAATTCAGCAAGATCATCTTAAGCTGCAGGAACAGATCTCTGCTGGTTTATTCAACAACCGTTTGGCAGAGGCTGCCCTTTGACAAGGAACAACAAGAAGTTATTAAAACTAACTGAAACATTGGAGAAAGAGGCGTGTGATTCAGAGCAAGTGGAGTCAGGGACATGGAGAACTGATCGCAAATTGATTACAAAACATAAAAGGGAGTAGCTATTAAAGTCAGGTAGTCAGATGGTGGAAAGTGGGGAGTGCTGTTTCATAATGGTTGGTACTGAGACATTCACCAGTTAAATAAATGATTTGGATACAGGAATCAAAAATACACTGTCAAAATTTATGGACAACAGTAAATTTTAGGGCAAAGTTAATAGTGAAGAAGCCTGCCACAAAACACAAGAACATTTTAGCCAACTGCTGAACAGTTGCCTAACAGAAAATTCATTTCAATCTAACGAAGTGTGATGTGATGCATTTTGCGAGCTTGAAAATGGAGTGTACCCACTCTTTGGGAAGAGAGACCCAGATTGTTGTAATTGGGAAGACTCTGTGTACCATGAGAAATAGAACATAGAACGTTACAGTGCAGTACAGGCCCTTAGGCCCTCGATATCGTGCCAACCAATGGAACGAATCTAATGACCCTCTAACCTAAACTATTCCAATGTTATCCATATGCCTATCCACTGACCATTTGAACGTCCTTCAAGTTGGCGAGTCCACAACTGCTGCAAGCAGGGCATTCCACGACCTTACTACCCTCTGAGTAAAGAGCCTACCTCTGACATCCGTCCGAAAATTATCATCAGCTATGTCCCCTCATGTTAGCCATCACCATCCGAGGAAAAAGGCTCTCACTGTCCACCCTATCCAATCCTCTGATCACCTTGTATGCCTTAATTCGGTCACCTCTTAACCTTCTAACGAAAACAACCTCAAGTCCCTCAGCCTTTCATCATAAGACCTTCCCACCAGACTAGGCAACATCCTGGTAAACCTCCTCTGCACCCTTTCCAATGCTTCCACATCCTTCTTATAATGCGGCGACCAGAACTGTACGCAATACTCCAAGTGCGGCTGCACCAGAGTTTTGTACAGCTGCAACATGATCTCACGGCTCCGAAATTCAATCCCTCTACCAATAAAAGCTAACCCACCGGATGCCTTCTGAACAACCTGATCAACCTGGGTGCCAACTTTCAGGGATCTATGCACACGTATCCCGAGATCTCTCTGCTCGTCGACACGACTGGAGCCCAACACAGAAATGTTGCCCCTTTTTCCAACAGACTGAAGGTTTGTCTGCAGGTGGAAGGGGCTGAGGCATGGCTCACACACAAGAGAAACCTTTTGCCTGGTCTAAGTGCCTTTCCCCACAGAGCAGGAGCTGCAAATTTTTGAAGTAGACATAAACATCCCTGAAGGCAGGTAAGATAGACTTAAATGTCATGATCTGATTTTTTTTTAAATCATCCACACTGACACTTGGAAAGTGGCTGTAGCTGCCAGTGGAAGTTACAAAATCTCTGTTTTGATTGACCAGTCATCTGGTGCAAGTTAAAAAAATTTGGATCTGCTTATGAAGTTTAATGAAGGTCTTTGTTGGCACTTCCCAAGAGCTATCATTATATTACTGTGGTGGCAATGAAATGGCAAGCACTGCTGTCTCACAGCGTGATGGATCTGGTTCAATTCTAGCCTTGGGTGACTGTGTGGAGTTTGCACATTCTCCCTGTGTCTATGTGGGTTTCCTCCAGGTGCTTTGGTTTTCTCCCACAGCCCAAAGATGTGCAGGTTAGATGGATTGGCCATGCAAAATTGCCCCTTTGTGCACAAAGATGTGTAGTTCAGCTATTGGAAGTGCATGGGGCGGGGTAAGATGCTCTCTGGAGAGTTGGTGTAGCCTTGCTGGACCTCCTTTTGCACTGTAGGAATTCTATGGATTATGAATGCTTGGCTGTGTTTCTAAAGCTACAATTGTGTCAGGAGAGTTTACAATTTGATAGATAATTTAAAGAGGCTTGCAAAGAATTGGCTGCTTTTGATGTGAGGTCTGAGTAGAAGTAGCAATCAAGTATCTCAGAGTCAGAACTACATTAGTGTGTTAGAATTTTTTAATCATCTCCAAATGGATCTTGAGGCCTTCCCATTGTGCACAATACGTATGTGGCTATCAAGGTGAATGGGTAGGGGCATCAGTTTGCACATGAGTGTCATGGGAAGTTGGAGTGAGTTGGGTGGAAGTCACAAGTTGGCATGGAGGAACCTTGGTGGGTGTATGGGTTGTGAAGGAGTGTGAAGGCTATGGAGTCCAACATCTTCTAAAACTTATCATGGAGCATCTGGTCCCAGAGTTGGCAGGGTCAACTCTGTCATGCCTGTTGGGCAAAAATTGGACCTTATGGGGCTGTTTTAACTAAGGTGTGTCAGCTAAGTTGTGAAAACTCTTGACTTGGGTCACCCACCTCAGTACAAAGATCCAATCCAAAGAAATGTGAATGGGATGGAACATAAGAAGGGATATAAAAGCAAAATAATACGAGAAGGATGTGTGCAAACTCAAGTCACCCAAGGCTGGAATTGAACCAGATCCTGAGTGCTGTGATTAGTTGACAAAACTGTAAAAGTGCAAAATAAACACAAAGATTAATTTCTTAATGAATAGAGTTAAAAAAAGAAAAGTTGTATTAAACTTCTCTGGAACCCTATTCGATTACATTTTTCTTGAATCTGTCTGTAAAATATCCCTCTAAGTGGCTTGTAGTTTATTCATCTCCCCTTTTAAAAAAATGGGTAAAATATTTATACATCTTCAGCCCACAGGAACGACTCCATTCCAAAGTGAATAGGATATTGTGGCCAGAGCTGTTTCCATCTTACTTCTCTACCTAATATGCATGACATCTGGGCCAGGTCACTTTTCCATTTTGAGGACTGCAAACATTTAAGCACATCCTCTTCAGCTATTTTTATCGTATTCACTTTGATACTTGGATTTCCAAAAGGCATTCAAGGACTAAAAACATTACTATTCAAGACAAGCGGTCATGGAATTGGGGGAAATGTATTAACATGGATGGATGATTGGTGAAATGATTTGAAGCAGAGAGTCGGGATCAATAGACTATTAGCAAGGGCAATTAGGGATGTACAATAAAATGCTGACCCAGCCAATGATGATCACATCCCTGTCATGGCCCTGTAATTCTGGCAAAACACATCAGTTTAAAAAAATTCCTTTGGTCAAATTAATTGTCATTATTTTTATAATTATTTCTATCTCAGCTTTAGTTTCCTTCTCCCTCTACACTAAATACCTCATATCACTCAGTTCACAAAACACACACACACACAAAATCTCGGAAGTCAAAAATTAGAAATCTTATATATAAGGAAGTCATGAATTAGTCCAATTGGGAATTCAAGATGACCTCATATTCAAAGAGTGTTTAACTTCTACCATGGAGAACAGCTGAAGTGAATGCTATGGCTGCTTTGAACAGCAAGGTAAATGAATGGATGGAGGCAGAATAAGAGCTTTATGTGATAACAATATCTCACCACCAGCTAGTGTGCCAATCTACCATCATGTTCTTCCCTCCCTCTAGTCTATTTTCAGGGTTCTGGGGGAAGGATACAGGGTAATGGCTCCCTATCCACCAACACCAGATGGCCAATTAAGGGAAGGTGGCCACGAATAAAGCTATAAAGAAAAGCAAGATGGATTATGAGAGTAAACTAGCTCAGAATATAAAAACAGATAGCAAAAGTTTCTACAAATATATAAAATGAAAAAGAGTGGCTAAAGTAAACATTGGTCCTTTACAGGACGAGAAGGTGGGATGTAATAACTGGAAATGAGAAAATGGCTGAGGCATTGAACAGGTATTTTGTGTCGGTCTTCACAGTGGAAGACACAAATAACATGCCAAAAATTGATGACAGGAAGGCTCTGGCAGGTGAGGACCGAGAAACTGTTATCACAAAAAGAGGTAGTGTCAGGCAAGTTAATGGGATTAAAGGTGGACAAGTCTCCTGGCCCTGATGGAATGCATCCCAGGGTACTAAAAGAGATGGTGGGAGAAATAGCAAATGCAGGAGTGGTAATTCACCAGACTCTGGGGTGGTTTTCAGAGATTGGAAAACAGCAAAGATGTTTAAAAAAGGAGGTAGGCAAAAGGCAGGTAACTATAGGCTGGTTAGCTGAACTTCTGTGGTAGGGAAAATGCTTGAATCTATCATCAAGGAAGAAATAGCTCAACATCTGGATATAAATTGTCCCATTGGGAAGACACAGCATCGGTTCATGAAGGGAAAGTCATGTTCAACGAATTTGGTGGAATTCTGAGAGAACATTACATGTGCAGTGACAATGGGGAACCTGTGGATGTGGTGTATTTGGATTTCCAGAAGGCATTTGACAAGGTGCTGCACCAAAGACTGCTACATAAGATAAAGGTGCATGGTGTTACAGGTAATGTATTAGCATGGATAGAGGATTGGTTAACTAACAGAAAGCAAAGCGTGAGGGTAAATGGGTGTTTTTCTGGTTGGTGATCAGTGACTAGTGCCTCAGATATCAGTGTTGGGACCGCAATTGTTTACGATTTACATAGATGATTTGGACTTGGAGACCAAGTGTAGTGTGTCAAAATTCACAGACGACACTAAGATAGATAAATTTTTGAATAGTCAAGGAATTAAGGGTGATGGTAAGCAGGCGGGTAAGTGGAGCTGAATCCACAAAAAGATTTGCCATGATCTTATTAAATGGCGGAGCAGGCTTGAGGGGCCAGATATCCTACTCCTGATCCGAGTTGTTATTAAGATGAGTGACAGAGTAAAGTGTGCAGATGATGCTCAAAGTCTGCAGAAGGATATAGGTAGTCCAAGTAAGTAAGCGAAAGTCACAGCTGGGAGATGGAGTACAATGTTGGTAAATGTGAGGTCAAGCATTTTGGTAGGAATAACAGCAAAACTAAACTATTATTTAAATGGTAAAAAATTGCAGCATGCTGCTCTGCAGAGGGACCTGGGTGTCCTTGTGCAGGAATCTCAAGGAGTTAGTTTGCAGGTGCAGCAGGTAATTAAGAAGGCAAAGGAAATTTTGTCCTTTATCACTAAAGAGATGGTGTTTAAAAACAGCGAGATTACGTTGCCACTGTATAAGGTGGGGTGAGGCCACACCTGGAGCATTGTGTACAGTTTTGGTCTCCTTACTTAAGAAAGGATATACTGGCACTGGAGGGGGTGCAGGGGAGATTCACGAGGGTGATTCCGGACCTGAGAGGGTTGGCTTATGAGAAGAGACTGAGTAGGCTGGGACTATACTCACTGGAATTCTGAAGAATGAGGGGAGATCTTAGAGAAATAAGATTATAAAGGAACAGATAAGGTGGAAGCAGGGAAGTTGTTTCCACTGGCGGGTGAAACGAGAACTAGGGGACATAGACTCAAAATAAGGGGAAGCAGATTTAGGACTGAGCTGAGGAGGAACTTCTTCACACAAAGGGGTGTCAATCTATGGAATTCCCTGCCCAGTGAAGCATTTGAGGCTACCTCACTGAATGTTTTTAAAGCAAGGATAGATAGATTTTTGAACAGTAAAGGAATTAAGGGTTATGGTGAGCGGGTGGGTAAGTGGAGCTGAGTCCCCAAAAAGATCAGCCATGATCTTATTGAATGGCGGGGCAGGCTCGAGGGCCAGATAGCCTACTCCTGCTCCTAGTTCTTATGTTCTTCATGCATTGTAAGACGTCGTGCAGTTCACAACTGGAAGGCTGGTGATCACCAGGCCAGAAGTGGAGGCATGGGGGAGGAGAGTACAGCTTTAGACACATCCTGCAAAGCAAGCCAAGATGGGTTCGCTGGGCTGCGAAAGTCACAGCTGTGGCTGTAGGCCACATTGTGGAAGGACTCCCCCTCTGTACAAATGACCTGACAACTGTAGCCACAATGTAATTTCATTGAATTTTGAATTCTTCCCAAGATGTGTAACATGTTGAGGCGCCCTCAGGATCCCCTCCTACTTCAACAGTGTCCACCTCTCCAGGTGTGGCTGTTGAGATCTTCTGGTCAGCATCATACAGAGTCTTCCCACCATCCGAAATAGGGTGGCAAGGAGACAGCCTGGCAACATTCTGCTGGCACTCTCCTGGAAAGTGTGCACTTTGGTCCCATTTGGTGCGACATGAGGGTCCCAAAGCCTGTGGTAAAATTCAGCCCAATACATGAGGAGAAATCAGATGGGAGAAAGCTCACTGGAGTATTAACATGCGATAAACTTGCTGGACAGAATAGCTCATGTACACACTTGTGATTTTCTGTGTCTTTCATCCCATGCTACTAAGCTTTGGTCTTCACTCCCCCTTCACTCGACATGACCCTAAAAATATTGTGTGCTGCTAATATCAATATTTTCCTCTGCTCTTGCACAAGATTTAGTAAAACCCTCCATGAAATGCACCGGTGACCAGGAGCAATAAAAAGCTCAGACATTTAGCCCAAAAAATCCAGATTGACAATTTCACCTTTACTGTGAGTTCAACCAGGGAAGCAATCTCGTAGTTCTAATTCAAGCATAAAAATGCAGTGATGTGTACATTCTCCAAGGCCATCACACTCAGCCTGAGCCTTCACAGTAACTGAGAGCCCCTTTGATCACACAAATCCGAGTGTATTCATTTTATTTTAAGTAAAAGGCATAACATGCAGGCCTTTACAAACATCTTGTGGCCAATTTACATCTGTGCTTGTTAGTGGAGCGATTCAGGCACAGCCAGTATTTCAGGTGTCAGCAAAGATCGAGTATCAGGCATGAACGATCCATCTCTTTGGAAGCTCCCTCATTACTGGCAAGGAATGTGTGTGTGTGGTTTAAGGAGCTTGTTGAGGCTAGGTCAATTGAAAATTTCAAGATTGAGACTGCTAGCTTCTTGTTAGAGATAGTAAGGATTGTGAGGAGTGGCGGAGATGTAATTTGTGGACAGGTCAGCCATAGTCTGACTGAAAGGGGAGGCTTGGAGGGCTAGAGGTGTTCTTCATGTTCCTCAATTCTGATGATAATCTTTTCTCAGTGGAAGGAAATGATATCACCTCACAATGGTCAAATCTGATTTATTTTTGGTGTCTTCATTATTATGGCAACAACTCTATTCAAGGTGCTCTTTCCTGGTAATTGTTATTGGGTGCGGAAGTGACTAATGGAGGCATCTCATGGTTGGTGGGAACATTTTTGGTGAATCCAATTGCAGAGTTTTAAAGGGGAAAAAAAATATTTTGGCTGGGAGCTGAGTCATCAAATCTTATTTTAGCAGCTATGAAATTGACTGAGTGGCAGGGAACAGAAAGTTTTGGTTAATAGATATTAAATCAGGCTGGAGGAAGGTTTGTATTGGAACTCCCCAGAAGTCAAAATTCTGACACTTGCTTTTCCCGTATATATTAATGATCTAAACCTTGATATACAGATAAAAAATTCAAAGTTTGGAATGATGCATTAGAAGCATTGTAAACTGTGAGGAGCAGAGCACAGAGTTTCAAAAAGACATAGACAAATTGATGGAAGAGGTAGATTAAATTCAAAATGAAGAAATATGCGTTGCCAGGAAAAACAGAGAGACAATCTAAAATAAAGGGTACAATTATAAAGTGTGTACGAGCGGAGGGATCAGGGTGTATCTGTATACAAATAATTGAAGGTGAAAGGATAGGCTGAGAGAACAGTTCACAAAGCACAAAACAGTTCACCTTGGCTTTATTAAATGTAGCAGAAGAATATAAGAGCATGGAGGTTACGTTGAGCTTGTATAAGACACGAATTAGGCCTTAGCTGAAAAACTGCATCCAGTTTTGAGCATCGCATTTTGGGAAGGGTGTGAAGGCATTGGAGGGAGTGCCGAAGAGGTTTACCAGAATAATTCTAGGAAAGCGAAATTTCAGTTATAAAAATGGATCTGCCAAGTTGGGACTTTTTACAAAAGAGAAAAGGTGGCTCAGAGGAGGTTTTATGGAGGTATTCAAAACCAGTTTATTTATTTGTGTCTCAAGTAGACTTACATTAACACTGCAGCTAAGTGACTGTAAAAATCCCTTCGTTGCCACCACAGGTGTAGCGAGGGAGAAAACTGCATGGCCAATGCACCTAACCAGCAAGTCTTTCAGAGTGGGGAAGGAAACCAGAGAACCCGGAGGAAATCCACGCAGAACGTGTCGACCCTGCACAGAGAGTGACCCAAGCCGCGAATCGAAGCTGGGTCCCTGGCGCTGTGAGGCAGCATTGCCAACCGCTGTGCACCATGCTTCCCATGAGGGTCTTGGACAGGGAACATAGGGAGAAACTATTCTCATTGGTGGAAAAGTCGAGCACCAGAGAGCTCAGACGGAAGATACTTGGTAAAAGCGATACGAGAAAAAACATTTTTCACACAGCCAGTGGGTTTAGGGTCAGGAATGTAGAGTCTGAGACTGTGTTAGAGGCAGACGAAATTGAGGCATTCAAAATAGAATTGGATGGTTATTTGCATGGAAACAAAGCACAGAAAGTGGCAGGAAAATGGCACAAGGTGAAATTCCCATCCAGAGAGACTGTTCAGACCCAAAAGGTTAAATTGTCTCCTTCTGTGCTGTAACAATTCTGTTATTTATTGCCAAGTGGAAGACGATAACTCTAAGAATGGGGTGCCACAATTTTGTAGGGTATTGATGAGACCTCACCTGGAGTACTGAGACAAGGGTGGCGATTCTTCCAGTCCGCTGTGCTGCTTTGGTAACGCAGCGGGCGGGCCGACTCAATCAGTGGGGGTGGGGGAGTCCCTCTGCCACTCGACACTCGGGCTGAGTGACAGAAGGAGGGAGGCCAGCCATGATGACTGAGCATCAGGGTCAGCCTGCCGGGGGCGTCAGGACTGCGAGTGGTGTCGGGGGACTGGGTTTCCATGGTGGGGAGGGGAGGAAATGGGACAGGGGTGGGGTTAGAGGCTCGACAGACATTTTTCGGGGGGGGGGGGGACGGTGATCAGGGTGTGGAGGGATCTGTACGCCAGCGATGTGGGATCGTGGGGTTGGCCAGTGATCGGAAAGCCAGCAATGCGAGGCGACTGCGTATGCACCAATCTCGGTGCCGATAGATTGGCACATTGGCAGTGGCCAGCTCAGTGCTATGTAACAGGAGGTTCCACCCTCTGATTTTTCACAGGATTTATGCAAGTGCACTCTGCAGTGCACAGAATGTGGGAGATTCATTTTGAAAATCCCACTGAAAAAAGCAGCGTGATTTCCTTGAGTTTTGACACCAATTCAACATTTTCAATTTTTTGAGAGAGAATCACCCCAAGATATTTTTGGTAACCTCACCAAAGAAGTGATAGACTTGTATTGAAAACTGTTCAGAGAAGGTTAACTTAGCTGATCTCTGCCATGGTGCGGTTGTCTTATGAAGAAAGGGCGAGTAGGTTGTGTCTGTTCTCACTGGAAGAATAAAAACTGATATTACTGAAGCATAAAATTGACAAGAGATGCTGGGATGATGTTTCCCCTCATAGGAAAATCTCGATCTGGAGGGCACTGTTTAAAAATAAGAGTTTGCCCAGTTCAGAGAATCACAGAATCCTGTAGTGCAGAAGGAGGCCCACCGAGTCTGCACCAACCACAATCCCACCCTGGCCCTATCCCCATAACATCATGCATTTACCATTGCTAGTCCTCCTGACACTCGGGGCAATTTAGCATGGCCAATCCACCTATCCTGCACATCTTTGGACTGTGGGAGGAAACTGGAACACCCAGAGGAAACCTGCACAGACACAGTGAGAGTGTGCAAACTTCGTACAGAAAGTGACCCGAGGCTGGAATTGAACCCACTTTAAGTCTGAGATGAGTTGAAATTTATTCTCTCAGAAGGTCAATAGTCTTTGAAATTATTTTGACCTGAGAGCAGAGGAGGTTATGTCATTCAATATATTGAAGCCTCAGGTATACAGGTCAAGGGAGTCAAAGGTTATGGTGGGCAGGCAGGAAGGCCCACATCCAAATCAGCCATGATATTGTTGAACGCTGGAGCATTTTTGAGCGGCTAAATTTTCTACTCTTATTTCTGACCATCTTACAATGTAGAACACTGCTAAATATGTCCAATCCACTAAATGCAGGACAAGTGCAATCTAGCCAACCACCACCTCATCATTCTACCCTTAATCTCAGCAAAATAATGGAAGATGGCAAGAGTGCCATTAGGCAACACTTACACAGTCACAACCTGCACTCGGATGCTCAACTTTGTGTTCTGTCAAGGCTCCTCACATCCATGCTTCATTACAACTTTAGCACAAACGTGAAAGTTTGAATTCCACAGATGCGAGCCTCTGCCCTTGAAATCTGGGCTGTATTTGATTGCGTAACATCAAAACTGAAAATCAGCAAAACTGAACTCAATCACAATCAGTAGGAAAGCTCTCCAACAGTAAAACCTCACCTAAATTTGACTGTGGGAAGCCAACTGTCTCAGCTTCTCAGGGCAGGGCCCTGAGCCCAAACATCCCCAGCTGCTTCAACAATGATCTCCGACCAGCACAATGATGATTCCACAGTGTTCAATATCACTCACAACACCTCAGATATTGGAGCAGCCTGGCTGCATGTGGTGTGACCCAGACAACACTCAACTCCTCCTTTCACTTGCATTTAGCCATTGTTATTATCCTGAATACGTTTCTTCCAGCTATTGTACTGTCACTATACATGATCGTGTAATCACACTCATGGTGGAGGACGCTTATTACATCATCCTCATCTATGGCCAATTCCCAGCTTCATTATTCTTTCAATTTGGCAACTCTGTATAATTTTCAGGAGAGGATGGAAGACAACCATAAGAACATCCAGACAGAAGTGGATCCTGACAATCCCTCATCTCACTTCGAGGGGCAACAGGTAATATTGCAGAAACAACAGACCAGGAGGAAGTCGCACCTCAGCTAAAGATTGGTACCAAACTTCTCAAGATCATTTTCCAATCTTACCTACCCACTCACACGAACTAAAAGATATGTTAAAGCACTTCTATCAAACGATGGCCATCCAACTTAACCCTTTGCACATATTTACTTTTTTTTCATCTTGAATTTTGAAGGTCTAAACTTTGGGGATGAGCTGTTTTCACAATATTAAGGACAGTTCTCCCAACCCACCCACCACTGGAATCGTAGTGGGTGAAGAGCGGACCATGCAAAGATCCATTGACGTCAGGCAGGATTCTCCGGTTTCGGGGCATGCTTGGTTGGAGAATCACACCCAATGTCTCATTGATTGAGAATTTGCAAATTGTAATACCAAACGGACAGTATCCACTTCTGGAGATAAATACAAAATAATAGGCTTACTGATTTTAAATTATTCACCTGAAATTTCCATTTTCAATGGAAATCATGAAAATACGGCAGTCAGACATCCCTAATGTGGCCCTCATGGCTCCTGGATGTACCTCTGAGATACACTGAAATAAAAGGATTGAAAGTGCCTGTGGAACCTCATGTTCACATTAATATTCTGGAGAAAGTGCATTTCAAGGCTTGTCACCAATAAAGCATTGTCACCTTCACTCTTCTTTTGAGAGCTATTCATGGGAAGTTGAATGGGAGCCCCAGGGTCCAAAAGGATCCAAATATACCACCTCATTATATGGCACTGCAAAACACCAGCTCAGCTATATCCAAACCAGGGACTTTGTGAATCAGAATGAGGACACTGCACCAAAATGAAAAGACTTGCTGTTCGATAGCGCCTTACACCACCTTAGCATTTACTCGAGCACTTTAGATATAATGAAATACTTTTGAAACAGATTCATTTTTGTAATGCAAGGTCACATAAAAATCAATTTGCACACGTCAAGGTCCGATGAATATCATTAAAATATGTGATCAAATATCCATCTGATTTAGTGATGAAGAATAAATATTGGCCAGAACAGCTCAAGCATTTCACAACTCTTCCACATTGTAATGTCGTATTGTACGTCCACCTGAGAGAGCAGAGCAGACCCTGGTTTAATGTCACATCCAAAAGATGGAACCTCAGAGAGCAAAGATCTGCCTCAGTTCAGACTTTGAGAGTCTCTAGTGGCAAAAAGGGCATTGTTGCTGCAATCTGGCTAACACCATCTGCTGGAGCAGCAGCTCATACTACTGGAAGACCAATGACCTGTTGTCTCTTAGGAGACTTCAACTCCCTCTTCAGTTAATGAAGGCAAAGACCTGGACAGGAGCAGCTATGTTTTAAAAGCACACAAATTGGATACTGTGTGGTGAAGCAACCTTCAGCAGTCATTGCAAAGATGTCCACAGCCTGGATTTCCACCCAATCAATGCAGAGATTTAAGACAATGCAGTGCTTCATCGAGCATTTAGCTACTCGACATTTGCTGAGCTGATTGGTCTTGCAATCAATAAAAACAATCAGAATGTTTCAAGTGAACCCTCAGGCACAGAGACTTTGGATTCCAATATTCAACTGATCCCTGGCGCCAACATGGGTGAACTTGAAGATCACCAGGAAGAAGTTGCAAACAGAGGCACCAAGCATTTTATTATTATTGCACTAGCATACAGACAAGTGGATTGATTAGAAAGATTGCAACATTCTTCAGGGCAACGGTCTCTCACGCTTTCAAATTATTCAAAAGGAAGTGTCTATCGCACAAAACAAGAAAGTAAGCAGGGTCAGAATATCCCACAGCTGTCAAAATAGTGCAATGTTACCTCTTAAATTTACCTTAATCCTAACAGCCCGTACACAGCAGCCAGCCACCACAAATATTCCAAGCACTGACAAGTACAAGACCAAGTTTATAGAGCATATCAATCACACAGTGTTGACAAGGGGAAGCACCACAGTGCTAAAACAGGAAGACACACTAATCACTTTGAAGCAAAACAAATTGACGAGTGTTTCAGTTGTATTCTAGTTGTTTCAGCGTGCATTCTTCTCACTGTGCTAATAGTGCTGGGAAACATGCAATGGAAACAGTACGCTTGGCCATTCAAAAAGAGATTAAAAACAATAAAGCTGCTGGTTAACAGTACGGTGAACCTGCAGGAAGGACGGTCCATATATGAAAACAAATGGTGAGTAAAAGCTCACCTCAGTAACTCTTCCAACTGGCAAACTATGGTTGTTTCTTTCTCTCTTTCTCAGGCATGTCAGAAATGTCTCTACATTGTTGGACTCATGATGATGTCACGGAGCGAGGAAAGACAATTCTTTGTACGATCTGAAAGGACATCTTATCATCAAGGTCAAGTTTTGGGGAAGCTGTCTCTCTCGCATCGTGTGTTTAAAGAGAGAAAGCGTCAATTTCCCATGATCTTTTATGGTGACCTCAAGTCAGAAACCCAACAACAGAGAGAATTATAGCTCCGCGTTATCAGCTGGATGTCATCCTTCCAGATTGAAACGTAATTTTTACGAGCTTGAATCTGTCACACCTTGTCCGATCCCTGCCACATTATTTCAGGTATCTTTCAAAAGACAGACGCGTTGCCAAAACTAATCATCTTGCACTCATCATGGAAAATAATTTCAAATAATATTTCAGATTTACCTTGTGCCTTTCACATCTTGTATATCTCTAATGGGAAACACTCACCTTTCCTCGTAGTTCTGCGTTTTGATGCTCGGGCCCAAAGTTTTGCTAGAAAGTTGGAGATGCAGAAATGGTCAGACTCCCTCAACCTGATTCAGGATAAACCTCACTGAACAGCCAGATTTTTCTTCTGGGCGGTTGGTGGGTGGCAGGATGAGGGAATGGTGGTGTAGGTGGTAGAGTTTGGGTGTGCGCTGGAGTCAGGCTGACACAGGCTGCTTGAAAGATACAACCAGATGCTCTGGAACTTCATGCCAATTTTAATGATAGTAGTACATACCTCTTGGTTTCACAACTCTCATCCACCCACACCCCCCGATACTCCCCAGCCCCACTCATGCCCCACTCCAACCACCATGGCCCCTTATAGCATCCATGCCAACCGTTCACACTCAACCCACTCTTCACAGACCCTTATAGCCTCATGCCAACTTACTGCCAAATCATGCTCCTCATTCATTGTCATGACCTCTTGCAGGTTTAATGCTAACTCATATCTGCCTCCCTCATCCTCATGGTACCTTATTGTCAGTATGCCAACTTGGTGTTTTTTCATCCCGATTCTTCCACGTGATGTGGATGTGGCTCCCAAGGCCAGTAGTATTTGTCCATTCCTAATTGCCCTTGAACTGAATGGAGCGCTAAGCCATTTCAGAAGACAGTTAAGAATCAGTCCCTTTGCTGTCATACACAGGTTGGCCAGACCAGGTAAGGAGGGTAAATTTCCTTCCCTGAAGCATATTAATGAACCAGATGTGATTTTACAACAATTGAAGACAGTTGTCATGATCCCCATTGAATTCCAGATGTATTAATTTAATTCAAATTCCACCAGCTGCTATGTTGGGATTTGTGCCTCCATCCCAACAGCATTGGGCTGGGCCTCTGGATTACTAGTAGAGTAACATTACCACGATACCACTATTATTTACTTCTTCCCACCCACCATCCATTGCATCTACACTCTCCGTGTCAACTCATTCAGTATCCAACTTGGGCAGACAACAGGAACCATGTTGAGATGAAGTAAAATAAATCTCTAAGTACACTACATATATTAACACACTCTCATGGATAAAAACTAACAAAATACTTTTAAACACCTCAAGGAACTTAATCCCTTATAAAAACAAACACTTGTATTCGTAGCCCTACATCAAAAGCATCTAATCCCTTAAGAACCATTCTGAGCTGTTAAACTGTGAGTTTACAGCAAGATAGGTTGTAGGAGGAGTCAAATGATACTAATACAACAATAAGAACTCACAGACTTCTGTCAAGGAGCAGCTTTTGAAATTGCAGGCACTTTTTTTTAACCTGAAAGACACAACTGGCTGGGTTTTCTGCAAATTTTAAAGAACAGTGGATTTAAATAACTTGACAGCTTTTAAGTTCCGTTGACCTCATCATCCTTCACTCTTAAAAATCCCAAAAATGTATTTAGCCACTCCAAAAGGATATCTGACCTCTCTCAAAGGGTTCTTGTCCTCCCCAAAGAACTCCAATAAGTTTCAACCCTTTTCTCGGATTCATAAATCGTGTTTCAAAAATCTTGGTGACAAAAATTGTTTCTGAAAGAATGCAGCTGAACTTGCAGACGTGCTGCTCCCTCTATGAACGGTGCACGTGTGAGAAACATCCTGACCCCATTCACCACTTCTCCCGTGAAAATGGTGTGTGGCTGACATTGGGATGGGAATTCTGGCCTCAGGGCTCTGGCAGCGTTTTAGCCTCGGCCTGTTGTCTACCATCTCTGTGAAAATTCAGTCCTCGGGATCAGTGTTTTGCCTGTGCCTGTACGACTTTTAGCTTTGAATATCTGTCGTGTCTCAAAGACCAGAGCTGAATGCAGTATTCAGCCAATCTGACATGGAGACTGTATAAGTTTATAGAGTCGTAGAATTTTACAGCAAGGAAACAGGCCCTTCGGCCCAACTTGTCCATGCTGTCCTTTTTTTTAAAGCCCCTAAGCTGATCCCAATTGCCCGCATTTGGCCCATATCCCTCTAGACCCATTGTACCCATATAACTATCTAAATGCTTTTTAAAAGATAAAATTGTACCCACCCCTACTCCTACCTCTGGCAGCTTGTTCCAGACACTCACCACCTTCTCTGAAAAAAATTGCCCCTCTGGACACTTCATTATTTCTCCTCCCTCATCTTAAACCTATGCCCTCTAGTTTTAGACTCCCCTATCTTTGGAAAAAGATATTGACTCCCTACCTTGTCTCTGCCCCTCGTTATTGTATAGACCTCTATAAGATCACCCCTCAGCCTCCTACGCTCCAGAGAAAAATGTCCCAGTCTACTCAGCCTCTCCTTATAATTCAATCCATCAAGTCCCGATAGCATCCTAGTAAATCTTTTCTGCACTCTTTCTAGTTTAATAATATGCTTTCTGTAATAGGGTGACCAGAATTGCACACAGTATTCAAGTGTGGCCTGACCAATGTCTCGTACAACTTCAACAAGATGTTCCAACTCCTGTATTTAATGTTCTGATCAATGAAAGCAAACATGCCAAATGCCTTCTTCACCACTCTGTCCACCTGTAACTCCACTTTCAAGGAGTTATGAACATGTACCCCGAGATCTCTTGGCTCTCTAACTCTCCCCAGTGCCCTACCATTAACTGAATAAGTCCTGCTCTGGTTCAATCTACCAAAATGCATCACCTCACATTTGTCTAAATTAAACTCCATCTGCTATTTGTCAGCCCACTAGCCCAACTGATCAAGATCCCATTGCAATTGGAGATAACTTTATTCACTGCCCACTATGCCACCAATCTTGGTGCCATCTGCAAACTTAGTAACCATGCCTCCTATATTCTCATCCAAATCATTAATATAAATGACAAACAACAATTGGCCCAGCACTCATGTCTGAGGCACACCACTGGTTACAGGCCTCCAGTTTGAAAAACAACTGTCTACAACTACCCTCTGGCTTCAGTCAAGAAGACAATTTGTCTTCATTTGGATACCTCACCCTGGATCCTGTGAGATTTAACTTCATGCAACAACCTACCATGCAGTATCTTGTCAAAAGCCTTGCTCAAGTCCATGTAGACAACATCAGTTGCACTGGCCTCATCTTCCTTCTTGGTTCCCCCTTCAAAATACTGAATTAAATTTTGGTCACAATGTCTGCTGACTTACACTCTATTACTCTGCCTGTGAAAGCAAACAGTTGTTAGCTTTGCTGAATTCCATTTTACATTTTTTGGACCATCTGGAATGTCAGGTTTACTAAGATTGCTAGGTTTATTTTGGTTTCATCTGGGTTATTTTAACACCATACGTAAACTGTTTTTGTCATTTTGTTAACTTTCTGGCGACGCATTTGTCGGCATTCAAGTTTTTCTGCTATTGTTCTGCCGATTTACATATCTTATTCCAAACCTTTCCCTCATTTCTGAGCTGCCTCTTCAGAATCAATTTAGTTTCCGAATCTAATGTCATTTGCATTGTTGACAAACATTGTAATGATGTCCTGGATTCAAGATAATTCCTGGAATTAAAAATAGAGGTAAAGCAACCCCTCATTCTTTATATGAAGCATAACCTCCTGATAATGATTCGAAAGTCACCTCTTACAGGTTTAAATAATTGCCCCTTTGTCCAATCCCAGTTGCTTAACATTACAGTACTCGAGATCAATCTTTGCTACATGGGTTTACACTCTTTGTATCTTAACACCTCGAAAGGACCATCTTTCAGATGAAAACTTTTTGAAAGTTTAAGTGTCTCCATTTTTCCTCATTACTCAGACACTTGAAAATAAAACATTGCCCTGCCAATTCCTCTCTCCAACGACATCAGTTTTTTTTTAATGCAAAGGGTTTAAGTATATTTGCCTGAAGAAATGACAACTTGAAAAATCACCCCAGAGTCGTATCACTCATTATAAATTTGTGAATGATGGTGCTCGAGGTGTGTAGCATAAGCCCTGAGATTTCAAACACTGGCCAATTAATTATGATTTGACGTTTTGTGTTATGTTCGGTATTTTATTGCTATTCTCATGCAGTCTTTGCCAGAGCAATCAATGCTGGCACAGGTGTTGAATGTCAGGCAACACACGATATGAACAGAGAACCTCGAAGTTCAGAGAACTCACTGCTTCTCAAACCATTCTTGGCCACTCAACTCCAACAGAACATTTTACCAATTGGAAATTCTATCTCAATTTTTTCCAACCCCTCAAAAACCAGCCACCACCTCTTGCTTTGATGGTTCAAATCCAAAACTTTCCTCATCTGTTGCCATTCCTGGCCTCACTATCTCATTTAAATTTAAATGCAAGTTCCATATTTCCTCCATTGGTAAATTATTTTTCAAGAAGTTTGCTCCCTTTCATGTTTTTTTTTCTGACGACAACATGTCCCAATCAACAGATGCCTTTCAGTCAAACCCAACTCTGTCGTATCGATAAATGTTTGCATATTTGTGTGCACATCATAACCTCGACAAACTTTTCTAAGCACCTGTTTTGCAAGCCTGGACTGAAACAGATTAAACTGAAATAAAAAAAAGTCATCTCTTTTTCCTCTCAAAAATCTTCCATGCTTTGCTTGTCCCTTTATTCTCAACAATATCGGTAAAGTCAGTCCACCACTCAATTTTCCTCTTCTATTCTTAGAGCATAGAAAAACTGCAGCACAAACAGGCCCTTCGGCCCACAAGTTTCACCAATGATATCCCTACCTACTAGGCTTACCGATAACCCTCAATTCTATTAAATCCCATGTACTCATCCAGAAGCCTCTTAAAAGACCCTGTTGAATTTGCCTCCACCACCACCGACGGCAGCCGATTCCACTCACCCACCACCAAGTGAAAAACTTATCCCTAATATCTCCTCTGAACCTACTCCCCAGCATCTTAAACCTGTGTCCTCTCGTAGCGTCCATTCCAGCCCTGGGAAAAAGCCCCTGAGAATCCACCCAGTCTATACCTCTCAACATCTTGTACACTTCTATTAGGTCACCTCTCATCCTTCATCTCTCGAAGGAGAAAAGACCGAGCTCCCTCAACCTATCCTCATAAGGCGTGCCACCCAACCCAGGCAACATCCTTGTAAATCTCCTCTGCATTCTTCCAAAATTACACACTTTATTTCTTCCTCCCTGAATTATCACGCTGTTGAAATCAAGGTACATGATGTGGAATTCTGCTCTGATCTACTTCTTTGGATCTTAAACCCCTGTAGCTAACTTACTCCATCCCATTTCAAACTTTGTTTCCTTCCTGCTGCAATTTTCAAACTATTAGAGCCAAAATTTGGCATTATGCAATCACAAATTCCTGATTCATATTGTACTTGTTCTTCCTCTTTGTAGCCTGGGTAATGTTCCTTTTGAGCCTTGGGGGCTTTTATAATGATTTTATAATGTTGACAGATGTCTTTCTCACGTCACCATCATTACACCTTTAAATAATGAATTATGCTTCCCAATGCAAACTATATCATGGTGCAATTTGTGAACTAAATTACTGAATAATTAAAATAAGTTATTGTACAGCAACCTTTTTTTTGGGATTTGTTCGCGAGTGAATGAAATCTAGGATAGATCAAATTTACCTAAATCTGCGGGTCTGGTGCAAGGATAGCGGGGAGTTCTTGTGAGGGTTTGATTAATGCGGGGGGAGGGTTCTGGGGGGTGTCCTCTGGGGGTCAGGTGTGTTGGGGTCTCCTTTATAGGGCTGTATAGGGCATTGGTGAGGCCGCAGCTGGAGTACTGTGTGCAGTTTTGGGCGCCGCACCTGCGCAAGGATATTTTGGCCCTGGAGGGAGTGCAGAGGAGGTTTACTAGGCTGATACCGGAGTTGAGGGGGTTGAGCTATGAGGAGAGGCTGAATAAACTAGGCTTGTACTCGTTAGAGTTTAGAAGAATGAGGGGAGATCTCATTGAGACGTATAAGATGATGAATGGGATGGATAGGATAGAGGTGGAAAGACTCTTCCCGCTCAAAAAAGACAGTAGGACTAGGGGGCACAGCCTCAAGATAAAGGGGGGGCGGTTCAGAACGGAGTTGAGGAGGAACTTCTTCACTCAAAGGGTGGTGAATCTCTGGAATTCTCTGCCCGTTGAAGTGGTGGAGGCTGCCTCGCTAAATATTTTTAAGAAGCGGGTTGATGGGTTTTTGATAAGAGAGGGGATTAAGGGTTATGGGGAGAGGGCGGGAAAGTGGAACTGAGCCACGACAGATCAGCCATGATCTTATTGAATGGCGGGGCAGGCTCGAAGGGCCAGATGGCCTACTCCTGCTCCTATTTCTTATGTTCTTATGTTCTTATGTTCTTATAGGGATTGATCCGACTATATAAAATAGTTACACGGAAATACTTATTCCTAACTTTTCCAGCATCACGATTCACATAACACTGGCAGAAGCATCGAAAGTTAACAATTTAAATCACTTTTTCACATAATTCCAAGTGCAGCACATTTGTCCTGGGCACTTTTGGACAATTGTGGTGTAAAACTTTATCTGGGAACTTGGCAGAGAGATCCCTCAGGGCATCACTGGGGGTATCCCCAGTCCAACGCTGGAGAGCCAGGGAGTTACCGGGCAATGTGACTTTGAGACTGATGATACAGTTCATCAGTGGCCTAATACACTGCACAATGCAATGGTCAAATTTTGATCAATTTTTTTAATCACAAATATTTTGCAGTTTCCTTTATCGCTTCCCCCACTTCCTGACACTGCAGCCAGGATTTTTAACTGTCCTGAGTGAAGATGGGTGCACTTTGAGAGCAGCACTCCCAGATGACAAGTCAATCCATCTGCACCTCCAGGCCACGCTGTAATTTTCCAAGTGAGGCTGGTGGTGGGGTGAGGGGGGGCCACCCACCTGCCCTCCACCAATTACCTTCCAGTTAAGCTCACTGACCAGTTTGTTAACAGCTTGGAGAGGGGCAGAAGCTAAGTTTCCAAGCAGCTAACGTTGGTTGCACTGTGGGGAACCACACTGTCATGTTGCTGCTGACTTAAAGTGTTGATAACAACGTTATTCAAACTGGGGCATTCAAGCAATGGCAGAAAATGGTGCTGAATTCATCTCCAACTCCATCAGAATCCTTGCACGTTAAAATGGCATTGCAGGACCAGACCTCGGATATGATCGAATCACTGGGTTCCTGGCCCTGGATTGAAAATCCAGCCCCTTCAATGAGAAACGTGGACTTCTTGTCACCCTATCTGTAACCCCCATGACCTGCCTGGGCTTGTAAAATCTCACTTACTGTCCTGTCTGGAGACAATAAACATCTCTTTAACCTCTGCTCAATGCTCTCTCCACTCACATTGTCTGCACCTTTAAAGACTTGATTCGCTGTAAAAACTTGCATTCTCATCAGTATTCTGTAAACTGAGTGTGTGTCTTTACATCCCCCGTTTGTGATCAAAACTCTCCACTCACCCGACAAAGGGTCAGAGGCCCAAAAGCTCGTGGCTTTCGCTGTCAAATAAACCTGTTGGACTTTAACCTGGTGGTGTGAGACTTCTTACTTCTTACACCCAGCACAGAACAAACACACAAATTTCATTTTCAGAAACCAATTGATGCCACGGTGTTTGGATCATCCAAAAGAGCTATCCAGCCATAAGCCAACTTTTCATCTGTCAATCCATAGATCCAATGGTTGCAACACTTCATTTGCATGCCAAGGTTTTTTTTTAATGTGATGAGTGTTTCTACCTCTGATGCCCTTCCAGACCTCATCACCTTCTGGGTGAAAATATTTCTCATCAACATTTCTCTAACTCCCGAAACAATGACTTTACATCTATATCTCCCAGTTATTGACCTCTGTGTTGATGGGTACAGGACCTTTCTCATGACTATATCTAGGTTAGGGTGCAAATCCTTCTGGATCGCAGGGCCGGTGAGATCACAAGAGGCAAGGAACAGGGCACGAGCCCAATTTTCTGGTGTAATCTGACCGTCTCGCACCATCCATGAATGACGTGATGAGCAATAAGATTGTCCCCATGCTATCAAAGCCCCTCATCGTGCACTCATAAGTTGAAAACGATACTGACAGTAAAGGGAACAGTATGACAAGAGACTATTGAACAGCATGTTCCTTTGGCTGTTTACAACAGGCAAATTACAGACCATAACCAACCAGCCCACACTTGCAAAGCGTAAAACGCAGTTTCCAACATTAGATTTTATTCTGTGATTGGACAACACTCACTAGACAATCTTGATTGTGCTCAGAATTATGTAAAAACTAACTTACTCCCAGTCCGGCTCGCAGTGTGGCTCACTTACTAATGCTAGGAGCCAGTTATATTCACACACAGGATCCTGAACTTTGCAGGTGTAAGGAGCATTTCCACGCCTTGTGCCTTTTTCAACTCAACCACAACTTGTTTGGTTCACTCGCATGGCAATGCCTCCGCAAACAAAGCCCGTTTTCAATCAGAACAAAAACTTGACAGGCAACTGTTCCCTGGTTCATTCTCCATGGCAAAACCGCTTTCAAATTGCACCCAAAGAACAAAAAACAAAGAACAAAATCAGCCCGGGAAACAGGCCCTTCGGCCCAACGAGCCCACGCCGCCATCTCAGCGCCACCAGTCCACCTCTCTACCCATGACCCCTGTCTAATGTTTTATGGCCATCCAGATTGAGGGAAACTGATTTAGGGACAATTTATTCCTGCCAATCAGCCTAACAGCACATCTTTGGGGTGTGGGAGGAAACTGGAGCACCCGGAGAAAACCCACGCAAGCACGGGGAGAATGCGCAAACTCCCACAGACACCGGCCCAAATCCATGTGTCTGCACAGCAATCAGCGATAGTCACTGAGCTGTCGTCTTGCCCAGTATCTTGTCCAGTTTAGGCACACACTAACGACATGAAGCACTAGGCCAATCTCGAACAACCAAGAGCAGCCCCAGTATGACCCAGCGCCTGTATGCCCCTCGTTGGACACGAGGTGGACCGACTTAAAACCTGTGAATGAAAGAGGAAAAAAAAACATTATCATACTGTACCCATTTACATTACCAGGGATGCCCCAATGCTAATGACCCGTATTTAAAAGGTTCTCCTATATCCACCCATCTCCAACTCAGTCATGTGCCTGTCTAAGTTACTCTTAAAGGACTCTAGCGTGTTTGCCTCCACCACCTTACTTGGCAGAGCATTCCATACCCCCACTACCCTCTGTGTGAAAAACCTCCAGAACTCTCTTCACATGCATGTTTTTATTGCTGTTCCTTTGACTATTGGCATTCTTGCAACCTGTCTATGAGAAAAGTTTCAACAGAATGTCTTAATTATCAACAATACTGAAGTTCTGCACCACTAAATGGATAGTTGAATCGGATCAGTTGAAGACTGGCGTGTGAGATATTAGTAAGAAGTCTCATGACACCAGATTGAAGTCCAAACGGTTTATTTGATAGTAATTTGACAGTGGGTTCACTATCAAGTAAACTGTTTGGACTTTAACTTGGTGTTGTGAGACTTCACAGTGTGTTGATCCCCAGTCCAACGCCGGCATCTCTATATCGTGAGAGCTATTAGGCAGAGGCTGTGATTGCTTGGCCACTTGTCACCTCTGGTTGAAGGTGGCTGTAAGTGCTTCAGCCTAGTCTGTTGCACTGACTTGCTGGGCTCTGCCATCAAGGAGGATGGGGATACTTGTGGCACCTCCTCCTCCCACTGTTTGTCAATTCTCAAGTGGCTGCAGCAGAACTTCGACCTGATTTATTGTTTGTCGGAATATTTTGATCCGCGGATCGCAAACTTCACCCTATTTTGTGCACGCATGGCGCTTTGGTGTTCGAGCTTCAGCAGATGGACATTTCATCTTCTAGTCTGCCTCATGCTCTCAGTATGCATCACAGAGAGGCCCAAACTTGGTTCAAATTTAACGACAGATACGGCAGCACGTATATTTAAAAATTCTCAATTGTGTGACTCACATTGGGAAGTTAAAATATTTATTTTATTTGTTGTAAATGTAAAATAAGAGGAAGCTTCAAGCTTGTGTGAGCATGGGGAAACAGCAGTTACAAGTTAAAATTTCCAGGATATGTTCACCAACTGGATGAAGTTTACTGATGAAATGACTGGATTGGTTTCATTGAAGCTTTTCTGGAGCATAAACACAAGGATTGGCAGCTGGATTGAATGATCTGTTGGGTAATGCTGTACAAGTTTCTTTTATGCATTTGTTTATTTTTTTACTTGTTTTCTTTTACCAGATAAATTACAACCTCAGTTTCTTGTATATATAAATTTACAAAGTAGGTGGATAAATCTTGTCCTGGGCACCTGACTTGACCCAAAACCCTGGAGTCTTCATAAAGTTACGGTTGATAATTGAAGAGTCGAAGGTAACCAGGTTAACTGATCAAGCTTTTATTCTTGTATGAAGCAGCAAAGCTAATTATTGGAAATGTTGTTCTTTTGACGCAAGAAATCAAGTTTAAATTCAGTTCTCAAACATTCCTGCAAAAATGCTGAATATGAAAGTCATTACATCATTCTAGGCTACACCAGGTGATCAGAACAGTGCGATGCCCAGTAAAATTCACATGTCCACAGAACAAAATCAATAGGATAGATGTCCTGAAATGTTATTTTAATTGGATGCATCCTGCCACTTCTGACAGGAAAATCACTCCATGTTTTCAATTCCTTCTACAATGAAGCATAATTTACTTGGCTAGATAGCTACCAACTGAAGTACCATGAAAGTAATTGGGTTTCAAATTGTTCACGGACACATAGAGAGCTGTACCAAATACTCTGTTGATTATAAATAGCCCCGGCAGGACTTTCAAGAGACTCTTGTTGTCAAGTATAAAGCTGATGCACAGATATCGAGGGAAATATTTCTCTTTGACACAGTTGCCATTGTCAAAAGCTACAAGTCACAAACTAATATCTTGGTTAAAATTGTTTCTGGCAGCTGTATTAATTCCAATGGTATTAAAAATAAAAATTTCACTGCACATATTAAGATTCGGAGCGTGTGGGGGTTGCAACAACACAATATCCTATGCGGTGTGAAATTTTAATGCTTCGATCTGCTAAAGGTTGGTGGAGCACAGAACGAAGTGGGGAACACAAAAGTATTTGTAACACATTTGCCAGTGGCTTTTTACCCCAGCCCCCTGCATGTGAATCTAACTTCCAGGTTTTGGTTCATGAATTGAGTGGACGGATGACCTGCAAGAATTTATTTCATTTGAACTATTTAAACCGAAGAGTGAAGTTGACATTTGAAGCATTATGGAGGGGCAGGGGGCAGAGGGCAAAGGGCAGAGGATGCAAATACACTAATGGATTTGGAACACATCAAGGCGACAACTCAGTTGACAAATCATTCCCTTGTGCTGATATTACAATCTGTCGGGGTTCACAGGGAGATACTCTTCCTGGTTGATGGGAGAAAACAGCTTGCCTCGAGGAGCAAGAAGGCATGGCTAGGGATTGCTAAGGATATTTTAAAAACAATTTCATTCATGGGATGTAGGCATCACTGGCTTGGCCAGTCTTTATTGCGCATCCTTCATTGCCCTTAAGAAGGTGGTGGTGAGATGTTTTCTTGAACCACTGCTATCCATGTGCTGTAAATAGCAGTGCTATTAGTGGGGGAGTTGCAGGATTTTGACGCAGCAACAGTGAAGGGCAGGAATGTAATTCCAGGGACTGCAGCAGTTCAAGGAGGAGACTCACCACCACCTTCTAAAGGGCAACAAAATGCTGGTCTCGCCAGCGATGGCCACATCCCATAAAATTAGCTTTAAAAAAACCTCAGCGGGACTGGTAAGACAGACAGTTGAGCTTTCATTTGGTACCTCACATCACAGGTGAGTAAGAGCAATGGGGAGTTCCTGGTGAAGTTTGCAGGAAGCTCTCAAAGTTCTGCTCAGGTGGATGTAGAAACAAGTGTCTTAGAGGGGAACTTCCACATGGCGGTGTGCCCATTTTTCTGCCATTTTTGTCCTTCTGGATGGTAGCAGTGTTGAAGTGGGAAGGGGTTTTGGTGACTTCCTGTAGTGTTTCTTGCAAATGGCGTACATGGTTCATCAGTAATGGAGGAAGTGAATGTTGGAGATGATGTCAATCAAACAGGCTGCTTTGTCCTGGATGGCGTCACGTTTCTTGAGTGTTGTTGGAGCTGCACTCATCCAGAAAAGTGGAGAATATTCTATCACACTCCTGACTTGTTCCTTATAGAAAACGGACAGGCTTTAGGGAATCAGGGGGTGAGTTACTCATCACATGATTCGTAGCGTCTAACCTGCTCTCATTACCGCAGTATTTATATGGCCAGTCCTGTTCAGTTTGTGGTCAATGGCAACGCCCACTGGACGTTGATAGTGGGGAATTCAGCTTTGGCAATGGAAGTGGAATTCGGCTGGAAGTGATTCCAACCCTCACACTTTGTCACCCTCAGTCAAAACGCCACATGGTATCTCCTGTCCTGATGTTAAGTCTGCACGTGCACAGTTGCACGTAATACAGTCTGTAGCTGGGCCTTTAACAGTTGCAAAACCCAGAGGATACCGGCTCAGAGTATCTGAATAGCTAAAGCAGAAATCTCAGCAGCCTGTCTTTAAATCTGCTGAGGCCACTGATATTACAGAATGTAGATCTGACCGAATAGAGTACAGGTTTGTCATTGCACAAGTTTACGTCCATGGGCTTATTGCAGAGTGGAATGTGTTTATCTTCTTTTGACTCACACAAAAAATAATTCTCGTCACTATTTTTCAACTTGGCCACTTTGACCTGCTGCCTTCTCATGTGTGATGAAAGATAGGATAAAAGTATGAAACCAAGCAATGGGTGTCTGTGACACAGATGCTATGTCGACTGCAGAACTGCTTTGTGTTGGGAGTGGCGGGGTGTGGTTTGGGGTGACAAGTGGACTCAGTATGTGGGTGCCAGGTGGGTACACTGGGTGCAGCCTAAATTGCATAGACATCACCCATGTGACAGTCACCCACTGTGCAATAGATGTAAAGTGGAGATCGGAACGTGAACCTTCCAAAGTAGTGACAAACCCCTCTACTGGAATAAAAATCACCTCCAGAGCTGGGAAAGCACACTCTCAGCAAAAAGATCATGAGAAAAACAATTTCCCTTTCGACGTGGAGACAGTGGTGAGGTCTCATGACTGGTGGGATATTTTATATCATTTCTTCAGCCCCTTCAATTACCAGCATGTGCTCAATATGCTCTCACTGAAAATGCACACGAGAGAAACCCATGCAGCTGCATGGGCTTAAGATAATGTAAATGAGGTATTAACATGTTTAAACTGGCAATCTGCTATTTCCAAACAAAGGTTCAAACGCACAGCTCAAATACACTCTCAGAAGTTTGAAGTTGACTTCCTCGCATGCTGTCAGTTTCGTAATTTTAACCATTCGACTCACTTCCGGGGAAGTCCAGAACTCGGGGTCACAGTCAAAGAATAAATCCATTCAGGGCTGAGATGAGGAAGAACTTTCTCACCCAGAGAGTTATGAACCTGTGGAATTCTCTACCACAGAAAGCTGTTGGGGGCAGTTTGTTAGATCTGTTCAAGAGGAAGATCAAGGGACAGAGAGAGAAAGGAATGGGATGTTGGAAGTGCATGATCAGCTATGATCATATTGAGTAGCACTGCAGGCTGGAAGGGTCAAATGGCCTACTCCTGCACCTGTTTTCTTTGTTTCTAAGTTTCTATGTTTAGGAACTCACCCCCTCTTTGGAGTTAAGCTTCCCTCCATCGTAGCTGTCTGGAGAGCATTGTGCACGAATTGACTGAGTTGCAGCTGGATCTATTCACCACTTGAATGAAACTACCACAGTGTATTGCCTTTGTTCTTCTCAATGCTGTGTAGTTTGGGAACATACCAATTTGTATCTGTAACTGGTCTGTTCCCAAAAGTGAAGTATAAGCAAGCTATTGTTCTGCTTTGATTAATCACTTGTATCGCAACAGTCACCACATTTCAAAGTAATTGAGTGTGCCCAAAGTGCTTTTCGACATGTTGGAGAGGAGTGATCGACATTACATAATTGACAATCGGACAAGTCTCTTTCAGGGTAATTTTTAGGTGTGCAGTTTCAAAGCAAGGCAGCATCTTTAGTTCAAATTGCATCCCAGAATGAGTAGCAAGTTATGCTCGATATTTTGATATCGAGTTAATATTTTGCTGCCCGAGGTCCGTGGACTTTGCACGGTTTGACCTTCCCATTATGATCCTCATGGTGGCTGGGGCAGGAAACTTCCCCACAAATCAGTGCTGTCTGATTGAAAATGAATAACTCGGTGATCTTTGTTCCTGACTCCTGTAATTGTCCCCTCATTTTAGCTTTTGATAACCTTTTTCCATTCCTGGTTTTTGTCCGGAAGGTGCTGACTTCTTGTTGGGATGAAGTCTCACTGTAACTGGTCACTGGGCTGTGTATTGCCCCAAGTGTCAATTCATTGACTATGAATCCAAATTATCCACTTCTGTTCACACCAGAGTGGTCAACGTGGTTTTAGGCAAAATTTAATGGAAATGCACTGTATCACCCTAACTTTCTTATGTCAATTTATTTCCATAACTGCAGGTGCAGGTTAGGATGCAGCGTACCACGACTGGGAGACAGCAATCGTGTATTCTTTCTTCTTATTTAGTTCTCTGCCTAAAGGCAGGTCCAACCTACAGCTCTGCAACCTCTACAATGGGGAGGGCAAGGAAATAGATCTCCATTTCATCCCAGCAGGAATCGGGATCAAAGCCCATGATGTTAGCACCAAACCAATCCACACAGGCCAATGAGCTAACCAGTTCCCCAAGGAATAATCAGGGTTGTTATGGCAACACACGCTTACATGCACGTTATAATGTTCACGGCTCCAATTTGCTTTCCATCATAAAGTCGATCAGAAATCACCCACATTCTTACAGTCTGCCAGTGCGTATATTGGAAAGTTGACACTCAGCTTATTTGGCTGCATTCTGAATGTATCTTCCTTGGCTATCAAATCCTAGAGCGGGATTTGAACCCAGGGATTCTGGCTCAGAGATACAGATGCTGCCTGCTGCATGACAAGATATCCCAATTCAGTATAAAGGAAAGGTTAAGTGATCGGAACCAGTTAAAGTATAGATTCATTATGGGGAAACCATGTTTCAACCTACAGTTGATTATTAATGGTACTTAGTCTGCCAGCTTAATATTTCACACTAACTGTAGATGATCTTGCAACAGATGGCACAGCACAAAGCTAACCTAGATTCGAAGAACATAAATTCTCATGGACACTGATAGCTAATTCTGACCTGGAACACAAAGAGATATGGTTTCTTGGTGGTTGAAGCCAACTCGACCTCAGTCATCCTGGCACGTCTCCTTTCCTTCAGTGTGAATAAAAGCAGAAGACACTCTAAATGTTGTGGCTCAAAGAAAGCATCCAAGATAAGGTCGATTTGAGCATTTACATATCTGGATGATGTCAACAAATGTACCATCTCTGCTGCCTTTGGAAAGAATAGCACTGTGTGCAGTTTTGGTCGCCGCACTTGCGGAAGGGTATATTGGCCTTGGAGGGAGTGCAGTGGAGGTTCACTCGGCTGATACTGGAGATGAGGGAGTTGGACTATGAAGAGAGACTAAATAGACTGGGTCTGTGCTCGTTGGAGTTTCGAAGGATGAGGGGGGATCTTATGGAGACATATAAGATAATGAAGGGGATGGATAGGGTAGAGGTAGAGAGCTTCTTCCTGCTTAGAAAGGACAGCAGGACTAGAGGGCACAGCCTCAAGATAACGGGGGGACGGGGGGGGGCTGCAGTTTTGATCAGAGTTGAGGAGGAACTTCTTCACTCAAAGGGTGGTGAATCTCTGGAATTCTCTGCCTGTTGAAGTGGTGGAGGCTGCCTTGCTAAATATATTGAAGTCACGGGTAGATAAGTTTTTGACAGACAAGGGAATTAAGGGTTATGGGGAGAAAGCGGGAAAGTGGAACTGATCCACTTCAGATCAGCCATGATCTTATTGAATGGCGGGGCAGGCTCTAAGGGCTAGATGGCCAACTCCTGCTCCTATTTCTTATGTTCTTAGCTTTTATCTGCACTAATCTTCTCTGAAACTAAAGTGTATTCTCCATCTGCAGATACAGGCGTGTCGGTACCAGTAGGTTTCTATCACAAAGACTTGCATATCAAGAATCTGATACTGAGAAAATCCGATACGATGATTCCCATTGAAAAATCCAATGGAGGGGAGATAGCTGACAATAATTAACACAAAGGCTGCTGTGAACTGAATAAATGAAAACAAGGATGGTCAATAAGCAGTAAAACCACTGTGTACTTTGCAGTCCCCCTTGCACACTTTGTTCAATCTTCCAACTTTAACCACATATTTCAAAGGAGTGGTTTTTAAGCTTGTCGTCCTCAACACTCGATCAGGCAGAAATCTGAACGTAACTCTGCCAATTTCTCACAAGGCCAAATTTCTGCCAATTTTCCATATTCGTGTGCCCGAATGTTAACCTGGCAGCAATGGTGGGAAAATTTCCAACTGAATGTCTGTGGGCAATTTCAGCAAGTCGCAACATCACCAAGCCACTCCTGCCAATGTCTAACGTTCACACACAGGAGTGATGAGCAGGGGACACTGGAGACAAGAGTGGGAGTGAACAGCATTGGAAAATTCACAGCAAGCACCAATGACTGGTCTCCTCCTCCAAAATGATCACAGGTACACCAAGCCAGAATCACTTTTCTGCATTTGTAAAACAATTGGTGGCTCAGTGCAGTTGTTAAACAAAAATCTGTCTGCAAGAAAATTGCTGAGTTAGGAACCACCGATTTCTATTTAGTTAACAGAATTTATGATTTTATATTTTATAAGCATCGCTGGCATACAACATCACTTGGAAGCACAAACCAGCTGCTAACAAATGTCATTTGGGCTTCGGCTATTTTCCTGTCTACACCTCTTTAAATATTAATAAATGGAGGAGAAGTTACAAAATATCCTTCAGATAAAATTCTGCAAAGCATTCCAACAACAAAGATATTTTATAGTGAATATTCAGATCCCAAAATGATCTGTTATGTAGTGATCCAGATTTTTATTTGCATCTGGGCTCCTGTAATACTCCAGCTGTCTTCCCATGCTGTAATATAACACATCAGTCTGTATGAATTTGGCAAAATGGAGTAATGGCACCTAAATTGTTATACTGGCCAATCTTCCAGTTTCCTTTGAAAGCTGAAACTCTGCATTTGCTGTGTTCTCAAATTTTCAGAGGAAACCAAATGATTAAATTTTACTACATCATACCAGTAACTACTTCAAAAGAAATTCACTGTGCGTAAAGCACTTTGAAATATCCTGAAAACATGTTGAGGTCTCGTATATTTGCAAGTTGATTCCTCCAAACGTGTTTGGAGTCTGTTCCAAGTTTTCCGGCAATCACCCTGGAGATCCTGGTGGAAGAGCAGCACACAGGGGGACCTTCTCTTTCCCAAGAATGGGAAGGTTTCACAGGTCTGCACACAGCCGAACTGCCGAGGAGTGGCTGAGATTGTGAACTTCATGGCCATCATCCCAGCTGTAACCCGGAGTGGTCAGTTTCTCAACAAAGTCAAAGATCCACACATTTATATTCAAGAGTTTTTCAAATTCTCCCATCAGTGTATCTTGCCTCAAAGAAGCAGTTTAATTCTTCGTCTCTGCAAAGGCCGACAAATGAGAGCAATTTGTGGGAATATCCAATGGCGATTAATTGAACTGGGGGAATGAGGCCTGTTTATAAAGCAATGCGCTGAGTGAAAATATCATCTTTTGTAAAGGTTACACCAATTTTCAGTAAACTGCACAAAACATCAAGCAATTAAATGGAAACTCCAGGCTATACCCTTCTCCCAAGGAGTAATAACACACACACAAACACAAACACATATCATATTCTTGCACTCTGAACTGGATCTAATCCAAGGTCTCAGACTTCTAAACAATGTGTTCTTGTTGGTGATACCAGTCATGGGACAATAAATGGGAGTTTTTAAAGTGGGCCTCCCTCCCGAGGGAATAAGTGCATAAGCGAAGGGCCTGTTGGTCCATTATGTTGAATTTCTTGGAGATGGTGAAACAGTATTTGTTATTGCAGAATTGTTCAATTAATTCACAGAGAAATAAATGAACAGGAATATCAGATGTTCACTGATCGCTGGACATTTTATGCAATATATCGTAGAATCCCTACAACGCAGAAGGAGGCCATTTGGCCTATCGAGCCTGCATCGACAACTATTCCTATCTCATAACGCCACGTATTTACCCTACTAATCCCCCCGACATGGAAGGCCAGTTTAGCACGGCCAATCAACCTAACCTGCACATCTCTGGAGTGCATCTTAGCACACTGCAGTTTGAATTTGGAACATGTGACTTTGCTCACGAAGCATCTCAGAGCTGGTTTCATGATAATTTATGAATTGGCTGAGGCTCAGCGTCTGAAATTTACAGGTCACAACGGAAATAAGAATAACCGCACGTTTGCAATGTGTGAAGACTCAAGTGGGGCCAAATTCCCACAAAGATCCTTAGACTCTTCACCAGAGCCCTGGGGGACATTGCATGAAGGAGATACAGTGGCAGCGGAAAAAGTAAATATTGCAAGCAGGATTGCTCCACCACACAGCATCACAATTTTAAAAATGCCCGTCGGGGATTTAGTTCATGAATAATCCATTTAAAACATTCTTTTCAAGAGAAAGGTTGGCGCTCTCCTTTATGGATAAAGGTTTCATCTTCAAACAAAGATCAGTCTGCATGCTGGCAGCTCACTGCGATTTTAGGGTTGGATTTCACTGCAAATGCTTGAAACTATACAATGCACCACAGTGACTACACAAGTGCCATAAAATCCAGCAATTCTGCACAATGTAATCCAAGCTAAAGCCACCTAGCTCAGCAGGCTTAATCTGTAAGTCAAGCATGAAGGCTACCTCTTGCTCAGGGCTACAACTGAAAGGTGCATCATTAAAACGACATGTTATTAGGCGACCAAAGCAATTGGAGCAGTTGTTTTTTTGTACAGGAAGACAAGTAGAATATTTGTCCAAATGATTACATTTTTAAAACTTACATCGGGTTTTGTCCTGACATGTAAACAGGAAGCTGTAAGACAACATTGTAAAAATTTGCATCCAATTCATGAAAAAAAATTGACAGGATATCTACAACTGCACAAGATACAGCAGGAATTCCTTGCGGGAAGATTTCATGGGGCGACAGTGGATGCAATCTGCCAAAGAGGTACTCAAAATTGGAGGGACCACAGATTCACATGGAAGTGGATGAGCTTAAATCTCAACAGTGAAAACCGGTGAGGGAATTAAACAGCCAATGGGAAGGTCGCGAGGCAGTGAACGCAGGTGAATATGGTGGAAAGGGAACTCAGGTTGTGCAGCGTTAAATCCATCTTTTGGGATTAGGGAAATGGAAGGAGACATCACATAAGAACACAAGAAATAGGAGCAGGAGTAGGCCATCTAGCCCTTCGAGCCTGCCCCGCCATTCAATAAGATCATGGCTGATCTGTCGTGGCTCAGTTCCAGTTTCCTGCCCTCTCCCCAGAACCCTTAATCCCCTCGCTTATCAAAAACCCATAAGAACATAAGAAATAGGAGCAGGAGTAGGCCAACTAGCCCTTCAAGCCTGCGCCGCCATTCAATAAGATCATGGCTGATCTGTCGTGGCTCAGTTCCACATTCCCGCCCTCTCCCCATAACCCTTAATCCCCTCTCTTATCAAAAACCCATCAACTCGCGCCTTAAAAATATTTAGCGAGGTAGCCTCCACCACTTCAACGGGCAGAGAATTCCAGAGATTCACCACCCTTTGAGTGAAGAAGTTCGTCCTCAACTCCGTTCTAAACCGCCTCCCCTTTATCTTGAGGCTGTGCGCCCTAGTCCTACTGTCCTTTCTGAGCGGGAAGAGTCTCTCCACCTCTATCCTATCCATCCCATTCATCATCTTATACGTCTCAATGAGATCTCCCCTCATTCTTCTAAACTCTAACGAGTACAAGCCTAGTTTATTCAGCCTCTTCTCATAGCTCAACCCCCTCAACTCCGGCATCAGCCTAGTAAACCTCCTCTGCACTCCCTCCAAGGCCAAAATATCCTCGCATAAGTGCGGCGACCAAAACTGCACACAGTACTCCAGCTGCGGCCTCACCAGTGCCCTATACAGCTGCAGCAAGACCTCCCTACTTTTATATTCAATCCCCCTCGCTATGAAGGCCAGCATCCCATTAGCCTTCCTGACCACCTGCTGCACCTGCAGGCTGGGTTTTTGCGACTCATGCACAAGGACCCCGAGGTCCCTCTGTACCGTCGCCTGCTGCAGTTTTTCGCCCCGTAAGTAATAGTCCTTCCTACCATTATTCCTACCAAAGTGGACCACCTCGCACTTGCCAACATTAAATTCCATTTGCCAGTTCCTGGCCCATTCGCCCAGCCTATCTCGATCCTTCTGCAGACTCTCCACACCCTCCGCGCAATTTGCCGTTCCACCAATCTTGGTGTCATCAGCAAATTTTGACACCATACACTCGGTTCCCTCCTCCAGATCATCTATATAAATGGTAAATAGCTGAGGCCCCAGCACCGACCCCTGGGGCACTCCACTAATCACCAACCGCCAATCCGAATAGCACCCATTGACCCCCACTCTCTGCCTCCTATTTGACAACCAGTCCTCTATCCACTCTAACACCCTACCCCCAACTCCATGTCCCCTTACCTTCTGCAATAACCTCATGTGAGGTACCTTGTCAAACGCCTTCTGAAAATCAAGACAGGCCACATCCACCGGGTCTCCTCTGTCCACCGCCCTAGACACATCCTCATAGAACTCCAATAAATTTGTCAGACCCAACTTCCCCTTTACAAAACCGTGCTGCGTCTGCTCTATCAAGCAATTCCCCTCAAGATGCCTCGCTATTTCCTCCTTGATGATGGATTCTAACATTTTACCTACAACAGACGTTAAACTAACCGGCCTATAATTCCCTGCCTTTTGCCTGCCACTCTTCTTAAACAACGGTGTAACATTAGCCGTTTTCCAATCTTCCGGCACTTCCCCGGAATCCAGCGACGTCTGGAAAATAACCACCAAGGCGTCCGCTATCACCTCCGCCATTTCTTTCAGAACCCTTGGATGCATTCCATCCGGTCCTGGGGACTTGTCCGCAATCAGTCCCTCCAGTCTGTCGAGCACCGCCTCTCTAGTAACAATAATGTCATTGAGACCCTCCTGTCCTACCATCTTTCCATCGCTAACACCCGGCAAATTATTCACATCCTCCTCCGATCCCTGAGCAGTGAAAGCTGGCAGTGTTGAAGCAAAGTGCTATTCCCAGGTAGAAGGTCATCCATTTCACAGCTGCCTTAATAGGACAGAAGGACTTCTGACAGAAAGAATGCTGTCTGAGGGGCAAAAGTCAGATGGGAAGGCCTGATGGAAATGTCTGAGGAGTATAATTGGATGCATGAGTGGTGGAGGAACAGCAATAAGTTAGGTACCAGAAACTCCATGATCAAAGAGGCAGGAACAGCCAAAAGGTTTGTCCCAGCCACATCGTTCCATGGGGTAGTTCCCCGAGTTGTCTGGATCCAACATGATTGCAGTTGGCCAGTCTTCTTCCACCTGCTTGGAAATCTCTCTGACTTCTGAGTCCACTGATGGGACCACATCTCCTGAAATAAATTTCGCCCAATGATGTCGCCGCAGTTAAACCTTACGTTCCAGCAAGAGGACAGTAGTAAACACAACGTACTCACTCAGGAGTTTGATGCAAGAAGTGAAAGAGAGTGACGATGGGTGGAACGGCGGCACTGTGGCTAGCACTGCTGCCTCACATTGTCAGGGACCCAGGCTCAATTCTGGCCTAGGATCACTGTCTGTGTGGAGTTTGCATGTTCTCCCCGTGTACATGTGGGTTTCCTTCAGATGCTCCAGTTTCCTCCCGCAGTCTAAATATGTGCAGCCTGGGTTGAACGGCCATATTCAATTGCCCCTTCGTGTCAGGGGACTAGCAAGGTAAATACTTGGGGTGATGGGACAAGGGCCTGGGTGGGATTGTGGTCAGTGTAGAGTCGATGGGCTGAATGGCCTCCTTCTGTGCTGTAGACATTCTATGATACTCTGAATGACCGAAATATGCAAACACAGAAATTTCCCTTGAGCGTAGTTCAGTGAATGATGCTTTTCTTTAAATGATCATAGAAATGGATGTGTCTGGTGATGCGTCTGGTAGATATTTTATGGCACTTCTAAATTATTGTCCTGAAATTTTACAAAAATTATATCTATGTCCACGAAGATTAATCGTCCAATATTTCAATGTAATTTGCCAATGGGTTGACAAAGAAAGAAATTGCACTCACAACACACTTATGCTAGATGCCCCAAAATGGTTTATGACCAACTAAACAAGCACTGAGAAGATAGCAGCATCTGAAATCTGGCAAAGCCAACAGACAGTGTCTTTGCAAAGGCTTCAATTGTGTACACACCCTTATTCTGCATTGTTCACAGTGAGACAAACGGGAAAATATCTGATTTTATATAGATAACAGCGTCACCGCATATCTACATGGTCACTAATGATGCAGCACTTTCCCATTTCAAATGCATTGCCCTCGAATTAACATCCAACAGCATCACACACGTGACATGAAGTTCCACGCCTGCATGATGACTTCACTTTTGTCTTCACAGATAATTCGGAATAGATGTTCAAGGACAGAGCTTCCTTTCACTGCTGTGTTGTCACTCAGCACCCTGATTAAACAATCACTGATCTGTAATCGAGGCCAGTACATAAAAAATGTTCAAGCTCGTTTCCAGTGACAGGTAAGAAAACCATAACCTTTTCAGATCACTATTTGCCGGGTGACTCATTACAAGTACTTTTTCCAGAAGCTCTTATTAAATCCAACACTGACAGCTTTAAAGCAGTAAACAGTTGCCCTGAAGTGTGAAGGTGGTAAAAAGGATTCAAAATGAAAGCAGAGTTAATTAGAGTAAATTTGGGTGTGGTTAATTGGCTTTAATGCATGTTCATTTTCAGGTACCAACTGATTCCCAATCTGGATAAACTAGCACTTATTTTACAGAATTCGGTGGAGGGAGAAGAATATTCTTACAGATAAACTTTATAAATTTGTGCTCCAAGTATGAAGTGTTACATAACTTGAAGAGCAACTTCATTAAAACCTACCCTGTAATCTCTATTAATTCTGGCCACGTTTCACCTTTGTAGTTTTTCTGTACACTCTTAACGTTTTGTTGTCACCTCCATTTTCCTCGTTATTCTCATCTTTTGTTTCTATTTTCTTTTATGTCCTGTGTCGATCTTTTGACTACATTCCGACTGCACAGCTGGAGTACTGCGTGCAGTTTTGGTCGCCGCACTTGCGCAAGGATATTTTGGCCCTGGAGGGAGTGCAGAGGAGGTTCACTCGGCTGATACCAGAGATGAGGGGGTTAGACGATGAAGAGAGACTAAATAGACTGGGTCTGTGCTCGTTGGAGTTTAGAAGGATGAGGGGGGATCTTATAGAGACGTATAAGATAATGAAGGGGATGGATAGGGTAGAGGTAGAGAGATTCTTCCCGCTCAGAAAGGACAGCAGGACTAGAGGGCACAGCCTCAAGATGGGGGGGGGGGGGGGTGCAGTTTAGAACGGAGTTGAGGAGGAACTTCTTCACTCAAAGGGTGGTGAATCTCTGGAATTCTCTGCCCGTTGAAGTGGTGGAGGCTACCTCGCTAAATATATCTAAGACATGGGTAGATAGGTTTTTGACAGACAGGGGAATTAAGGGTTATGGGGAGAGGGAGGGAAAGTGGAACTGATCCACTTCAGATCAGCCATGATCTTATTGAATGGCGGGGCAGGCTCGAGGGGCTAGATGGCCTCCTCCTGCTCCTATTTCTTATGTTCTTATTCTCAATGGTTGTGGTGCACTCTGTCACAGAAAGAAATCCCACAATACCGGCTTCAAGTCCAAACAGGTTTATTTGTAGCGCCTTTAAGCTGGTGTTGTGGGATTTCTTTCTGTTTTACTCCAGTCCAACGCCGGCATCTCCGCATTCTGTCACACCAGAGTTTCTGCTGACTTTCTTTTTCCTTCAATGATCTCTAATTGCTGCCATTTCATCCAGGGATCTTCATGGGACCAAAGCCATTACAGTTGGAAACGAGATGCAGCACTTGAGAAAATTGGTGCACAAGTTACCAGTGTGAAGGAGGATGCTGGGTTGGGAGAAGGAAGAGGATCAGCTTGTGTGTGGACGATCTTTACAGAGACTGCTGGATGCAAGGTCAGTCTTTGTCCTCTGGCAGTGGGTTTAACAACATTAAAAAAAAGTAACAGAACAACAAGCATCCCACCGACCTTCGCCACCCCATACATTTTCTGTGCCCCACCAATACTAAATGATTCCAAACCATGCCCTTCAACACACTCCCCATTGCCCATGCCAACTTCATGCCCCTCGACCATTCCTATTGCACTCCCACCACGTCCGCCAACCCACACTCCTCTATAAAACACCCTTGCCCCCTCCATGCCAACTCACCGGGCTAATTGGAAAATTACTTGACAGCTTTGACTGCTCTGATAGCTGCCCAACTCTTTTACAGTTCTTTGGCAGTTGTTTGGTCAGTTGAATGAGTTTGTGTGTAAAAAGTGGGTAACCATGTTCATTTCTAACAGTTCCAAAGAGTGCCTTCCACTTCCCAAAGGATGCCTTCCCTCTCCCAGAGGCGTCCCAGGACTCTCTCCAAAGGGGTACTTGGCCTTTCCGAAGGGGTACCCTGGATGTCCAAATAAATCCATCAAGTTCAGATCTGCTCTTGCATGTTCTAATCCGCACAATCTGCATTCCGCATTCCTGTTCTTCCAACATCAGTGAAGGCAGCTGGTGATAAAAATTGTCAGCTGCCTCACGTGTGAACTCCAGTCCCATTCGTACAAATATGAGAAATGCTGGCTTTGGGGACGGGACTTAGACATTTGAGATGTTTCCAGGGTTTTTGCGATGTGGCGAAAATCGGGTCTGTAAGCGACTCTACAAGGCGATCAATGTCTTCAGTATTCGAACAGTGCAAAGAAAGAACTTGCATTTATTTGGAATTTTTTATCATGTGAGGACACTCCAAATGTCTTTACAACCAAGGAAATGCCAATTGAAATGTAATCATTTTTATAGTGTATTTATGTTAGCATATTTAAAAAGTAGCAGTCACAAAACAATCCTTAAACCTTCACATCTCAATGACCAGAACTCTGGGTTCAAACCTCACAGGTCTGCCAATTGCCTCTGGTCTCTAAATGTTTTATTCAAAATAAACTGTCGAGGGTTGTGAATGAAGCCCAGTCCATCATGCAAATCTGCCTCCCACTCATTAACTCCATCTATACTTCCCACTGCCTCGGAAGAGCCACCAGTCTAATTAAGGACTCCACACACCCCAGACATACACTCTTCAACCTTCTTCTATGGGGAAAAAGACACACAAGTCTGAGATCACATCCCAACCAACTCAAGAATAGCTTCTCCTCTGCTGCCACCAGACTTTTGAATGGACCTACCTCACATTAAGTTGATCTTTCCCTGCACCCTAGCTCGGACTTTAACACTAAATTCTGCACCCTCTCCTTTCCTTCTTTGTGTACAGTATGTTTTATATTTATAGTGTACAAGAAACAATACTTTTTACTATATAGTAATACATGTGACAGTAATAAATCAAACCAAAATCAAATCATTTTCAGCTAACAGGTGATAAGGACATTACCACCCAGGAAGGGACAGGCAGATATTCACAGTGTGTTCATCCTGTGAAAAGCAAAAAATTACTATCCGAGCTTGGCAGTGGAAATTGCAAAGGCAGGCTGCGGTATCTATTTTTCCCTGACATAAGGTTGATGTTCTCGGAAAGAGAAAAGAATTGAAAATATGAAATGAAAGGAAGGAGTTAAGACTTCATTGGGGGTGGAGGACATGAGCGGGGATAGCCGTTTGATGATTGAAGCTCTTGTTTCTGATGAATAAACGCTCAGTCAATTCATTCTCAAAACAGAAAGCTCCAAGATATCTCAAACATCGAGAGGTTAAAAACTAAAAGCAGGAGGAGGTCATTCGAGCCTGGTCTGCCATTCATTTTGATCGTGGCTGATGATCAAATTCAATATCCTCCCTCCCTCCCACATCCCTTGATCCCTTCAGCTCAAGGAGTTATGTCTAGTTTCTTCTTGAAATCAGACAACCGTCTTGATATCATAAGTGCAACAGGCTGCAGCCTACTGGAGAGGGGTTGCACTGAGCTGGGCATCTGTGCTCACAGCCACACTGTGCGGCAGTCGTTCTTTCAAATCTCACTGTGATGCATTGCGTTACTTGAGAACATCGAGGGAGATGCAGATGAAAAGAAGCTATTTCCACCTTGCCCACATTCCCAGAGAGTCTGGCTATCCCTGCATTTTGAACAAATGGGAGAAATGGCTCGTCTGTGACAAGCAGCAGTTGCTTTTATTTTCACATAATCATGCTTGTGTTGGTGAGCTGTGTGGAGGGTGAATCAGATTGAATCCCAGCCTCATTTGTATTCCAAGCAATGTGGCTACCTTCCCACTAAAATAAATAATGTAAACCTGCGCTGATTTAATTCACCTGAGAGAGTTGTGATAAAATGCTTTGAGTAAAAGCAAATAAAAATATTAAGTTTTGGAATGCAAATATTTAATATGCAGTGTTTGTTTACATTGAGGAATGCATCTCTTGACTTATCCACTGCCACAAAATAGTTTCAGAGCCTATTTTCCTCACCATATTTACATTAAAAAGATTTATTTTAGAACTATCATCTTTACTTTGTTATGAAATGGAACAACGCATCAAAAAAAAATGTACCACTTGCATTAGAAATATAATATTGGCTGACAGTACCAAAAAAAACCCCCAAATGACAAGGAAATAAGTTCTTGGGGAAGGTAAGCCTCACTCTGCGTAGCTTCTGAATCAGTTTGAACTGTTATACTAAGCATACATACGACAAGTACAAAGCTGAAGCTATTTACGCTGGTATTAGAACCAGTGGCACACAAACACCTGCAGTTTCCTTTAGAAATGGTTTAAATAGCGGTTGCTGTTTGAATTACAAAAGGACCATAACTGATGAATAGTCAGAAGGCAAATGAAATCGTGCCAATGACTATTTTGTTTTCTCAGCAGCATACATTTAATGCCGTGGGAGTGAGTTTATCTTCATTTGCAAACATTGTGAAGTTGATGGTGCAGTCTGTATGAACATGACTCATCAGGATGGGAAAAGAAAACACTTCTGCCTCAACTTTGTATTAATCAGTGTCAGGTACATCTGCCGAGGTAGGATATAAATGGACAAAGTTTAGGCAATACAATATTTCAAAAGTGTGCTTTGCTCTGCAAATTGCTGGTTTCACGAGCTCTTGTATGCCCTGAGGGACCCCTTTGTGTTTCACAAGTACAGGATTATAGGGTACATCCAGGGTTATGTCTAAGCAAAGACACCCTTAAAACAGAGACTATTAATGACAAAAGAGAAACATCCAAGAGCGAAGTTACAAAGCACTGTACACCTTGGATGCTATCAAACAGAAGCTGAGCAATTTCTGCTTATTTTGGAGAAAAAAAGGCCTTATTCTTTTGAAAATTACCCTCCCTCCTGCAGTAACCATGGCAATAGACTGATAAAAGCATGAGATTGGCTAAGATTTCGGCTCAAATTTAACTCCCAGACAGAAACGCGGCAAAGTTAGCTGGAAGCAGTCGCAGAAAGGTTCACCCAATATTAACAGACTGTCCGCAGACATCTGCTGCTGCTGCTGAATTCTGAGTGAAAATGACCGGGAGGTTAGTGGAAAACCACTGCCCAGCATTTAAAATCAGTTGCCAGGGCACAACCAATGGGAACCCAGGAAAACAGTCCCTCACCCAAGGCAAGTGCTCCAGGAGGGGTTTCCCACTCACGAGGGGTGCCAAGATTTCCTTGTTGAATCCAAAAAAATATGTAATCTCCTACTGCCCACAAGGAAATTGGAAGAAAACATATCTTAAAGGGCTTTCGTGCCCATTCTTGCTGTTGCTGGCAACTTGTTCTTGGCACAGAAGCCACGCCTGCTCATCCATCTGGATCTTTGATTAAAATAAGAGATCAGGTTAAATGCATGCCGTTGGAGACTGCTCTGTACATTTTGTCCCAGCAGCCTGAGGAGGGCATTTTTACTCTCCGCAGTTTAATCCTGCATTCAGCCAGCTGGGCAAAGGACAGTGTATGCCTCCTTGCTCCATTTTAATAGCCCTTTGCAATAATTTTTGCAATGCACACAGTCTGAAAACTAGCCTCATTGAGAGTGGCAAGTTATTTGTAGTAGAATCACGGAATCATACTGCTTAGAAGAGGTACTTCGGCCCATCGAGTCCACACTAACTCATTAAAAACACCTGAACTCCCAGATAATCCCATCTGCCAGCACTCGGCCAACAGCCCTGAAAGTTACCACGTGCCAAGTGCTCACCCGATACTTTTTAAAGGATGTGAGACAACCCGCCTCCACCGTCCTCTCAAGCTGCACATCCCAGACCCTCACCACCGTCTGGGTAAAAAATATTTTTCTTCAGATCCTGCCCCACCACCCCCTCCCCCCAACCACTCCGCCCTCCACCCTTCACCTCCTGCCCCTCATCTTGAATCTCCTCATGGCTGATCCTGCAAATAAAATATTTTCAGGGAGGAAGTGCTTCCCGAGATGGGCAAGGACCCTACGGATTGTCCTGGTGGGAAGCTGAGCCAATTGGCAGAAGGGCACATGCCACAGGTCAAGGAGAAACTTGCAGTTGGAGCCGAGGATTAAGCAGAGCTGTCACATCTGTCATCTCGCCTGATCTTGTTGTATTTATATTCTATTTAGCACTTGAGCCTTTTATTGTCAAAGCTGCGAGTCACCCTCTACCTATTACAGTCCCCATTGAAAATGCTGCCATGACCAATTTCATTTTCATTCAAAGCCCACACATTTGCATTTCCCAATATAACTATTTTTACTCTCCTCGGAGCATGTGGAGACCAGCACTAAAACTATTATCCTTGAAGAAATAAGTACAAACCACATTCTGAACCTTAGACATTCCTTGTCAGCAAAAATCAGTACTGCAATGTGCATTGCAAATCACCATTGAGAAGGCAGTGAGCTCACTACCTGCAGGTTAAAATCAGGCTCGGGTAAAGTGTTACGCTCCGAGCGACACAAAGAAGAAGAAGAAATCTGAATTTGATTGCCCAACAATGACCATTGGTACCAAATGGATCTGATTAATTATTTGCATTTTTAAAAATTTGTTCATCGGATGTGGGCTTCTCTGGTTGGACCGGTGTTTGTTGCCCATCCCTCATTACCCATGAACTGAGTGGACTCCTCAGCTATTTCAGAGGGTAGTTGAGAGTCAACCACATCGCTATAGGTCAGGAGTTGCATCGAAGTCAGACCAGGTAGGTACAGCAGATTTCCTTCCCCAAGGGCATTAGCTTCATGGTCATTATTCGGGATTTGAACCCACACCCCCAGAGCAATACCCTGGGTCTCTGGTTTACCAGTCCAATGACAATAGCACTGTGCCACTACCTCCCCTTGAAATCAAACAATCCAGACGCATTAAACAAACCATTCTGCAATCTTTTCTCCTTTATTTTCCAGACTACTTTTCAGTCCTCCAACAATTCTTAAAATATCAAATAATAAAAGAAATACAGCCATTCGCCTTTTCATCGCAGCAATTGCTTTCATTTTATTGTTTGCTTCTAAACAGAAACAAGTATGGAATTAAACTTGGCAACAATTAAAGAACATTGGGAGATGACTCTGACCACTTTAAAGTGGATTTTATATCCTGAAAACAATCAATAGTACTTGGAGATAAAAAGCAGAAGTTAAGCCATCAGTTCCTCTAACCTGCTAAAGTTATCTTAAAATCAATATTGTTTACCTCTTTCAAAAGGGTACTAGAAATTGAGAGACGTGGAAAATGATATTTATTTCAATATAAGTTTAAAATGGTTTAAACGCCCGACAGTTCCTATTGGTGTCTGATGAACATTTCCAGTGAGGAACTGAGGCTGATTTTAATTGTAGCGGAAATTGGACAAAAACAAATTAGAATGGTGTTTGGTCATTTACCATCCCAGTTTCTGCTGATGCTCCAATGGCAGTCACCTTGGCTGGGGTCTAAATGCTGAGCAGAACATGTTTTCCTGTTTTAAAGAGGAGGCCACTTTTACTGCGTAAATCAGAGCCCAATTACCTATTACAGCCCCGCTTACAATTTTGAGGGACAAATGGATGCATATTCTGCTCATTCGTACCAGCAGCCTTAGAAGGAGCTGCACGGTGGCGCAGCAGTTAGTGTAGCTGCCTCACAACACCATGGACGCAGGTTCGATTCCTAGTTTGGAGAACTGTCTGTGGGGAGTTGCACATTCTCCCCATGTCTGCGTGGGTTTCCTCTGGATGCTCCCGTTTCCTCCCACAGTCTGAAAGGTGTGCTGGTTAGCAGTAGCCATGCTAAATTCTCCCTCAGTGGACCCGAACAGGCACTGGAGTGTAGTGAATCGGGGATTTTCACAGTAACTTCATTGTAGTGTGAATGTAAGGCGGCTTGTGACACTAATATATAAACTTTAAGTTTAAAGTTTGAAACTTCAACATTTTTTGTCATAAAAAAGGCTGCTGAAAATGCTCCCAGGTTACCATTTTCATTTTTGCCTGGACCAAGAGGAACAAGTGGCAAGCTGTGTCAATTTACTGTTCACAGCTCAACAGTTCAAAACAATTTTGGCCTCACAGCAGCGAGGAGGATAAGTGGGTCGGCAGATGAGGGAACTGGACAAGTTCCATATTCCTGCCACCAATTTGCATCAAAGCATACAATCGCCCAAGTCCTCTTGATTGGAACCTGAAAGTTGAGGCAAACAGGCTTCTTCACAAGAAAGGATCAGAGGGATGAATCATCCCTGTTCTCTCTATCCCTTTTTGGTCCTCAGCAAGAAAAAAAACAGAAAGGGTTCAGTTTCTTCCTTTTACCGTGTCGAACGGTGAGGTTGTGAATGACATTCCAAAACGGTAAGCTTTTCTTTCTTCGCAGAGAACCTTGACGGGACATTTTCACTCATCTTTCCACTGCTGAGAGGCTCTGGCACCTGCAGCATGCTTTCAGCATTTTCTGTTCTCATTTCCAATCTCCATTGCTTGCAGATTACATTGGAGATTGCTGTTTGCATGCCCTGGTTCAAAGTCATACATAAATCTCTATGTTATAGATGAATCATTCGGAGATAGTGCAACATTTCTCAGTAAGCAATTTTTTTTGTTCCTTCGACTTATTTTCAAAAAAATTTCATTTACAGGGTGTGGGTAAAAGGAGTTTGAAGATCAAACAGTTGGCGTATGAAGTCTTCAAGTGTCAATCCAAGACTATCTGTGGGGCGGAACTTTCCAGCTGTTCACATCGACAGGATCTCTCAGTTCCATCAATGATGTCCCCGCACTGCGGGTTTCCCAGTGGCATGGGGTGCAGTCAGTGGGAAATCCCATGGATAGCGGTGGGATCTGTAGGCCCTTCCACATTGCCTCCTGCCACAAAAATTATGCTGCTGGAGGGAATCCTCCTCTTGGTGCAAAGCTCATGAAAATCTCAGGTTAATACGTCCAGTCATGTCAGAGGAAAAAGCAAAAACAACCAGCTCTCGCCAAGTGCCGAAGGATTTGACTTTGTCCTTGTATTTATTCAATCTGCAATGTTTCAATATCGAATTTGGGCTCAGCTACGGCAGAGGAGTTGCAGAGAAAGATTCCCTTTGATACGATCTATAAATGTACCATTATACCAGCCTCAAACACCTCACACATTCATCCCCCTTGAGCTCAATAATGGCATTATCAATTTTTCAATTCCCATAGCATGTGCGTACACACTGCACTCTCCACTTTTTGTAGCCAACTAAAGTGAAGCTGACAACTTAATATAAACGTCCACTAATTAGGACAGTTTTATGCTTCGATTTGCAATCACAAGGAAGTGGGTTGAGACTACTCAAACCAATTTCACACAGGACCATTATCGCTAGATGTGTAAGAGGTTCATACTGTCAGTCTGGGTTCAATTTGAATTTAGCTTCCAAAATTGAAAGGGCAGCTTGTTCACCCAACGAGAAACACAGCCACTCCTCGCATTCAATTAAATATATTGTCTTTTTCTTGTATGCCTTACAGATTCACCCAAGCCCATGATTTCAGCAGACAAATGCATTCAGCAAAATCATGTTTCAGCCCCATCTCCAAACAGCACTCCTGAGTGCAGCTCACTGGGAGGAGGGGAAGGTCGACTTGTTTAGCCAGGACACAGGTGTACCACTTTCACACAAGTCAGAAAGTTACAGGTTCAAGTCCCACTCCAGAGATGACCAGAAAATTCAGGCTGTAGTTCTGAGGGAACCCTGAACTGTCAGAGGTGCAATCCTTCAGATCAGAAATTAAATCAAAGCCATGTCAGCCCTCTGAGAGAGATATATGCAATCCAACGGTACCATTTTAAGTTTATTTATTAGTGTCACACATAGGCTGACATTAACACTGCAAAGAAGTTACTGTTAAAATCATTTGAAGAGGAGCAGGGAAGTGTCCTAACTTACATCCCTTGCCATCAGGTAGATTACCTGTTGTTATTTTGCTGCTGATCGATGGAGCTTGGTGCGTGCAATTTGATTATTGCTGCATTTCCTAAATAATAATGGTGACTTCGCTTTGAAAACGCTTTGGGATATTCTGATGGTGTGAAAAAAACGATGAACGCAGAGAGTTTTTATAAATTTCTCAAAAACTTGTGTAACATCTGTTCACAACTTAATTTAAATATAAGACTATGTTCAATGACATTTTATCAAAAAATTAGAAGTTACCCCATCAGAACAATCTTGTAATTGCAATGAGAACATTTTATAAGATTAGCATATTTTTCTTGAAACTCAAGATGTTGCCTTAATACAATTGTAAGATAAATACTAAAGGTGAGAAATAAAGTCAGTCTGCCCCCTGAATCTGTGCACTGCAGTAACCCCATCATTCTTGCACTTCAGATCTCAGTGTTTTATGCCTTTAGATCCATATTACAGCCTGGCAGAGACCTTGTACATAATAATAGCCTTCTCAATCCTGAATTAAAAAGGAGCTTTACTCTTCTGTCTGAGCTGCATTTTGGACAAGTGATTTGTGTTCGTCTCCTGACCCAATCGAATAGATAATTCCTTTATCACTCCTTCAGTCAAGTAGCTCTTCGCAAACTCACAACACCAAATATTTCCTATCTGAAAACTTCTCATCTAAAAACCTTATTACCAATCGTCACATTGTGTGGTTACATTTTGTGTCAACTTATAAATGTCGACCATCAATTTTCCTGGGTTGCTGGAATTACAGGCTTTGGCCATAATGTTGCCCTGTGGACCAAATTTCAAAATGTAATTCTCTTCCTCTTCTTCCCTTTTAGTCTCAAGTCATATTTTTGGCCCAGCCCTCCCAATTTGCCTTCTACCACCTTATCCCTTTCTCGGCCTCCTATTTTATTTCTGACCTCACCCCATTTCTTGTTTCCATTCTGAGGACTCTCTCCTTTTGACCTCAGATCTCATCTCCAGCTGTCTTTTTTTTCACTTGCCCCTCACTCTGGTCCCAAATTCTTTTTGCTCTGGTGGCTCCCTGATTTTATTGTCAACTGTCATGCACAAGAAATTCTGAATACACAGTTTGCTGAGAATCACTTCAAAGATTAGAGAAACTTTCCAAACACACAGAATAGATACATTCCAATGAGAAAGAAAAAATCCAAGGGGAGTTTCCACCACCTGTGGTGAACTAGAAATGTTTCAGACTTAAATAAAATTCTTATAATTGGGTGGCAGGTTAGAAGATTGGGCAGAAAGTGGTTGTGGATGGGTCGTTTTCTGCATGGAGGTCGGTCACCAGTGGAGTGCCCCAGGAATCTGTTCTAGCACCCTTGCTGTTTGTCATTTTCATTAATGACCTGGATGAGGAAGGGGAGGGATGGGTTAATTAAGTTCGCCAACAATACGAAGGTTGGTGGTGTTGTGGATAGTCTGGAGGGATGTCAGAAGTTGTAGCGGGACATAGATAGGATGCAAGACTGGGCGGAGAAGTGGTAGATGGACTTCAACGCGGATAAATGTGTAGTGGTCCATTTTGGCAGGACCAATGGGATGAAGGAGTACACTATCAAGGGTAGGAGTCTTAGCTGGGTTGAAGGACAGAAGGATCTTGGGGTCCGGATCCATAGGACTCTTAAATCGACCTCGCAGGTGGAGGACGTGGTCAAGAAGGCGTATGGTGTACTGGGCTTCATTAATCGAGGGATTGAATTTAGGAGTCGGGAGGTAATGCTGCAACTTTATAAGACCCTTGTCAGACCCCACTTGGGGTACTGTGCGCAGTTCTGGTCGCCTCACTACAGGAAGGATGTGGAAGCTATTGAGAGGGTGCAGAGGAGATTTACAAGAATGTTGCCTGGATTGGGAGGCATGCCTTATGAAGATAGGTTGAGGGAGCTGGGACTCTTCTCCCTGGAGAGACGAAGGTTGAGAGGCGACCTGATCGAGGTTTATAAACTGTTGAGAGGAATAGATAGGGTGGATTCTCGGAGGCTATTTCCCAGGGCTGAATTGGTCGCGATGAGAGGACACAGGTTTAAGGTGCTGGGAAGCAAGTACAGAGGAGATGTTAGGGGTAAGTTTTTCACTCAGAGGGTGGTGAGTGAGTGGGTGGAATCTGCTGCTGTCGGTGGTGGTCGAGGCAAATTTGCTGGGGTCTTTTAAAAGACTTCTGGATGAGTTCATGGGATTGAGAGTTACAGATAGTTCTATAGGCTGGTAGGGATGTATGCGATCGGAGCAACTTGTGGGCCGAAGGGCCTGTTTGTGCTGTTGTGTTCTGTGTAATACGAAGAACAGCAGAGAATGACTAAAATTAATAAGGAGGGAAAAACTAGAGTATGAGTGAAAGCAAGCTTTGGGAGGCAATGACATAATGGTATTGTCACTGGACGAATAATCCAGAGAATGGGTTTCAATCCCACCATGGCAGATGTGAAGTTTAAATTCAATAAAAAAAACCTGTAATTAACATGATGACTGTAAAACCATTGTCGGTTGTCAGAAGAACCCATCTGGTTCACTAATGTCCTTTCAGGAAGGAAATCTGCTCTCCTTACTTAGTTCAACCTGCAAATGATCCAGATCCACAGCAATGTGGTTCTCTCTCAAATGCAGGACAATTAGGGATGGGCAATAATTGCTGGCCCAGCCAGCGATGCTCATATCCCATAAATGAACTTAAAAAGTACATAAAAATAGATGGTAAAATTTTCCATATGTATTTCACAAAGTAGTTAAAGTGATTACTGGTTCTATAGAAAGTGTGTCCGGAGAATTAATAATGGAAAATAAGGAGGCAGAAAATTAATTGAGCAGCTATCAATTGTATCAGTTTTCATCATAGCTGATACAAGTAACATCTCAAATAGCTGCAAATCAGGAAATTGAAAGGAGGAAGGAAATCAGGAAAATTACAATCACCCAAGAATTGGGACTGAGCAAATCAATGGGGCTGTGTGTTGATAAATTCTTGGATCTTGATGGATTCTATCCTCAGATCTTGAAATGAATGTCTCGTGAAGTAGTTGATGGATTGGTTTTAATCATCCAAAATTCCCTTGATAAGGGGATGTTACATTAGATTGGAAAATAGCAAATTAAACGTCTTTGTTCAAAAAGAGTGGGAGACAGAAAACACTGAATTCCATGCCAGTTCTGGAAAATGTAAAATATTAATAAAGATGTTATTGCAGGGCATTCAGAAAAGTTTAAGATAGTCAGACAGAGTCAACGTGGTTTTGAGAAAGGGAAATCATGTTCAACCAACGTATTGAAGTTCTTGCAAAGAGTCCATGTGGATCAATGGGCTGAATGGCCTCCTTCTGCACTGCAGGGATTTGATGAGTCACGTGCTATGGATAAAGGGGAACCAGTGGATGTACTGTACATAGATTTTCCTAAGGCATACGGGAAGGTGTCACATCTAATGTTATAGATGGTAGGGGGTCGCACGATGGTATTGTACAGAAGATTGGCAAACCGACAGGAATCAAAAGATAGCCACAAATGGGTCTTTTTGTTGTGGCCAGGGTGTGACAATTAGTGTGCCACAGGAATCAGTACTGAGGCCTCAGCTTTCTCCAGAATGTATCAATGACTTGGATGAAAGGGAAGATGATATGGTGACAAAATTTGCTGATGATATAAAGATAGGTAAAAAAGTAAGTTGTGAAGGGGACATAAGGAGGCGACAAAATGAGAAATAGGTTAAGTGAGTGGGAAAAGGTCTGTCAAATGGAATGTAACTTGGGCAAATGTGAAATCCTTCATCAGAGCATGAAGAATAAAACAGCTGTTCCCGAAACTGAGTTTGCTGAGCTCAGGTTCGGATGTCTTAATCACAAATGGCTCGTATGCAGATACACCAAGTAATTAGAAAACTAACAGAACATTGCTATTTATTGTACAGGGGATTGACTCGGGAAGTTGAGAGGTCATGCTTCAGTTTCACAGGACACTGCTGAGAGCACATTTGGAGTACAGCCAACAGTATTAGCACTGATTTAAGAAAAGGTATAAATAGGTTAGAAGTAGTTCAGAGAAGATCTACTGGACCAGTACCAGAAATGGTTGTCTTACGAGGAAAAGTTGAACAGGTTAGGCTTTTATTCACTTCAGTTTAGAAGAGTAAGAGATGATTTGATGAAAGATCGTGAGGGTACTTGACAGGTGGATGTGAGGAGGATATTTCCTCTTGAGGGACAATCTAGAACTAGGGGTCGCTCATTTAAAAAAGAGATGAGGAGAATTTTTTTTTCCCTCAAAGGGTGATGAGTCTCCGACACTATCTTCTTCAAAAGGCAGTGGAAGAAGAGTCTTTAAATATTTTTAAAGCAGGGCCAGATGTATTCTTGATTAACAACGGAGTGAAAGGTTATCGAAGGGAGGCAGAAATGTGAAGTGGAGATCAAAATCAGATCAGGCATGATTTTATTGAACGGCAGAGCAGGCTTGAGGGTTCAAGAGTCCGACTCCTGCTCCTAGTTTGGATGTACATATGCTGAACTTCCAATTTAAAACGCAGAGCTTGCTTCAGATCACTTTAAAAATTAACCAGGCAAATAAACGGCCTTTGGAATGATCACCACGGCCTCAATTTAAAACAAAAAGTATTTTTGCTTAGGAACAGAAAGCAAGAGAATAATCAAGTTCAGTTTTGTCACTCTCCTGTTCGTAACACTTTAAAGACTTTAGACAAGTTATTTCCATCTTCAAGCTATCACTTTGATTTTCTTCTTTGGACCTCTTCTCAGAAATGCTTTATGATCCTTCTTATCAGTTTTCATGCAAGATCCATTTAGATATATATGAAAAAATAACCAACAGACCATGGGCATTGCCACGAGTAATTTACTCGTGCTTCAAATTCATTTTCATGAATTTAAGTTTTTCATCTCGTATTTGCCTCCTCTGGCTTAGTTTTAAATTACATTGGTTTGGATTTCGAATTGCCAGCCCTGTCAGTGGTTTGGGGGGGTGGGGGCCCCCCCCCCACTTGCTTCAACTTCACAGCACGAGCGCAATGTCATTGACTGGTTCTCTAAAAGACAAAATTGCCTTCTGATTTGGCACAGAGCAGTCCAAAAGGAAGACGCAGAAAAAAGTATATCCACCCCTGCATCCAAAATTCCCCTCCTTACCCTTTCTGCCATGGAGGCCCCAGTGAGGAAGGAATTCTAACGGGAGAGGGGCAGTTCATCTTGTGAATGCGGGAATGCTGGCTGTGAAGGAAATGGTCTGAGGGAATGGACCGTACCCACACCACGTGGACTGCAGCGGTTCAAGAAGGAAGCTCCCCCACCATCTTCTCAAGGGCAATTAAGAATGGTTAATGAGTGCCAGCCTAACTGGCATTGCCCACATCCTTTGAATGAATACAAAAAAAAATCTGTACGGGGACGATCAAACCTCTTTGGGATAGTGCGGAGGGGTGGTGGCGGTGGGGGTGGGGATGAGCTGAGTGTAGCTGTTGACGAGGGAAACTGTGCTAAATTCAAAAAACTGGATGACAATGAGGTCACCAAGTTATTATAAAGTATCAACCACCAAGTTGGAGCTCCTGTCTCACCTCTGGTAAACCCTGAATTGGATGCGTTGGGGATTAAAGTTAAGTGGGTACAGTTATGTTTTCTGTTTCCAGAGGGGAAATGGTGCAATGCAATCTGTGACTGAGACTGAGACTTTGGGTGGGATTTTTACGGCCTCACTTCGGCAAGATTGTAAAATCCCACCCGAGGCAATGGAGATTTCCGTTCTGGGAAATTCCGGGGTGGGCGATGTGGTCAGATTTCAGTCTTTGTCTCAGTTTGTTTTCAGGAAATTACCAACTCAGACAAACGTACAAGTTCTCCAACTGTGCAACAATGCTACCAACATCTCAAATCCTTAATAAATGAACACAAATAATTTGGCATCAACCAAACCAATAAGTATGTATGGTTGGTGCCTTGATGTTTGTCCGTCAGCACAAGAGGAAGAAAGACACAACAGGGTGGGTTGGAAGAGAGTTGACATTGGGATTCTGGTTCCCAACACTTTAAACATACTCCACCCTGCCACCCAGCTCAAACTTGAGAGATTTTTATGGTGAAAATAAACCCCTCCTCCCCACTGTTTGTCTATTGTAAAATTCCAGGCTTATCTTAGTGCCGACTTCTAATAGTGAACGCTTTTCTAGGTCTGTTCCAGGTCTTAAACGTGTCGAACTTTGGGGAAACAGTCTGAACAGATTTCCAACATTTGAGGTGTGTTTTCTGAGGGAAAACATTTGTACTGTCTGAACACTGTTGTGCCACATCTTATTGCAAGTGTGAATTCTTCCAATAATTCACAGCGCTGGAATAAATACATGTGTGTGTCATCCTGTGAAGTCATTAGTAAAGTACTAAATGACAGAAAAATTATGCTGATTGAAGTCTCATTCATCAACAGGTGTTGACAATAATCAGGAATTTAGCAAACACTTAAGAAAAATGTACTAAATTGAATTCAAAATAAACTGACTGGGGATTTGATAAGAATGTGGCAGAGAGTGATGCTAATGCAGTGAAAACTGCTGCTGAGATCAGAGCATAACTAATTTCATTATCTCTCTAAACTCTGATCTTGGGATTGAGCCTTCCCATGCAACTTCTGAAAATGAAAACATTAACCTACTACATTTTTCTTCTTCACACAAAATTGGATTGTAAAAAAAAAACTTTATTTTTTATTTGATACTCTATCAGTGCAGGTTGAATGTACATGGTAGAATGCACACAGACTTTGGGAAGACGGATGCTGTGCCATCTCTCCTCTATGGTTCAGTTTGAAAGAACTGTCCTGACTGAGTTCCGCTTAAAGGAACAGAGCTGTTTTACTATTCAGTTGTACGGCACATTGGTGAAGGTGGGTTGGAAGATCGCCTTGAGTATTGTGTGTCGTTTTGGTGTCCTTATCTGAGGAAGGTTGTCCTTGCTACAGACAGAGTTCAGCAGAGGTTTACCAGCCTGATTCCTGGGATGGCAGGTCTGTCCTATATAGAAACAGGATTCCACTGTTTCAACCATTCCCTTTGTGAGAAGTTGAGTGGCATTGCAGCAACAGAAATATCGTTGTTAAAAAGCTGCTTAAGATATTAATCTCCAGCTCTAACTTTCTGTGATAAACTTGATTCACAATTTGTGCCCAACTCATTCAGTTACTTGTGGAGATTCACAATTCACAGGATACCTCTGCCTCACCACGCTGGTTGATTCATTCATAAATAACGGCAAGTGTCCTTAAATTTACTAAGAACATAAGAAATAGGAGCAGGAGTAGGCCATCTAGCCCTTCGAGCCTGCCCCGCCATTCAATAAGATCATGGCTGATCCGAAGTGGATCAGTTCCACTTTCCCGCTTTCTCCCCATAACCCTTAATTCCCCTGTCTATCAAAAACCTATCTACCCGTTACTTAAATATATTCAGCGAGGTAGCCTCCACCACTTCAACGGGCAGAGAATTCCAGAGACTCACCACCCTTTAAGTGAAGAAGTTCCTCCTCAACTCTGATCTAAACTGCTCCCCCCCCTTATCTTGAGGCTGTGCCCTCTAGTGCTGCTGTCCTTTCTAAGCTGGAAGAACCTCTCTGCCTCTACCCTATCTAGGCCCTTCATTATCTTATCTGTGTCTATAAGATCCCTCCTCAGCCTTCTAAACTCTAACGAGTACAGACCCAGTCTATTCCATCTCTCCTCATAGGCGAACTCCCTCATCTCCGGTATCAGCCGAGTGAACCTTCTCTGCACTCCCTCCAAGGCCATAATATCCTTTCGCAAACAATCAAGTCTGGGTCTTTGAGGGAAATTTCATAACAACTGACCTTCATGCAGTGAAGTGGGACAAAATGGATTTGAACCTGTAAAAGATATGAACTCTCTTTTGGTTTATCAACAGCAGTAGCATCTCACTTCTGGGTTTTTTGACAAGGGAGGGTGAGTAGGATGATGTGCCAGCCCTGTTCAGGGAAGGGTTTCTAATTAAAGAGACCAGTTCAGGGACGCGATTAGCTGGACGTACATGAACTCCTGAAGGACTGTAGAGGTGACCTGGTGACCCCTGAGTTCTCAAGACTCTTACTCAGAGGTCCTATTTTGAGATCTAATGGACTGTGATGGGGTGGTCTTTTCCAACTACCAGAGAAAGAGGTCAACCTTTCTAACCAAGCAGCTATGCAGTCAACAGCTGCAGGAGTGTGGCCCCTTATCTGGAGGCAGTGCCCCAAACAGGGTCAAGAACCTTCAGAAGATTAGAAAGGTAGAACACTTACAAGGTCAAATCCTGCATTCTAACTTTGAGCATTCTCCTGCCACACCATTCTCAGTGTCAGGTATTCCTCTCGTGCCAGCACTCCCTCGTGTTCCCACCTAAACAGCCAACACTCAATTATTCTATTGTCCCCCTGCATTCATGTATCACAGTCACCCTTGAGTTGGTGCCCTTCCCTCCTACGAACCGTTATGAACGCTTAACTCTCTGCTTTCTCTCTTTGCAGGAGAAAAGAGCACACAGCCTTCAGTGAAAGCAGAGAACTAAGGTGGCTCAGTGACAATCAACTATTGACCACGAATGGATTTCCTCCGGGTGCTCTGGTTTCCTCCTACAGACCGACAGACGTATTGGTTAGGTGCATTGACCATGCTAAATTCTCTCTGTGTAGGCGCCAGAATGTGGCAACCAGGAGATTTTCAAAGTAACTTCATTGCAGTGTCCATATAAGTTTATGTGTCACTAATAGATAAAAGTTATCAACTAATAATCTGTGTCCTCCTGCTTCTCCGGAAAGGCAATATTGTTCCAGTGGTCTGTAGATGTCAACAGAGGCCAACTGTGAAAGCCTGTGTCTCATGCAACATTGGTGCTCACACATGCCGAGACAGCTAACCCTCAGCTTGTAGACCGTGTGTTTGAAGGTGTCATCTCCTTCGAGTTGGGTCTCAGTGTCCATCCTTTTACTTCTGTGGAGTGACAGACAGCTGAGGAGAAGGCAGTGCTGCTCCTGCTAATTTTGCTGCTTCTTTTAATCACCGAAAAGCAACGTTGGATTTTTCAGAGATGCAAGATAGAGCTAAAAACGGCTGCACCCATGCTGTGGTGAAGGCTGGGGGACAGGGAATTGGAGATGAAGGTGAGCAAAACCCAAGAACTGAATCGACTTTCAAGAATTTGAGATCAGGTTTCACACACTCTGAGTACTTTCTCAGAGAAGTCGTCGTGTGACCAGAGGCGTCTCATCTGGCCATGGCTGGAGCTCTTCAGTTTCACTGATCAAAGACTTCCTGGCCTGTCTGTCTCACTGAAGAAGTTCTCCCCAGTGTGCACTCTCCTGGTTGACCCTCAAGATTTGCAGACAGCTCAGAAATTTGGTGCACTGGGTGTTAAAACCATAATGATGGGTTAAAGCTGGAATTATAGCCTATTGAATATTCTATTAACAGAGTGGATGCTCCCAAGCAGTTCCACACTCACCTGCAAGTAAGCCCAGATGAAACGTAGAAGGGGACAGGATGATGTTGCGATCACAATTCAAGGTCACTTTTAATGGATTTAACAGTCACCGCCCCCCCACCCTGCCCCCCGACTCGTCTCCACTTGGCAGCTAAAATTCTGCCCATTGCATTTTCTATCTGAAGCTTCACAAGTTATAAGATCCACTGATTTTCCTTTCTTTTGGCTTTGTTGACATTCCGCACAGCTGAGTCATTGAATCAATTGCCTTTAAAATCTGTTAAATATTTCATGTTTACCATTCTATTTCATTAAATCATAGAATCTCTGCAGTGCAGAAGGAGGCCATTTGGCCCATTGAGTCTGCACCTCGCACAAACCCACCCAGGCCCTGTTCCCACAATCCTACATATTTAACTTGCTACTCCCTCTGACAGTAGGGTCAATTTGTCATGGTCAATCCACCAAACCCACACATCTTTGGATTGTCGGAGAAAGCTGGGAGCACCCAGAGGAAACCCACGCAGACATGGGGAGAATGTGCAAACTCCACACAGACAGTGGCCCAAGGCCAAAATTGAACCTGGGTCCCTGGCGCTGTGCTATCGCGTTGTCTCATGTTAATGTAAAAAAAAATGTACTTCTCAAGTTTAGACTGAATGGATGGAGATGGTTTTGCTGCTGAGAGGAACAGGTACTCGGATAAAATTTGAATCTGACCTTTTGTATCAAGATTGGTGTAACGAGGCTAAGTTTCATTAACCTTTATGAGACAGGCCTGAGAGCTGGGCTGGCTCATAAAATGATCACAAAAGGCAATGGAATCACAACATCTTCCCCTCGCGACAGATACTCCCAGGAATAGCAGCTGCATCGCCACCCACGAAGCAGGGGCAGGCAGTCAATAAAGTGAATTAAGTGGCCACTTCAAAGCCGATGGTGCATTCAGCCCGACAATTTTAGGGTCTGCCTGCCTTTAATGCTAACTAATGCCCGAGATGATTTGTTTTCCATCTTGTTACCAACTGGACTTAATCACAAATGCTTAAGATCTGCAACAGCATGCTTCTTAATAAACCTATTTTGAATGTGTGCCAAATCCAAGATGGCACCTTCCAACTCAACCAAAACACGTAAATTAGCTGAACATATGTTTGGTGAAGAATATGTCTGGCACATTGTCAAAATTTGTTTGATATATCAATAGACTTGAGGGACAAGGTGCTCAAAATCTGTGATCCCAGTCTACCATCACAACTATACTGGAGCAGAAACAACTTGATTTGATTTATTATTGCCACATGTATTAACATACAGTGAAAAGTATTGTTTTTTGTGCCAAAACATTCCAGTCATTGAAATGGAAATGAGAGAGTGCAGAATGTAGTGCTACAGTCATAGCTTGGGTGCAGAGAAAGATCAACTTAACGCAAACTAAGTCCATTCAAAAGTCTGACAGCAGCAGGGAAGAAGCTGTTCTTGAGTCAGTTGGTACGTGACCTCAGACTTTTGTATCTTTTTCATGAAGGAAGAAGGTGAAGAAAGAATATCTGGGATGCGTGGGGTCCTTAATCATGCTGATTGTTTTGCCGAGGCATCGGCAAGCGTAGATAGAGTCAATGCATGAGAGGTTGGTTTGCGTGTTGGATTGGGCTACATTCATGATTTTTTGGAATTTCTTGTGGTCTTGGGCAGAGCAGGAGCCTATACCAAGCTGTGATACAACCAGAAAGAATGTTTTCTGTGGTGCATCTGTAAAACTTGGTGAGAATCGTAGCTGACATGCCAAATTTCCTTAGTCTTCTGAGAAAGCAGAGGCGTTGGTGGGGCTTTCTTAGCAATAGTATCGGCATGGGGGGGGGAACCAGGACAGGTTGTTAGTGATGTCGACACCTAAAAACTTGAAGCTCCCGACCCTTTCTACTTCGTCCCCATTGATGTAGACAGGGCATGTTCTCTTTTATGCTTCCTAAAATCAATGAGAATCTCCTTCATTTTGTTGATGTTGAGGGAGAGATTATTGCTGCCACACCAGTTCACCAGATTGTCTATCTCATTCCTGTACTCTGTCTCGTCATTGTTTGAGATCCAATCCACTACGGTGGTGTTGTTACCAAACTTGAAAATCAAATTGGAGGTGAATTTGGCCGCATGGTCGTTGGTGTATCAGGAGTAAAGTAGGGGGCTGAGAACACAATCTTGTGGGGCACCGGTGTTGAGGATGATCGTGGAGGTGGTGTTGTTGCCCATCGTTACTGATTGTGGTCTGTGTGTTCTGAAGTTCAGGATTCAGTCGCAGAGTGGGGTGCCGAACCCCAGGTCACGGAGTTTGGAGATGAGTTTTGTGGGAGTAGTGGTGTTGAAGACTGAGCTGTAGTCAATAAATAGGAATCTGATACAGGTGTCCTTGTTATCAAGGTGTTCCAGGGTTGAGTGCAGGGACAGGGAAATGGCGTGGACCTGTTGCAGCAGTCGGCAAACTGTTGTGGATCCAGGGAATCCGGGAGGCTGGAATTGATTCATGCCACAACTAACCTTTTGAAGCACTTCATCATCTTGGATGTCAGAGCTATCCATCCACTCGCGCTATCACTCAGGCACACTGCTTGGTTTCACTGAGCTACCAAGATGGTCGTTGAAGCAGATCGGGACCTCAGATTGTTGAAAGAGAGGTTGAAGATGTTATCGGACAACAAATTTTATCAAATTGAGTACACAATATGGAAGCAGACGAAAGTTGCACTCAGAGCCTCCCCACTGAAGGTCACAAGAGAACAGACACAGGCTCGCAGGCAAGGACATGCTTTTAGAATGCAAATGAGGGCTCGCACACAAAGGGAACCGGACAGGATGGCACCTACAGGAACAAAGTTAAAAAGTACACCCCCATCCAACCAAATCAGCACCTCTGATCTCATCAAGCAACCCGCTATGGAGACACCTAAGGATTAGCATAACTGAGGAAGCATCCTGGGCCCCACAAACAAACCAGTCAACACCCATTGTTCAAACCCCGGAGATTCTAGACCATTAATAAACCCATCAGACACAAACAATTTACACCCACTTAAAACATCGTTACAATACTTGAAGACATCGAAACAGGATGGTCAGATTCAAATACTGTAAACAAAACATAAGCATTTGAATTGTATAAAGTATCCAAGTTCAGGTATAACTGTAGCCCATTGCAGTGGGTTTTTAGAGTGCTTTCGGGACAGTTCTGTCTCTATGTCCTGACTGCGCCTCCGTCGATTTTAAAATAAAGCTGTATCGCAGTTGAACCTGACTGCGAGTCCGTAGTGGTCGTGTTCGCCCACTCGCACTAACAAAGATGTCTATGAATACCTCCACCAGCTGATCCACGAGGGATCTGAGTGCACGTCCGCGTGCCCCATCCAGGCCAGTTGCTTTCCGTGGATTGACCTTTAAGAAAGCTGCCCTGACATCTGCAATGCTGGCTCCAGATACAGGTTCATCCTGATCTTCCAGGGTGGAGGGCATGCTCTCACTGACTTCTTGTTCAGAATGCATGAATCAGAAACATTTAACTATCATCAGTTAGTGACTCTTGTTCCTCAGCTCACTGGGATATATGGAGTTACTGCAACGAGTAATGGGACACTTTGGGAAAATTGGAATTGTTAAATGTAGATATAAATATGCATAAAAGCGTACAGTTTCATTGGAAATGTCAAAAAATTTGTTAAAGTCAAAGTCAGAAGTATCTGTCAAAGGGATCTGCAAAAGTTTCAGAAGAGTCTGTCAAAGTTAGCTGTCAATCTGTCAAGACATTTAATTACTTGAATAAATGTCTGGAGTATTAAAAAAAAAATGCTTGTTATCTCACTCTTTGGATGGACTTGAGCTCGAGGGGTTCCAGTCTTGGGTTGGTGCTCTGTGACTGATTTCACAACCTCCATTAACACGATAGTGTGTCTGTCATTTCACAGGTTGATTGGCAACTATAAATGGCTGTAGACTCTTTGAAGTGAGATGAATTCCAATACTTGCTCCCACAAGGGATTGTGCACTTGAATGAAATGTTTATTGTCACAGGTTTTAATTAATTGAAGGAATGCAACAGTCAATTTACTTTATGGATGATTTTTTTTAACATAATGAAGTCTGTTGCAGATTCTTTTCTGCTTGGGTCCTGAGGGGCTTACCTCTGCTCTGAGCATATGAGGAGGTTTGAGTGTGGGTGGAGCAACGTCAGTTGGCATGGGGTTATAAAGGACATGGGGGTTGAAAGGCATAAGCTGGGATAGAGGGGCTATTGAGAATGAGAACATGATTTGGCATGTGGGGGCAGAGGGAGGTGAGGGGCAAGGGCTGGAGGAACGTTGAAACATTTTATTTTTTTCTACACATATTTTGGACCCAATACCTCCACGCCTGACACCCTCCTCAGTTCATCTGACTTCTAATCGAGTCTGTACTTGAGACTGAAAATCCAACATCCCAGCAACTATTTCTCAAGGTTGAGTGCAGGGGATTCTCCTGTCTCTGCACAGTTGACCTGGGAACAAATTCTGAGCCATGCTACACATGGGTCAAAAGTGTTGGAACTTGGCACCAGTGCCGAAGATGGAAAATGACACCTCTCAAATTGGCCCTCATCTTGAAGATAGATTAACAATTCAAAATGAAGAATAACAGAAAATGGCACAATTTTAAAACAAAATAATCCCTGCTGATTGACCAGTATATTTGCATATATAGATATCTGATCCAATGGTCTTGTTCCTGTAGATTATTCATGAAAAGTTGCAATATTCTGATAATTATGGGATCATTTATTGGCCGGTGCAAACACAATGGGCTGAATGGCCTCTTTCCACACGACAACTTTTCTGTAGCTTCTATGGTTCTATTTGCAATGGGCACGAGGGGTAGGTTTTTTATTTTGAAACCACACTTTATGAAGACTGTGACTTAGTCCTTTTTAAAAGACTGATTTGTTTTCTTTTGCACCTCAAAAGTGATATACTACAGTTAATTAGCCTGATGGTACCACATACTGAAATAGCATTGCAAATGAAAATCAGTGCCACTCATGTTAATTGCAGAATAACCACGTTAACACTTTGTCTATTGTGGAGGCCAGGAACATCTGCTTGCAGTGCGATTAAAAAACACACAGAGATTCTGAATATTAAACCATTCATACTGAAGAGAGTGCTTAATACAACAAAGTACTTCTGCTGTATAAATTGCATGTGCCCTCCCATGGTGCACTGTCTTCTCCTCATCAATAAATCACATCATGTATAATTTCCTGGTTCTCCCTTTAATTAAGAAAACAACTATTTTACACATGTACGGCTTCGTGGTGGATGCAGTTGATTTCCGATGGAAATTAAGCACAGGCCCCAAAATTGCTTGCAAATGTTTCAGCGCTGGCATCGTTGTTAGGTACCTGCTGCTCCCAATAAATCTGACTGCAAACTATTGATCCATTTCACAGCACTTTGGCTCTCACCAATACCAGAGTTACAGGGTGAAACTAAGCATCTAGGTTCCAATTTTGCTTTGTCACTTGCGACACCTTCCTTGTTTATTTCCTTTTGCAACAATTAATCCTGAGGTTTGGAAAGGAATTTACAACCACAAAAGAAAAGTTAGGATCGTCAGCTTTCATTACAGATCAACTCTTTCAATTAAATCAGTGGCTGGCACTGTTGCCTCACAGTGCCAGGGACCTGAGTTCGATTCCCAGTTGGGTCACTGTTTGTGAGGAGTCTGCCTGTTCACTCCGTGTCTGTGTGGGTTTCCTCCGGGTGCTCTGAATTCCTCCCACAATCTGAAAGATGTGCTGGTTCGGTTCATTGGCCATGCTAAATTCTCCCTCAGTGTACCCGAACAGGCTCTGGAGTGTGGCGACTGAGGGATTTTCACACTAACTTCATTGCAGTGTTAGTGTAAGCCTACTTGTGACACGAATAAATAAACTTTTTAAAAAAAACATGAATCTATTATTTTATATTTCTGCTGCTTCTATCGAGAAAACAATGTTTGCAGAATGGAAGGTTGACTGTAGCAATTATTTTTTCGCATGAAGATTTGTGGCAGGTTGAAGACAGGTTCTTTGGACAACATTACTAACAACCTCTCTTGATCTCCGAACCCATTAAAAACATTGATTAGTCAATTGAAAAGGGAAATGGATAATTTGGGAACAGTAAATGTACCACTGAAGGAATATGAGAAATGCTGTAACATGGGTGAAAATCACGATGTATTTTTTAAAAACTCAATCAACGCAATGAGGGGGGAGAAAAGAAGTCAAATAATGAAATAGAAAGAAGCAAAATTTGGATGGATAATCAAAATTACAGGAAATGTGAACAAAGGAATTAAATGGTGAATAAAATGAAAAAAAACAAGTAAAAAGGCTAAGTGTTCATGATTGCATCAGTCAAGCCAGTTTGCTGTCGTACGAATAACATTGATGATTAGAATTCTGATATATTACAACAATTACCAACCATTATTAAGTCCAGCCAGATCATGGGGTAAAAATTGCTATGAATAAGAACATAAGAAATAGGAGCAGGAGTAGGCCATCCAGCCCCTCGAGCCTGTCCCACCATTCAATAAGATCATGGCTGATCTGAAGTGGATCAGTTCCATACTTAGCTGCCTGCTCCTCATAACCCTTAATTCCCTTATTGATCAGAAATCTATCCACCTGTGACTTAAACATATTCAACAAGGTAGCCTCCATCACTTCAATGGGCAGAGAATTCCAGACATTCACTACCCTCTGAGAGAAGAAGTTCCTCCTCAACTCTGTTCTAAACTGACTCCCCCTTATTTTGAAGCTGTGTCCTCTTGTTCTGGTTTCCTTTCTAACTGGAAAGAATCTCTCTACCTCTATCCTATCTCGCCCTTTCATTATTTTATCCGTCTCTGTAAGATCCCCCATCATCCTTCTAAACTCCAACGAGTACAGGCACAATCTCCTCAATCTCTCCTCATAAACTAACCCCCTCACCTCTGGTACCAACCTGGTGAACCTTCTCTGCACTCCTTCCAAGGCCAATATATTCTTTTGCAAATATGGGGACGAAAATTGCACACGGTACCTTAGTTGCAGCCTCACCAGTCCCTTGTATAACTGTAGTAAGACCTCCCTGCTTTTATATTCTATCCCCCTTGTGATAAAGGCCAATATTCCATTTGCCTTCTTGATCACCTGCTACACCTGCAGACTGAGATTTTGCGACTCATGAACAAGGACCCCCAGGTCCCTCTGCACAGTCGCATGACGTCATTTTTCACTATTTAAATAATAGTCCATTTTACTATTATCCTTTCCAAAGTGGATAACCTCACACTTGCCAATGTTATACTCCATCTGCCAGATCCTCGCCCACTCACTCAGCCTAAACAAATCTCTTTGCAGACTTTCCATGTTCTCCACGCAATTTGCTTTCCCACTCATCTTTGAGTCATCAGCAAACTTTGTTCCCCTACACTCGGTCCCCTCCTCCAGATCATCTACGTATATGGTAAACAGTCGAGGCCCCAGCACCGATCCCTGCAGCACGCCACTAGTCACCAACTGCCAACCAGAAAAACACCCATTTATTCCAACTCTCTGCTTCCTGTTAGATAGTCAATCCTCAATCCATGCTAACACTTTACCCCCAAATCCGTGTACCTCAATCTCCTGTAGCAAGCTTTTGTGAGGCACCTTATCGAACGCCTTCTGGAAATCTAAAAACACCACATCCACCGGTACCCCTCTGTCAACCGCACTCGTTACATCTTCATAAAAATCCAGTGAATTCATCAAACACGACTTTCCCTCCATGAATCCATGCTGCGTCTGCTTGATTGAACCATTCTTTTCCAGGTGTCCTGCTATTTCTTCTTTTATGATGGATTCCAGCATTTTCCCAACTGCGGACATTAAACTAACGAGCCTACAGTTACCCACCTTTTGTCTGCTTCCATTTTTAAAAAGCGGTCTAACAGTAGCTGTTTTCCCATCAGCTGGCACTTCCCCAGAGTCCAGCGAATTTTGATAAATTACGACTAACGCATCTGCTATCACCTCTGCCATTTCTTTCAGTACCCTGGGATGCATTCCATCCGGGCCAGGGGACTTGCCTACCTTTAGTCCTATTAGTCCAAGCACTACCTCTTTAGTAATAGTAATCATTTTAAGGACCTCACCTCTTACAGTCCCACGACCGTTAATGTTTGGTAAGCTATTTCTGTCCTACACCGAGAAACCCACACAAAAAACTTGTTTAAGGCCTCAGCCATTTCCTCATTTCCCATTATTAAATCTCCCTTCTCGCCTTCTAAGGGTCCAACATTTACTTTAGCTACTCTTTTCCTTTTGAGATATTTGTAAAAACTTTTACTATCATTTTTTATATTTTGCGCTAGTTTAGTTTCATAATCTATCTTTCCTTTTTTTTATCACTTTCTTAGTCGTTCTTTGTTGTTTTTTAAAGCTTTCCCAATCCTTTAATTCCCCACTAGTTTTGGCCACTCTGTACAAACAGGTTTTTAATTTAATACTCTCCTTTATTTCCTTTGTTAGCCACAGTTCGTTATCCCTTTTCTTACATTCCTTCTTTATCACTGGTCAGCTGAGTATGAGAAAAATCTCCTTAAAAATCCTCCACTATTCAGAAGAACATAAGAACATAAGAAATAGGAGCAGGAGTAGGCCATCTAGCCCTTCGAGCCTGCCCCACCATTCAATAAGATCATGGCTGATCTGTCATGGCTCAGTTCCACATTCCCGCCCTCTCTCCATAACCCTTAATCCCCTCGCTTATCAAAAACCTATCAACCCGCGTCTTAAAAATATTTAGCGAGGCAGCCTCCACCACTTCAACGGGCAGAGAATTCCAGAGATTCACCACCCTTTGAGTGAAGAAGTTCCTCCTCAACTCCGTTCTAAACCACCCCCCCTTTATCTTGAGGCTGTGCCCCCTAAGTCCTACTGTCCTTTCTGAGCGGGAAGAGTCTCTCCACCTCTATCCTATCCATCCCATTCATCATCTTATATGTCTCAATGAGATCTCCTCTCATTCTTCTAAACTCTAACGAGTACAAGCCCAGTTTATTCAGCCTCTCCTCATAGCTCAACCCCCTCAACTCCGGTATCAGCCTAGTAAACCTCCTCTGCACTTCCTCCAAGGCCCAAATATCCTTGCGTAAGTACGGCACCCAAAACTGCACACAGTACTCCAGCTGCGGCCTCACCAATGCCCTATACAGCTGCAGCAAGACCTACCTACTTTTATATTCAATCCCCCTCGCTATGAAGGCCAGCATCCCATTCGCCTTCCTGACCACCTGCTGCACCTGCAGGCTGGGTTTTTGCGACTCATGCACAAGGACCCCGAGGTCCCTCTGCACCGTCGCCTGCTGCAGTTTTTCGCCACATAAGTAACAGTCCTTCCTACTATTATTCCTACCAAAGTGGACCACCTCGCACTTGCCAACATTAAATTCCATTTGCCAGTTCCTGGCCCATTCGCCCAGCCTATCTAGATCCTTCTGCAGACTCTCCACACCCTCCGCAAAATTTGCTGTTCCGCCAATCTTGGCGTCATCAGCAAATTTCGACACCCTACACTCGGTTCCCTCCTCCAGATCATCTATATAAATGTAATCTATATGAATATAATCATCTATATATTCCTCAGCTGTCTTAATAGCTGGTCTACGCTCCCAGTCTGCACGAGCCAATTCCGCCCTGATTCTATCGTACTCCCCTCTGATCAAGCAGAGGACACTGGTTTGGGGCCCAACTTTCTCACCCTCCATCTGTATTAGAAATTCAAACATATTGTGATCACTCATCCCAAAAGGATCCCTCACAAGATGATCTTCAATTTTACCTGTCTCATTTCACAGGACCAGATCCAAGAAAACTCACTCCCTAGTAGGTTCTGTAACATCCTGTTCAAGGAAACTATCCCTACAGCATTCTAAGAACTCTTCCTCAAGTCCACCAACCAATCAATATGCAGGTTAAAATCCCCCATGATCATTGCCGTTCCGTTTTTGCACGCATCCATTATTTGCTTGTTTATAGGCCGCCCCACCTCGAAGTTATTATTTGGGGGCCTATAGACCATGTCCACCAGTGACCTTCTCCCCTTACTCTTCCTTATCTCCGCCCACAACGATTTCACGTTTTGCTCCTTGGAGCCTTTAGCATTTCTCACTACTGCCCAGATGATGTTTTTTATTAACAGAGATACCCTGCCTCCTTTTCCTTCGTATCTATCCTTCTGAAATGTCTGATATCCCTGGATATTCAGTTCCCAAAACCAAGGCATTCTAATCTAGGAGTGAAAAAGTCCACTTCCAATCCACGCAGTTGCGAGTCAGTGGATCGATTTTTAAGTCTCGGATGTAGGAAGTTCTGTTTTCAGTTGCGTTGCTGAAATTGGACAGTGTTGCGCACTCCAGCCGCCTGGCTTGAACAGCTCCTGTGACTGTCAATAAGGTTTAGAATTTTCTAAAAGGCGAGCCAAAGCAAGAATGTTTCCCCAACTCCACAGGCATTATGATTTTTCCCTGCCCCAATAACCCACTCCAATCCCACGCTCTGCAATTATGATGCCAGGCCGGCCGCAATGCAGGCAGGCCAAGGTTAATATTTCTCCTCAGGTGAGCTGCCTATCAAGACACGACCCGTGCCGGGTGATCACCTCGTATGATGATGAAGCCCAAGAGCCGGTTTCCATCATCGTTTGGGTCACTTGGCTCGGATTCTGGTGCAGGCTGGCTGTGGATCTCTGAGTCTGGGCCGTTGACATGAGTACAGATCATTACAATAGTCAGCCATTCTCCAATACTCTTCTCTATTTTCACGTGCCTCTCTTGTTATTACTTCTGGCTCTACAAAATTAATGCGAAGTGCTGCACAATATATTATAAATACTAAACAGGTTCAAGACTTTGTTTTAAACAGGACACAAACTGATTGTAAAATTAGACTGGACACTTAAAAAAGAAACATTGTGACTTAATGAAGATTTGAAGGCATGGAATAGCTCACATAGCTTCACTGATTAGGCGAGATTTATTTTCCATCAGAATAATAAACTAAATAAAAATTTTATATGGTTCAGAGAGAAGAATTAAACCACAGATGGTATGAGTGAATTTATTGGTTACGCATAACTAGTGCTCATTGCAAATTAATAATGCATATTAAACACTCTCAATTATTCATCCAGTGCTTCTCTTGTTCATACAGATTTTTAAATTTGCAGGTAATTATGATGATTCTGGCTCAGTTGGTAGCATTATTGTATCCTTGTCATCATGTTATGGGGTTCCAGCCAACATAATCCAGGCAAACACACCAGCATGATAAACTGTGAAAGTGCTGAATGTCAATGGTGCTATCCTTCAGGAATGCAAAGCCTTGTTATTCAAAGAAGAGCGTACATTCTCCTCATAACTTGGCCAACATTTCTTTCTCTGCGAATGCCACCTAAAATGGAATCAGAAAATACTGGAAAATCTCAGCAAGCCTGACAGCACTTATGGGGAGAGAACAGAGCCAACATTTCAAATCTAGATCACCATCCTTCAGAGCATTGACCAAGGGTCATCTGGACGCTAAATGTTGGCTCTGGTCTCTCCCCATAGAGGCTGTCAAACGTGCTGAGATTTTCCAGTATATTCTGTTTTTGTTTCAGATTCCAGCATCCACAATATTTTGCTTTTACATGACATGAAATAATGGTTCATTCATTGTGTATGGAGCTGGCACACACCTTTTCAGCCAAATGACCTGTACCTCCAGTGGCACCTCCAAGTCTCACTGTTCAACAAAGTCACACACAGGCTTCTGCCAGGGTCAAAGGCCAATTATGGATTATATAATTCTCAATTGTTCTTTGTAAACCGCTGCTCAAATTGAGATAGCAGCACTTCTTCTTCAGTGGACATCACGTACAACAGAGTAATTGACCATTCATCTTGTGTAGACCATAAACACCGCCAAAGATCAGTTGGATCAATTACCTGTTTCACTGCTATAAATACGACGTCACCTCATTGCTGTTATTGGGAGGTTCTTGACACAAAACAGCTGCTGCATCTGCTCACACACTAACAGTCAGTGTACTTAAAAATTATTTATTGTTCTTGAAGTGCTTTGAAATGATTTGTATAAATGAAAGCTATTCTATTCAGCAGAACAATTCTTTTCAAAGTAAGCATTGGTTTAATTCTTCGATGGATTTAATATTATTTTAATTTACTAGGTTAAGCATGATTTTTACTTTGCAAAACTCCTGGTTTACTCAGCATTAACAGAAAGAAATCCCACAGCACCAGTTTAAAGTCCAAACAGGTTTGTTTGTAGCAAAAGCCGCAAGCTTTCGGGACAGCCTGTCCCTTTTACCCCAGTCCAACGCCGGCATCTCCACATCATTACGCAGCATTAAGCATGAGTTGATTGTAAACACTTAAAATGAAATGTTTGTCTGGTGAGCCAGGGTAATTTATTACGCCCTTCTACAACGTTCTGGATGTAGTATTTCAAGTTAAACTTCGATAAAGCTGTAGAGTTATGTTCCTCTTTTGAAGTACCTTTGGAGAACACATATTTCTAACACACAAATCTTGTAAATTAAGCTTCTGGGTCACACTGAGCTCCAATTACTTGGCATTTGCAGACTACAGAAAACTTAAATTTTTCATGGTGCACATCGTGTCAACAGAAACGCACTCTATATCATCAAAGCAAGTAGATTTAAGGTCCTTGGCAATTTTTGAGATGATGAATGAGAGACATGGGGTTGAAAGTGTCAGGCAATCAGTGGCTGAACCGAGTAAGACACATCACCAACAGTGATCAATTCAATGATTGGAGCAGGTCCAGTGCTCCAATTAAATACGGCAACTCACCCTAAGAACTGCCCACAGCCCTCAGCAATGCCACTGCCACACTGGCCATTGCTGAGGCTGCAATTGCAAGGAGAGGTGGCCTCAAAAGGGGACAGAGGGCCGAGGCAGCATAGCCCGAGTTGTAGGGTGCTAAGAGCAGATAATGCTGTTACCAGTGGGGTAGCCACTGCCATTGAGTTTCAAAAAGGAGGACTGGCTCCAGAGACTACAGAAGGTAGCACTGGACAATCTCCCAACTCAGCAGCAGCTCCCCACGACATGGGCAAAATGATAGCAGAGGTGAAAAGTGGGCCTTAATTAGCCACTCATGTGACTTAATTGTGTTCTGGATGGACAGCTGATCCATCAGGTTTCCTCATGTTGGCAAAACAACACGGGAAGGCATGGAGACGCGGATCTGACATCTTACCATCGTCATGCCATTTTGGCAGAATTCCCCTTCCCAGTCTGCCACCAAAAGTGTGGCAACATTCCAGCTGTAAAGTCAAGTTCAGATCCGTTTTCAATCCAAGCAGGGTATTAGGACAACAAATTAAGTGGATGTGGAGCGAGAAGAGAGATGGGAGAGGAAGCCAAAGTGGGAGAACAAAGGAAAGAGGAGAGGACAAAGAAAAGAGAAGAGAACGGAGGAAAGAGCAAAGTGAGGAAGAAAGGGAGAAGGGGAAAACAAGAGGGAGAGGATAGGACAGGCCGGGATTAGGGCAGCAAGGGAATGAAAGAGGGATGGGAAGAGAACGTGGAAGAATTGGAGGAGGAAAAAGAACCGATGGGGAAAGAAGTGATGAAAAGCATAGCAGATGATGAGGAAACAGCTAGAGACAGGAAGCACAGGAAGAAAAGTGGAGGAATATCAGTTTAAGAGGGTAAAATCTAATTATTTTTTCAGCTCTTGCAAGATGGCCATTAAGGGATTGTGAAGAAAACAAATAATTGCGTTGTAAATCTTGGCAGGCCTGACTGCAGAGCCACCTGGTGATCAATGTGCAGGACTGCAACATGACAAGTTGTCACAGGAATGAGAAATCCTGCTGCAAACAAAGTCTGAAGGCAGTGCAGATTGAGCAATCCGCACACAGTGTTGACAGAGGGCTTTTGAAATAAAAACAGTACACGGCTTGACTAAATCACAGACACTGAATATCGGCTCAGGAGTCGGACCTGCCAACGTTGAAGTGCAGCTGACAATATTTCAGATTTATGGCGTTTTTGGCCATGGGGCACAAACACAAGTCAGGCTTCTGCTCCCGAGCCTGAACCTTTCTAGTGTTCTGAGTGCCCACATTCCTGACAACGCGGAGAACTCATTTCACCGCGTGCCCAGGAGGTGCAACGGATTTCCCTGAGCACTTTTTGAACCTGACTCCTGAATGCACAGCAGGCTGGCTGGAGCAGCTGGCACAAATAAAGGCAGAATTTTAAATCACGCAGCGGGCTGTTTGATGCAGCCGGCCTGTCGAGCAAAGGAGAAGGAGTACGATGGTGCAGATGAGCTCAGCAGAGAGAGAAACAGAATGCTTCTTCTGTTCCTTGGCCAAGCTTACAGCACAATTCAGCACTGTGGTCCTTTTTGATCTGGCGCTGATCGACACGAAGGATTTAGATTGACTGGCATCGAGTTGAGGGGAGTTGAAATTAGTCCGCTTGAATTATATGTTGTCGTGGGACTCCTGGAGGGGCCAGGAAGCATTTCGGACTTTTAAAGCAGACGATAACAATGGACTTGAAACGTTCAACATCTTGGCAAAGAAACACACAACTGCCAGCTTGACCAGAATCAGAACGCACGCTGGGCTTAATTTATTATCCCAGATATTTGGAGAGAGAAATACCAGCGTCAGCAAGACTGATGGGAACCCCAACAAGCTGCACAACCGACAGGAAGAAACAGCAGCAGGGGGTAAGGCAGGAAGGGCCTGCAAAAGGACACAAGATTGTTTGATGCTTAAAACGGAATGCATGATGATCAAAACTCAGGTCTGAAAGAAAAATCACAGAAAGAACTCCACTCCACTCAGACCTTGAGGGGAACTGTATGTGACATCAATACAAAATCATAGAAAATCATTCAGTCCCTACAATGCATGAGGAGACCATTCGGCCCATCAAGTTTCCACCAGCTCTCTCTGACAGAGTCCCTGACCCAGTCACTTTCACCCACCCTCTCTCTGTAACCCCACACATTTACCCCACTCATCTACCGAACCTACACATCTTGATACACTGAGGAGCGATTTAACACAGCAAATCATCCTCACCTGCATATCTTTTCTATGGGAAGAAACTGGAGCACTTGGAGGAAACCCACGCAGATACGGGGAGAACGTGCAAACTCCAGACAGACAGTCACCCAAGGCCAGAATTGAACCGGGTGCCAGGCGCTATGAGGCAGCAGTGCTCACCACTGCTGGAGGGACCTTTTTTTTCCCTGAACACTGCACATTGAGATGAATGCCAAAGGATTAGAAAGGGTTCAGAGGAGATTTGCTGTAATGGTGCCAGGAATAAGGCATTTCTGTTCCTAGACTTGTTCTCTTTCGAGAGAGGAGATAAAGAGGAGATTTGATAGAGAACATAAGAACATAAGAACATAAGAAATAGGAGCAGGAGTAGGCCGTCTAGCCCTTCGAGCCTGCCCCGCCATTCAATAAGATCATGGCTGATCTGTCGCTGCTCAGTTCTACTTTCCCGCCCTCTCCCCATAACCGTTAATCCCCTCTCTTATCAAAAACCTATCAACCCGCGTCTTAAAAATATTTAGCAAGGCAGCCTCCACCACTTCAACGGGCAGAGAATTCCAGAGATTCACCACCCTTTGAGTGAAGAAGTTCCTCCTCAACTCCGTTCTAAACCGCCCCCCTTTTATCTTGAGGCTGTGCCCCCTAGTCCTACTGTCTTTTTTGAGCAGGAAGAGTCTTTCCACTTCTATCCTATCCATCCCATTCATCATCTTATATGTCTCAATGAGATCTCCCTTCATTCTTCTAAACTCTAACGAGTACAAGCCCAGTTTATTCAGCCTCTCCTCATAGCTCAACCCCCTCAACTCCGGTATCAGCCTAGTAAACCTCCTCTGCACTCCTTCCAAGGCCAAAATATCTTTGCGCAGGTGCGGCGCCCAAAACTGCACACAGTACTCCAGCTGCGGCCTCACCAATGCCCTATACAGCCGCAGCAAGACCTCCCTACTTTTATATTCAATCCCCTTCGCTATGAAGGCCAGCATCCCATTCGCCTTCCTGACCACCTGCTGCACCTGCAAGCTGGGTTTTTGCGACTCATGCACAAGGACCCCGAGGTCCCTCTGCACCGTCGCCTGCTGCAGTTTTTCGCCCCGTAAGTAATAGTCCTTCCTACCATTCTTCCTACCAAAGTGGACCACCTCACACTTGCCAACATTAAATTCCATTTGCCATTTCCTGGCCCATTCGCCCAGCCCATCTAGATCCTTCTGTAGACTCTCCACACCCTCCGCACAATTTGCCGTTCCCCCAATCTTGGTGTCAACAGCAAATTTCGACACCCTACACTCGGTTCCCTCCTCCAGATCATCTATATAAATGGTAAAAAGCTGAGGTGTTCAAAATTCTGAATTATTTTGATAGAACAAATAAGGATGACTAGTTTCCAGCGCAGAAGAGTTAGTAACAAGAGTTCACAAATTTAAGGTGATTGATAAAAGAACCAGAGGCAACAAACATGAAGAAACTTTTTTTCTGGACAGAGTTGCAATGTGAAGTGCTGTCTGAAAGGGGAGTGGAAGCAGCATTTATGATTTATTTATTAGTGACATAAATAGGCTTGCAATGAAGTTACTGTGAAAATCCCCCTGTTGCCACACTCTGCTGCCTGTTCAGGGACACAGAGAATTTAGCATGGCCAATGCACCGAACCAGCATGTCTTTTGGACTTTGGCGGAAACCAACACAGATGCAGAGAGAATGTACAGACTCCACGCAGACATTCAGCCAAGTCCGGAGTCGAACCGGGGTCAAACCTGAGTCCGTGGTGTGTGAGGCAGCAATGCGAACCCACTGTGCCACCATGTTGCCCATAAGAGTGACTTTCAAAAGAGAATTGGATAAATACTGAAAAAAACTCACAAAGCTGTGAGGCAAGATCAGAGGGCTGGAATAAATAGGATATTGGTCACAAATATATGAGATGAATAGGGCACAGGTTGCTGAGGTATCAGAGTGCTTCACAACTTGCCTGATCTGGGTGATATTGTAATGTCCTATGTTCCACAGACTCTCCTACAATGAAACACATAGTGGAGGATGAACTCCCACTTAGATAATTAGGATGTGGAGATGCCGGCATTGGACTAGGGTAGGCACAATAAGAAGTCTCACAACACTCGTCTCACCTGATGAAGGAGCTGTGCGCCAAAAGCTCGTGCTACCAAATAAATCTGTTGGACTTTAACCTGTAGTTGTGAGACTTCTTACTGCGCCTCAATAATTAGAACCAGTGAGGGTGGTTAGATGGAGTCTCAAATTCAAGCCTTCAAAGCTCTTCTATCTTTTTCTCTCTCTGAATCCCACCTCTCTCTCCTCTTCACTTTCTGCACATCACTTCACACTGCATTAACTACTCAAACTTGGATTTCCAGGTTTAAAGTCTGCATGGCTCAATCAGGGTTCTTCAATTTAATTCGTTCAAAGAGTCACAACGTTGTTCGCCCTGCTCACATTCTCAGCACGACCAACAATCACAGAACCCTGTGATGACTAAGATACCAACAAACCATATGTTACTGCCCAAGGATGCATGTAAAGTTGGGCAGCTGTGAACATAATGAACAGATTGCCATTTTTTTGCTGCTAGCTGGCAAATCCTGATCAATGTGTCATTTCATAAAGCCACAGTGAATGACTCTGATAATATCTCTCGCTTTGTTCAGGACCTTGATTCAGTGCCAGGATCCAGGTTTGATTCCAGCCCTGGGTGACTGTGTGGAGTTTGCACCTTCTCCCCGTGTCTGTATGGGTTTCCTCTGGGTGCTCCAGTTTCCTTGCAGAATCCAAAAATGTGCAGATTAGATGGACTGGCCATGCTAAATAGCCCCTTAGTGTCTAAAGATGTGTGGGATAGATGGATTAGCCATGGTAAATGCACGGGGTTATAGGGATGGAGTGGGAAGGAGGGCCTGGGTTGGATGCTCTTTTGGAGAGTCGGTGCAGATAACGATTGGTTAAATAGCCTCTTTCTGCACTGCAGGGAGTCTATGATTTTGTGATATCCTCATTCTCCAGTAAAACCTTCAGATAGTTGTGAAGCATCAATGGCCTCTTCCCCCTAAGGTTTCCTTTCCTTCTCTTAGACTCCACTCTGATATGCCTGCCAATGGCAGCACACACAAACTCTTGGACAGAAACCTCCTGAGTTATCCACTGTTGCACCAAACCTTCCATTTCTTTTCTAATTCGACTCAATGAATCCAGGTCTGGCCAGACATGAAATATTCAAGTTTTGATTTCACTTTGTTGCAGTAGAATGCTATACAAATTCACCATCACCAAAGCAGTTAAATCAGACTACTTTCTCACTTCTTGTTATCACTTAGCACTCCTTGCATGGAACGGGAGAACTCATCATGCAGGATTAAACATAGATAAATCATCCATTGAGGCTTTTCCCACATATTAATACTCTTTCGCCATGTTTATTTTTCTTCAGGTAAATTAACATAGTAAACCTGTAACGAATGTTCCAATTGCTCAAAAATATATGAATTGTCATCATTTTCACTGCTAAGCTGTGAATGAGGATTGAGTCGTGGTGCTCTAAAGTAATTAGAATGCTGATTCACAGGCAGTGAAAGAGATTCTCTCATGAGTGGAGATCAATGGATTGCAAAGACAGGGTTTACCGATAAAGAAGTTTTGGTTAATGCATTCTTTCTGGTTGTATCACAGCCTGGTATGGTTCCTGCTCTGTCCAAGACCAGGAGAAACGACAAAGGCTCGTGAATGAAGCCCAGTCCATCATTCAAACCAGCCTCCCATCCATTGACTCTGTCTACACTTCCAGCTAACTCGGAAAAGCAGCCGGCATAATCAAAGACTCCAAGCATCCCACACTTACTCTCTGCCACATTCTTCCATTGGGAGAAAGGTACAAAAGTCCGAGGTCACATACCAATGGACTCAAGAACAGCTTCTTCCCTGCTGCCGTCATACTTTTGAATGGACCTACCTCGCATTAAGTTGATCTTTCTCTGCACCCTAGCTATGACTGTAACACTACATTCTGCACTCTCTCATTTCCTTCTCTATGAACTGTATGCTTTGTCTGTATAGCATGAAAGAAACAATACTTTTCACTGTATACATGTGACAATGATCAATCAAATCACCAAGGAATCACTTCCTATTGGAAAGTTTCTATCAAATTATTATATCTGGTGGATGAAACTAAAAACAAACTTGTATTTTTTTTTCATATGGAAATCAAAATGGCCTCAGGAAATGATCATGGAATTCTTAAAGCCAGGCAAGAAATAATGAAGAACCGTTGATTACTTGAAAAGACAAGCAAGTTATGTAGCAACAATAAAGAACAAAATGTTCGGGCTTAGTTCAATTTCAATCTCAAAGGCGAATCCTTCGCTCATTATATTTGTTTATTCAAATGTTAATTAAGAAAAGTTCATATTTAATACAGCACTTTGGAGATAGACCTTTGATGCTCTCACTTTCATTTAAGTTGGTTATAATGGTTATACGCAGTCGCCGACAGAGGCTCCTTGTCATCCATTATCTCGTGCACAAGGGAATCTCTCCATGATCGTTCCCAATGTCAATCTATGGTAAGTTAACACGGGCTGTGGCCAATGGCAATTTCTCCTCCTTACACCAGAGTGCCTCAGAAAAGCAAGATAATCGAATTACAGTGAAATCCCACTGTCCACAACTTCCTCTTTCATGAATTTGCTCATCCACGCACTGGTCTCTGAACACGACGTCACCCGTTGTAGACCTAAATATTGACTCATCCACAGTTTCAAAAATAGATCCTGAAATCCTCCCCCCGCCAAAATAAAGTTCAGAAAGAAAGCTGCCCGTGACATATTCACTGCATTGTACACACAACACGTGCACTGTCTGCTGTTGTTCACACGCGGGAGATCCCTGCTGCTGTAGTTTATTTCTTGATCCACCTCCATTCTCAACAAAGACAAATTCTTCTCGTTTCGGGAAACCATTTGCGCAGCAAATGTCTGTTTAAAACCATAATTTCGCAACACCCCCACCAACAGGGGTTCGGGTGGTGGAGGGAGGAGGAAGAGGTCAGGGTGTGAAATTGATTCTCCCGAGGTTCCTGACCACTCATCTCACAGCGGGAACAAGCAAGGCCTTGACTTGGCTGCCCACCCTTGACCCAAGTGAGGCCTTAAAATAGTCAATTATTGGCCATCTAAGTGTCCTTTCTCACCCAAGCTTCGTTTTTAGGCTGATGGGAGGATTTACCTGCTGTGGGAGAAGTCTGAAAATGAAAAGATTTCGGCCTCACGTGAGAAGGTGGTGAGGGGGGTGGTGCCTCAATCAGGAACTATAGAATCATAGAATCGACAGTGCAGGAGGCCATTTGGCCCATTGAGCCTGCGCCGACAACAATTCCACCCAGGTCCCATCTCCACAATCCTTCCCTTCCCAATCCCCGTGACACTAAGGGGAAATTTATCATCGCCAATCAACCTACATCTTTGGACTGTGGCTGGAAACCGGAGTGCCCAGAGGAAACCACGCAGATGCAGGGAGAACGTACCAAACTCCACACAGTGACCTGAGATTGGAATTGAAGCCAGGTCCCTGGCACCGTGAGGCACCCTGCCGCCCCAAACCCTCTCCCAAACGTGGGCCCCGCTCCTCCTTCAAATCCACTGCCTGCAGCACTCCTCCTACCTTGCCCCGACATCCCTGTCACCCACTTTCTACTGTCCTGTCAGCCCGAGGCCTTCTCTACCCTTCCCTTCCTGGGACCCCAAATACTTTCCTTGCTGCCCAGTCCCAGGAATTAGGCCCTGGCACGTTGAAATACATATTTGTTCTATCCACTGGAGTTCCTGTCACTGCGGCGACTGGAGGACTGCCAGGCAATCAGACTGACCAGCAGCTCTCTATGGCAGGACCTCCTCTTGGGCGAGAGGCAGGATTCCCACCCACAGACAACTGATACTGATTTGAGCATGAAATGGCTGTGGGGCAGGAGGAATTGGATGCGTTTCCGCAGGCTCTCTGGATGGCAGAATGGGAAGCACCAAAATAGTTGTTATTTGGCCAGAGTTGCTATTGCCTTTGATCCTGTATCCATATAAAACCTATCTAATTAATTCCCATTGTAAAATGGGTTTGCCGGTCACAACTTCACCGTTTGTGAGGATTAGCCCGAATCTAAATAGTGGAACTTCATCATAATTAACAGGGGCTTAGCAATGTATTGAGCAATGTACCTAAACCAGAACTGGGAGGGAATGGAAGCAAATTGCTCTGGATAAAGTGACATGGTAAATGGATTTGAGATGAACACATTTACAAATTGCAAACAAACGTTACGTTTTTTTTTCCTGGAATGGCAATCTCTTGAACATTTACATTAAAAACAGAAAATACTGGAAATATTCAGCAATATCTCTGGAGAGAAAACTGAGTTAATTCTTCAGCCCCCTCATCAAATTGGGGAAACGTTCAAAATCTTGATAAGGTTTTGAGCAAGTGAAAGGGTCCCTTTGGCTTCTGGACACAAGCCTACCCATCCTGGACTGGACCGGAGGGTAGCAGGATCTCCACCCTAGCTCCTGTTAAAACACACAGCTACCCTCCACCCAAATATTCCATCCTTCAACTCTGTTTTCTCTCATGATGCTGCCTGGCCGACTGAATATTTCCAGCATTTTCTGTCCGCACGTCAGCACCTGAAATATTTTCTATCCTATTATTAACATATGGTGAGACAAGACATGGAATAGAGACACAGTCTGCAATATTTTACATTCCATGTTAAATAACAAAAGGAACACATTTCATGGGGAAAAAAATAAAATTGATGTGATCTGAACCTCTTCATGCATGCTTTTTATATCTGTATTGTGCTAAAAATTTCCCTGGAATCCATTTTCAGATATTTGTCAAAAATATACACAAAAACACAAGAAATGTTCACTCATGCAACGCGTATGCTATTGCATATGACCACCAAGAAGCCGATTTGCAATCATCCAGACCGCCAATTACTGCTGATTCAAAAGGAATACTTGTAAAAAAAAAAGTGATATGAGGCAGCAATTTCAAGGCAGATATACCAATCAAACACTCAAATAATGATAAACTTAAAGAGCAATGCTCAAATGGGTTATTTGAATCCCGCAAACCATACCACTGCCTTCAAAAATCTCCTAGACATTCAATATTCCCGATAAAGTGTGGGATTTTCCAGAATAGTTTCCATCATTACAGTCATGGAAATGGAGAATCTGACTGACCAATGGGGAGAAAGTAACAGTGGCAACAGCAAAAAATGGAGTCAGGCTGGTCACTGAGGTGGGAAAGGAAATTAATTGTATTGTCACATCCCCAATCTATCTTAAACAAGCACGTTAAAGATTGTGTTATAGTTTAACACTAATTTAAACAAAGAGAGGTACATGTTCCAATGAAACCATTCTCTACTGTCAGTTAACTAACATGCACCAGGGGAACTCAAATTGTCGTGTTCCTTGCCTTGCCTTCTTGGCTGAATGTTATTATCTTGTCTGTCCCATCAGCACTAATCATGGCACACCAGCACACGCAGGCTGCATTGTATGTTTTACATATTTCCACATGAATCTCATATTTCTCCAACTTTCAGAAAAGAAAGAAGATTATCAATGTTCAGAATGATTTTCATGCATTATTTGTTTATCATCAGGACTACGGTTATTTTACATTAGATGTGGGGCTGAATTTCCACTTCCTAATACTGAACACGTTTGAGGCCCAAAATAGATGTGTGTGGGGCTGCAATTTTAAAGATTCCAGCCAATTCACAATGGAGACTATTTCCCCAGGACAGGAAACATGGTGAGTTAAGAATTGATGTCCACATAAAGTACAACATTGGAACTGCCAATTAAATGCAACTTTCCCTGACATTGATATTAGAATCAAAGAGTATTACAGTGCAGAAGGAGGCCATTTGGCCCATAGAATCTGCACTGATTGCAATCCCAACCAGGCCCTATCCCCATAACCCGAACCCTAACTCGGCATTTACCCTAACGAGTCCCCCCGACACCAAGGAGAAATTTAGCATGGCTAATCCACCTAACTTGCACATCTTTGGACTATGGGAGGAAACCGAAGCACTCAGAGGAAACCCACGCAGGCACACAGACAGTGCCCCAAGCCAGGAATTGAACTCGGGTCCCTGGTGTTATGAGGCAGCAGTGTTAACTACTGTGGCACCGTGTTGCACTTTCTTGGAAATCCCCACATTCTTGTGGGGATGCCTGAGTTTCAGAAGGCTGTGGGAATCACACCAGGTAAGCCAGTTTGCAAACCCTGGGGGAAACCTGCTGTGGGGTAAGGAACATTTTGACAGTTAAGTTTAAAAGATCATAATAACGGCATATGTCACAGTATAATGGTATATGATAATTCAGTGATATTTTCAATGCATTGATTGATCACAGGGCTCTGTCCTCAAAAAGGACAATCACAATGACCACATTGTATAGGTGTTCATGTATATTTTATCCAATGGATAAAGTACTCTTTGTCATTACATGGTATTGATCATCTAATGTAAATTAATTAGCTGGACACTGACTTTGAATTTGTACTGATTGAAAACCCAAAGATCTTTTCAGATTTTGGAAAAGAACTGAAGCTTCCAGATAATTTTGATTCCGTTGAGCATTTGAAAAAACTGGAACAAAAGGCTCGACATTTGGCCAGGCAATTTCAAATATGCCATTGCATTCAGCTGTGCAATCCCCTCACCAATGTTCAACTGTGTTCCAAACTTCACGAATGGATGTAGTTCAACAGAACTTGTTCACACAGTCGTGGATGGGGACTCTGTGCTTTGTTTGATCGACAGTCTTACAAGCAAATAATAGAATTAAATGTTTCGATGAGGTCTTTTTAAATTTTTATTTTTTTGAAAGATTATTGAGCTCCTGAGATTAGAGTGGAAGGTGGAGTCTCCAAAACTGCACCCACTCCAATTCTGGAAGACATACTTTCTGAGTGAGTGAGGCGATTTTCACAAGTTGTGAAAATTACGCCAGGAAGTGGCCCAACCCATGTTTCTGGGCTCAAAGGGAAAAATCTAGCTCTTCATCTCATGCAGCGGGTCGCGTTCTTCATTTTTGAGACGGTGGCTCCCACTGGCCAGAATGATGGGATCTGACACAAAATCCTGTCCTTTAAACCTCAATAATTATGCACAGCTGAGGTCCCCTTCAAGATGCCGAGCAGTTGATTTGTCCATCTGCCATCAACTGGCAGGTTTGAAGGTCTCAGTGCCTTTTTTAAACATGAGTACAGCACACTCATATCTCTCACCTATCTTCACCTGACTGTGTAGGATAACAGCAAACTCAAGGAAAAGCTTTAGCAGCCTGCAGACGTCTATTCCTTGACTCACCAACCCTCTCCATTAACCCATCACCTGGGATGTACCCATGCCCCATACAGACCTCTAGTGACTGCATCTGGAGTCCTCAGCCATCCCCTTCCAGTAAACAACATGATATCCTTTTGACCACCACCTCCCCCACACGTTTGTGAGTTTTTCAAGCAGCCTGATCAGGGTCCAGCTTCCCGTTCTTTGCATTCATTGTTCATGTTCTTCACCCTCCTCCATGCCCCTCTGCCTAACATTCAGAGCCCTGACCCTTCCCCCTCTCTAAGCATAGCCCTCCCTCCACGTTGCCCCCCTTGTCTACGTTAAGACGTGCCTTTGACTGACATAATTTCACACACCGTGAAGGCCAAACAGGATGCCAGCAGACAGCTGTTTTAATGAGCATTCATGAGATGCAAATTCATGCAAATAGCGGTCACACCACTGGCCATTGGGAAGAATGATTCACTGCTATTGGAACAATTATAACAACGATTTTGTGTTGGTGTTTCTGTTTTTTTTTGTCTCTCGTTAGATTCATTATTCCCACCCACCACCAAACTCACAGTGGGCAGGATGGGAGAATGCTCCCCAGTGTTTCTTCATATTCAGGAACACACCAGCGCTGGCTTTTGGAGATGATGATGTGATATTCTAGTTGAAGTTACAAGAGTAGGAACATAAAACATGAACTGACTTTTCTTCATTAAAAACTCATTAATGTCCTCCTCTGACAACAGCTGTAACATGAGCGCATGATTACAGAATATATTAACTCTTCCCATATTTAAGCTACACTACACATACTGCATTAGGGACAGCACAGTGAGTGATTAGCACTGGTGCCTCACAGCGCCAGGGACCAGGGTTCAGTTCTAGCCTTGGGTGACTGTATGGGCGTTCTCCCCTCCATGGGTTTCCTCTGAGTCCTCTGGTTTCTTTATGTTGCGGGGGTCGTTTGACCATGCTGGATTGCCCCTTGGTGTCAGGGGGATTAGAAGGAATGCATTGTTGGGGGCAGGAGGCGGGGTGGGGGGGGGGGGGGGGGTGGGGGGGGTGTCACAGTGGAGGGGCCTGGGTGGGATTATTATTAGTACAGGCTCGGTGGACTGAATGGACTCTTTCTGCACTGTGGGGATGCTATTTGATGGTTATAATGTGTTAAAAGGAGCCTTTTAAACAATACAGGATGTTAAAATGAATCACCCTACACATGATCTCTTACACAGTACTGAAACTAAATCTGGGTTATACAGAGTTAAGGGTGATTTAATGATACTATGCTTTTAACATTGTCGTCTCTCTCATAAGTCATGGTCAAAGTTAAGAATCTATCTCCCTGTGATGTTAATGATTACACCCATTACTTTGCTGATGTTAACAGTATAATTCATACACATGGCTAAAAAGGTACTCCTGGATTTTATTCTACCAAGTCAGCAATTCCCAACTGGCTTGTTCAGCATTTTGACGCAAGATTGATCCTCTAGTGTATCGGAAAAAAAAATCACTTTGGAATCAAAATTATAGGCACGCTCTCTGAAGGCAGGAAGCATCGCGGATCTTGAACCACAGAACACAAGAATTGTGACATTGCTATTTTGGAAACAACTAAGTTCAGGAAATATAGATGGATTGAGACAGGGTTTAGGAGCTTCAAATTTGCAAGGCTTGTCAGTTAAGACAATGCAGTTACCAATGTACATTTCTGATAAATGCCCTGCTGCTTGTCCCACTGAGATTAGCCCACCCATTAGGCAGCAGATTGGAGGGTTTGCTAATAGCCAAGTACCCAGCTGCAGTGCTGAGTCAACCAGCTGGGTTCTTTGAGCGAGGCATGCCAATTAATCAATCTTCAACTGTGCACAGGACCACCCTGGACTGCTTGCCATCGCCTTCAAATTACAGAATCCGCCATGTGAATTGACTCGATTCCAAACCTTCATCATGAGGCTGTAATCTTTCAGCCATTCAAACATCAACAAGGATATAACCAAAACAGAACATGCTGGAAAATCTCAGCAGGTCTGAGCATCTGTGAAGGGAGCATAGAGCCAATGTTTCCAGTCTGGATGACCCTTCAGCAGAGCAGGAAATAACCAGCTGATTGTCATAAAACCGACAATTGTGGATCTGAGCCATAGAGAAGTCAATGGAAGCTCCCAAAAATGCTGCATAAAGGTAGGCAGCACCACTTATCATGTAATGTCCGAGTGCTTTACCATCACCTTTCAAATCACAACAAGAACACACAACCTCGCCTGTTCTGCCATTCGGTCAGTTCCTTGCCAATCTGCAATGTTTTGTTCTCATCCAGAAAATTTGCATTTTATATTCTGCAAACTAAACTTTACTGCTATTGAAGAATGACGAACAGAACCAAAATATGTTCCATTGCAATCCCGAAGAGTTGTGCCTGATATCTGCATTCACAGCAACCCATTGTAAACCATCAATCCTTTTGTTCAATCAATACATCTGAATGTGTTCAAATCGTGGTGGAATGTGTTCAAATCCACCAACACTGCATTATTGGTCAAAATACTTTTGATATAAATATATTCTGAAACGAATCAAGCACTTGGAACAAATATTCTGCGGCAATTCTTGTCAATGACAATGCAAACTTCATTGAGGAGAACACTGGAAAGGACAGGTGAGAGGGAGTGACCTTCCCCGGCTCTTCCTTTAAGAATAACATGTTCATTCAGTCGCTTACTGACGTGAACCCAAACCTAGCAATTCAGACATTTGCACCCATGAACGGTCAGTTCTATCATAAGTTTTCATGAGAGAATCTGTGAAGAGCCTTTCAAAACTGATGAAAGCAATGAGAGTGGGTTTCCCAGTTTTCCTGTGATGGTTCATGAACTTGTACAATGTCACAAGTTTTCTGCACACAATTCCTCATAGAAAAGTCCAGCCCCTTGCTTTTTGATTAATTTGCAGGCTCAAAATCAACAAGTATCATTAAACCCTACAAGTGCAGAAAGAGGCCCTTTAGCCCATCAAGTCTTCACCAAACACAATCCCGACATATTATACCCACTAATCCCTCTAACCCACACATCCCTGGACACTAAAGGGCAATTTCTTAGCATGGCCAATTAACCTAACCTGCACATCTTTGGACTGTGGGGGAAAACCGGAGTACCCGGAGGAAACCCACGCAGACACAAGGAGAATGTGCAAACTCCACAGTGACCCGAATCCAGGACCCTGGAGCTGTGAAGCAGCAGTGCTAATCACTGTGCTACCGTGCCGCTAGGTATAGAAAAACCCAGAAAACTCCCTTAAGAGCCATTGATGTTTTTGTGATTTCAGTAATTTTAAACCCACATTCCTGTGGATAAAATAACAAAGATTCCATCTGGAATACAGAAAGTATATTTAAGGTGTCGACTGAAGCTCACTTGTAGCACGGTCACCTTTAAGTCAGAGATTTGAGCACAAGATCGAGCCTGACATGCCACTGCAAAACTGAGGAAATGCTTCACCGTCAGGGATACCGCTGTTTAGTTAAGTTAAATCGAGAGCCCATCTACCCATTCAGGTTGGCATAAAAGATTCCAGGGCATTAACTCAAAGAAGAGGCGTTCTCCCTCATATATATCCCGCAACCAACATCGTCTAAACAGATTGAACAGCCATTATAACACAGCTGTTTGTGAGATTTTGCTATGCTTAAATTGACTGATGGGTTTCATTTTCCTTTCACTCCAACTGAAACTGCACCCTGCATTTTTAAGGTACTCAGCCTGTGTATTTGAACTCATACATGTCTCACAAGATGACGACATGTGCCAGCTGAGCTTTTGACTCCTATTACCTCTTACAATGCCCTTTCAAGCAATCACCCTCCAGAAGTCATAGCCATCAGTGATCTGCCACTCTGTTGTCAGGTTCAACGTCTGCCATTTTCATATCTTGCTTGTCCACGTCCCAATAGCAGAATGGGCAGAGGATTGTGATCCAGAGGTCAATTTATTATGTAAAAGATCTTTGGGTACATGACTGTCATTCATCCAATGAATGTGGCTGAACCAGAGCAGAAATGAATGGATTCTGAAGGAATTAGCACCTTCCAAGTCCTCTCAGCTGGTAATCTTATCTTGCCAACTGAAGTCAATAATACATCTGAGTGAAGGTGGAAACAGTCCAGCCTTTTCTCTTGCAACTGTGATGGAGTGCATTAAGGAAGCTTGCTTGCTAGATTCACTGTTTGATATTCTCAGTTTGATTGCTTCCTCTTTCAAGTTGAGTAAGAAAGAGTAACTCTCTTAGTCAACTTGGGTGTAACAGCTGCAACTTTTCTGATGCATGTATTGGTTTCAGCCTTAAGTTACAGATTGCTGGTGATTGTAGAGGATAGATATGTGACGCTATCAACAGCCTCCAGCGTCACATTGTCAATGCTGATTGTACGGCTACGTTCTGGATTGTGACATTAGTTTTCTGGATGCTGACGGTCAAACCGAACTCTCTACAGGCATGAGAGGGATTGTCCATTTGCCACTACAGCTTTCCCTTGGTATGGAATCTTAGGAAGGTAACATCAGCATGGAGCAACTCTCTGATAAGGACTTGGCGTACTTTTGTCTTGGGTGTGGGACGAGCAGGGCTGAACAGCTTTGAGAGTTCTGGTGTCTGAGTAGACACACTCTGTGAATGATCTGAAGACATCTGAGAGCAGCAGAGAGAAAAAAATGCCCAAGTGTTGATGTCCTGAGCAAAATGCTGTGTGACCCAGTGCAGATCTCAAAGGAATTGGATGATTCTTTATTTAAATCAAATTCAATTAACAAGTCTCAGAAGGGCAGTTCAAATAAATTTACTGTTCTGTTATACTGATCTGCATATTTCATTATCCTGATCATTATAACATTGACCTTTGTATTGTTTAGGTACCAGAAAATTCACAATTTCATGCACATCATTAATAGCCAGTCAGTCACGAACTGACTTCATGCCTTTGGCTCCATCTGCTTTTGTTCTCTTGCAGTCGCTGTTCTTGCTGAGAATGAGTACGAGGGAACACTTCTGCTTTTAGTGCTTAGTCCAGATCAGCTGGACTACGGCAGCTGGTCTGAATTTAAAACATTGGGCAGCATCTTCCACATTCCTCAGCAGACTACCATTCCATCAACCTTCTCCATGCCTTGACGCTGCTCCACATTTCTTGCCAGCTCTCCGAAGCCCAGTGTCTCCAAAAATTCAGGGTGCAATGTTCCTCTATCGCCGCAGTGGCAAGTTGGGGGGGAGGCAGGACAAGCTGTTTTCTGGCACTAGCAGCCTTGAGATGAGTTTAAAAGCCCTGTGTTAATATAATGAAATGTATATGGTTCAGGTAGTAGAGTGGGTAAGTGGGTGAGGTAATGGGTGATGTCGGTGAATCATTGGGTCGAGAGTACGAGACAATGAAGAGAGGCTGGTTAACCTGATGGGGGGAGACCATTTTGAAGTCTACAAAATGATGAGGGACATAGATAAGATAGATAGGAAGAAATGCTTCCCTTTAGTAAAGGGGTCAAGAACCAGGTGACATAGATTTAAACTAATGGGCAGGAGATTTTGCAGAGATTTGAGGACAACACCTTCACCCAGTGGGTGGTGGGAATCGGGAACTCACTGCCTGAAAGGGTGGGAGAGGTAGGGACCATCACAGCATTTGGGAAACATTTAGATGAGCACTTGAAATACCATAGCAAATGAAGCTACTGGCCAAGTGCTAGAAAATGGGATTGAAATAGATAGGTGCTTGATGGCCAGCACATATATGATGGGCCAAAAGGCCACTTCCTATACTCTAAAACTCTATGACTTTATGAGGATGGTGAGATAAGTGGGATGGTCAGTGGATGAGATGGCATGTTCTGCTTTTTTTTTGGTGGGGGGGGAGTGGGTTGCAGAGAGAGCCGGGTGTTCAGAGGCGTATTAAGGTTGTGTCTGATTGGTGCATTAGTTTGCGGGGGAGTCAAGGTTCAGTCAGGGAACCCAAGGAGGTTAGTTTGAGTGTTGGGGACTCAGTTCTATCATTAGCCAGGAATTAGATGAGGATGTTTGTGCACAATCTTTCCTTGGTAATTATCCTGATAAGTTGCACAACAGTGTCCTTAGTCTGTGACTTGAACTCAGAGTCAGGAGGGGTCCGGGCAGCTAGGGAATGGTCCATCGGAAGTTCAAACTTCCTGGGCAGTTTCCACGGATGACAGTTTCTCCCAGTGGTCCTGACACACATCTTGGCTCATGCGTCTGATCTTCGATGACACGGAGACCTGGAAATCTGGGCCATTAACTTGTCTGTTCTCTCCAAAGATGCTAATTGACTTGTAAGTTTTCAGCTTTTACTGTTTTTGTTCAAACTGATCCAGAGGATGAGGAGCCAGTTTGAATTTCTTCACAGAGTTAGCCTGCAACAATGACCAATACTGGGTCATTTTAACATGCACAATTGACAATAATCCTCCGATTTGCGGACTCTCGCTGCCGCTCAGCTACAGAGTTGAGGTCCGTCAGTAACATATTCACCTCCAATGACCCTCTTGGCAGCTTCACGGATATCAGAATTGGGAATTGAAACTAAGATAAATTTTGAAGTCAAGAACTCTTTAAGATCAAATTCCTTTCTAACAAGAACCATCGAGGGACTGATGTACTTGATGTAAACTCTCAGTTGATGAGATAACTTGTGCAGCACAGGTAATCTTGCCAGCAGGTTACTTCAAGCTTTATTGATTAACTGCTTATGGTTCATGACTGGGATCTTGCCAGCAAGTATTCTTCGGCAGGTTTCAGTGTAATTTGTAAATGGGAGAAATTTGAAACCCAGGCACAAACATTACCGTATGGCAAAAAAATCTGCCTTTGCAACAGAGTGGAATTAAAGACCCAGAGGGGAGTTTCCTCAATCCACTTGCCACGGGAATCGCAGCGGGCGGGAGGGGGTGTGTGGACCATGGAAAGATCCGTTGACCTCGAGTCGGATTTTCAAGTTTTGGGGAAAATGCGACTGGAAAATCCCGCCCACAAAATCCTCGGCGTTTCACCCCATGAAGTTCTTTTCTGAAGGATCAGCTGCAAATTTATTGTAATTTTTTCTGGACAGACAGGCCCAGATTTTCCAGCAATTCCCACCAGCAGGATCTTCCAGTCGCACCGGCAGTGACCCCACTTCTCCAGGGAACCTGCAGTCGGAGCAAGAGGAAACTCCGCCCATGGGTTTTTAAAATTTTAAGCTACTCATACATCTGACTTTTGTAGCCAATAATGAGGCTTAATTTGAAATAAATAATACATTTTAAGTCAAAAGTAACCACTCCACTCTGGAATACTTGCAACCAAGTGATTTTTGGGCCCATTATTTCTACAGTCCGGAATTACGTGAGAATGTCCAAAAACAGGTGTACAAATCGACAAACACCACAGATAGAAATATTCCCTGGATCATAAAACATGATTCAACAACACAAAGCAGTAATAAAAAAATTGTTGTCCTTTCCCAAACCATGTATCTTCCATGCTTCCGCTCCCAAAATACTGTACTAAAATGATGCTGCGAGTTACTTGTGTCTGTTCGAAGAATGGGTTGGACAGTGGCAGAGTGGATACCACTGTTGCCTCACAAGCCAGGAACCCGGGTTCAATTCCGGCCTCGGGACACTGTCTGTGCGCAGTTTGCACATTCTCCTTGTGTCTACGTGGGTTTCCCTTAGGTGCTCTGGTTTCGTCCCACTGTCCAAAGATGTGGTGAGGTGGATTGGCCATGGTATATTGTCCCCAGTGTCGGGGGGACATTAGCAGGGTAAATATGTGGCCTGGGTCGGTGCAGCTCGATGGGCAGAATGGTCTCCTTCTGCACGGTTGGGATTCGATGATTGATTCTTCTAACTTCCTGGTAACTGGGCTGGAATTCTCCGACCTTGCCCGTGGCTGGGATTCTGCTGTGAACGGAGATTTAACTGAGCATCAAGCCCTCCACTGGAACTGGTGGCAGGGAGGGCAATATTGGGGAAAATGTTTCAATGCTGGAAATGACACATTATTTGAGATGAGATGTTGCATCATGAGTTTGATTCCCAACCGTTAGCCATGTGCTCCTTCAATGGAAGAATTAGTACCATGATTTCTGAACATCTAGGAACATTTTAGATTCTGGGGCCAGCACCCAGTACCTGTTGGATATGATGATTAATACATCAATAAGACCTGAGCCATGATAAGAAGAAGCTGGCATCTTAAAAAGGATTCTCTTGATCCTACACAAGTCACTAATTCAGCTGTGCTGGCAATAATTGAGAACATAGAGTACCAAAACAATCCTGGGAATCTTGAATGGATGGATATTTGACAGCAGTTGCTGTGAAAGAGATTCTGGTCAGTACTTGACAGAGGTGTTTCCCCCTTCTTCCCTCTCCCTTCTACACACAAGAAAACACACCTATAGGGTATAGAAAATATCAGAAAATGCTTCCATTTGAACGTAAATAAAAGGAGAAACTGATCTTTGGTCCTGTGTAAAGAAGACTTCTTAACTGAAGAACTCAAACTAGTCACAGAGACCACGGTGGACATTTCTACCTGGAGAATCTGAAGAATGTGATTGAGCCCAAAAGGGACTTAAATGCCAATGAATTTGATAATGCCCTTTCACTATCGAGGAGTAATCAGCACTTTAAAGGATATCAAGTGGAAAGTATTACCAGAATTAGTGAAATATTACCCTTGATTGGCTGTCACCAACTTGGCTGATATTATCTGTGAGGGTGTCCCACTTGGACCACAGGTTGGTGACGGTGTATAGTTTCGTTTATGGGTCACATAGAAGACCCAGTGAGAAAGTAGCCATCCCAGTCATTGTGTAACACTTATTAAAGACTATTTATTATCACAAAGAAAAGGCACATATACACCAACAGGACTATAATGATCTAAGGAATATAGAAACAACGAAACACACCCAGGCAGTTTCTGTAAAAATTACCCCTTTTGATCCAATGTGTATTTAAGAAATCTAAACATTTTCAGGATTTCCCTTTGCATGACCAAAATCCACTTCAATGGATATTTCAGTAAAGGCCAGCTTGTAGGTACAATACTGGACCTGAAGAGTTTTTCTGGGAAACTTCTCTTCTTGGTTCGGCGAAGGTATGGCTTTAACTGCCTTCATGAAGGTTTCTGTACTCTTGCTTCTTGTCTGCTAACTCAAACTGGTTGTCAGGCTATCATGTGAAATCTCCCTCCCTGCTTCCCCGAGTGTTGGCAATGATACTATTTTTCCCTTTGAATCTTCTCTGTCTGCCCCCTCAGCTTTTGTAGCTCTAAAAAAAAAGTAAGAAATGTATGCCTCCTCTTGATGGTTCAATCATCTGACAAAGATGTCTGCTTTCAGAATGGTGATGTACTCTTCTGGTCTGTCTGAAGCCTGCTAACTTTGATCATGGGAAACTCACAACCAACCACATTTTGAAATGCTGATTGCTTCTATCTGTGAGTTTTATTACATTTTTTGGTATTGCATGTTACCAATGTCTCATGGTACCCATAAATGACACTGACTCATTTAGGTGTACCATTTACAGTTTTATGGTGCCTCTACAGAGAAACATAAGAAATTGAGGCAGGAATAGGCCATTCTGCCCTTTGAATATGCTGTGCTGTTCATTTTCATCATGACTGACAATCAAAATTCAATATCCTTATCCTGCCTTCCCTGTATCCCTTGATCCCTACACAACACACAACCATCTTGTTTGATTGTAACATTCCAAATCTGTGGTGCACATTTGCCACCTACATCTTTATCTTTTTAACATAGGATTCCGGACCACCTTCAATGCAGTGTCCTATTACAGGTCCAAAGTTCAGTCACACGTGCATCACCACAGTAACAGCTACCAAATTATATCGAACAATCACTTATTCTTCACAATGCAATTTTCCAAATACTTGGTAGCTTGGCAAACAAGAGTGAAGATTTCTCTGACCAAATGAATATTAAAGCGTGCTAATGTTTTACAGGTCACTGATGACTGGAAACCAATGCTGATCGTGGGTAGCCTTCGATGATAATACCAGATTATGTGCATTAGATCAACGTCTTCGATCCAATATCAGGAAATCTAACCAGACTTCTGCTGGCTTTCTAGAAGCAATTGCACACTCCTATCGTGTTTGTTGGAGATAGGAATTAAATTCCATTTTCTAAAAAGTAACTAAATATATTGGTGAGAGTACCATGGACTTCAGTGAGGCCTTTGGCTCAGTCTCACATGGAAGGCTGATCCAAAAGGTTAGAGCTCATGGGATCTCGGGTAAATTAGCAAATTGGATTCAAAATTGGCATGTTAAAAGGAGGCAAAGTGTGATGGTGAAGGTTTGCATTTGTGATTGGAAACCCATGAACAGCAGTGTATCACAGGGATCCGTGCTGGGACTCCTGCTGTTTGTTACATACACTAACAACTCCAAAGATGTGTGGGTAAGGTTGATTGGCCATGCTCAATTGCCCCTGATTAAGTACAGTCAGCATGGCTTTCTGAGTTGAAAATCAGGTCTCACAAATTTGATTGAGTTTTTGAAGGGATAACCAAGAAGGTAGATGAGGGCAGTGCAGGTGAGATTGTCTGTATGGATTTTCGCGAGACCTTTGACAAGGTGCCGCACGGTAGGTTGTTGCCTAAGGTTAAATTTCACGGGATCCAAGGTGATTAGCCAATTGGATACAAAATTGGCTTGATGACAGAAGCCAGAGGGTGGCTGGAGAGGGTTGTTTGTCAAACTGGAGGTTTGTGACCAGTGGTGTGCCTCAGGGATTGGTGCTGGGTCCACTGTTATTTGTCATTTATATTAATGATTTAGATGAGAATTTAGGAGGCATGGTTAGTAAGTTTGCAGATGACATCAAGATTGATGGTATCGTGGAGCGTGACAAAGGTTATCTCGGATTGCGACGGGATCTTGATCAATTAGCCCAGCAGGCTGATGAAGGACAGTGTTCTAATATATTGGTGAAGACTTATAATTGGTACATAATTGCATAATAGATGGAGTTTAATTTAGATAAATGCGAGGTGATGCATTTTGGTAGACTGAACCAGGGCAGGACTTACTCGGTTAATCGTAGGGCATTGGGGAGAGCTATAGAACAAAGAGATTTCGGAGTACAGGTTCATAAATCCTTGAAAGTTGAGTTACAAGTGGACAGGACAGTGAAGAAGGCAGGTGGTATGCTTGGTTTCATTGGTCAAAACATTGAATGCAGGAGTTGGGATGTCTGTTCAACGTTGGTAAAACTGGGCAGCATGGACAAGTTGCGCTGGAGGGCCTTTTTCCATGCTGTAAACTTCTATGATTATATGACCAGAGGTTTAACATGAAAAGTACATAGTTTCGACGAGATCTCAGTAAAAATTTTTTCAGCCAGAGGATGGTGGAAATATGGAACATACTGACTAAGAGGATGATGGAGGCAGGTACTCTCGCAACATTTGTCAAGTATTTGTCTTGCTGCGGCTGTATAGAACATAGAACATTACAGCGCAGAACAGGCCCTTCGGCCCACGATGTTGCGCCGACCAGTTAAAAAGAAATGACCCTCTAACCTAAACCAATCCCTTACCATCCATAAACCTATCCACGGATCTCTTAAACGCCCCCAAGCTAGGCGGATTTACAACTGCAGCAGGCGGGGCATTCCAATCCCTCACTACCCTCTGGGTAAAGAACCTACCTCTGACATCCATCCTATAACTACCCCCCCTTAATTTAAAGCTATGCCCCCTCGTGCTAGCTTTCCCCATCCGAGGAAAAAGGCTATCACTGTCCACCCTATCTAAACCTCTAATCATCTTATATGTATATGTATAGGGCATTGGTGAGGCCGCAGCTGGAGTACTGTGTGCAGTTTTGGTCGCCGTACTTACGCAAGGATATTTTGGCCTCGGAGGGAGTGCAGAGGAGGTTTACTAGGCTGATTCTGGAGTTGAGGGGGTTGAGCTATGAGGAGAGGCTGAATAAACTAGGCTTGTACTCGTTGGAGTTTCGAAGAATGAGGGGAAATCTCATTGAGACATATTAGATGATGAATGGGATGGATAGGATCGGGGTGGAGAGACTCTTCCCGCTCAGAAAGGACAGTAGGACTTGGGGGCACAGCCTCAAGACAAAGGGGGGGCGGTTTAGAACAGAGTTGAGGAGGAACTTCTTCACTCAAAGGGTGGTGAATCTCTGGAATTCTCTGCCCGTTGAAGTGGTGGAGGCTGCCTCGCTAAATATTTTTAAGACGCGGGTTGATGGGTTTTTGAGAAGCGAGGGGATTAAGGGTTATGGGGAGAGGGCGGGAATGTGGAACTGAGCCACGACAGATCAGCCATGATCTTATTGAATGGCGGGGCAGGCTCGAAGGGCTGGATGGCCTACTCCTGCTCCTATTTCTTATGTTCTTAAGGATGTGAACAAGCATTTAAACCGCCAAGGCATACTGGGTTATGGATCAAGAGCTGGCAAATAGGACTCGTATCGATTGGTATTTGGTGGTCAGCATAGACATGGTGGGCTGTTTCAGTGCTGTCTGACTGTATATTCTTAACCTTCATACTCTACTTGCAGGGGGTGCTGCGTGATCCCACAACCATTCCAGGGGAAGCAGAGTGAGAAGCGATGCAGATTCTTGAACAACTGGCAACAGGATTAAATATTGAAATGACCCACGTCATTGTAAAAAAAAATGGTGTACCATCCGGACTAGGGTTTTCCCTCCAGTGATCTATTCCTTGCATGTGTACTGATAATATATGGAATCTCCTCAGTGTACAGTCATGTGTTTTATGATTCAATCATGATATCTGGCTATCCCCGCACAAATTTCTGTTCTGGTGAGTCACACAGTCCTTCAGCGTCATTTACCTGCATAAGCCTTCTGCACTATTTATTTGATATTCCATGATTTTTTAAAAAAAACAACAGGAATTTTACACAAGTTACGAATGACTCATGCTGGTGCATGAGACGCTGTTATTCATCCTTGTTGCTCTTGTCGGGACATACAGACTTGCCTCAATAGTTGTTAACAAAGTTGAGAAGTTGAGGGTGCAGAACTAAACACTAAAAAAAATTGACACGTGCCTGAAATAACCTTGTTTTGAACCTCAACAAAGAAAACAGACAGCTGGATAAGAGAATTGCTGCACATATGGTACAGGCATTTTGCCCAGTAGGAGTGAAATGAATTCTTGAGACTCCAAAAATTGCAGTCCAGCAGTTCCTTAATTTAAATTTTCTGCACAGGTTAAAAGTTTAATGCTGGACCGAACAGGATGATACAATTAAAGAAAGGGTGACGAAACTTAAAGATACCCACCCACTTTCAGTTAACTTCCTTGCTCTAGCTGGGGACTGGAAATTAAGAATCAATAACTGGGGAGCAGATTGAAGACTAATAATATTTGATAGGCTGTTTTATATGCTGCTTTAAATCTGTGTGCGTGTTGTACTCAGTCAAGTTATAAAAATCATTTCATAACCTGTCACACAAAATGTATCTTTAGGAACAAATCAGTAATTTGGTCACCAACTTTGTTTTTGAACTTTCAGAATTTGTGTTGAATAATTGAGAGGAGGATATCCACGGTGTTTTCCTGGAATTTCATTTCTGAATGATTCAATGACTTTTAAATAAAAGAAAACATGGAAACCTTTGAGTAAATGTTGGAACTTGAGATCCTTAAACTAATTCCATGAAGGCAATCATGAGCAAGAGACTCCAAAATGTTGTTGGACTGCATTTCTGCACATTTTACACTTTGACGCCTGCATGCCATTCTCAGTTTAGTTACACAATCATGGAGGTGGTCATTGTAAAATCTTCAGTGATTGCTCCCCTTTGGACTGGGAAATGGACTGAAGTGTAAACAGTTAACATCACAGGGTGGAATTTTGCCATTTTTTTGGCCAAGTAAGAACTTGGGCGGGAAAAGCGAAGTGAAGCCCACCAGCTGTGCTGCTGGATTTTCCCACCATTTTTTTTTTAAACACTTGGCCAAAAGAAGTGAAAAAAGCGGGTCCACAACATCACACTGGCAGGGTGAGCCGATAGGAATAAGGAATAAGGAAGAGGAATAAACGTTTGAAATATCTCACCCCCCCACCTCCACCCCACCCCACCAACAAAATGTCCACCTTACCGTATCCCCTCTGCCTCCATACAACTTCGCCACGCGCACACGCGCACACGATCCCCATCATCCACCTGGTACTGTTCGGGCACTTAGCCACTTTACGGCTCGATTCTCTTCCCCCTCCATCATTCCCGCCCCCAAAATTCCCCTCACAATGTCACTATCTATGAGGGAGATGGCGACAATGATTCAAACAGCCAATAACTCCATTTCTTTTTCACAAATAGTAAAAGTATTCACCTCCACCGTAACAAATGTAAAACAGAAGTTACTGCTTCACGGCACCAATTTATTTACAAGCATTCTAAGCAGTTGCTTTTCTTGAGTCGGCATTTGTTGAACTCAGTGGCAGCCATCTCCCATCCTCCATCTTTTTCAATGGAGTTGGGATGAATAGGGGAAGGAAATGAGTCAAGGATGAGTTCCACCACAATGTAACCCATTCACACCCTCCACAGGCAGGGCAAAATATATCTGCTTACATATGGCAGGCATGTTCTTAGCTTGTACAAAACAATGCTCTAGAGGATCAAATTCAACTGTGGCGATAGCACAAGTTGGGCAACAAAATGCATTGGGTGCCTGTTAACGCACATCAAGACACGGTACTAAGTCTCACAATACCAGGTTAAAATCCAGCAGGTTGATTTGGAATCTTGAGCTTTCAGAGCATTGCTCTTTGCTCAGGGGAAAAGCCCAAGGAAGGTGCAGCATTCCAAAAGCTCGTGATTCCAAATAAATCTGTTGGGCTTTAACCTGGTGTTGTGAAACTTCTTATCGTGCCCACCCCAGTCCAATACTGGCATCCCCACATCATATATCAAGATGAGCACTTGTCCTGGGAAACAACATTACTTTCCTTCCTCCAGTTTGCAAAAAACATTGATCGCACATCCCTGTTTTCAATCACTCAGCTAACTTTATCCATGCCTCCATTGGCCCTTTAACCCTTGTCCCTCCCAATCTGTTGTATGAAACCTTGAATGGGAACATATTGAGGGAATGCCTACTCAAGTCACAAAATATATTCATCCCAATCACAGAAGAAAGACCAATTTAACACACATTTTGGCAAATGAATATATCTGTATTTGGAATCTGAGACCAGGACTTTACAGCCCTCCACAGTGGCTCTCCCCAGAGTGGAAGCAGCCACCTATTTAAACCATCGTTAAATTTACCAAGACCAAAAGATCCTGCCAGGAGGGAGGGGCCATAAAATCATGGCTTGAGTATAACTATTGCATTCCAAATGTTTTGTGGAATATATCTCCACGTCATCTATTTGAATTGATCATAAAGTTAACATTCAAACATCATATCGTTAAGCTAAAACATGATTTACAAATTTAGTGTTTGCATCACTTTTGCCGAATCATCCGACAGGATAATCAGAATAAAATCATGCTGATTTGATGGAAATATCATGTTTTGAAATTACTCTGCAGTTACTTACAAAAATTGTAATTGTATTGGATAAATACTCTGTTCCAGGATTCTGTAGGGTCATCTGTGATGGACGTAAACCTCACAAGCTGTCACATTCAAGTTTTAAATTTGTTATGGCTATCATTAGTGATGGAGCCAGCTGTATCAGAAGGTAAAGTTCAACTTCGGGGATTTAATCAGAAAATGCAATTGGCAGCAAAGAATAGATGGGCAAATGTACATGAGCTAAAAAGGTAGCATCCAAAAAATTGTTTTCTGACTGCACAACGGGGTGGCACAGTGCTTAATGTTGTTGCCTCACAATGCCAGGGGCTCGGATTCAATTCCCAGCTTGGGTCACTGTGTGGAGTCTGCACATTCTCCTCAGGTCTGCATAGGTTTCCTCTGGGTGCTCCGGTTTCCTCCTACAGACTGAACTATGTGCTGGATAGATGCATGGCCATGCTAAATTCTGCCTCACTGTACCTGAATAGGCATCAGAATGTGGCAAGTAGGGGATTTTCATTATAACTTCATTGTCAGCCAGCTGTCACGTGAATAGTTTTGTTTTAAACAAATGAGGTTAATTCCAGTCACCACCATTTATGTCACAACAACTCTGGATGAGAGTGGTAGTGAGATTAAAAGTGGAAAACAACAAGTTGCTTTTGGAAAATGGCATCTCACTGCTTGGTACTGTATTTGAATGCACTGAGTGACATGAGATTGCTCCACTTGCACAGGAGGCAACTAAACTCACCTCAGGAATTTAAATCAAGTGATTTCAGTCTTTTAATGGTATGATGTGTTAATTACTGCCATTCAATTTCTCTAATGCTGAAAATTAATTATTACATGGGCAAAGTCTCATTTTATTAGTTTCTTTGTTGTTGGAGATATTTTTAAAATTATAAAAATTAAAACATTTCTCTTTTTCAGTCAATCTCTTTCCTGTCTCTGAAACTATCCTCCTTTACTTTTCTCTGGGTTGGATTTTCCAGGTGGTAACAAGACACCAGTACATAACCTTGAGCTTGCCCACATCATCAGCATGATCTGCAGTGCAATCTTCCAGAAGGCAGCCCCCTCAGTGGCTTCCTCCACGCCCAACTTCCTATTAAAGATCGTGGAAAAAACTGATGCCACAGAGATTTCAGGCAAGCTGCCCCACTGGGAGAGGCGAATGCTGCCCATTCCATTCAGTGAGCGGGCAGCCTACCCATTTCCCAGTCCAGCTGGGGAACTGCTTCTGGAGTTGGGAATGTGTTGGGTAGTTGTCACAATGAGGGTCCCCTTCCCAATCCCGCATCTGAGAGAAAATCCACCCTTTATTCCTCCTCCAAACCTGATTTTGACATGAAACTCAACATCCCCAATTAAACATCCTCATTCAGACCTCTGTTGATGGCACCACACCATTTCAATCTCCGACTAACAGCAACTGAGTGCAAAGTTAAATTGCATTAAATGGGCAAGAGCAAGTTTAATCAATGGCAAGCTAGTTTCAGGAACTTCTGAGCCCTGGTTCGCAATTGCTTGTAGGCTATCTTGATGAATGCAAGACTCTCAGCAATATGTCAGGTGAGCTGCCTAATTGGTTCATGTCCAGGTATGTTGCAAACAATCGAACCATGTGTACCAAATGTACATGCAAAGCTGTGAAAGTTTTGAAGTCAAATTTCCATCAAGGTGCAATGATGCAGCACATCTTAAAATATACCCGATTGGTTAGACATTTACCCTCACCCTTCAGCTCAGACACTTTCTTTGTGCTGTTTGTTGTTAGAAGTGCACGGACAATAAAACATCTCTGACCTTGGTGAAAGACAGGGCCAACAGTGTATTTAATGTAACAAATGAGATTGAAGGATTGAAATGGAAACAGAGAATGACTGACAAGAAAATAAAGTGAATGAAATGGTATAGAAAGAGAAACATTGAGAAGATAAACATGTGCTTCAGCTGGAGAGAAAAGAAAATAGGGAAAATAAAAATATAAAGTTAAACATTTTGAAGTAACTCTTATAACTACTTATCACCTGTAGAATTGAGACCACTTTTCCAATCGTTCCCGTTTTGGGCAGAAGTGGTTTTGTGAGGTTACTGGAAAATTAATCAGGTCATTCAAAGGGTCTTTACGCTGTTAAGTGTCAGATCCAACTTCCTAATTAGTGATCAAGATGCAAAGGTAGCAATTTGTTGAAACTCTCAGAGGTGTCAAGGGCAAACAGCTGTTTTCACAAGGGTGTAGGACAAATCGTCCAATAATATGTGGTGATTTGCAACTGTCAGAAAATCTCCTGCTTACAACACATTGCTGAATGATTTACACATTGATAAGGGCACGCAATTAAACACAACCCTAATTTGGGAGCAAATTCTGGTCTGATATTTCCTTTCAATCCAACATTTTAACGAGAGGCTTCTAATAATATCTTCAAAGCAGAAACAAACACCGCTAAAGATAAGATAATGGTGACAAAATTAGGCAGAGCACGGAAGTGGCCAGGGACTGGAACACAGAATTATCACAAGGACATGGATCTCACTATAAATGTCATGTTTGAAAATAGAAACATGAATCAGCGACTAAGATTCTCGATTTGGGTTAGCTCATCTGAATGGGACGTGATAGAGATTACCCACATTAAATGGGGCAAATCTGTTAATTGGTAAAATGACAGAAGGTGAGGGGGAGCTATTCAAAAAAATAATTTAACACAATAGAACCAGGTTAAATGGTGAAGATCCTACTTGCCAATGATGATGGCTGTGGACAATTGAAAATATGCAACATTGGAAACAAAACAGCACAGATCATGACAATTGGGAAATACTAATTGTATCGGAAGATGCAAAGAGCAGCAGATGATGACAAAGTAGATTGTTGGAGCTACAAAAAGGGGGTATGAAACTAAACTTTGAAGTGATATTAAGATCAACAAATTCAAGGTTTTATACATTAGGGAAAGAGGGCAATTAGAAGTAACCTGAGCCCCTTTGGGCAGCAGACCTGTGAGGGACAGCCACGGTTCAGACAGTGCGCCGAGTTTGAAAATCATCTCAGATCAAGTCACAGGAAAGCGGTAAGCTGATATTCGGGGTTGTGCTTACATAGCTGAAGCTAAAACAAACATTATTTATTGGGTGAAGTATTATTTATTATTTCTATCTCGAGTTGTTCTCGTCCAAGGTGTAAATTTTACATTTAAGACACGTCAGGTGAGGACAGCGAGTGCAATGTATGGCTTGTCACATCTGGGGAGTCATGGATACCAACAGTGTCCTGGATGACCACATGTACAGGAGGTGTTTCCAGCTGCAGAAGCTGGAAATATGAGTTTCAGAGCTTGAGCCCAGATGGTTGGAGACACTGTGGCGCGCCATGAAGCTGAGAGTTATGTGGATAGCACTTTTAGAGAGGTGGTCACATCACAGCTCAAGGGACAGGAGGAAGGAAGGGAATGGGTTCCCACCAGGCAATCCAGGAAGAACAGGCAGGTAATGCAAGAGCCCTCTGGGGTTCCACTCGCAAATTGGTACTCATCTGGAAGCTGGTGAGGGCACTGATACCTCGGAAGAGTACAGTCAGAATCACTGGGGTCATTTCTGGGGAAGGTGGGGCAGTCTGCCCCTGAACCACAATGAGGCTAACATCCTTGCAGGCAGGTTTGCTTGTGCTTTTGAGATGAGTTTAACTAGTTTGCAGGGGGTGGGGGACATAAAGCATTGGCAAAATAGAGACATAGATCATGCTTTGGAAAAGAATGCAAGTCAGAGTGAGATCACCAATGCTGAGTGTCAATAGAGTAAGGCAAGGCTAAATGGTCTCTAATATTAGAAGTGTAATAGAGAAGATTGATGAGTTAAGGGCATGGATTGATGCATGGAATTGTGAAATATGGTTACCATCACAGAGACATGGTTGAGGGGAAGGCAGGACTGGCAACTCAACATTCCCGAGTACAGGATCTTTAGATGAGACGGAGGAGGTTGTAAAAAGCAGGTGGTGTTGCACTATGAATTACAGAGGTAATTACCACAATAAGGAGAGATCATATCTTGAAAGGGTTTTCAAATGAAGTTTTGTAGGTAGAACTTCAGAATCTAAAGGGGGCAGCTACATTACAGGGAGTGTATTACAGGCCCCGAAGAGTCAATGGGAAATCAAGGAGCAGATGTGTCAGCAGTTCACTGAGGTCTGCATGTATATTAATTGGATAATTATATTCAGGGATTTCAACTTGTCCAACATAAATTGGGATAGTCACAATGTAAAGAGCTTAGAGGGGGTGGATTTCTTGAAATGTATTCAATGAGTTTTTTGTATCAATATGTAGAAGGTCTAACAAGGGATGGGGAAGTGCTGGATCTAATTCTGAGGAACGAAGTTGGACAACTGTTCAATGTGGCAGTGGGGGAGCATTTTAGTGGTAGCAACCACAATACGATGTGGTTCAAGTTGGTTATGGACAAGGAAAAGCATGGCCTGCAAAACATGCCTTGGTTTTGGACTGGGAGAAGGCAGATTTCATTAACATAAGGCAGGATCTAGGCCTGGTGGAATTATCACTAGACTTTATTCCAGAAACTCAGCTTATGTTCCGGGGACCTGGCTTCAAATCACGCCACGGCAAATGGTGGAATTTAAGTTCAATAACATAAAAATCTGGAATTAAGAGTTTACTGATAACCCTGAAGCCATTTTCGATTGTCGGGAAAAACCCACCTGGTTCACTAATGTCCTTTAGGGAAGGAAATCTTGGTCTTGCCTCGATGTGGCTCCAGAGCACAGCAATATGGTTGACTCTCAACTACTTTTGGGCAACTCGGGATGAACAATAAATGCTGGCCAGCTAACAGGACCCATGTCCTACAAATGAATAAAAAAACCTAAGATATTCTGTTGCTACATTCGGAGGAAGAGGTAAACCAGGCAAAGAGTAGTGCCTATTAGGGCCCATTTATGTGAAGCCACAGGGTATTAGAAGGGTGTTAAATGAATGTTTCTCACCAGTCTTCAGTCAGAAGGAGGATGATAAGAACATAAGAACATAAGAAATAGGAGCAGGAGAAGGCCATCGAGCCCTTCGAGCCTGCCCCACCATTCAATAAGATCATGGCTGATCTGTCGTGGCTCAGTTCTACATTCCCGCCCTCTCCCCATAACCCTTAATCCCCTCGCTTATCAAAAACCCATCAACCCGCGTCTTAAATATTTAGCGAGGCAGCCTCCACCACCTCAACGGGCAGAGAATTCCAGAGATTCACCACCCTTTGAGTGAAGAAATTCTTCCTCAACTCCGTTCTAAACCGCCCCCCCCACCCTTTATCTTGAGGCTGTGCCCCCAAGTCCTACTGTCCTTTCTGAGCGGGAAGAGTCTCTCCACCTCTATCCTATCCATCCCATTCATCATGTTATACGTCTCAATGAGATCTCCCCTCATTCTTCTAAACTCTAACGAGTACAAGCCCTGTTTATTCAGCCTCTCCTCATAGCTCAACCCCCTCAACTCCGGCATCAGCCTAGTAAACCTCCTCTGCACTCCCTCCAAGGCCAAAATATCCTTGCGTAAGTACGGCGCCCAAAACTGCACACAGTACTCCAGCTGCGGCCTCACCAATGCCCTATACAGCCGCAGCAAGACCTCCCTACTTTTATATTCAATCCCCCTTCGCTATGAAGGCCAGCATCCCATTCGCCTTCCTGACCACCTGCTGCACCTGCAAGCTGGGTTTTTGCAACTCATGCACAAGGACCCCAAGGTCCCTCTGCACCATCGCCTGCTGCAGTTTTTCTCCATGTAAGTAATAATCCTTCCTACCATTATTCCTGCCAAAGTGGACCACCTCGCACTTGCCAACATTAAATTCCATTTGCCATTTCCTGGCCCATTCGCCCAGCCTATCTAAATCCTTCTGTAGACTCTCCACACCCTCCGCACAATTTGCCTTTCCACCAATCTTGGTGTCATCAGCAAATTTCGACACCGTACACTCGGTTCCCTCCTCCAGATCATCTATATAAATGGTAAATAGCTGAGGCCCCAGCACCGACCCCTGGGGCACTCCACTAGTCACCAACCGCCAATCCGAATAGCACCCGTTGACCCCCACTCTCTGCCTCCTATTTGACAACCAATCCTCTATCCACGCTAACACCCTACCCCCAACTCCATGTTCCCTGACCTCTTGTTAGGTACCTTGTCGAACGCCTTCTGAAAATCAAGACAGACCACATCCACCGGCTCTCCTCTATCCACCGCCCTAGACACATCCTCATAGAACTCCAGTAAATTTGTCAGACACGACTTCCCTTTAACGAAACCGTGCTGCGTCTGCTCTATCAAGCAATTCCCCTCAAGATGCCTCGCTATTTCCTCCTTGATGACGGATTCTAACATTTTACCGACAACAGACGTTAAACTAACTGGCCTATAATTCCCCGCCTTTTGCCTGGCACCCTTCTTAAACAACGGCGTAACATTAGCCGTTTTCCAATCTTCTGGCACTTTCCGGAATCCAGCGACGTCTGGAAAATAACCACCAAGGCATCCACTATCACCTCCGCCATTTCTTTCAGAACCCTTGGATGCATTCCATCCGGTCCTGGGGACTTGTCCACAATCAGCCCCTCCAGTCTGTCGAGCACCGCCTCTCTAGTAACAGTAATGTCATTGAGACCCTCCAGTCCTACCACCTTTCCATCGCTAACACCCGGCAAATTATTCACGTCCTCCTCCGTGAAGACAGAAACAAAAAAGTTATTCAAGACATCAGCCATATCCCCATCCCCTACCACTAAGTTCCCCCTCTCATCCTCTAAGGGTCCAACGTTCACCCTAGCCAGCCTCTTCCTTTTTATATATTTATAAAAACTCTTGCTATCCTTTTTTATATTAAGCGCTAGCCCAGCTTCATAGTTTCTCCTACCCTTCTTTATCAACTTCTTTGTCAATCTTTGTTGACATTTAAACCTCTCCCAATCCTCTTCTCGCTCACTACTCTTAGCTACTCTAAACGCCTCCGCTTTTAATTTAACACTTTACTTCACCTCCTTCGTTATCCACGGCTTATTACCTCTCCTCCTACGGTCCTTTTTGACCATCGGAATAAATTTCCGCTGAGCACCAAGAAAGATCTCCTTAAAGATCCTCCACTGCTCCTCAGCAGACCCTCCCTCCAACGCGCTCTCCCAGTCCACATTCGCCAATTCTTCTCTCATCCTACCGTACTCCCCTCTGTTCAAACAAAGGACGTGTGTCCGGGAACCCACTTTCTCCTCCTCCATCTGCAGCAGAAACTCCACCATGCAACGATCACTCTCCCCAAGAGGATCCTTCACCGCAAGGTCCCTAATTCTACCCGCCTCATTACATAACACCAGATCCAAGATAGCTCACTCCCTCGTCGGCTCCAACACGCACTGTTCAAGCAAATTATCCCGGCAGCATTCCAAGAACTCCTCCTCGAGCCCACCGCGTCCAACATGGGTCGACCAATCAATATGCAGATTGAAATCCCCCATAATTACGGCCGTCTGCGCGTTAATATGATGTTACATCTACTCCAGATCAGCCATGATCTTATTGAATGGCAGGGCAGGTTCGAAGGGCTAGGTGGCCTCCTCCTGCTCCTATTCCTTATGTTCAGACCGGTGAGTCTCAAATCAGTGGGAGGGAAACTGCTGGAGAAAACTCTGAAGGAGAGAATTAATCTCAACTTGGAAAGGTTTGGTTTGATTCGGAATAGTCTTAATTAACAGTGCTCTTAACTATTTCCTTTAAAACCCATCTGGCATGGAAACTATCTGATCCTGGGGATTTGTCGCTGTGTGTCATGACCACTGTCAGTGTTATTACTGTTATGTTGCCACATGAGACTTGAGTTCCTGTCCTTGATTTAAACCTTGGGATGTTTGGAATGCTGAAAGCTTCATTTACTGAAAACATTGATGCAAAGTTATTATTCAGCATGCTCTCCATTTTTCATTCCTTTCATTGACAGCACCATCATTATTAGATTTAAAGTCAGAGTCATACAGTGCACAAAAGGCCCTTCAGCCTTTGCACTGACAATGAGTACCAGTCAAGTCGCGCTAATTCCATTTTCCTGCACTTGTCACATATCTTGCATGTTATGATTTTCAAGTGCTCATCCAAAAACTTTTTAAAGGTTGTGGGGTTTCCAGCCTCCATTACCTTCCTGGGCAACACATTCCGGATTCTCACCACCCCTCCGAGTGATTTTTCTTTTCCCAAATCCCCTCTGAATTTCCTGTCCCTCATCCTAGAACTATGACCCTTCATGATTGACCCCTTAGCCAAGGGGAACAGCTGCTTCCTATTCACCCTGTCCAAACCCTTAATCTGAAACATCTCCATCATGTCCCACCTCAACCTTCTCTGCTCTAAAGAAAACAATCCAAGCCTGTCCAATCTTGCTTTATAGCTCAAATGTTCCATCCAGACAACATTCTGGTGAAGTTCCTCTGTACCCCTCTCGCTCAATCACATCCTTCCTATAGTGGTGACCAAAACTGCACACAATACTCCAGCTGTGGTATAATCAATGTTCTGTACAACATTATCATCCTGTCATAAAGCAGGCAGATTAAGTCAAGTATCCCATATGCCTTGTTAACAATCTTATTTACTTACTCTTGTCACCTTCAGAGGTCTGTGAATAAATACCTCAACATCCATCTCTTCCTCTGAACTTCCAAGTATCCTGCCGTTCGTTAAATGGATGGGAGGTTTGTTTGCATGATGGATCGGGCTACTTTCATTACCTTTTGTAGATGGATTGCAGACCAGTGAGTCTCACATTAGTGGGAGGGAAACTGTTGGAGAAAACTCTGAAGGAGAGAATTAATCTCCACTTGGAAAGGTTTGGTTTGATTTGGAATAGTCTTAATTAACAGTGCTCTTAACTATTTCCTTTAAAACCCATCCGGCATGGAAACTATCTGATCCTGCTACTTCTTCCAAAGTGCATTACCTTGCACTTATCAGGGTTAAATACTATCTGACACTGTTCTGCCCATCTCATCAACCCATCAATATCTTCCTGGAATCAATGCCCTTCTTCTTCACTCTTAACCACCCTACCAATCTTGGTGTCATCTGCAAACTTATCATACCCCCAACATTCTTATTTATACCATTAATGGATATAACAAACAGTAAGAGACCCAGCACTGATCCTTGTCTGCCACTGGCCTTTGACCTCCAGCAACTCAAGCAGTCTTCTACTGCCACCCTTTGTGTCCGATGACCAAGCCAGTTTCCTTGAATTCCATGTGCTTCAACTTTCTCAATACATCTCTTTGACCTTGTCAAAGGCTTTGCCAAAATCTCCTGAGCTGGAAGTTCAAGAACAAAAGCTGCCACGGGTGTTTTAATGGAATCATACAATCTCTACAGTGCAGAAAGAGACCATCCAGCCCATCGAGTCTGCACTGACCCTTTGAAAGAGCATCCCACCAGGCTCTCCCCTTCGCCCTCCGCATTTACCATGACTAATCCACCCAAACTGCGCACCACGGACTGTGGGAGGAAACTGGAGCACCCAGAGGGTAGCCACAAGACATGAAGAGAACATGCAAACTCCACACAGACAGTATCCCAAGGCTGGAATTGAACCCAGGTCCCTGGCTCTGTGAATGCCACTGAAAAAGGTAGAAAAATATTATGAAGGATTTTCTCATTCGCAAGCGTAGTGAAGAATCTTAACAGTTTTGAAAAAATCACAAAAGACAAAAACTTTTGTCTGGTGCAGGTGATGTTGAGAAAAATATTTTGACTAATCATCACTGACTTTAGGATTTTAGGGAGACATTACACTCAACTGCCAAGTTATGCCGAATCTGAAACTAAAATAACCATAACTGGTGAAGTTCATAAGGAACTAAATTGATACCAAGTTCAGCCTGGCTCAGTACAGATGCATAGTGTGTTTATCCAAATATGTGCTCGCGTAATATTTAATAGTGGAGTTTAATAACTTTTACTTTTCTATATTTGTAATGAAAGATATAGTCACCCGATGAAATAAAGAAAAAAATGAAAACTGCTGGAGAGTGATTTAAAGCAATTTACCATTTTAAACAATCAAAGAGAATGCTATCTCAGCAAAACATCCTGCAAAATGCACAGGAATGGTTCTGCACCCAGACATTAAAACCACCAAGTTGTACTAAAGTACTTCAATGCTCATCTTTACAATCTGTCTAACTCCGTTTTAATGATCGTGTTTTTGTGTTGGAATCATCTCTGATTGAGTAGTCCCTTCTCACTGAGGACACGTCACAAAACAGAGGGAAACGTTAAAACGAAACCCTCAAGTTCTGATCAACAGCCCAAATTGAAACATTAATATTTTTCATAGAGTGACAGAAAGAGGCCACTTGGCCCATCAAGTCTGCACTGGCTCTCCGATTGAGCATCTTTCCCAGGCTCATCCCTGTAACCATGATGTGGAGATGCCAGTGTTGGACTGGGGTAAACACAGTAAGAAGTCTGACAACACCAGGTTTAAGTCCAACCGATTTATTTGATAGTAAACTCACAAGCTTTCGAGGTTCCCCTGTTCGGACAAAGAGGGGAACCTCGAAAGCTTGTAAATACCCCATGTATTTACCCAGTAATCCCTGAACCTGCATATTTTGGGACACTAAGGGAGCAATTTACATGGACAATCTACCTAACATGCATCTTTTTATTCCTAATTCTAGCTGTTCAACTCTATTTCAACATTTGCTATTTTTACTTGTGATTTTCAACATTTATGTTTTCTTATTTCAAATTTACAACCAGGTGAGATTTGCCTAGAATTTTGAATCAAGAACAGTTTTGAAAAGTAATTTATTTTTTCTCTTGTCCAATGTGCATTTTACACGTAGCCCAGTTACTTGACTGTTTTCTGTGCAAGTATTATCAGTAAGAAGTCTGACAACACCAGGTGAAAGCCCAACAGGACTTATCTTGCTGCAGCTGTATAGGGCACTGGTGAGGCCGCAGTTGGAGGACTGTGTGCAGTTTTGGTCGCTGCACTTACGCAAGGATATTTTGGCCTTGGAGGGAGTGCAGAGGAGGTTTACTAGTCTGATGCCGGAGTTGAGGGGGTTGAGCTATGAGGAGAGGCTGAATAAACTAGGGTTGTACTCGTTAGACTTTAGAAGAATGAGGGGAGATCTTATTGAGACATATAAGATGATGGATAGGATAGAGGTGGAGAGGCTCTTCCCGCTCAGAAAGGACAGTAGGACTAGGGGACACAGCCTCAAGAGAAAGGGGGGGCAGCTTAGAACGGAGTTGAGGAGGAACTTCTTCACTCAAAGGGTGGTGAATCTCTGGAATTCTCTGCCCGTTGAAGTGGTGGAGGCTGCCTCGCTAAATATTTTTAAGACGCGGGTTGATGGGTTTTTGATAAGAGAGGGGATTAAGGGTTATGGGGAGAGGGCGGGAAAGTGGAACTGAGCCACGACAGATCAGCCATGATCTTACTGAATGGTGGGGCAGGCTCGAAGGGCTGGATGGCCTACTCCTGCTCCTATTTCTTATGCTCTTTTGTTCTTATTTAGTTGTAAAATCCACGAGCTTTCAGAGCGGCGCCCCTTCATCAGGTGGGCGGGAGTTCGATTCACAATCAGGGCATATAAAGCCACAAACTCAATTTGCAACATAATAATTGGAATGCGAGTCTTTACAAGTAACCTGTAAAGACTCCCGTTCAAACTTGTACTATCTGTAACTACTACTTGTAAACATTTGCATTCCGATCATTATTTTGTAAATTGAGTTTGTGTCTTTATATGCCCTGTTTGTGAACAGGACTCCCACTCACCTGACGGAGGGGCAGCGCTCTGAAAGCTAGCGGATTTTGCTACCAAATAAGCCTGTTGGACTTTAACCTGGCGTTGTGAGACTTCTAAATGTGTTTACCCCAGTCCGAAGCCAGCATTTCCACATCACAAGTATTATCAACCAGCCACGTCGCTTTGTTTCCTCTTTGCTTTTACACGATTGAAAATTTGCTGAAGAACGAATAATAAGGCATACCAAGGCTTAGGTTTTTAGCACCACAGTTGTTCAAGCATTCAACGGACACAATCTGGATCTGTGGCAGGGGATGAGGATCAGTCCATGGTGGATGGGGAGATGGGATTGAGTGGGGGTTGACGATTCTCGGATCCCAGAGGGGATTAGCGGATTGGAAGGGGAGGAAAACAAAAGCTTTGATGCTTTTGATTGGGGGTGAAATTTAAAAAGTTGAAGGACAATGGGGCTTGCAGTCTTCTTTCTATGTTTGAAGGGTTAACCTTCTTCTTGGAGCAGCTTGGTTTGTGACAAATGGCCTCGCCCATGTTAAAGCCATAAGAGTCATGTTGGAGGCAGATTTAGTTTTAAAATCCAATTTTTAAGACTTTACCTCCCAACACTTTATCATTAAAACTGCCCACATTGTCTTTCAGTTGAGATATTAAATCAAGATCCCTTCTTAGGTGGAGGGAAAAGATCCCAAAGAACTGTTTTCAAGACAAGCGCAGGGGTTCGACCAGAAGAACAGAAAGACAGATTTCTGATCCTGATCTCATTGCTGGCTCTGCGCTGATGTTAACTGTTGGCGATTCCTATATTACAAAAATGACAAAGCTTCAAAAATACTTCACAAGCTGTAAAGTACCTTGAGATGTTCTGAGATCATGGCAGGCACTACAGAGGTCTAGTTTGTTCTTCCTTCTTACTTTTTATGTGTTTTGTGATCAGCAATCAGTGAATTGACTGATTAATTGGGGATAATTTGAAACATTCAAACGAGGCTTCAATCAAGACTAGATCTTGCACATTTAAGTTGATTGCAGGTTTCTAATCAGATACAGAAGCATCAATCGTTCGCTGAAGGAGTCTTTTTGCCCATTCTTTATAAAAGTTTACTCACGTTACTCTGTATTTACCAATGTGACAGTGGAATTCAGAGGCTATCAGTGAAACTTTCTTTTGTACTGTTGCAAATCTCGCAACTAAAGCACATGTCTCTTTCAATCACTCAAAGTGAATCAAATTAATACTGGAGGCTCAAAGAACTCTGTACTCCTCCAATTTTAGGCTCTCTTGCATCCCCGATGTTCATCGCTCCAACATTGGTGGCTGTTTTTTCAGTGATCAAGGCCCTGCAAGTATTTCATGAACCTTTCCATCCGTTTGCCCTTTTCACCTTTCCCCACTTTTTGAAGGGGAGGCAATAGCACCGTAGTATTGTCACTGGGTTAGTGATCCAGAAACCCAGGGCATAATCTCACCCAAGTTCAAATTCCACCACGGCAGCTTGTCAAATTTGAATTCAATAAAAAAACGTCTGGATGGTGACCATGAAACCACTGTCAAATGTTGTAAAAACCCACCTCGTTTGCTAATGTCTTCACTTACCCAGTCAGGCATATACATGACTCCAAACCAACAGCAATATGGTTGTCTCTTAATGTCCTCAGGCCTGGCCAATAAATACTGGTCCAGCCCACAGCCGATGAACAACAAAGGAAGAAACTTCCTCCGACCAAGCTTCTGTCACCTGCTATTGTCTCCTTGGAGGAACCTCTACATTTTACAAAGGTCAGTCAGCAGGGAATGTTAAAGTATCCCAAGACTTGATCATTTCTCCCAAACTGATTGGAATAAATTTCTGTTTTCAAAATGAGTGGCTGGCAGAGAGGATCCCACACTCAAGATGGAACCCATTCAATTTCCATTTGTTCACTTCATACTATTGGTAATTTATGAGGGTTTGACAGACTCGCTGGAGCCGAGACTGGAAAACCCGCCCAAGGTCAACAGACATTTCCACTATCTGCTCCTGGTGTGCTTCGATCTTGTGGTGGGTGGGACAGGAGAATTCCAGTAAATGTGTTCCGGTTTGGGAGTAAGCTTGAAACTCATGACCTAAATCCAAGTGCTATCGCTTAGCTAGGCTGACATGTTCATCATGATTTTAATTCCTTGTTCAGTCCCCACCCCTGGCAGAGAAACTATAAAATCCATCAGCAATCATAACAAGGGAAGGAACACATGGTTCCGCATTCTCATTCACACCTGCGTACCTCCACATGCCCGTTCACACCTCACCATGCCCGTTTGCACCTCCATGTGCCCATTCACACCCCCCTGTGCCCGTTCAGACCTGCACACCCCCAGACCTCCTTGCCCATTCACACTTGTGCACCGACACTCGCTGGAGCCGAGACTGGAAAAACAACGTGCAGTATGCACCTCTCATGCAATGGTCCACATTCTGATGGTTCCTACAGAACGAAAATCCACACCCTGGAAGTTCCTGCATTGTGAAAATCCACATCCTGGAAGTTCTTCCAGTGTTATAAAGCACATGATAGATGCTCCACCCACCCTCTGATCAATGTGTTGCTCCAAGATTCATGGTCACTGCAAACCTCCAGCTTCCACTTCCCACAAGCTGCCCCAGATCTTCGTCTGGCTGTGACTCAACATGTCCACTCGCGTTGGCCTGGACATATTGCGGATCATTGAGATAGCCTGCTGGTGGCATGGTTAATTGGACAAGGGGACATAATTGTGACTGGGCTTTTAGTGCATCCTAGTATTGAGATGCACGGCTTCCGCTCCCCCAACATGCCATTGTTAAACCCAGTGAGAGGGGATTTGAAAATCCCAGTCATTGTATTTAAAAGTGTGCCAACTTTACCCTACATTGTACAAGTAATAAAGTGCAATCACTGCAGCAATATTAAAGGTTTTTAAATCCTGGCACAAAATGACTGCAGCTTTGAGTAGGTCGAGGTGAGAAACAGAAGTTAATGATTAAACTTAATATTCCATCTCCTTTCCAAACTGGCATTACTTCTTGTTTAGCAATTTGAGCAATTAGTGAAAGTTCGGACTGATTAAGCTGTTTTGAAAGTTTTGATTTGTCTGGATGCCAACTGCTGTCATTCAGGAGGAGAAATTCAAGCAATTCTGAGACATCAATTTGGAGAAACAAAATATTAACCACAATGAAATAAAATAGTTTAAACTGTGAGCTACTGAACATAGCAATGTTCTGTCATATCTGAGCAGGTTATGTGATCCTGTTAAAATGAATGAGTTTCAAGTGTACAGCTATCCCATGGGGCATGCAACATTTTGTCCCCCATTAACTTGTGTTCATTTATCTGTACACCGTATTTTGTATTTGAAAAAGGAGTTGCACATTGTTTGTTGAACCAATTGCTTTTTTTTGAAAAGAAATTCCAAAGGAATTATTTTCACAAAAGTCTGATCAAAGACAATCTCATCAAAGAGTCACTGTGATTGAAACCTAAATAAGTGCAAAAATAGGTTTGTCCTTTATTCTTGCACTAAATTGTGATTTTTAAGGTATAATGGAAGTTTGCAACACCACAGGAAATTTTGAGAATTTCAGGGTTTTTCTGATGCAAATAGCGGTGGAATTGGACCTAGCTGAAGTCAAAAGAAGAGAATATTAATCAGAGTAAGGGCATCCAACGCATTATCATCTCTTCTGTATTACTGCTCAAGTTGAATTTCATCCCTACAGTGAGTGCTGCAGGGGAGGTGAACTGGAAGATGGCACTAAAAGGTATTGTGGTTAGCACAGCTACCTCACAGCACCAGGGAGCCAGGTTCGATTCTGGCCTTGGGTAACTGTTTGCATGCTCTCCCCACGTCTGCATGGATTTCCTCTGGGGGCTCTGGTTTCCACCCACAGTTCAAAGATGGGGTGGTTGGGGGAAATGGTCATGCTAAATTGCTCCTTGGTGTCCAAAGATGTGCAGGTTAGACGGATTAGCCATAGTAATTGTTCCGGGTCATGGGGTAGGAGGATCTGAGTGGGATGCTCTTTCAGAGAGGCAGTGCAGACAATGGACTAATTGGCGTACACTACAGAGATTCTATGAAGGAGAGGGACTTGAGACTGGCTGGAGTTTACCCATTGGCTAACATGCTCCAACTGGACGATAAAAATCACTGGAACAAACAGACCAGGCTGTTTTTTTGTTGTTGAATAGTTTGTAGCAGTATGTTTCGGGACTACATGATACAAATTCTGAGGCCTGCACTCTGCCTATTTATACCCCAAAATTAATAGTCCTGCCCATTTTTCAATATACATATAAGACATGCTCCATCAATCAGCATCGTGCCAAGAAGCTCAAGCACTTTCAAAGAACAGTACAGCAGAGGAACAGACCCTTCTGCCCACCAAGCCTCCACCGCCACATGACACCTTTGTAAATGAAAAACCTTTTGCCTCTATGTGGTACATATCCCTCTATTCCCTGCCTTTTCATGTACTTATCAAGATGCCTCTTAAATGTCATAAAATCATAGAATCCTTCAATTCAGAAGGAGGCCATTCGGCCCAACGAGTCTGCACTGGCTACAATCCCACCCAAGCCCTATCTCCATAATCCCGTGCATGGTGGTATTGTAACCGCTTCTACCAGCTCCTCTGGCAGTGCATTCCAGGTATTTGAGCTACCTTCAGAAGATCCTGAAGATCAGATGGCAGAACATAAAAACCAGAATTGAGATGCTCACTCGAGCTGGCATCCTTGGAATCCACATTATATGGAGACATTATATTTGTAACAGAACAATAAACACAGTAACGTCCTTCAAAGTCACGTGCATATTCGAAATGAAGAGAAAACAAAAAGCAAGGAGAGGAAATCCCAAACAGCAACTCCCAAAACTCATTCATTTTCAGTACCCCATCCTATTTTCAGCAGAAACTTCTCAGTGGATCTACCTTGTCAATCGCCTATGTACCCACCAGAACCCTACCAAACATCTATAGTCATCTCTGCCTCAAAGAACGAGCAAAGCAAGTAAAACAAAAATTGCAAACAAGGTTCTGAGACTGAGTTCAGACCAAACATTCAATGTGAAAAATTCTGTGGTGAGGAAAAGCCTTTCAGCTCACAAAGGGGGCATCACGAGAATCCAAGTATTATTATTTCATTGTGGCAATAATTTATGTATTAAATCGCCAATTAAAAAATACTAAATCTTTCCTCCCATTTCGCCAAGCAGAAAAAAATCCAATGATGTCTCTGAAATATCATTTTTTTCTTCTTGTTTTTCATCAAGCCAATCAAGTTTTTAAAAAAAAAACCTCGAGAATGAACATGAAATTATTTATTGACCCTAAATTACTGATTAATTATGCCTTAGAATACACATGCGGACTATCCCTGATGGCAAGCTATGCATCGCCTAACTGGTTGCACTAAAGTACTTTCTTCAAACTTAATGGATTTTTTTTTAATATAGGTGCTACCTTAACTTAACGGGAACAAGATAAAGGGGAGGCGGTTTAGAACGGAGTTGAGGAGGAACTTCTTCACTCAAAGGGTGGTGAATCTCTGGAATTCTCTGCCCGTTGAAGTGGTGGAGGCTGCCTCGCTAAATATTTTTAAGAAGCAGGTTGATGGGTTCTTGATAAGAGAGGGGATTAAGGGTTATGGGGAGAGGGCGGGAAAGTGGAACTGAGCCACGACAGATCAGCCATGATCTTATTGAATGGCGGGGCAGGCTCGAAGGGCTAGATGGCCTACTCCTGCTCCTATTTCTTATGTTCTTATGAACAATCTGAAGTAGAAAATGTGAAGAGAAATGTTACGGGACAATATGATCACCTCACTAATCTCCCAGCAGTCAGAGATTTGTTCCTGAATAACCCACCATGATTTATGATCCTTTCGACTGAACACACATCACACTTACTGGCCTGTTGATCGCATCGTTTTGCAAAGGTGGCAAAGCCTCACTGACACTAAAATCACTGACGATAATAGACTGCTGGTATCTTTACACTGGAAAATATCACTGAAGGCATGCAAAACACAAAATCTATAATGCTTGTTTTACACTTCTTTGAGTGGGTAAAAGCACTTGGCACCTGATAGTATTTAGCAGAAATTCTCCACTGTTGCCAATATGTGCAGAGTTATCTGATCCCAACAAGGTAGCAACTGGCAACCAACAGTAAATCTTTCAGTGTCTGAGGGCTATACATTTCTGTGCTGCCCTTCAAAGTGGAATGACTTGCAAATATTTATTGCTTTGGTCATCTGTTAAGAACAGTATCTGATTGATCTGAGATGCAGCTTCTATAATTATGCAAAGACACAAATGTAATTCTCCTGTTAGAGAGCCCGGAAAGATGGTCCCCAGCGTCGTGGCCAGTCTTCAACACCTGGCTCACCACATACTGGGAGAGATGTCGAGGGACTGTTTCGTGGGTGTGATTAACAACCCCAACACCCAAATGAAGTCGCTGGCTGAAATGAAAACCTCAATTAGAGCAAGTATTAGAGATGAGCCAAGTGACAGAGTGCACTGAGGAAGACGTGCGTAAGCAGCAAGGTGTGCAGAAAGAGGTGAAGCAGTTGTGATGAGAAAAGGCTGCTGCTTGCAACAACCCAAGTGAAGGTGCGACAGAGCCTAAAAAAAGTCATTCAGCATCAAAGTCCAAGACATGTTTTAGGGTGTGGGAGGGACATGCCAATGTCCCAAGACATGTGCCAATGAAGAAACTATGCCCACTTTAGATGTAAAAAGAAAGGTGCAGAGCAAGGCAGGTTGCCAAAATACTTCAAAAAAAGGGAAATAATTATTACACCTCCTGTAAAGAAGTTGGTGGAGGAACCAAAGGGAGGATCCGAGGCTTACATACTCAATCAAGTCCAACTCAGCAAGGTTACCACCTGCAGAGATTGTCCTAATGGTAAAAGGTGTACCCTGAAGACAGAGGCTGTTAATGGCATTGCAGCCACTGTTTTTGGGGAAAAGACTTTCAAGAGTCTCCAGAAAGGACGACAGCCCTTAAGCCTCAGCCGTTGTGAGGCTACCTTGGTGATATATACAGGATAAATATTAAAGATATTGGGGATGAGCCCTGTCCTGCTATCACACAGGAACCAGTCTGCACAGCTGCCCGTTATAGCAATTGAAGGGCAGAGGCCCAGTCTCATGGAACAGGACTGATTAAAACAAATAAAACAGGATTGGTTAAAAACACTTAAGGTCCAGGTTAGAGGATTCCAGGTGTAAATACCAAGAGTGTTCAATTGGGGACTTGGTCAAATAAAAAAGGTAAAAGCTATAATTTATTTGAAACCAGCGGCAACAGCTTGGTCTTTTCAAACTCACTCCATGCAATTTGCTTTGCATCAGAAAGTGGAGATTGAACTGGAGAGGCTGGAAGACTTCATCAATCCTGGACCATTTTCAGAATGGGTCGCGCCCATTGTCCCCATCCTGAAACCGGATCGTACTGAGAAAATCAGCAGAGACTATAAACTGAGTGAATCAAGCAACTCAACTGGATCGGTACCCCATTTCCAGCTGAGAGGATCTCTGTGCTAATTTAGCAGTGGGCCTCAAATACAATAAGCTGGACCGAAGTCACACTAATCAAAAACTGGAATTAGAATAGGACTCCAGAAAGTTAATTATAATAAATACCCCACAAGGGGTTCTATCAGTTCACCAGATTACTGTCCGGTGTCTCATCAACCTGTGCTATTTTTAGCACACTACGGAGAGCTGGTTAAAAGGAATCTCCAAAGTGGTGGTCTACTCAGACGATGCCCTAATTGCAGACACGTCTCTTGAGGAACATGCAGCTGACCTGGAAGAAGTCCTCAAGAGATTCAAGGAAGCCAGCATTTGATTGAAATAGAAGTGTTTTCCAAGCTGAAGAGGTTGCATATCTTGGGTTTAAAGTGGATTCAAAGGAGTTTCATCCCCTCAAAGAAAAGGAGAAAGCTCTCAAAGGGGTGCCAGAGCTGAGGAATGTTGCAGAATTTAAGTTTTTCTTCAGAATGGTGAATTACTATGGAAGATTTTGGCTGAACCTATCGACAATTCTTGCCCCTCCCCCTCACATTAGCTTTTAAAAAAGCATCAGGGATGCAAGTGGGGAGACATGTACAAAAGAAGCTTTTGGACAAGTTAAACAAGCTTTTCAATCGGGTCGTCATTGCTGGTGTGCTTTAGCTCGAGCAAGCTGTGAGTCGTTACTTGTGATGCCTCACCAGATGGAGTTGGAGCAAATCCTATCCCATAGCTTGCTTGATGGGGCAGAGAGGCCAATTGCATTTGCTGCAAGGACTTTGTCTGATATTGCTCATGCTTGGAAAACACACTTCTCCTATTTCAATCAAACGCTGGCTACCTCGAGTCTCTTGAGGACTTCTTCCAGGTTAGCTGCATGTTCCTCACGAGACGTGCCTGCAATTCGGGCATCGTCCGAGTGGACCACCACTTTGGAGATTCCTTTTAACCAACTCTCCACAGTGTGCTAAAAATGGCACAGGCTGATGAGACACCAGACGGTAATCTGTTGCGCTGATAGAACCCCTTGTGGGGTATTTATTATAATTAACTTTCTGGAGTCCTCTTCTAATTCCAGTTTTTGATTAGCGTGACACATCAACAAAGAAAGCCTCACAGTTATCTAAACAGTACAAATATTCCCCGATACAACTGTGGTAGGCATTTCACTATTCTGTAAAGCCATGAACCTTTGTTGGGGCTCGTCCCAGAGGATCAGCCACCTATTGCTTCTGCTCGGGTTCAGCGATGGGATTTGTTGCTGGCACATAGAGTTATATCTTTCAGCATAGGCTGGGAACACAGATTTCAAATGTGGATGCATTGTGCCACCTTCCCCAACTACACACCATATCATCACCAGCTGTTCCACAGGAGATAGCGCAGACTTTGCACTTTTTGCACATTCTGTCTATTTCAGCAGCCCACATTAAGTAATGGACAGATGGGGAGCTGATGTTAGCAAAGGTCAAGAGAATGGTAAAGACAGGATGGCACTTCAGCAAGGTAGAACAAATGAAGCTGTGTTTGTGACGCAGAGATCAGATAAACTGCAAAGATGGAGCACTATTGTAGGGGGCCCTCATGTCTTTGTATCACACGTGGGGTGACAGTCCCTACTCCAAGAGTTACATGACACACATCCTGGCAAGAGCAAAATGAAAGCTTTGCCCAGAGGTTACGTCTGGCGGCTTGACATCAACGAAGACATTGAACAAATGGTTGGGCAGTCTGAGAGTTATCAGATTCAGCAATTACTGCCTTCACCAGCAAATATGCATGCGTGGGTATGGCTGGATCATCCATGACCACAACTCTGTGTAGATTTTACTTGACCGTTTTAGGGCAAATGTTTCTGATTCCCAAGGTGGTTAGTATGTCAGAGTTTCTGCGGGGTCCCAACGCACATCTTTGGTGGTAAATTCCAAGTCGGGGACCGGAAGAGCTGGGTTTATATTGAAGTTGTTGCATGTTGAACTTCAGAGAACGTTTGAGAGGTGAAAACCATTTGTTATTTCAGCAATTGTATTCTGCCAATTTTTAAATGGTTTCTCACAGGTAAGTGGGATCTGCAGGAAATGTGGGGCACAAGTTCCTGTTCGCAAAATCAGCATTAAAAATTGGTGTAAATTTCAGCATTTTTTTCACACCAAATTATAGCAAAGAAATTCCAGGCCAAATAACATTTATGACCTTGTCCAACAATCCTCGAGTGATATCATGACAGAAAATCCTTGGCTTTCTGAATTAATAAAATAAACTATTGCTTCTCACCTGTGTCAATGATGTGATACATTCCATTAAACATGAACTTTGCCATTTTAAAGATGATACCAAATTCGGCAGCACTTTTTCTTTTTTACAGTTGGGGGAATGGGAGGGGGTGGTGTTGAGATCCCTGGGTGGGTTGCGGGATCTTGAAAAATGGGTCACCAAAAATGGTCCCCCAAAAGATCACCTGATTTTTGTTTTTCCGTTCTCTTTCTGGGTAAATTCTCACGGCAGTACACTGCGTGTTTAGTTTTTGTTTTAAAGTTTATTTATTCGTGTCACAAACAGGCTTAAATTAGCACTGCAGTGAAGTTATTGTGAAAATCCCCGATTCACCACACTCCGGTGCTCGTTCGGGTATGCTGAGGGAGAATTTAGTTACCATGCACCTTTCAGACTGTGGGAGGAAACCGGAGCACCCGGAGAAAACCCACGCAGACATCGGGAGAATGTGTAAACTTCACACAGACGGTGACCCAAGTTTGGGGCAGCACGGTGGCAGAGTGATTAACGCTGTTGCCTCACAGCGCTTGGGGACCTAGGATTGATTCCCGGCTTGGGTCACTGTCTGTGTGGAGTTTGCACATTCTCCCTGTGTCTGTGTGGGTTTTCTTCGGGTGTTCCGGTTTCCTCCCACACTCCAAAGATGTGTGGATTGGCCACACTCAATTGCCTCTTGGTGTCAGGGGGATTAGCAGGGGGATACGTGAGGTTATGGGAATAGAGCCTGGATGGGAATGTTATCGGTGCAGGCTCACTGGCCTCCTTTACACAATGGGGATTCTATGATTCAAGTCGGGAATCAAACCCAGCGCAGTGAGGTATCAGTGTTAACCACTGTGCCACCATGCAAACCATGGTTGCAAGGATAAACAGGTCAGCGAGCCCTGTATGTGCATTTGGCATCAAATTTCTTTCCCTTTCTAGGAAGCCGATTGTAGACATGCATCATTCTATCACACGAAAAAGAGAGGGTCGGAGACACCAATCGTCAATAAACCTACTGGCCAAGATCGCGCATCTGAATCTGCCGAGTCCATGCTACGCTAAGAAAGCTCACAGCACCAGGTTAAACACCAGGTTGTGAGACTTCTCACTGTGTTTACCCCAGTCCAACGCCGGCATCTCCACATCATGAGCCTGTGACAGGACAGGGAACAGCACTAATGTGAGAAATGAACAGAGCACCAGGGCCTCCCGTGAACAGCCCGCAAAGATAAAACTAAAATCAGGAACAAAGCAGTAGAAAGGTGATTTTTTTGAGGTGTGGTTATGTCAATTGTGCCGAGGCAAATCAGGACAGAAAGCCCATGTGTGTCATCTGCAGGGAAGATTGGCAAATGAGTTTACAATGCTCAAAACTGCAAAGGAATAGGAAGACAATATGGAGAACAAACACCAAATCGTGATGATTTAGAGAATTATTGATTTATTTTCCAAAGGATGCAGCAAGAATTGAAATCATCAGCTCAAGATCTTAGCAGAAATGTAACACTGAATGACAAAGCACAATTAGCCTCTCACATGGTAGCTTGCCCTGTAGCTAAAGAGAAAATGCCCTCACGTTGTCAGAGAAATTCATTCTCCTGCAGCATTATTTCCTGATTCACACAGTCTTCAATGAGAAGTCAGCTGAAAAACTGAAATGCATCCTGCTTAATGATAACAGGTTGAGTTTGTGATATTGTTGAGAAGCAACTAATACGGCTTATTTCTCGGTTAAAGTTAGTGGGGGATTTCTCAATTCAACTGGATGAAAGTACAAACAATATAGATTGCACAACCTTGTTAGCTTACAGCAGCTATGTTTGTCACAATTAATTTGTTGAGGATTTGCTGTGCTCCTTGACATTACCAACCAGCACAACTGCTGCACAGGTCTTTGAAGCGCTGGATAGTTGTGGTTGAAAAGTGCAGGCTTGACTGCGTTGATCACAGATGAATCACAAGTGATGGGGCAGCCAACACGACTGGGAAAAACTGTGGAGTTATAGTAAGGATTAAGGAAACAGCTGATTAGGACATTGTTTGGAATCATTGCTTAATTCACCGCGAGGCATTGGCATCAAGAGGAATTCCATCCGATCTTGAAGTGGTGTTGAAAGGAGTTGTCAAAGTCGTGAACGTCATTTAACGTAGTAGACCCAATACCAGGCTTTTTGGGGCTCTGTGTTCTGAACTGGGGGCTGAACAGATACATTTACTGTTCCACACAGAGATACGTCAAGGGATGGGGTGCTAGGCAGAGCGTATAAACTGAAGTATGAAATCCACACATTCCTCCTTGAGAAATTGTCCCCACTAGCGGATTCCACTGGTGACGAAAATTGGATTTTAACTCTGTCTTACCTTGCAAGCATCTTTTCAATTTTGAACGAACCGAACCTAAAATTGCAAGGAAAGGTTGATAATTTTTTTCGGCATTGGGAAGACAGAGATGCTTTTGAAGAGTCATTCTAAGTTTGGCAAGTGCAATTAAAAAGCCTCAACTACTGCAGGTTCCCCGCACTGCTCTGGCACATTAAGGAAGGTAAAAAGTCTGACAACACCAGGTTTAAGTCCAACCGATTTATTTGATAGTACACTCACTAGCTTTTGGGTTAGCCCCTTCCCGAAAGCGAGTAAGTTTACTACCAAATAAATCGGTTGGACTTAAACCTGGTGTTGTCAGACTTTTTGCTGTGTTTACCCCAGTCCAACGCCGGCACATCCACATCATGACATTCAGGAAGCCAGTGTTCGTAGGGAAACTGTCAATAAAATGACAAGTCTTATTCTGTCGCATCTGGCTGCGTTGATTAACCGTTTTTGTCACTATTTTCTGGAGAAGGAGTTTGACATTTTGAAAAAGATGTGTGAAAAACCTCTGAGAGCTCAGTCAGTTATTCACTCACAGCTGACACTGAGACTGAGCTGCTGCAGCTGGGTTGCGACAGTATGTTAGAAAACATACGAGTCCATGAGGTCATCATCATTCTAGATTAGCATCTCCCTGCAATATCCAGCGCTGAATGAAACAAGCATTTTACTGCTATTGCCCTTCATGACAAGCTACATTTGTGAAGTGGAAGTCAAGAGCAGTTAATCCTCATTGGAAAGTCAAACACAATTGCTGCAAATAGATATAAACAAACATAAACCACAGAAAGGTGATCTACATCCAGCTTTGAGGATCACGTTATTAAAAAAACCTCAGTAAAGATTTGGTTTTACTTTATCCAACTCTACTTTATTGGGATCACCAACTATTTTCAGTTGCACACATTCAACTTTTGGGCTTTTGAGTTGCTTCTGACCCTGAGTGGTACAAATACGCTGCTCTTAGGGGAGCATTAATTCTCATGAAAGCTCAGCCTTGCCAACTCCAACGTTCAATAAAACCTTTATATACATGAGTGATGGAAGATTATGACCCTGCTTACTAGCCTGAAAAGAGACAGAACAAAACTTCTGTTGCTCTTAAATCAGTACAGTTCCGAAGCTGTATGGACCAGAGGATTCGGTAAAGCTAACTCTGTGGTGCAGTCCAAACTCATTAGGTGTCAGTCAATGGTGCAATCCAGTCTCATCCCACTGCATCTCAAAGACCAGAGCTGATGCACATGAATCGTTCATGCTGAAGTCAGGTTTTTATATTTACACCAAGAAACACTGGAGCTACATTGTTAAACACAGGATATAAGATGATGTATAAGATGATGAAGGGGATGGATAGGGTAGAGGTAGAAAGATTCTTCCCGCTCAGAAAGGACAGCAGGGCTAGAAAGCACAGCCTCAAGATAAGGGGGGTTTAGAACGGAGTTGAGGAGGAACTTCTTCACTCAAAGGGTGGTGAATCTCTGGAATTCTCTGCCCGTTGAAGTGGTGGAGGCTACCTCGCTAAATATATTTAAGACACAGGTAGGTAGGTTTTTGGGGGGCAAGGGGATTAAGGGTTATGGGGAGAAAGCGGGAAAGTGGAACTGATCCACTTCAGATCAACCATGATCTTATTGAATGGTGGGGCAGGCTCCAAGGGCTAGATGGCCTACTCCTGCTCCTATTTCTTATGTTCTTATATTAGTGGCAATACCTTATACATACTTCTCTAGTTTACCAGCTTTGATACAGATAATATTATTGGATGGAATTTTCTGCTCCCCGCCAGCAATGGGAATTGTCGTGGGGGCAATTAATTTGGCTGGAGGCAACGTTTCTGGTTCCTGACAGTGGGAGAAACCATTGGAATTTCTTTCTCCCGAATTTCAGGCCAGGTGCGAGCTTCCTGGCTAACAAGATCGGAAACCCCAAAACTCGCCAGGTACCCACCACTTGTATTAACACTGAATGTTCTCAACTTTCACTGGCAGGAAACTTAATTTGCAGGACAAACTTAACTCCGGGGAGGTGACCTGTTAGCGAACACGCGTGAGATGCTGATGTATGCACATGGGGGTTCCAGACTGAGGGAAACCTGCAGCGGGCATGCTCATTTAACACGCCACTTCAACTTGTTCATACATCCACTGAGGCATCGATGTTGCAGGTGAGGGCACAGTGCCTTGGCAATGGCTCTTATCCAGATAAAAAGCAGGAGGACCCATCTCCTGGAGATAGAGAGCAATGAGGAGCAAGTGTCTGAGCAGCAAGAGGCAGCAGGAACTCGAGTCGACCAAGAGAATATGGATCACATGCTGCCAGCATTGACCCCACCATGGGTGCATGGATGAAGTGCTCTTATCTAGAGATGAATAAAAGGCAATGCTGGAGGTGCCCACACATGCCGTTGAATGTGGTTCTGTGAGCTTCTCCAGTCGGAGCTGTGACTGCAAGGATTCCGGCGGAGTCGTGCAGAGTGCTTGGCACGCACTGAGACAATGTCTATGTGGGTGCCCTTGAAAAATGGCGGCAGGACCTTGGACCCCCTGAGGTAAATGTGGGGCAGCAACTTCCTGCCCGTCTCACCATGAGTTCCTCGCTGGTGCATAATGAATGAGCTGAAAGATGGACAAGCGCACATTCTCATCCACCCCACCATCTCCTGGGAATCACACTGACTTTCCCAGCCCAATGGATTTAGTTTCCAGAATGGAAAATTCCGCCCATTTCCTTAAACATGCTTTTAACCAGCATTTCCAGAAGGCACAGCAGACTACACTAAATCTATTTTTCTTTGCCAGCCAATTCAATTTTTTCTGTTGTTCTGTACACTGAAGGTTAATTCTGTGAGACATCTCAGTCTTTTGTAATTGCCTCTAACTACACACTATTAAAGTTTCACAGGGAATATAACCCTAAACTAAGGTATTCATGATGCTTCTAGATCGCAAACTATTTTCAATATTTGCTAAAATTCAGTCCGAGTTTTATCCATCTTGAAAACTGCTCCAATTTGTTTTTTCGAGATGGGCAACAAATTATGGTGAAACTCACATCTCTTGAATAATTTAAAAAAATCTGATAGCACATTCAACGCATATTTTCCAAAAGTTATTTGTTTCTACTGCTTCCCAAATTGTACATCTCTATGTATTCATTTTATAACAGCTTACTTGTGACTATCTTCCTCAATTGTACACTAAATTAATTCAAGCATTTCAATTTTGGTCTCTTTTGGATCTGTAATTGAATTACTGTTACAGCAATGCAGCCAAATGAAGATTTCTAAGTCCTTTGTTATTTTTTTCATGGAAATGAGTTATAAATATGGTTAACTGTCATTCAGTCTTAGTCCAGGGCCCTAAGCACTGGGACATTGTGATGTTGCCTGAACTAATCTCTGAATGTTGTTGTCTGCTTCAGTGTGACTAATTTAATTCATTAATGTAATTATTATATGTGAATCAGCAATACACAATAGAGTGCTCCTATTTTGGATACCAGCTGTTGGAATATGCTTGGCTATTACGTTTGTAGCATTGGTAACAAGCACTTACTTCCAATGTGCAGCACTACATCGTACTTTGCGCGTTATGATTCTAAGATTAATGGCTTGATTTCTGGTTCCTCTTCCACATCAAAATCCAACTAGCTCATAAGCAATCTCGGTCTTTGTCTTTTCATGGATCCATTCCAGGACGATTCTGAGCAAGGTTTCACGAGCATGTAAGATCAAAGCATTTGTTCTACAATTTGTGCAGAGTTGCTGAAGAGGTTAAAGATTGAATCAGTCTAATCCCCCACCAATCACCAGTCTCCCACAGTGCCACACATATTCAGTACATCGTGTCCACTCCTGAATCTCCTCCCATCTTCAATAATTATGCCACAGTGTCAGCCCTGTATCCTTACAACTGGCCATCTGATCAATGACCCGCTGCACGTCAGCTTGAAGTGAGGGATGGTACGAAGTCTTTCAACACCAGGTTAAAGTCCAACAGGCTTATTTGGAATCACGAGTTTTTCAAGGGCTGTTCCTTCATCAACACTCACTTCATGAAGGGGCAGCACTCCAGAAGCTTGTGATTCCAAATAAACCTGTTGGACTTTAACCTGGTGTTGTGAGACTTCTTACTGTGCCCACCCCAGTTCAATTTCCACATCATGAAGTGAGGGAGGCTCACATTCTCATTATGAAAGATCTTCAAACTAAATGGAGCGGTTCAAGAACATCAACAGCAATACATGTGTGCGTCACATATTTTGAGAAGACATTCAATCTCCCATGAGAAATACTGGTTGACACTGTCAGACATAGGATATCCACAACATTTGATCAAGTTGCTAGCCAAGCTTTATCTTAACAAACAAGTTGGGGTTAGAGTTGCTCGGGGCAACTCAGAATCTTGAAAAGTCAAAAAGTGTGTTAGTCAGGGGCGCGTTCTCTCACCATGTTTATTAAACACCTGAACAGAAATGGTTATTGTCGGATGTGCATTAATGTATATATTGCCATGACATGCACACATGAAGTGACACACTGGTTACGCTTGAGTTCACACCTGTGCAGCTATAGGCATAGCGCTTAAGAGCTGCTGAAGATCTTATACTAAGATAATCTTATAATTAAGTAATTATTTGTCATCATTCTGCCACAACCTTGCAACTTCAATGAGATCATGACTGAGCTGAAATCCTCAACTCCACTTTCCCGTTTTATCCTCAGAATCCTTGATTCTCTCACTGATTAAAAATCTGACTCTCAGCTTTGAACATAATTAATGACTCAATCTTTACAGCCCTCATGGTGAAGGATTCCACAGATTCACTGCTCTGTCAGAGAATAAATTCCTCCTTATCTCTGTCTGAAATGGGCAAACCCCTTATTCTGAGATTCTGGACTCTTCCACAAGGCAAAACAACTTCTCAGCATCAATGCTAGCAAGCGCCCTGAGAATCCTGAATAAAATCACCTCTCATTATTCTAAACTCCAACGGATAAAGGCCAAACCTACTCAACATCGCCTCAAAACAAAATCCCTCTATATCCTGGATTAACATAGTGAACTTTCTCTAAACTGCCTCCAATGCCAGTATTTCTTTCCTTGGATAAGGGGACCAAAACTGTTCACGGCATCCTATATATGATTTAACAAGTATGTTGTACAACTTTATCAAAACTCCCCTATTTTTACACTCCACTTCCTTTGAAATTAAGGCCAACATTTAATTTCTTTTTTCGATTACTGCTGAACTTGAATGCTTGCTTTCTGTGATTTTTGGATGAGAACCCCGAAATCCCTCCATGCTGCAGCTTTCTATAGTCTTTCTCATTTTACATCATATTCACCTCCTTAATTCTTCCTAACAATGTACATAACTTCATATTTTCCTACATTACATTCCATCTGCCAAGTTTTTGCCCCCTCACTTAACCTGTCTATATCCCTCTCCAAACTCTTTGTGTCATCCTCATCACTTATCTTCTCATCGGCTTTTAGGTCATCTACAAACTTGGCAACAGTACATTCACTTCCCTTGTCCAAGTCATTCATATATGTGGCCCCAGCACTGATCTCTGTGGCACTCCACTGGTTACCACCCTGAAAATGTCCTTACCTTGACTCTCTGCCTTAGGGAAATTTAGGTAAAATAACCGACCTTAAGATAACATTCTGGCTTACTTTACATGACAGAACATAGAACATACAAAAAAACTTCAGCACAACCAGGTCCTTTGGCCCACAAGTTGCACCGATCACATCGCTACCTCCAACCCTCAGTTACTAATAATCTTTACTGGTATCTGTATTTTTAAAGTGGATTTGAAAAGAACTATCTCCATTAGAAAATAAAATAAATTATGTCAAATATGTAAATGCAAACATTCCATCAGAGCGGTGAATAAAGCAAATGTGACATACCTAAAATGCAAAGGGATAATATCGTTCTTCACCCCATCCCCTGTGAAGGATGGTAATTATTGACACATCAGTGATGTGGAGAGTTCAGCCAGTCACAACAGAGATATCACCACACAGCTTGGGCCATTAAAACCGAAGGTTGCTCTTCATTACAACAAAGAAATGCTGTCCTGCAGGTGAGACTTGCAATGTTCCTCCTCAGATTTTTGTCCTTCTATATGAAAAGTTATTTCAAGTACTTTGCTCATCAGTTTTATACGGATAAACTTGAAAACATATCGGAAAGCAAAGCAAAGCAAAGATTTCTGACACCGCTGAAGTTGATAGATGCTGATACTATGGCCACAGATGGATGTTTAGGAGACACTTTGATACAGAGCTGAAGCACCATGACCACAGTCAGGCTGAGGTTTAGTGACTGACCACCTCAGCTTAGCAGCTGATCATCAGAGATTGAAAGTTTGGATGTATTCCGTGCGGTGAACTACATTAGTGACAACTTTAGACTCAGTTCACCGTGCAATATCTGTAATGATCTTGCAAAGAATGTAGGAAGAATGTTTTCAATAAATTCTGTGACCTCAGTGTGAGAGGAAGAATTAAAAGCACTAACATTTTGTAAAGATAGTGTCACTCATTCCACATTTAAAGGCTGCATTTTTCAGTAAACATTGGAACATTGTTTTTTATATGGGAAATTGCTTGACTAAGTTTGCTGTATTGCAGCAATGGACAACTTTATTCATACTATAATTGAGACTTTGAAAATATTCAAATACATTATCCAGGTTTCAACCAGCCCATGGGCAATGCCACAGGAGATGGAAGTAAAATGTATGGTGTGCCACCTCCAAGTGCTGCTGGTCAAATGGACAGCTCTTCAGTCCGAGCAATACCACTGGGTGTGGAGGCGACCGCTAAAACTGCACACAGCCATAAGAAGCAGTATGGATGCTGCCCTCAGGAAAGGTTAAATGGAGTCAGGGTCACTGAGGCCAGTCAGCCAGGCCCTCATCAGGGAGGGACGCATTTGTGCGGCTGGCTAAGAGTATCCAATGCTACTGTGAGGCTTGTCCATGGGCCACAAGATGGCCAATCGTGCCCCAAACTTACAGAGACATAGAACCCTACAGTGCAGAAGAAAGCCCTTCAGCCCACCGAGTCTGCACTGACCACAATCCCACCCAGGCTCTATCCCCATATCTCTACACATTTACCTTCTAATCCCTCCAACCTACGCACCTCAGGACACTAAAGCACAATTTTAGCATGGCCAATCAACCTAATCCGCACATCTTTGGACTGTGGGAGGAAACTGGAGCACCTGGAGGAAACCCACACAGACACAAGGAGAATGTGCAAACTCCACACAGACAGTGACCCGAGCCGGGAATTGAACCCAGGTCCCTGAAGCTGTGAAGCAGCAGTGCTAACCACTGTGCGACCGTGCCGCCCATTTGGTTTTACTGAACAGTGTCCCCATGTTATAGACAGCTTATCCACTGCTGTCAAAGTGACAGGCGTGACTCAAGGAGACCCTCAAGAGGCCTCTAATCGGCTGCTTAAGGATCCCAGTTGACCTTGGGTGGGAAGACCACATTGACCAATGCTAATAAAACTCCATGCCACTGGGAAGATGACAATTCTTGCCTTCAGTCACAATTTTCCTTCCTTCCCTGCTTCCAATCCATCCTGTGGGTCCCTGCTTCCAATCCATCCTGTGGGCCCCTGCAAATTCTGCCCATTAATTGGAAAGCAGTTTGACACTGGTATTCTCAAAATGCAGAAGTGTTTTAAAATTAGGATCAATGTTTGTATATAATAAATAAAGAGACAAGGCCACATAAAAAGCCAACCCAACTGGAGGTATTATTTTCGAGGGATTAAATTGATTCCCTCCCAAAGAGCACTGTCAGTGTACCGACACCACAGGGACTGGAGCAGTTCATGACTCATGACCTTCTCAAAGGCAATTAGGGTTGAACAAAAAAATACTGGCCTGGCCAGTATCACCCACATCCAGTAAATGAAACAAAAGGAACATACTGAGCCCGTATTAAAACATGTCACACATTTTATGCACAACAACGTACCACAGACAGCAATGGGATAAATGACCAGATAATCTGCCTGAATAATAAACATTGGAAGAAATCCACAGTGTCACAGGACGTTTTGTATCCTGGGTGTAGATTCATTAAGCAATGTTCAGTCACATTCCACAAAGAACAAGCACATTATATTGACACTGTTATCAATTGATAAATTGAACAAGAAGAATTAGCAACAGCTCCCAGAGCTCCAAGTCATTAACAACTCCACCACTTCCAACAATCTCCACTTTGATTTCGATCCGAGCTTCTGCTCCACACCGTAACTCCAAGAACCCTCCATTCCCAGGTTCAGCCCTGGTAACACCTCCACCCATCAGTTTCATGCCCTTGCCCCATTCAGGGCAAACACTCGGAACTCCCAGACTCAACTGAACAGGAATCGTTTTTGTAAATCTTTTGCAGGGTTTAAGAAACCCTGTGTGTGTGTGCTGGTGGTAACAATATTTATATCTTCCTCATTATTTTCTTTTCAAATTGATATGCTCAGACTATAATCATGAATGAGGCATATAGAGTGAAATAGCTGTATGGCAGAAAAGGATCAGCTGAGGTGTACAGGACCCCATGGCTCAGGAAGGTACTTTGCAGCATGAGTATGGAATTTTTATGAGGGGATAAATTTGATTATAGGTCTGAATTTCACCCTCAACAGGGTATTAACTGTGTGATATGACAGAATCATCTGTTCCAAATCAATTCTGAGTTTGGTATTTTGTACAGGAATAGGTCACTCCCAAAATGGCCTTCAGTGAGGAAAAGAAAATCAGAAATGAATCTTCCTGAAAATGCAATTCGTAAAGTGTTACCATCCTGTACTGCAAGCACACTGTCACTCATGCTTTTATCATGGTTTATTTTAAATTAGTATTGTTATCAGTATTGCTTTTTCAATTCAATTACAAGAGTCTTGATGCCTTTCAGCTTCAGCATTTAATGGTTAAAGGTCAGGAAGTGAATATTTTTCATGTCTCGAAACACACTGTCTGACAGGACATGCAGTCACTAATTGCATTAAGGAGATCAAATTGAAATGTCAGTTCCTAGAAATTGTGCTGAAGTGAAATGACAATGAGAAAAACCTCTGTGTGTACACATGCAAAATATACATGAATTATTTAAAACTGAGCAGCAATCTGACTCCCTCCATCTTGGTGGTGCTGCTAACTGGTGTGAAACAGATAAAGTAATGATTCCAGCGACTGAGTGAACTGGCTGACTGGACCACAGTACGACTAGCTTGGTGTAGTTTCAGGATTCTGATCTGATCACACAACAACTGTATGTCACATTAATATCATAAAGGAAAACCCCCAGAACTGACATTCATGGTCAAAATGTATTTTCTCTTTCAACTCCAATCCTTAAAATTGTAGAGAAATATGTCAGTCACTGTAAAAGGTTTCTCCGCAAGTTTTGCAGAATGGTAGGCTGTAAAGGAAGTTTGATTTTCCCAAATTAAGTGAGGTTTTGGCACCATTGTTGGATTATATTTTTCTGGATACAATATTTTGCTTTAATTTCTTTTATTGAAGCACAAATGTTTATTTCATCATTAGGTTGACTCATGACCAATGCCGGTTGGTTGACTCGAGGATTTTCACATTATGTTCATTCCAGTTTTAATGTAAGCTGACTTGTGACACTAATAAATAAGTTTTTAAAAGAACTGTGTTATCGGACAACAAATTTTATGAAATCGGGCACACAAAATGAAAGCAGACTAAAGCTATCCTCAGAGCCCTCCACTAAAATCACAAAGTAACAGACACTGATCAGAAGGCAAGAGCATGCTTTTAGAATGCAAATGAGGGTTAGCACAAAAGGGAAATTGGACAGGATGGCACCTTCAGGAACTAAATGTTAGAACACATCCCCACCCCATCAAAATCAGCACTTCTAAACCAGTCAAACAACCCATGGAGACACCTAAAATTAACACAGTTAACGAAACATCCCTGGCCCCTCAAAACGCTTGAGATCAATAACACACCTATGGTTCAAACCCCAGAGATTCTAGACCATTGATAACCAACCAGACAAAAACAATTAACACACACTTAAAACAATTGCTCCAACACTCGAAAACATCGAAACAGGATGGCTCAAGTCAAATACTGTAAATAAAGGATTAACATTTGAAACGCGAAGTTCAGGTGTAACTGTAGCCCGTTGTGGGGGAGTCTTTAGAGCGCTTTCGGGACAGTCCGATTGTACGTCCTGACTGCGCTTCTCTGTCGACGTAAAGAAAATAAAGCTGTGCCGTTATTGAACTTCACCCTGAGTCCGTCATGGTCGTTTCGCCCACTCGCGCTAACACTCTGCCATGGCTTTAAGCTGTCAAAAGGAGGGATTTTATTTTGGGATTTGGAAATCCCTGTCTCTCAGCACACCAACCTTTCATGACTTTGTTAATAGCACCACTATTCTAATTATAAAGCCACCTGGGAAAAAAAAAATCAGTTTCTGGTTGAAAAACTCCCATAACAGTGGACAGTTCTGGTCTGCATATTGCAAAAGAGAAATAGACGCAGTGGAGAAGTATTAGAAAAATGTACAAATGTGCAATGTCATTCCTTTGGATTCTGATCCAAATTTTGAGAGACAAGGGAATTAAGGGTTATGGGGAGAGAGCGGGAAAGTGGAACTGATCCACTTCAGATCAGCCATGATCTTATTGAATGGCGTGGCAGGTTCGAAGGGCTAGATGGCCTACTCCTGCTCCTAGTTCTTATGATGATGATAGCTTGCCTTCAGATGATAACGGTTTCCTGTCTCTTCTATCCTTCTCTCTCAATCTCATTTTTGCCATCATCTTTATTTCACCTTGCTTACATGATTTTACGTGGAATCACATATTCTAAACCTAAACCACCCGCAGGGATGATTTTCAATGGTCGTTCAGGCACTGAGGAGCCTTTACTGTGACCAAGATGGGGTCCCAAACTGTTCTTAGATAAATGGTAGAGGGGTTAAAGCTTGCAGCAGCAATGGCCACCCAGAGAATTATCGAGGGACTGATTTCCACTGGGGTTGCCTGCTTGTGCTCGCGAGTGACACTGCACTGCACTTTTGGAGATGCTTGACTGAACACATTTCTGTACAGTGACAAGCTGATTTCTAGCAAACAAATCATTCCTGAGGATTTTAAGCACGGCTTTAAACAATTACTTTTATGGTTCAGATGTTGCTGGAGGTTTGTAGAAGACTTCACCCAAAAAGAGTGAGGTGCTGCCGTACTTTATAGAAACGGTCAGTAGGAAATGGATGCTTGATCAGGAGCTGTGTGTCTGCCTTCGTCTAGAGGAGCAATGTGAGGGAGGCATGAGACAAGGCAAAGCAACACCACCAGCTGAAGGAGAGAAGGAGAGAATAAGGAGCAAGAGAACAAAGTAAACTCCTGCACCTCTGCAAACAGAGGCCACCCCTTCTCCTCTCCACCATTTCCATCAATTTTGGGTTGAGAACCCATGAGGTCTCTCCCTCAATGTCCGAGCCATGCGTACAAACAAATTAATAACAGGAGTAAGCCACTCACCTCCATGAGCCTGCTCCTCCATTCAACAGATCATGGCTGTTCTGTTTGTAACCTCAACTCCACATTCTTGCCAACTCCTTGTACACTTTTAACCTCTTATTAATCAAGAATCTGAGCAGTTCCACCTTAAAAATATTCAAGGATTCTGTTTCCACTGCTTTTTGAGGAAGAAAGTTTCAGGGATTCACAACTCTCAGGAAAAAAGACTCCTCTAATATATGAGTGATCCCTTCTTTTTAAACAATGACTTCTGGTTCCAGATTCTCAAATAAGGAGCAACATCCGCTCCATGTCTACATTGTCAATAATTCTCAGGACCATAATGATTTCAATCAAGTCACCCCTTATCCTTCGAAACTCTAGTGAATACAAGCCTCACCTCGACAGCCTTTCCTTATAATACAACTCACCTGTTCCTGGCATGAGTCAAGTAAACCTTCTCTGAGTTGCTTTAAATCCATTTACATTTTTCTGGTGTAAAGAAATCAGAACTGTACACCATATTCCTGGTGTGGTCTCACCAAAGCCCTAAACAACTGAAATATCACCTCCCTACTTTGTATTCAGTTCCTCTGACAATAAGTGAAAACATTCTCTTACCTATCCTAATTACATGCTGTACTTATATATTGGCCTTTTGTGATTCAAGCATTAAGAAACACAAGTCCCCTTTGCACCTCAGAACTCTGCAATCTCTCACTGTTTAGATATTAAGGTTATTTTTATTCTTCCTGAAAAAAATGGACCGTCACACATTTTTCTACTTATTATTCCATTTGACAAGTTTTTGTCCAGTCATTTCATCTACATCACTCTGTAGCCTTCTCACATCCTCATCACAACTTACTTTCCTACCTACTCTTGTGTCATCAGCAAAATTAGCAATCGTACCTTCAGTCCCTCCACCAAAATCATTTACATTAATTGTAAAAGGTTGAGGCACCAACATAGATCCCTGTGGCACACCTTTCACCATATCTTACCAACTGGAGAAAAAACGTTTTTGTGTCAACTTTTTCCTGTTAGTTAGCCAATGTCCAATCCTTGCCAATATGTTTCTCCTACACCATGAGCTGTTATTGTCCACAATAACCTTTGATGTGGCACCTGATCAAATACCTTCTGGAAATCTTGAGTACAGTTCACATTTATCTGTAATTAATGACTTCTTCCAAGAACTCCAATGAATTGGTTAAACATGATTTCCCATTCACGAAACCATGTTGACTCTGCCTGACTGCTTTGAATTCTGTCCAAGTGCTCAGCTATAACATCTTTCTGTATTCTAAAAGTTTCCCTCTCACTGATGGTAGCTTAAATGTCCCTGAAGTCTCCTGCTTTCTGCATCCACCCACTCCATTTTGATCACTTTTACCATCTTCCAATCTTAGGGAACCATCCCCAAATCGAGGGAATTTAGCAAAATTAAACAATTGCATCAATTATTTCATTGGTCTCTTCTGTTAGGGCCTTTGGGTGAAGCCCACCCAGGGGTGGGGATGTGTCAGCCCACAGACCCAATAATTCGTTCAATCACACTTCCCCGGTGATTGTAATTTTCCTGATTTTTTTCCCTCCCTTCCAATTCCTGATTTATAGCTATTTCTAGGATATTACTTGTATCTTCGATTACGAAGACAAATGCAAAATACCTGTTTAATTCATCCACTATGGTTGTGTTTTCTATCATCAATTCCCTCGACACACTTTCTACAGGACCAATGCTCACTTTGTTAACTCTTTCCTTAATGTTAATAGAAACTCTTACCATCCATCTTTATATTGCTAGTTAGCTTTCTTTGACCCTCTAATGTTTTCCCCCTTGTCAATATTGTTGTTGGTTTTTTGATGTTCTTTACACTTTGTCCCATCTTCTGACTTGCCACTCATCTTTATGCAAATTTGTTTTTCGTCAAGTTTGACACTGTCTTTAGCTTTTTTAGTTTACCACGGATAGGAACATAGGAAGGAACATAAGAGCAGGAATAGGCATTTAGCCCATCAAGCCGAGACCACCATTTAATGAGGTCATGACTAATTTGTGGCCTCGCTCCAGAAACCTCTCTTTGGCCCATCTGCCTTAATACCTTCGCTTAACAAAAATGGGTGATTTGACTGAAGTCTCCAAGATACTCATCACAAAAAACAGGATGAAGATAAAATATTTCCAGATTTCTACTTTGAATATACAGATAGCAATTGATCTGGCATCAGCTGCCATTTATGGAAGTGTTCCAAACCTCGATCATCTTTTTTTTGTGTAGAAGTGCTTCTAAAATCTCTCCCGAATGGTCTGGCCCTAATTGTTAGAGGATGCCCACCAGTTCTAGAATCTCCCAATAGGGGTGGAAATAGTTTATCTTTGTCAGCTCTGCCTTTTCCTGTTAGTATCTTAGAGACGTCAATCAAATCTAACTTTCTAAATTCTGGAGAAAATGGGTTTAATTTGTATAATCCCTGTTCATAATTAAGTACCTTAAATCCAGGTATCATTATCGTAAACCTATTCTGCACTCCCTCAGAAACCAATATATCATCCCTGAGGTCTGATGCCCAGATCTGCTCACAGGACTCGAAGTAGAGTCCAAACCAGGCTGCAGTACAACTCCTGTGCCCTAATACTCTGGTCCTCCAGATACAGAATCCAGCAACACGTTCCTCTTGATGGGTTTTTCCCTTTGAATTTCTTTCCCTAATTGGAATGTGTCTTTTCTGTCTATTCTGAAATATGCCTTTAAATGTTTGCCACTGAACCCCTATTTGTCTATCCCTTCAGCACATTTGCCAGCTCACTCTAGCTACCTCATGGAACATAGAACGTTACAGGGCAGAACAGGCCCTTCGGCCCACGATGTTGCGCCGACCAATTAAGGAAAAAGCAATGACCCTCTAACCTAAACCAATCCCTTTCCATCCATAAACCTATCCACGGACCACTTAAACACCCCCAAACTAGGCGCATCTACAACTGCGGCAGGCAGGGCATTCCAATCCCTCACCACCCTCTGGGTAAAGAACCTACCCCTGACATCCGTCCTATAACTACCCCCCCTTAATTTAAAGCTATGTCCCCTCGTGCTAGCTTTCTCCATCCAAGGAAAAAGGCTATCACTGTCCACCCTATCTAAACCTCTAATCATCTTGTACATTTCAATAAGGTCTCCTCTTAGCCGCCTTCTTTCCAGTGAAAACCACCCCAAATCCTTCAGTCTCTCCTCATAGGACCTCCCCTGCATACCAGGCAACATCCTGGTAAACCTCCTCTGCACCCTCTCCAATGCCTCCACATCCTTCCTATAATGTGGGGACCAGAACTGCACACAATACTCCAAGTGCGGCCGCACCAGAGTTTTGTACAGTTGCAACATGATGTCGCGGCTCCGAAATTCAATCCCCCTACCAATAAACGCCAAGACACCGTATGCCTTCCTAACAACCTTATCGACTTGATTTCCAACTTTCAGGGATCTATGCACATATACACCTAGATCCCTCTGTTCGTCAACACTATTCAGAGTCCGACCGTTAGCCCTATACTCTACACATCTGTTATTCCTGCCAAAGTGAATTACCTCACACTTTTCCGCATTAAACTCCATCTGCCACCTCTCGGCCCAGCTCTGCAACTTGTCCAAGTCTCTCTGTAAACTATGATACCCCTCTTCACTATCTACCACTCCTCCGACTTTGGTGTCATCAGCAAATTTACTGATCCACCCAACTATACCCTCATCCAGATCATTTATAAAAATTACAAACAGCAGTGGCCCCAAAACAGATCCCTGAGGCACACCACTCGTAACTGAACTCCATGACGAATACTTTCCATCAACCACCACCCTCTGTCTTCTATCAGCTAGCCAATTCCTGATCCAATTAACTAAATCACCCTCAATCCCATACATCTGCATTTTCTGCACAAGCCTTCCATGGTGAACCTTATCAAACGTCTTACTAAAGTCCATATATACCACGTCAACTGCCTTACCCCCATCCACCTCTTTGGTCACTTTTTCAAAAAACTCAATAAGGTTAGCAAGGCACGACCAACCCTTCACAAAACCGTGCTATCTCCAATCAATTCATTACTCTCTAAATAACTATAAATCCTATCCCTAATAAATTTTTCTAATACTTTGCCCACAACAGAAGTAAGACTCACCGGTCTCTAATTCCCAGGGAAGTCTCTATCCCCCTTCTTAAACAATGGGACAACATTCGCTATCCTCCAGTCTTCTGGCACTATACCTGTGACCAACGACGACCTGAAGATCAGAGCCAGAGGCTCTGCAATCGCCTCTCTTGCCTCCCAGAGAATCCTAGGGTAAATCTCATTTGGCCCAGGGGACTTATCAATTTTCAAACCCTCAAGAATATCTAGCACGTCCTCCTTATCTACTGCAATACTATCCAGTTTACAACCCTGTAACCCAGTGTTCTCCACAACTACATTTACGTCTCCCTGCGTGAATACCGAAGAGAAATATTTGTTCAGTGCCTCTCCAATCTCTTCTGGTTCCACACATAACTTCCCACTGCTGTCTCTGACTGGCCCTAATCTTGCCCTAACCAATCTTCTATTCTTAACATATCTAAAGAAAGCCTTAGCATTCTCCTTCATCCTGTCAGCCAAAGTCTTCTCGTGTCCTCTTTTAGCCCTTCTTAACTCACTCTTTAACTCCCTCCTGGCTAATCTATAGCTTTCCAGTGCACTACCTGAGCCCACAAGCCTCATCCTGACATAAGCCTCCTTTTTCCTTTTAACCAGCGAATCAACTTTTTTAGTGCACCACGGTTCCCTTGCTCGACCATTTCCTCCTTGCCTGACAGGGACATCCTTATCAAGGACTCGCAGTAGCTGCTCCTTGAATAAACTCCACATTTCGGATGTTCCCAGCCCCTGTAGTTTCCTAGTCCAACCTATGCTCCCTAATTCTCTCCTAATAGCCTCGTAATTACCCTTCCCCCAGCTATAACTACTGCCCCGAGGTTCATGTCTATCCCTTTCCATCACTAAGGTGAACGTAACCAAATTGTGGTCACTATCACCAAAATACACACCAACTTACAAGTCTAACACCTGGTCTGGCCCATTTCCCAGCACCAAATCCAATGTAGCCTCACCTCCAGTTGGCCTATCTACATACTGAGTCAAAAAACCTTCCTGCATGCTTGGTGTAAAAACCGTTCATGTTCACGTCCTCATCGTTGCCCTCATTGAAATTTAAAATACTCATCTTGTGCTCACTCTTCTCTCTCCAAACTGAATACAAGATTCAATTATGTTTTGTTTGTTGCCATCTCGGGGTGCCTTGACTCTGAGGCTATCGATGAATTCTTACACAAAACCATAGCCTACCCTCTTGGTTGGTTCCAGAAGGTGCTGTTCTAAGAAACTATCCTGAAAACATTTTATTCGCTCCTCGTTTATGTTATGCTACCACTCAGGTGGCACAGTGGTTAGCACTGCTGCCTCACTACACCAGGGACCCAAGTTCAATTCCGGCCTTGGGTGACTGTGTGGAATTTGCACATTCTCCTCATGTCTGTCTGGGCTTCCTCCATGTGCTACAGTTTCCTCCCACAGTTCAAAGATGTGCGGGTTAGATTGATCGGTCATAGAAAATTGCCCCTTGGCGTCAGGGGGATTAGCAGAGTAAATACATTGGGTTACAGGGATAGGGCCTGGGTGGGATTGCTGTCGGTGTAGAGTCAATGGACCAAATGGCCTCCATCTGTGCTGTAAGTATTCCATGATTTTTCCAAACAATATGTAGATGAAAATCCTCCATGATTATTGCTATAATCTTTTTGGCAATCTACCATCATCTATTATTTCATACTGTGTCCTAGCGCATAGTTAGAATTACGGAACCTGTACACCACTCCACAAAGTGTTTCTGTGCCTTTATCATTTCTCATCTCAAACCCAACTGCTTCTCCATTCTGGTTTTCTGATCTTCGCTTAGCTCTCTCTCATGTGCTAATACTGTCATCAATTAATCGAGCAACTGCTCCACCTTCTTCTAACTTCCTCGCCTTCTGAAATGTCACGTAGCCATCAATATTCAGACCCCAATCTATGTCATCCTACAGTCATGTCTCTGTAACAGCTGTAAGATTGTACATTTACATTTCTATTTGTGCTATTAGTTCATCTGTTTCATTTTGAATGCAACGTCTGTTTAGATTTGGAGCCTTTAGTTTTGTCCTTTTATTACTTTTGTAGCGCCTCGCCTTACCTGCTGAATTACCCTCTCCCTTTTGTCCCCTCCCTTCCGAACATGGTCTGTTTTTGATGTCTGCTGTTCGAACCATCCTCTGTTGCCTTGTCTCTCCTCTTTTGTACACCACATCTTACCCAATTTGTTCCCTTGCTGCCACAAATTCCCCACAGCGTCTCAATCAGCAGGTTTCACACATTCAGTGGAAATGCGTACACGGACTCCACACATGCTGCTCTGCAATATTTATCCTAATTGAGTGCTCAACCTGCAAATACCTCAGAAAAGTTCAAGTTGTGGTAATCAGCAAGTACAAGAAACTTTGTGTGCCAAAACTAAACTTTCAAGCAAATGTGTCCACTCGCACAGCCCCAATTTGCATGTTTTTAACTTAGTCATGGCTCTCAGTCACGATTCTGAGTTGAGGAGATGCACCGCTGCTTGTATTATTCACACAAGCCTCTGTGTGGTACCAAAATAGGTTCCTCATCACCACAGACTACAGTGCAAAAGTTCACAGTCAGTCTGTGGAGTATAAGTTTCATGAATGGCCACCATTATTTATTCATCACTGACTGTAAACAGTCTTTAAAAAATCCTTTAAGGAATTGAAAATTTCCTTCATCCAGACTGATAACATTGTGAAACTTGCTTCACTTGGAGTGCTTGAGGCAAAGAACAACACATAAAGGAGAAAATACACAAGCACACAATGGAACAAGGAGCAGAAGAATACATTGATTGATAAAATTAAGTGGCTTTTGGATACAACTTATACTCATACAGACCTATTGGGCAGAATGGCTTGTTTCTGTGCTGCAAAATTCTACACGAATGTGTAACAAAAGCCTGAAAGGGAAGTTGTTCTAAATAGAGTTTATACGATAACAATCAATGAAAACTGGAACCTTCTAAAGAAAGTCTTTAAAAGTCTAAGTTTCCTAACAGAACCAACAGATTGTCATCAGGAATACCTGTCGAGGTACCACGAGTATCCTCAGCAACTGTAGTTCAGGGAGGGGAAAAAACTGCCAATGATTATTGCAAGTATTTGTGTTGCGGGCATTACATCAGAATTGGCTTGGCAGAGGTTTGCAAAGAAACGAAAGAGCCTTTCCTTGCCAAAATCCACTGTCAAAAATTTACTAACAGTATTGGCCATTGCATCAGGGGATATTGAATTTGTTGCTGGGGTACGATTCAGCATTTAAAGAACACATACAGAAGGTGGCAGAAAATTGATTCACTAATTGAAAAAAAACAGTATTGGTTTTCAATTCAGAGATCTGAACTGAGAATATTCCAACAGTTCTTCATACTTGAGTTGAGATGAAATGATCCTTTAAGTGATAGAAATGAATAAAATTATAATACACATTTTAAGCTATTAATGTTTGGACAGCTGTCTGATGTACCATGAAGCTGTTTATTTAACTTGTATACATTTTATTTTATGGTTAAGTAAATTTCTAATGTTCTCACAGTAGGAAAGGTTATCTGATCAAAAATCCATGACTGTACACACACATAGATGCCTGATTGATATTGTTCTAACTTAAATTGAGCTCTTTGCAAAAACAACAATTTTCTCCTGGAATTGAAACAAAATTACACTGTTTATGTAACTTGTACCAAACTCCGATGTTGAGACTCTTGTTATTTTCTTTTGTGATTTCTTGGTGTTAGAAGCCAGTTTCCTCAGCAAGTGTCAGGGTGAAAGTCAGAAATAAAAATGCTGGAAAAACTCAGCGGGTCTGGCAGCATCTGTGGATAAAGAAACTGAATTAAAAGGTTTCAGGTCCATATGACTCTTCCTCAGAGCTGGTGTTAGATTAGGATGAAGTCGAAGCAGGCTGCAGGTGCTGAAAAACTTGACGAATGACAAATTCATAGAATTGCCTGCTTGTCTCCCAATCCCAATTTCTTTGCCCTGCTTTCTAATTATTTTGGGAGAGTTTACTCCTCGTTGAGTTCATTCTCCAGACCCAACATCCATTCATGCCGGTGTTCTGGGTGCTGCCATATTGATAAAGGTGGTTTTCCTACCATTACTGAAATAGGCCTTAAGCTACTTTGGTCAATTGCTCAACACTTAGTTCCAAAATCATACCAGAAATTAGGCAGCACGTGTGCTGGGCAAATTAGAATTTTCAGGACGATTGTCAAAATTATTTGTCATCTGATCATACCAAGGGATATGACCTAAGATGGACATATGGAATTGAGACGTGGAACAGCCATGATCTGACTCAAGGCATTGAAACTTGTGTTGCTAAGTCCTGATCCGACCTGTGTCCACAATCATCGCTATCTTTTTTAAATGCTCAAAACCCATAAATGTTCTTTAGCCACATTTTTGATATTCTCATCAGATTGCACTTCCCACTGCCACTAAATCATCAGTTCCAGCATCTTATTCCTTATGCTTCTAAACCTCAGGATACATTTTATCATATATTTCTCTCTCATATCTGTTGGTTAGCTCAGTTGGCTGGTTGCTGATGCAGAGTCACGCCAACAAATCAATTTGCGTACCAGGTGAGGCTATTCCCAAAGGTCCCACCTTATCATCCTTGCCTCTTGTTTGAGGCGTGGTGAACCACGGGTTAAAATCACCACCCATCAGTTCTCTCCCTTAAAGGGGAGGGCAGCTTGTGGTCGTGTGTGACAATGGTGACTTGACCTTTATCGATCAGTGTCTGCTTCTTCCAGTTATCTGGTTCATGTGAGAGAGAATCTGTGCCTGGAATCTTGTCCCTGGTCACGCCGGTGGGATTTTCCCTCACTGTTGCAGTAAATGGAGATTTGGCTGGCCACCAAATTCTCTGACCTCACTGCAGCAGGAGTGTTTTGTAAACGGCTGGTACGATTGCATCCTCTGGGTTTGTAAATCTGGACCTGTCTTTTGATTACCTTCTCTCCCTCGCATTCCACCCCACCCCTGCCTTCTTCAACCATAACCTGTCTTTTTGATTTTTTTTATATTTTAGAAACAACTTCATATGTTTTGAATGCAATGTTTCTAATTTGTTGCTGTTCATTTTCTGTATGTTATACATAAGTTAATTATGAATAGGTTTTCTTTGAAGTGCTACGTGCAGCCTTGCACACTTCTGTTGAGCGTGCATTGCCCAGTTTTAATTCTAACCTTTTGGTTCTTTTCCTGGCGTGACATTTGATCGTTACAAATCACTCAGCCACATTTTTTTTCTGTTTAGTTTCTGTTTTATGCATTTTAATGTTGTTCAGTGCATAGAAAAACAGCTTCCAGCTTCTCCTACCACAGGGGGAAAAATTCCTCCCGTTAATTAGTGTGACAAAATAGCTTGCATAAAAATAAGAGAACCTGTTTTCTCCACACACACACTTGAAATTACCAGCTGGAATTTCACCTCTTGCTGGGAATAAAATTCATGTTCCACAGCTTTCAGTCTTCATTTGTATAACCAAATCATTTGTAACTTTCCTATTAAATAGTTTGCTTATCTTCATCTGGATGAATCTTCATCCTGTTTCACAGAATCAAAGAATTATGCAGCACAGAAGATGGCCATCTAACCCATTGTGCACATGCCTGTTCTTTGAAGGAGCTCTTCATTGTGCATCTCTCCTCTGCTCGTTCCCCATGGTCTTCAAGTTCCTCCTTTTCAAATATACATCCAATTTAGTTTTGAAATTTACCTTTGGATCTGCTTCCACTACCTTTTCAGGCACTGCATTTCAAATCTTAATCATGTGCTGCACCAATAAAAGTCTCCAGGTTCTTTTTGCCAATTATGTTACATGTGTATGTTGTGATTACTGATTCCCCTGCCAGTGGAACAGTTCCTTGCTATTTACTCTTTCAAACCTGTCAGAATTTCAAACACTAATAAATCTCTTCACGATCAACTTGTTCTGTCATCTTCAAAGGTTGCGAACATACATTTCAGATAACTCTGTTCCTGCACTCCCTTTAACACTGTCTCATTTACTTTATATTAACTTTCCAATTTTTCCTTCCAAAATGCATCCTTTCATATCTCCCTGCATCAAATTTCATCTGTCACATGTCCATTCATGAGCCTATATTCTCCTGACGTCTGCTACTACTCTGCTCATGTTTTACTATATTTCCAGGTTATATGTCTTAAAGTTTATTCATTAGTGTCACAAGTAGACTTGCATTAAAACTGCAATGAAGTTACTGTGAAAATCCCACAGTCACCACACTCCGGCACCTGTTCAGGCTCATAGAGGGAGAATTTAGCATGACCGAGGCACCTAACCAGTACATCTTTCAGACGATGGGCGGAAACTGCAGCATCCGGAGAAAACCCACTCAGACACAGGGTGAATGTGCAGAGCCTACACAGCCAGTGACTCAAGCCCAGAATCAAACCTGGGTCCCTGGCACTGTGAGGCAGCAGTTTTAATCACATTTGTCAACTTTGAAATTCTGTCCTTTGTGCCACATGTCGGCCATTAATGCAAAAAAAAGGTCATAATACTAATCATTCACATTGCCGCTGTTTAGTTAATCCCATTGGCTTCAATATTGGAAATCTCTTTATGCCATTTCATTACACATCCTTTAAAAGTTCATATACAGAATATTAACCTTCATCAGCATTTTTCATTCTGTATTTCTTTCCAAAGTCAGTGTTTACTTTTCTATTTAACTTGTAATGCTGTTTTGGAAGAGACTTCAGTGGGATTTTCATTATTGTTGTTTTTATCCAGCTTTTAGATCCCTAAGTTACAGTTTTTAGCTATCAGATTGCATATTACTGTTTTCTTTCATTATTTTATTTACTATAATCAATCAACTGTTTATTTCCTGTCAGGCATCTGTTATAACACACAGTGATTATTATGCAATGTAGACATTTCCAGTTCATTTCTGCACATCCTGTTGATTGCATCAATCATATCTGGAGACAATTCAAACTCTCCTTCGATTAATTCGCTTCATTTTTCTGCTGGTTATCAGTAGTTTCACGTATCATTTGGTGTTTCATTTCATTTGTGGTCATTTTATCATTTTTTTAAATGAAGATTTTGTCCAATTCAACACGTCCTTATTTGCTACATCATTTTCAATCGATCTCTCTGCACTATCCTCTCTGTTAAGTTAACCAGTTTTTAAGCCTAATTGACCTGGTGTGTATTGGAGAAGTTGGCTGGAACATTGATTGCAATAGCGATCACGTTTCAAAAGGACTTAATTGGTTGTAAAATGTTGTGGAACCACCTGAGGTTGTGAAAAGCACCAGATCAATGCTGATCTTTCATTTTAGGACACAGTCAAATCCCCTCCTGCTCATTGCCCACTTTGCTTGTGGAGTTAACAGGAATGTTATAGTCCCTGCTGGGTATTTGAGTTTCAGCATCTGGCCTGTGTCAGTTTCTCTCAGACGTCCGCCTATCCTGCCAGATATCATTAATTTGCAGTGGGCCATGCCCGGCGATATATCTTAAGTTGTTTGTTTCACATGAGTGAGCTTGAGACCGAAGAGCAAGCCTCACTTTCCACTTCATTTTTCCAACAAAAGTCCTGACAAAATCAAATTGGCTTGAAACTTCAAATGGACATCGTAAAACGTTACAGCATATGATTACTATACACATCAGTAAATTGCTCTATTGACTTCATCTGGTTCCCATTTGGTTATGAGTTTACTGTGATGGATTTTTATTAATAGCTGCTAACTTATTTTGTTTAGCTCAAACTCTATATTTGCAAATACATTGCTTTTTTAGATCACCGCTTTTTTTTATTATTTATAGGTGTGAACATTTACTGCCTATTCCCATATGCCCTCTGTTTCAGAGGGCATTTGAGAATCAACCATATTGTGGATCTGGAGTCACATGTAGACCAGACCATTTAAAAGATGACAGATTTCCTTCCCAATGGACATTAGTGAAACAGATGGGTTTTTACGACTTTGGTTTCATTGGTCATCATTAGACTTTCTAATTGCAGATTTTTATTGAATTCAAATTTCACCAATTGCTGTGGTGGGATTTGAATCTGGATCCTCAGATTAACGTCTGGATCTCTCGATAACCAGTGATAATAGAATCGCACCAATCCCTTCCCTCATGATGTATTTTCCCAGTTTTGTTTTCTAACTTAATATATAATTTTGTTATGGTAAATTGAAGACAATCAGATTTGTTTCTGCTATACCTGTGTTTCATTCAGAAGAATTAGTTGTTTTCTGTAAGTTCCAGTTTTGTCTTGATCTCGTCTGTCTTTGGTATTACCTTTCAACATTTCTCAATTATGTTACCCTCTTGCTTTCCTGAGCCTCATCTCCTTCAGAATCTGCCCCAGACCATTGCCCGTCATATATCAACTTGATCCATCTGAAGGGACTGAACTGCACAACTTTTCAATGGCATTACGTTGTTATTATCCTTCAGTTAGCATTGATTTCATCAGTAATTTTATTTTCAAATTAATGTTGGCATCTGATGATTATATAATTCTCATAACTCTTTCTGCTGTACTGTATTGATGATCCATTATAATTATTACTCTGGAGAATCAAGTATTAAACTCCAGAGCTCCAGCTTCAATTGCCTGAATAAACGCACGTTGGATATGCTGGTTTATTCCAGTAATTCAATATTTGCATTAATGACGTAGCTGTATTATTTAGTAACAAGGTTATTTTCATTAAAAAATAGTTGCGTTCGTTTCTAGTGCACTCGCAAGAGAATTTTCACTGAATCTATTCAGCGATGCGGACCTGAGATTTTGATGTCTCCACCCCAGAGCTCCTGGTTGCTTTTCTAATTCATTCATGAAGTGTTGGCATCACTGACCGGCCATCATTTTTTACCCATTCCTAATTATCCTTAGAAGGTGGTGGCAACAACTGAGAGACACGTCATACATACACGTGTTCACAGGGTAGGTCAGAGTCAACCACAATGCTGTGGGTCTGGAGTCAAATGTCGGCCAGATCAGGCAAGGACAACAGATTTCCTTCCTTGAAGATGAACCGAATGAGGTTTTTTTTTTACAACAACCCACAGTAGTTTTGTGGTCTCCATTAAACTAGCTTTTAGATCAATTAAAATTCCACCAGCTCCTCAGATAGAATTTGAACCAGTGTCTCCAAAGCATTCGCTTTTGGATTACTCATCCAGTGACATTTTCATTATGCCATCACCTCCCCTTTAATCCTGTTGGAATACTGATTAAATGAACTTTGGTCAAGTCTCTATATTATCTGGTCTGGTGAAAATTTATAATGAATAAGAGTCTCTCCAGGATTCTGAGTCGGTTAACCCACTGTCCTTTCACTCTTAATATTCCTCTTGGAATTCACCAGATTGATAGAAAGGATGTCTCCCAGTTACATACAATAAAAGGCAGGGATAGAAAAGATTTTGTTGACATCCTTGTTGGGCCAAAGCTATCACTGAAAGTATGGCTACAAATTAACACTCTCACCTGCAGCCTCCAGAAGGATAACTATCTTAAAATGTTGAAGGAACTAACAGCCTTAAGGTAGGAAATTAAAGAATTATACTGTGAAGGGTTTAGGAATTTAATTATTTTCTGCAATGTTATCCAACACATTAATTGAGAAGCTATTTCTCATCAACGACCCATCTACTTGACTGACAATCTGTATTATGCCTCATCCAGAATTGATTTGTACTCATGTCAGAAACCTGAAATGGGAAGAGTATTTGTTCGACAGCAATGACCCTTCCCTTTGAGGAGCAAAAAAAAACTATACGTATCCCCAAATAACAGTTTGTTTATATCATTATAAAATGAGTTTGCTTATCCCTGGCAAACTAACTGCCTACAGTAAACACACTAAGAAAGGAGACCATATAATGAAAATTATTAATTCCACAATACAGTGCTAACCAATGATAAATAAGTATTTCAGAAATCTTTATTACTTCACTAACCACTAATAGAAGTTATACTTGCTGGTACAATTTTTATTTGTCAATGATATCTAACTTGCTCACTTATTTGGTACTGCTTAGATGTAGTAAACAAGTGATATAACCCTACAGGACATGAATAATAGTCTTTCAAGTATTTATCATTTTGAAGCGATGAAGCTCTTCCTCAAGACTCCTAATGATAATGACATTTCTGCCTGTTCAATCAATTTTACTGAGAAATTGCAAGAGAGAAAGTTTAATTGAACTCCAATTAATGCTTAATGATTTCAATTCACTTTGAAAGACAAACATGCACTTTCTGTACGAGTTAATCTAACAAGTTCAAGGTTTTAATTCTTTAATTGGAGGTTCATGAAATACCACAGGCGAAGTGCAGTCATCAGGTTGGTTGAGCAAGAAGAGACAGTCACTGCAGTAACAATGGTGCCTGCATAACAAACATCTGGAAAATGTAATTTTCTAATACCAAAACGCCAGCAAGAGAATACTGCATTCCAAATTGATATGAACATCAAATATTGATATTAACTGGTGAGATGAAACGCACGAATCACAGCAATGGACTGCAGCTTCATTCTCCCAGACCAACATGGATTGGCACCTTCTCTGCTCTCCTCTCTTTTATGTTGACACTTTTACAGATTTCAGCTCTGTTAATGTCAACAGAAGGATTACTGAAGGTTTTGTCTTGTCAGTGTTTGCGTTAGGATCCCTTGGCACTCGGTATTTCAGTTTTGAATTTTGAACAGTCAGAACTGAATTCAGCAAATTTGGACCAAAACCTGTTCAAAATTGACCAAATGGAAGGTCAAAAATGGAAATTTGGCACATGGTGTTATCACATTCAAGACTCCCCTTTGATCTAAATTTTGCACCTCTGGTTCACACAATGTACTTCAGCACTCAATCACTGCTGGATTGCAATTTCATGCACTCGAGCTTTTTTCCCTCTTGTAAAGCAGTGACGGGAAGTAGTGTATGTCTGCAGCTTAATTAATGACATGTCTCTGTCACCATTTACCTATATATAATAATCCAATATTGAAGAGCTGTTTTGGAATTAGCAGCTTGTGGGGGCCAGCCTTCTATGTCAGAAAGGAAAATCAAACTGTTTCCTTACTAAATATGTAATGCAATATGTCAGTCTTGCACTCAAACAGTAAACTAAAATACTCCGACAGTCTTGCAATCAGTTTTATTTAAATTCCAAAGTGCATTTATTTTTTTAAAGTCACAGGCTCTCGACCATTTGTTCCCATACTTTGTTTCCAGTTTCTTTTCTTAATAAATCCTTGCATTGGATTCTACTGTAGATGGCAGGGTTTCAGGACAGACAGATTTGCCCCAATCTTACTGAATGATGGAACATGATTGGGAGAATGAATGGCCTACTCCTGTTACCGTGCTCCTCTGCTCATTCTTTTAAAAATCACAAACTATTAATACAGTAATTATGGTTGAGCAGCACAGAATGGGTGGAATTTAATGCCCGCTCCCCCAGCTAATGGTATTTTAAAGATGAGGGGGTGCAGTGCAGGAACCCCGCTGCCTTTCCCCCTCTCCCAACTAGGTCCAGGACGGGAAGGCTCACAAATCGCTCTTCCACTCAGAAAATAAAGTTTGAAGTTTATTCCTTAGTGTCACAAGTAGGTTGACATTAATACTGCAATGAAATTACTGTTAAAAATCCTGAGTCGTGACAGTCACCCCACATGGACGGCACAGTGACACAGTGGTTAGCACTGCAGCCCCACAGTGCCAGAGGCCCGGGTTTGATTCCTGGCTTGGGTCACTGTCTGTGTGGAGTCTGAGCGTTCTCCCCATGTCTGTGTGGGTTTTCTCCAATGTTCTGGTTCCCTCCCACAGTCAAAAGAAGAGTGGGTTAAGTGGATTGGCCGTGCTAAATTGCCCCTTAGTGTCGGGGGAGTAGCCAGGGTAAACGTATGGGTTTATGAAGATGGGACCTGGATGGGATTGTGGTCGGTGCAGACATGATCAGCCGAGTGGCCTCCTTCTGCACAGTAGGATTCTATGACTCCAGTGCCCGTTTGGTACACAGAGAATTTAGCATGGCCAATGCACCTAACCAGCACGTCTTTTGGACTGTAGGAGGAAATGGACCATCTGGAGGAAACACACGCAGACACAATGAAAACAGAGAGTGACCCACACCGGGAATCGAACCCAGGTCCCTGGCGCTGCGAGGCAGCTGTGCTAACCACTGTGCCACCGAGCCATCAAAAATTGATGTCTTTTACGGGGCAATTAATATGCATTAATGGCCATCATCCTACCACCACTGGTACTCACTGCTGCCAACCCTGCCATTCCTCTCACTCCCTCCATCTCTGCTGGCTAACAACTCTCATCATGTCCTCACCCAGCTGTGGCCTGGCAATCCTCAGCATCTGGTATCTGCCTTATCTTCAGCAACCATCACTCCTCGTCATGGTGTGGGGTGATGGAGAGCTGCCCGCGTCTGATTAGCCAGCAGCTCACGATGGTTGGAATTCCATAGAACCATAGAACCCTCCAGTGCAGAAAGAGGCCCTTCGGCCCATCGAGTCTGCACCGAACACAATCCCACCCAGGCCCTACCCCCATATCCCTACATATTGTACTCACTAATCCCTCTAACCTATGCATTCCTGGACACTAAGGGGCAATTTTAGCACGGCCAATCAACCTAACCCACACATCTTTGGACTGTGGGAGGAAACCAGAGCACCCGGAGGAAACCCACGCAGACACGAGGAGAATGTGCCAACTCCCACACAGACGGTGACTCGAGCCGGGAATCAAACCCAGGACCCTGGAGCTGTGAAGCAGCTGGATTCCTGCCCTTGAGTCCCAAAACCCAGAAAAAGCCTGCGCTAAGTGCCAGACAGGCCCTTATTTCTACAGGCCCTTCACCAATGGAGGACCCACATCTCCACTGGTTCTGCAGCCAGCCAAGAGACCGGCAGGCATTGCCAACATTAAATTTGGCCCATGCTACCAGCCACTCCATGCTGCAGAATCTTCCAGCAACCAATATTCTCTGTAACTCACATCTGCGAGGTGAGTGAAGCCCAGAAAATCAGGTGCAGAACCCCGGCGAGCGAGAAATCCTGCGGTATGCATTACACAACCGTGATAAATCACAGCATACACAGGCATGGTGTTGAGAGAAAAGGATTCAGGAAATACAAAGGTGAAGGAAGGTGTCAAAAAACTGGGGAATGCTTTCATCAGAACAGGTGTGATCACAGGCTGGTATGGTCAAAATCTTTAAAACTAGTGGTGAGCCTGATTTAGGAGAAAGAGGCTGTTGAGGAGTTGATGGGTTCAAAAGGTGGAAGCACAGATAAAAGAGAGATTTAGGAGAAACATTTTTCTTTGTTACAAAGTGACGAGAGAGGCTCGCACTGCTGCCTCGTAGTGCCAGGGACTAGGTTCAATTCTGACCTTGGTGACTGGAGTTTGCATTTTCTCTCCACTTCTGCACGGGTTTCCTCCAGATGCTCCGATTTCCTCCGACAGTTGAAAGATGTGCGGGTTAGGTGGATTGGCCATTCTAACTTGACCCTCGTTCAGGGGGATTAGCAAGGTAAATATGTAGAGTTATGGGAATCGGTTGGGATTGCAGTCAGTACAGACTCGACGGGCTCAATGGCCTCCTTCTGTACTTTATGGATTCTACAAGTGAGTTGCAATGCAGTGAAGCATACTCCTAGAGTCCAAGATTGTAAAATATTATCAGGAAATGTTCGGAGGAAAGGAGATAAAGTGATATAGAAACAATGACACCTGAACTGAAGAAATTATGCCTTGCATATCCTCAGGATGTCTCAAAGTGCCAACAAGGTATTTTGCTGGTGTAATACAGGAAATATTACAGTCAGTTTAAACAAAACAAGCAACAGTGAAACAAATGATCACACATATTCTGTGGATGTTGGATCAGAAGTAAATATATTGGCGAGAACACTGAGGAAGACCATTTTATTCTTCTTCAAAATAACGCATTGGAATTGTTTACCTCAGTGGGTCTCCTTTTAAAGTTGAAGTTTATTTATTAGTCACAAGTAAGGTTTCCATTAACACTGCAATCAAGTTACTGTGAGATTCCCCGACTTGCCACACTCTGGCACCTGTTTGGCTCAATGCACCGAACCAGCACATCTTTCAGAATGTGGGCGCACCCAGAGGAAACCCACGCAGACACCGGGAGAATGTGCAAACTCCACACAGACAGTGACCCAAGCCAGGAATCGAACCTGGTGCTGTGAGGCAGCAGTGCTAACCACTGTGCTGCCCCACATTTCACGTGAAGAACAGCACTCCCAATAGTGCAGTACATTCACAGTCGTACATCGAAGGGTCAGCCTAGACTTTGTGCTTAAATCCCCAGAGTGGGACTTGAACCCATGAGCTTCTGATTCAGAGCGACACAGACTCCCACTGAGCCACAGCTCACATCAGAGCACTCCTGGTATAGGGGAAAGTTCCAACGTGAAATTGCTGCACATTTTAATTAATTCAACATCCAGCAACATCTTTGCGAATTTCGGAAAAGCTAGACACAATCAGGATCATGTTACTTTGCGTTTAAATTTCAAGAAAAATACTTCCACAAAAATGGATGTAATATTTAAATAATACAATATTTTATAGCGCAGTGATTACATTCAGCCAGTTACCATGAGCTAATAAGGGGGTTGGTCAGTTCAATTGGTTGGGCGAATGGTTTGTGATCCAGAGTGACACCAATAGGGCAGGTTCAATTACTATATCTGCCTTCTCAACTTTACCCGTTGCCTGAGGTATGGTGATCGTCAGGTTAAATCACCACCAGTCAGCTCTCTCACTCAAAGGGGAGAGAGTCGCCTATGGTCAAATGGGACTATGGCAACTTTACCTTTTACCACAAACCTAGGAAATCAGTCCAAGTTTTGTCCTCACCAAGTGTCAAACCAAAGCCAGATTTGGGACTCTAGAACAAAATGTGCTAAACAGTAATAAATATTGCAACTCTTTTAATTGCTTTCTCTTGGTAAACCTGACAAACAATCAGAATAGTTGTTTATTGCTGTTGCTCCATGATGGAAAGTACTTTTGTACTATTTTGTTGCTTAATATAATGTATTTTGTACGAGGAAAAAAAATGCATCAAACAGAACACATCATCACATCATTTACCAGATTTAAGTTGCCCTCTGAAGAAAGATTGAGATGTATGTATCCTGCAGTGAAAGCATATAGACAGCCCTTTCTATTTGTAGCTACGAAATCATTAGTCAACGTACTAAATTGCTGAGGTACCAAAATGAAATCGTGACAGCAAACACATCTTAACCTCTAACAATGGATTGCAGATCTGTGAAGTGGAAACCAGAGTCATATACTATCAACGCACTTACTTTAAGCTTTCAACATTTTTAATATCCTCTCTCATGCTCTTTTAGCTAAGTCCTCACAAAAATCATTTTTCTAATCGGAATGAACCTTTCCATTAACGCTAACCGAGGCAAAATGTTTTACACACTGGAAGATCATTCTTTAGTTACGTACTTTTAAGTAGATTAATCAAATAAATTGTAGTACATTAATACAGTAATAAAAAGGACTTTATCAAGTAGCTGACAGACAGAATTCGCACAAAGAATCTCTTGCAGCAATAAACAGTGAAAAGTGGTTTGTCAGCTTTTTCATGTCTATTATGAATAGGAAAATACATTGAGGGTTTTTCTATTTGACTGTGGATCGTTAATGGCTGATTAATGGAGCAAAGCACAGACAGCGTGAGTACAAGGGCACTGTAGATCATTGAGGATCTGCTGCAACTGAAGAAAAGAGAAATATTTGTAATTATACTTGCATTTACATAGCAGCTTATCACAGGGCTGAAACATCACTAAGCACTTGGCAAAATAATTACTTTTTGGATAGTCAGTGATCGTTGGCATGTCGAGCTGACATGGAATCTTTGTATCAGCAATGTGATGCAATGCCAGTTAATCTCTCAGTTTGGTCCTCCTTGTCGGGGGAGAAATGATTGCAAGGTCAGTGAGAGGTCCCTGCTTGTCTTCAAATACAGCAACTAACTGCTTAATGTGTGTCTAAATGGAGGAGGAGAGGTACTTCAGCTTGACACGGAATAAGATGGAAGGATAAAGAGTCGAATAGTCACAAGATTTGGGCGAAAGCTTGGGGCAGCCACCACAGAGGCACAATGGGGAAGGTCACTGCTTAAGACTTTTCAGCTACTGTGAACCAAGGGGAGCAGAGCCCCCTCAGGCCAAATGACTCACTGAATGCATGCAGTGAACACCAAATGCATCTGACTTGTATTGAAAAACCTCAGAGTGCAACTCGTTCATGCAGACAACTTTAAAATACCCTTTACATCATTCGTAATGATCAATGTTTGCAATTGCGATGTTTCTTTCATTGTATGGAAGCACCTCAGAGCGTAGCGTATTGTATGCAGAGAACCTGAGTAATATTGCACTGTGAGTGATGGCCATTTTGCAATGTTTGTCATGTTCCTTCAGATATTCTATGAATAAAGTGTACTTTTGCCAAAAAAATTACATATGGAGTACAAGGGCAGCGTGGGCAAATGAAAAAGCAATCGGAGGAAAAAGGGGGATAAAAATCTGCAAGAAATTAAGCAGACAATTGGAAGAAGTGGTCGGCAGAGGGGAACCGGTGGATGTGGCGTTTCTTGATTTTCAGAAGGCGTTTGATAAGGTGCCGCACAAAAGGTTGCTTTAGAAGGTTAGGGGGCATGGAGTTGGGGCTAAGGTGTTAGCGTGGATAGGGGATTGGCTGTCTAATAGGAGGCAGAGAGTTGGCGTCAATGGGTGCTATTCTGATTGGTGGTTGGTGACTAGTGGAGTGCCACAGGGATCGGTGCTGGGGCTTCAGCTATTTACCATTTATATAGATGATCTGGAGGACGGGGCTGAGTGTAGGGTGTCGAAATTTGCTGATGACACAAAGATGAGTGGAAAAGCAAATTGTGCGGAGGGTGTGGAAAGTCTGCAGAGGGATCTAGATAGTCTGAGCGAGTGGGCGAGGACCTGGCAGATGGAGTATAATGTTAGCAAGTGTGAGGTTATCCACTTTGGCAGGAATAATAGTAGGAGGGTTTACTATTTAAAAGGTGAAAAGCTGCAGCATGCTACGGTGCAGAGGGACCTGGGGGTCCCTGTGCATGAGTCGCAAAAACTCAGTCTGCAGGTGCAGCAGGTGATCAAGAAGGCGAATGGGATGCTGGCCTTTATAGCGAGGGGGATAGAATATAAAAGCAGGGACGTCTTGCTGCAACTGTACAGGGCACTGGTGAGGCCGCAACTGGAGTACTGTGTGCAGTTTTGGTCGCTGCACTTGCGCAAGGATATTTTGGCCTTGGAGGGAGTGCAGAGGAGGTTCACGAGGCTGATACCGGAGTTGAGGGGATTGGACTATGAAGAGAGACGAAATAGACTGGGTCTGTACTTGTTGGAGTTCAGAAGGATGAGGGGGGGGATCTTCTCGAGATGTATAAGATAATGAAGGGGATCGATAGGGTAGAGGTAGAGAGATTCTTCCTGCTCAGAAAGGACAGCAGGACGAGAGGGCACAGCCTCAAGATAAGGGCGGGGGGCAGTTTAGATCGGAGTTGAGGAGGAACTTCTTCACTCAAAGGGTGGTGAATCTCTGCAATTTTTTGCCCGTTGAAGTGGTGGAGGCTGCCTCGCTAAATATATTTAAGATACGGGTGGATAGGTTTTCGGTAGGCAAGGGGATTAAGGGTTATGGGGAGAGGGAGGGAAAGTGGAACTGAGCCACTTCAGATCAGCCATGATCTTACTGAATGGCGGGGCAGGCTCGAAGGGCGAGATGACCGACTCCTGCTCCTATTTCTTATGTTCTTAAGAAGAAAATGACTGATGGAGAGGCCAATTTATTATGGCATCATTGTCCATAAGATAAAAGGGCAGAATTTTAGCTGTATTTGACAGAGTGCGATGGCAGGGGGAAAAAAGTGGTGTTGATGCCACCGGCACCAAGGGCAGTTTTCTCCACTGTATTGTTGGGAACATTAAAAAAAATCTTCAAAGAACAAGCCCCAGAGATGGCAATGCAGCAACTTTCGAGGTCAGGGTGCCATTTTTCAAGGCCGTCCCAGGGGTCAAAAGGTCACAACTCGTACCTGGGTATGACTCCGCCTCTCCATCCTGAACGATGCACTCTGATTGGTCTGCCCGCCAGGCCCATGCTGTGGGAGAGCAATCCTAATTCACACTGGTCCGCCCTCATGCTGATGTGAATGGGTTTTCCTTATGATGGGTGGATGATTCAGGTGTAAATTTACAATGAAACGTAAATGTATTACGATGATGTTCCTGAAACCGAGATTCCCGTTTTGTCACTGGTGAGGGACAACCTCATTCTGCTTTCACGTTGCGGTGAAACGTGATTTGGCCCTCCCTCAAAATTTTTCGGCCTCAGTTGCCAAACCTGCCCCAAAGGAATGGGAGTGGAAAAACCTGCCCCCTCCCTCCCCCACCCAAAGATCAAGTAAAAAGCAGTTCCTGTGAAGAAATCATTCTTTGTCTGTCCACCAGCATCGGTATGACAAAGATTAACAGGGAAGGATATAGATTAAACTTAAAGCCGTAGAAATTCATGGTAAATCCAAAGAACAGGTCAGACACTGGATGAGCAACATCAACAAAGAAGAGAATCATAGAATTGTAGAATCTCTGCAGTGCACAAAGAGGCCATTGGGCTCATCAAGCCTGCACGAACAATTCCTCCCAGAGCTTATCCCAGTGTTTACTCTCTAACTCTTCTGACACTAAGGGGCAATTTAGCATTTGGCAATCAATCTAACCCACACGTCTTTGGACTGTGGGAGGGGACCGGAGCACCCGGAGGAAACCCACACTGACAAGCGAGGGTGTGCAATTGCCACGTCAACAGTCACCCAAGGCCAGAATTGAACCCAGGTCCCTGGCGTTGAGAGGCAGCAGTGCTAAGTACTGTGCCACAGTGCCACCCTCAGCAGAAGAGTCATGTCAGGACGGGGGAAGTACTGTCTCCCTGGCACAAAGCATCAATTTAGCACAGCCAAATAACTGAACCTGTACATATTTGGACTGTGGGAGGGAACCGGAGCACCCAAAAGAAACCCATGCAGACACGAGGAGAACATGCGAATTCCACACAGTCACCCAAGGCCAGAATTGAACTGGGTCCCAGGCACTCTGAGGCAGCTGTGCTGAACACTGTGCTGCTAGATACTTAAGATTGTTCAGGATCTAGAAAATGATAGCCCAAAATATGATTTCAAATTAAACTGCAAGATTTAGGCTCAGGCTGGGCATCAGGAATTTATTCCTTCATTAAAAGATTAGCATGTGCAATAAATAGCCTGGTAGAATAGCAGATGCAAAAATCCATGGAATCATTAAGAAACAATTGAATGCTAAGATGGAGGATGTTTGAATCTCTGAACAAATTAATCAAATGGGAAGAATAGCCATCCTCACCCATAATTATTTTTATGAGTAGGTTTAATCAGACAGCTCCATTGAGATCAACGCTGTGCAGGTTTCTAATTAGGTCGCTGTCAATGAGCACATGGAGCCTTTTGAATTCACATCAGTGGCTGGTTGGGCCATGACAAGTGACAAGGGAACGTCTTTGGCGGACTTGCAGTGGTGAGTGAAGCAGCTGGAAATGTGCATGGAGGGGCTTGGAGCTAATAGACCAGCTGTTTCTATACCAGGTGACGATATTGGCAGAAATTGAACAACTGGAGTGAATAAAGGGAAAAAAAAAAGAACCATTGACAGCCATTGGTCTCCAAATATCCACAATATTTCTCAGATACTTGAGAATATGGATCACTGAAGAAGTATTATTTTACTGAGTGTCACTTTTGAGGAAAAGGATGTTCTGCAGAGAGAGGAAAAAGACCCAGATTTATGGAAAAACCTTGACTATTATTTAACATTTTCACTTTTCTCCCTTCCAACCATTGTTCTGACGTCCATAACACTGTTTTGAGGGGCTGCAAAACTTATGTACCAAACTATAGATCTGTAACGTTTTATCCCATTTAATATTGATCTCGTTGCGAAATGAGGTACATTGAGAATGTGTCTTATATGAGCAAGCTTGGTTGAAGCATTCTGCTCTTCCCTGGGTTGTACATTAGTGGGTCATTTCTTCACCCCTCCATCTCTTCTTGTTTCAAGGTATGAATACACAAATAATGTGGTGTGATTATACTCAACAGATACTTGAATGGTAACTCATTTCTCCAATGCCAGGTTCAGAGTGTAATGTTTAATGAACCTTTTGAGAGGGAAATATCCAATCAAGTGCAAAGCTAATGCAATTCAAATTGAAGTTTCTTTTGCCTGTGGACAATCTACAACACCTGCCAAACAAAAGTACCTGAGATAAAGGATACAATTCTCAGGGCTCACCTTTTAGAAACAAGAAAAAAATTCAGAGCAGTTTATTTAGACTTGTTGCAACTCTACTGTCACATCTTTGCCACCTCTATTGGAAACAGCGAAGGATAAATTCCCAAACAAGTTAAGTCTCAGAAAAAACACAACTTTAGAGGGGGAAAAAAAAGTAATTCTCTCAAGGTTTCCTGAAACACTGCTTAAGGAGTTTTAAGCACACATTGCAATATGTCATTGAAATTTGAATCCATGTCAAATACTGGTGATGGGGTCCAAAAGCCTTTGTTAAGGAGCTAAAGCTGCATTTTAGGACTGCAGCAAGAGACATATGTGAGCACCTCACGTATGTGGCGCTCACACTTCAGACAGATGTCTGAAGCACCATTTCTCAGTGAGGTCCGAGTAGGAGAATTATTCCCTGAACAACCTGAGCTGATATATTGTCAAGGTGAGAGGATGTGGGCAGTTTATCCTGTCATTTCTCCTCATTTACCTGGTCATGCTACAGGTCAAAGGAATTGCCAAACACTGCACCTGTGTCAGGAAGCAAGCGGTCTGAGCGGAGCACTTGAATATCGAGCCAAAGCTTTCAGGAGGTGCTACACCCCTCCTTATAGATTTCAGCAACTTTAAATGATAGTACAAGCCAGCAAACACTTCTAATAATAACTCAGCAATAGACAGTAGAAAGCAACTGGCAGCCAAGCTGAAATTAGTAACGCAGATCCCTTTAAATAACAACGGTGGGATGCGGGGATTCTGTTGCTGAATACAAGCAAGGTTCGCGTAGAGCGTATTCAAAGGCCTTGGAGCTGAAAGCAGCAGGAGGATAACACAATAGATAAGTGAAAGGAAGGGCGGTCTCTCCAACTTTGAAAAAACACACTCTTTGTAACTGGTCCACCAGTGCAGCATGGTGAGGGTGGTGGTGGAATAGACCCTCTACAGGACATCCCGCACGAACAGCTGCACCAAAACAGGTGTGGACGTTCGCTAAATTTACCTGGAGTGCCGGTCTCCAGTCTACCTACAGGCAACTGAACTATCCCCCTCCCTCCCCCACCACCCCCAACTCACCGACAACCCCCGCACGCCCCCTCCCAACACAACCATGGCTGATCCCTCAACTCCCACCAATTTACTTTCTGAGCAAGATGTTCACAACGAACTTCGTAACAACATAAGAAATAGGGGCAGGAGTCGGCCATCGAGCCCTTCGAGCCTGCCCCGCCATTCAATAAGATCATGGCTGAACTGAAGTGGATCAGTTCCACTTTCCCGCTTTCTCCCCATAACCCTTAATCCCCCTGTCTATCAGAAACCTATCTACCCGTGACTTAAATATATTTAGCGAGGTAGCCTCCACCACATCAATGGGCAGAGAATTCCAGAGATTCACCACCCTTTGAGTGAAGAAGTTCCTCCTCAACTCCATTCGAAACTGCCCCCCCTTTATCTTGAGGCTGTGCCCTCTAGTCCTGCTGTCCTTTCTGAGCGGGAAGAATCTCTCTCCCTCTACCCTATCCATCCCCTTCATTATCTTATACGTCTCTATAAGATCCCCCCTCATTCTTCTAAGCTCCAACGAGTACAGACCCGGTCTATTTCGTCTCTCTTCATTGTCCAACCCCCTCATCTCCGGTATCAGCCGAGTGAACCTCCTCTGCACTCCCTCCAAGGACAAAATATCCTTGCGCAAGTGCGGCGATTTGCCGATAAATGTCGGTAAAATGTGTGGTTATTATTTTCCGGTTTCAGGAGGCTGAATGAGTTTAGATTTAAATGAACTTGCAGCTTCAGTACTCTCAGTTATTAGGTCCCTGATATCTGGAATGGACCGTAAAGTCTGTCACAATGACCTTGATCTTGTCTTCAGAGAATCAACATGGATAATGCAATAGATATACACGGAAGTTCATGGCAGATGCAAGGGGCTGACTGAAAATGTGAGATGCAGATGTGCTAAGGAAACTGTTAACTGACAACACAACACGTACAAAATGATGGTTATAGCAATACTGAGCAGTTGTTCTGCACGCTTCAGGAATAATAGTTTCCTTTAGGCTGAACCCTTTTGCACAACTTATATTGCATTTGGTAGCAGAAGGCAACTCAGACCTAATGCTAATTGGGAAATGTTCTTACATAAAAATTCTGATGAAGAAATGCAAAAAAGGTAGCTCCATCTGGCAACAAAACCATTCTGGGACTTCAGCAGTTCATTGAACAGAAATCAATTTTCCTAAGGTCATTGAACAGACAACTGACTGGAATTCTAACAGATTCAATGGCAGTGGATTGCATTTCTTCAGTAGCTGTGCGAGGTAAAACGTGTGGTTATTATTTTCCGGTTTCAGAAGGCTGAATGAGTTTGGATTTAAACGAGGGGCGATAGTTCACAACAGCAGGACATTCACTTCCCCAAACTCTCTGGGTGAACTGCCAGAGATCAGACCTCGATGCACTATTCTCTCACTGTGGGGAAAAAAGGCCATGTTACACAGGCACAGACACAATAGAAAACTGTTGTGACGACTGGGCCTTCATGTTTGGTGTATTCTTCATCAAAAAAAAGATTTGCATTTATATCGTGCTCTTTGTGGCCACTGGTACCTCAAAGCATTTTACAGCCAATGAAATCATTTTTGAAGTGTAATCAATGTTGTGATAAGCCAATATGCATCAGCTTCCCAGAAACAGCAATGCAATAATGACTGGATTGTCTTTTTGTGATGTTGATTGAAGGATAATTTTGACCATAATTTCAGGAATAACATTTTTATTCAAAATCGTGATCTTCTACATTCACCTGAGTAGCAGACGGGGCTCTGGTTTAACATCTCACCTATAAAACTGTGCGGTGCTCCCTCAGTACTGTCCTGGAACATCAGTCTTGATATTTGTGCTCGAGCCTCGGAGTGGGACTTGAACCCAGATCCTCGTGATTCAAAACTGTTAAGCAATGGTTGATGCGGGGAGAACATTTTACCAGGCCGGGGAGACAAAATCATGTATAAGTGAGGAGTCTGGGTTGTCTTGTCCAGACAAGGTCCTGCTGCTGTCACGTTACGCAGGACAGCGCTTCCAACAGGCCTGTCACAATACGCCAGGAAGCAAATTTCAATATTCAAAACCTTCCCAGGTCATCGCTATTTTGCCAATGGCAGACAACACCTGCTGGGTCAGCTGGGAGCAAGTGTGCCCCCAGTGGCAGCCCAGGGGTTGGGGGGAAGTTAGGATAGATTGATTTATATGAAGAGGGGGCATTGGGCAAGGGAGGGACCAGCTGGGACCTTGGTGAACTGCTCAGAAGGGTTTCCCTCCACCCTTGGTGGCACTGTGGAAGCTGCTGAGCTGCCAAACCTCTGACTGGGCCGATGCTCTTGCAGCAGGCAGCTGCTACACACAATTAGTTAACAAACCCTGAGACAACTTTCACATGAGCTGCTGCCAGTAATGTCTGATGGGAATCCCACTGGCCAGCCACATGTTTTGCTGACACACGATTCCTGCTACAACTGGCGCTCTGATGCCATCGATAGAATTTTGCCCAGAATATTGTATGTTCGTTTAATCTGCTGCAAACTGATAATATTACATTAAGCCTTTGGATCAGCAGACATCAGCTGTGACAATTACATTGGTGCAGTCTTCCCATGAGTCTGAGGAGAATTGAAAAAGCAATTCTGTAGTTTGGACAATAGACAGGTGTTTCTGCTGACGCAGAGGTCAATCCAGAATACTTTGCTGACTCCACGGTGCTCGGGTCAAGGATATCACTGAGCTGCGCACATCATTGAGGGGGGAGGGTGAACAGCCAGAGGTGATGTTATGTATCACAAACCAGTGACACAGGTAGAAAGAGAGATGAAGCCTTGCAGGCAAATTTTAAGCATCCAGAAACACAACATGCAATCAAGACATTCGAGGGAATAATCCGTGGAGAATTCCTTATCCCTTCTGCTCACACACAAAAATGGGATACTCACTTCCGAACAGCATTGTGCGCGCAATTACAACTCATGGCCTGCGGTGGTTCACCGCCACCTCCGAGGACAAATAGAGATGGGCAATACATGAAGGCCTAGCTGGCGATGTCCGCAACTCTGTCAGAAAAAAATGAATGCAAGATTGGAAGTGTAGTGTAGGAGGGAAGGGCTCGAGATTCCTGATATGTTTTAATTAGTTTTGAAGATAGAGAGGCCAGTACAGGCCACAGTGGTGCGGGGGAGAGACAGGCAGCGCGAGCGCAGGAAAGAGTAAAGCAAGGTCATATTAAGTGGGAATGTACTGAGATCCGAATTACGTTCACAGTGATGTGTGCAATTGCATCAAACATGGCAATGAAGGTAGGTCAGCTGAAAGTGCGGATAACCACATAGTAATATGATGCTGTGATAACAGAGACATGTTCAAAGAAGGACAAGACTGGGTACAAAATATTCCTGAATACAAGGTGCGCAAAACAAAATAGGGAGGGAAAGACGGCAGGGAGGAGTCCTGATGAATGAGAATGCTACACTACTGGAGAAAGTGAGACACGATGTCCAGGAGTGACCAAGGAGGAAATCTTTTTCGTTACAGTAAATAAATATTTGAAGTGCCATGACATTACTGGTAGGACCCGGGGTGGCACGGTGGCACAGCGGTTCGCACTGCTGCCTCACAGTGCCACGGACCCGGGCTCAATTCAGGCCTTGGATCACTGTCTGTATGGAGTGTGCACATTCTCCCCATATCTGTATGGGTTTCCTCCGGGTGCTCTGGTTTCGTACTATAATCCAAAGGTCTGCAGATTAGGTTGATTGGCTATGCTAAATTGACCCAAGTGTCAGGGGTTTAGTCAGGTAAATATGTGGGGCTACAGGAATGGGGCCAAGGGTGGGATTGTGGTCGGTGTAGACCTGATGGGCTGAGTGGCCTCCTTCTGCACTGTGGGGATTCTCTGATTCGATAGTAGGAACGATATGGAGAAACAAATTTACAAAGAAATTACGGAGAGGTGCAAACATGGCAACACAGTGGCACAGTGACGAACGCTGCTGCCTCACAGTGTCAAAGATCCAGGTTCGATTCTGGCTTTGGGTGACTCTGAGAGTTTGCACCTTCTCTCTGTGTCTGCATGAGTTTCCTCCGAGTCCTTTGACTTCCTCTCACAGTCCAAAGGTTAGGTGGTTTGGCGATGCTAAATTACCCCTCAGTGTCCAAATATGTGTTAGTTTGGTGGATTAGTCACAGTAAATGCGTGGAAATACAGAGTCAGGCCAGAGAGGAGGGCCTGGATGGGATGTTCTTTTGGAGAATTGGTGCAGACTCAATGGGCTACATGGCCTCTTTTTGCACAGTAGGACTCTTTGGATTATGATATAGAAGTGGCAACGGAAGACTTCAATTATCCAAACCAGACTGGGAGAGGAATAGCACTAGGATGAGATGGCAAAGGGAAACGTGACCATGAGAATTTTCTTCATCGGTAGGGTTACAGTCCAATGAGGAAGGAGACAACCTGAGGATTGAGATGGATCAAATGGGAAATGTTAGGAAACATCAGTCTTTTTACCACTAGGATTAGATTATTTATGGAAAAGAACAAGGAACAATCTTAGAGGAAAATTATTTATCAGAGGGCGGCCAGTTTGAGTGGAATGAGAATTGATCTGTTCTGGGTCAACCTGAATCCAAGAAAAGCATACAAAATGATAAGGGGACAACGGACTGTCTTCAAAAAAGAGATGGTCAGGTACAGTGTCGGTACATTCTCACAGTGGAAAGGGTAGGATAATGGAAGCTTCCTGAATGACAACAAGTGATACAGTAAGATGAAGCACACAAAGAAGGCCTATTTCAGGATGCTAATACAAATGAGTGAGGGAAACTCTAAAAAAAAAGAGGCGCAAAAAGAGATCAGCTAACATGAGAGAGAATCCAACAGTCTGCCTTATGGATATAAATAATAAAATGATTGTTAGAGGATTGTGGGGCTGATTAACGATTAAAAAGAGACATTTATGCAGAGGGAGAGGGCATGACTGAGGTACTAAATTGGTACTTTGCACTACTCTTCAACAAGGAAAAAGCTACTGCTGCAGGCATAGTGAAAGGAGAACCGGTTGAGTCGCTGGATGGGAGAGAAGTTAATAAAGAGCTATCAGAAAGGCTGACATTTCGTAAAGTTGATTAGTTGCCAGGACCAAATTGTCAATTTTGGCCCCAGATGGTTCCCAGCTTCTCAGAGTATTTTCTTATTGTTGTACAACTGAAAACCCATTTACTCATGTTAGGGTGTACATCTGGGTCATTTCTTCCCCACATATAACCGCTGATTTTCATTAGTACAAGCAAATTCCATGAAGCAAACAGCTGCAGATGCTGGAAATAAACCAGAGAATGCTGGAACCACTCAGCCTGCCATATCTGTGAGTGGAGAGGATGGAAAGATTAACTTCTCAGACCTTGCGAAAGCAAATAGCAGGGTTCTCCACCTAAAACTCTATCTCCACATTCCTGTCTTCACAACATTGCTTGACCAGTTGAGTGTTTTCAGCATTTTCTGTGTGAATTTGAAGACTTTTACCAACTAACGTGAGCAGTATGAGTGAGGCATACTTCTTTGTATGCACACTGCATTGTTCACAATTAGGTTTTTATTCCCTTTTCCACTATACAGACACTCAAGCCATTTGAAGCGAGCTGTGATAACAGCTGTGACAGGTACAGAAACAAGCCTCGAGGAAAGCTCTCTAACTCCTGAAGGATACGTTCTACCAGAAATATCGTCATTTCGGTACACAGCATCTGTTATGCCACATGTAGCAACCACAGAGCAAGAAGCAGCAGTTTCAGGATCTTTTCAAAATAACCACACATTGAGGTCAGCATCATTGGTCTTGGGGTGAAGAACGTGGTCATATTCACACAGGTCTTGTTTGTGGTTCTGCTCACAACTGAGACTTTGCAGGCTGCAGGTAGGAATAAATCAAGGTCTATTCTGACCTCAACAATTCTCTGCCATTGTTGTTTCAACTAAGCCAACTGGCCAAACAAAATAATACAAATTCAGGTCTTGCCGGACACCTTCGCAGATTCAGTGGCGTCAACACTCTCATGAATGTTGCCAGCATCTTCTTTTATTTGTAAGTGCGATCTATGTTTTTCTCTCAAGAGTGCAATCTGAAAATGAATTCACCATTCTTCAGGAGAGAATTGTGGTCGCTCACGAAACTACAGTTAACAGGGTGAAAATTTGCTTGCGCTGTGCCTCACCCAAATCTTACAATGGTGGGGTGAAGGGAAATGCAAAGTGCAGGCTGGCAGTGGTCTGCCTGGTATACCCGAACAACATTAAGGTCACTATGGTTGCTGACATGCTGCCAGTGTGAACTGGGCGCAGGACACTATACTGAGAAATTGGTATATTTCACTTCTGGAAAAAATTGGGAAAATGCATACCAATTCCTGCATGGTGTTTTTCTAATTTCATAGCATGAGACAAATATTTATTCTAAAAATCTGTGGTACAGATTCTTCTACTTATTTCAAGATAAATGAAAAATATGTTAATATAAATGGGGAATAAATTGCAGTAGCAAGAATGCCAGAAATTCCGTTACATTGAGTTTTTCTATTAAAGTCTTAAATTGAATTTTCGATGCCCAAATTTTTGATGAGCGTGTTTTTGGTCAGCACATTCTCCGTATGTTTTGGAAAGCTTAGATCAATTCAGCGTAGACGTGTTCATTATTACTGGTGTTGTGGATAAATGCTGCATTCACTGCAATGAGTTTGTAGTCATGGTCTATTTGTACAGCTTTCTTGATAAAACCTTTGGTTGAAGGTAATGGGCAGAAGTTGTTTTGAACGAGTATATAGTGAAAGACAAAGGGTGAATATACCTCAACAGTTGTACAACATACAGGTGATTAAATGTAAAGGTGAACCGAGTATTCTCCGGCCTCCCCACAGCCCCACTGACTGCATTCCATGCCATCAGCAAACCTGCAAGGAGGGCGTGCCGTCGTTAAAACCAGAAGATCTCACCAATGCGAAAGCTGGAAAATTCCGGCCACTATGAAATGACTGAGGACAACCTCATACAACGGACGTCAAATTTACATTTATAAAGCAGCTTTCTCACAGTTAAACAGCTCAAGGTGTTTCACAGCAGCATTCTTAAAGGTGCAGAGATTTAGGAAGGAAAGTCTAAAACTTAGGGTTCAGAGGCATGCCCTCTGTTAAAACTGGAGATGTACCAAAGAGGGTCGAATTATTAGAGTATAGAATTCTCCAAGGACTGTATGTGAAGGAGGTCATGATGTGGAGATGCCGGCGTTGGACTGGGGTAAGCACAGCAAGAAGTCTCACAATATCAGGTTAAAGTCCAACAGGTTTATTTGGCAGCATAAGCAACAAGCTTTCATCAGGTCAGTGGGAGTTCTGTTCACAAACAGGGCATCGATACACAAACACAATTTACAAGGTAATGGTTGGAATGTGAGTCTTTCCAGATAATCAAGTCTTAAAGATACAGACAACCTGAGTGGACAGAGATTAAGCACAAGTTAAAGAGATGTGTATTGTCTCCAGCCAAGACAGTGAGTGAAATTTTGCAAGCCCAGGCAAGTCATGGGGGTTACAGATAGTGCGACATGAACTCAAGATCCCGGTTGAGGCCGTCCTCATGTGTGCGGAACTTGGCTATCAGTTTCTGCTCAGCGACTCTGTGCTGTTGTGTGTCGTGAGGCCGTGTCAGAGAACATTTACCCAAAGATCAGAGGCTGAATGCCCGGGACCGCTGAAGTGTTCGCCGACAGGAAGGGAACAGTCTTGCCTGGTGATTGTCGAGCGGTGTTCATTCATCTGTGGTCATAGCGTCTGCGTAGGCTCTCCAATGTACCACGCCTCAGGACAGCCTTTCCTGCAGCGTATCAGGTAGACAACATTGGCCGAGTTGCAAGAGTGTGTACCGTGTACCTGGTGGATGGTGTTTTCACGTGAGATGATGGCATCCGTGTCGATGATCCGGCACGTCTCACAGAGGTTGCTGTGGCAGGGTTGCGTGGTGCCTGGTCACTGTTCACTGCTCGACAATCACGAGGCAAACGGTTCTCTTCCTGTTGGGGAACACTTCAGTGGTCACGGGCATTTGGCCTCTGATCTTCGGGTAAACATTCTCCAAGGCATCCTTCACGACACACGATAACGCAAAATTGCGTAGCAGAAACTGATAGCCAAGTTCCGCACACCTGAGGACAGCCTCAACCAGGATCTTGGGTTCACGTCACACTGTCTGTAACCCCTACAACTTGCCTGGGTTTGCAAAATCCTATTAACTGTCCTGGCTGGAGACAATACACATCGCTTTAACCTGGGCTGAACGCTCTCTCCACTCACATTGTCTGAAGCTTTAAGACTTGATTATCTGTAAAGACTCACATTCCAACCATTATCAACCAAATTGAGTTTGTGTCTTTCTATGCCCTGTTTGTGAACATGACTCCCACTCACCTGATGAAGGAGCAGCGCTCTGAAAGCTTCTGGCTTGTGCTACCAAATAAACCTGTTGGACTTTAACCTGGTGTTGTGAGGTTAAGGAGGTTATAGAGATGCAGTGAGCAGGGGGCAATGGAGGGACACAACTGAGACATTACTGCTCAACGAACAACGTCGAACATGAAATATTTTAACAAGAGGGAAGGAGAATGAAAGAGAACCCAGCTGCTATTCAGATTCTGCTGTCATCACAGATAAAAATGGAGACTTGTAGACCCTGATATAATCTGAAGGCAGCTTCAACACTGGAATGGAGGCGAGAGGCAGTGGTGCAACTTTAAAACTGAAATTGAAAACAACCGAGCAGCTCAGAGTCTGCAATCTCAGCTGAATTCTGAGAGTTAATTGTAACCTGAGCTTTATATTTCTGATCTGCGCAGCTGGTGTGCTGCACATCCACTTGACGCAATCTCAGCTGCAGCTCAAGGAATTGTACACAGATTTAAATCGGAGATATCCAGGTACACGGTGGGCACAGAGCAGGTGCTGCACCCAGAGTTAGTGCTGCTTCCCTGGAAACATCGCTGGGTGTGGTCAGGACCAGGAGGGTGGTACTTTGTCGAGAGGAAGGAGCTGCTCTGCTCACCTTGAAGGCACATTTGGAGGAAGCTGAAGAGAAGCGAAGCAGCAGCAGTATGCCCAGGTTGTGGATACAAAATACAAAGCAGTTTAATAACCCAACCAGGTCTGAAAACGTAAGCATCTGTGCTGTATACACCTTTCACTCTGAATTACTAACCATTGTCCAGCACATCACTCTTTATCACCACTCAGCAACATCTAATCTTCAATTCCTATGCACTTCATCACCTCTCCATTTATTCATCAACTCTGAAAGTAACTCAGGAATAAGGAGCAGGGATGTGAGCAGCCTGCTTATAACTTTTGGGATGCAAAACATACATATGGTAGGGAGCACAAATTGAAGAAACTATAATTCACCAAGTGCATGCACTTGGGTGTTTGACAAAATGGTACATGCTAAGTTTCCTTTTTATAATACCACATAAAATATGGACAACACTCCCATATCTTACCCAATTTTGCATCCCAAAAGCTAACTCATCTTTTCACTGATGACAATGACGAAAGTTAAGACTCACTGTTTATTTTAAAGGAAGTTTGGATTTGAAGATAGGAGTGAGACATAGGGTTTTGGCTGTTATATTTCATACTGGGTGAACATTTATGCCCCACTTTCACCCTCTCACCTCTGATCATCTGAAGGTGAATGATGACTCACTTTATCCTTATCCACCTGCAAATCTCTTTCTTTTGTACATGCTAATGTTCTTACGACGGCTGATGACAATCTTTCTCTTCTGATGTGCTGTCAAGCACACCCAAGGAGACTCACATACTGACGCTGAAATTCTGCAAGGTTCAACAGAGTTGGATCGGCATAAACTTTTTTTTTGCCAAACTAAGAGGGCAGCTAAAATAAGTGATGGAATTATCAGATGGGACAATCCCAAGTTCAAATACACACCTGACCTGCTGCTCAAAGCTGGCTCAGATTTTCCCCTCAGTTTCCTGGGCCTTAAGTAAAATTGGGAGCCAAATTAAAAAGAAATGAGATATACCTCACACCACGGAAGGATGGATATGGCACCGATGTCCGGCAGCAATCAGTGAGGAAATTCCCGACTGTCGGGGATGGTTTTCTCTCTGGTTGAACCTGGAACTGGGATCATTCGAGCCCAAGGGAAGTTGGGGGGCAATCTTGCTTCAAAATAAAAGACATTTAGCTCCCTGTCAGCTCCCAACCTTTCATTTGGGGGCCTGAAATCACTTGCCTAGAGTAAATTGGAGCACATTGTAGCTGTAATTAAGCGTGTTAAAATGTGAAGCCAAGAGCTTTGCATTAAAATGTAATTGGAGAGGTTCTGTGGCACCAAAGCAATTATTGCAACGTAAAAAATTTAATATTTTAATCGCAGCCAGGCGCCACAACAAAGTTGGTGGCTTAACGCGACACATCATGGGAAACAAGGACAGCTGCTTCCAATTCTCTCCTCACTCTCAGCAGCGATCTCTCCCATCTCACCCAGTCCTGCCATCAAGTGAAAATGAAGCAGATCTATGAAACGGGTAGTGGGGAAAACATAAATTGGCAGGTGTAAATCTCAAGTGAGCCAGTTTGAAACTCCAGTCAAGTTGTTCCAACGCACAGTGGCATTGACCAGACGTTGGAGAAAATTGCCCAGCTGTGTCCTGCCCACAAAAATGCAAACTGGCTAATTACTGTCCATCAGCCTACTCCCGATCACCTGCAGAGTGATGGAAGGGGCATCAACACTGCTATTAAACAATGTTTACTCACTAATAGCTCACTCACCGAGGCTCAGTCTGGATTCTGCTTAGTTTACTTTGTTCCAGACTTCACTATTACCATGGTCTAAACATGGAAAAATAGAGTTGAGTTCCAGAGGTAAGGTGAAAGCGACTGCCCTTGACACAAAGATAATTGAGTCTGGCATTGAGGCGGCCTAGCCACATTGAAATCAATGGGAATCAGTTGTGGGAGAGAGGGCAGATATATTTACACTAGCTGGAGTCGTACTTAGCACAAAAAGTGATCACTGAAAGTCCATGTCTGAATGCAACAAGACCTGGGCGATAGGCAGGTTCAGGCTTTTTAGTGGCAAGGAGCATTCATGTCACACTCATGCTGAGTGGTTGGTATCTTCAATAAGACAGAATCTTATCAACTTGTCTCTCAGTGGCATTACCATCATTAAATGCCACCAACATAAACTTCTTGGGTATCATCATCAACCGGAATCTTAACTGGACCAGCCAGATAAATACTTGGGCTACAAAAAAAAGAGGTCAGATGCTCCTGGGAATTCTGCAGAGAGTCAGCTCTTGACTCTTCAAAGCTTGTCCGCCATCTACAAACGAGGAACGTGATGGAAGATTCTCCACTTGTGCGTACGAGTGCAGTTCCAACACAAGAAACTCAAAACCAGCCAGCTTCAAAACAGGACATCCACCAGGACATGATTGACATCCACCACCACAAATAAATACACCACTAACACAAAGTGGCTGCAGTGTGTACCGTTAACGAGATGCACTGCAGCAATTTGCCGTGACTCCTTTGACAGCATATCCCTAACCTTCGACATCTATCACCTGGAAGGACATGGGTAGAATAAGCACAGGAACATGCCACTTAAAAGTTCCTCTTCAAGTGTCGTGAAATGTTCGAGTGCTATGAAAATGAATGTATCGTTTATTTTCACACAAATAAAATCAAACTACCACATACTTTCATAAATCAGGCTGTTCTCTGTAACTGATACAATTACTCGTCAGAGTGCTGAGAGCCAGGAAGTAGTTCAGATACAGGTGGAATAAGTAGCGATGAGAAAGCGAGAGAGGCAGCCATTCTCAGCTCAGCTTGAGATGAAGTGCTAAAGGAAAGCAAATTTATGCAAAAGATCATTTTATTCACTGAACTGAATATTATTCCCAAATCTTGGTCAATTAAACTGTACGGTGTGGTATTAACTGGCTAAATTTAACCAATAGGCTGTTGTTTGGGAAACTGGGTCTCAGCAGAGTTTAGGATTGACGGAATATCGATACTTTGGGGTTTTCAGTCTTTGAGAGACCAATTACTTGCTGCTAATTTGCCAAAATATAAGATTATTCTTTGTCATTTTTTTATTATCTTGAATCCCTTTTAACAAATGATTTTAATTGGTCATTTTACAATAGAGGACTGAGTTCTCACTGCTTCCACAAATACTTCTCGCTATTATCCAAAAAGAAATATACCTTAACCGGAACAACCTGAGCATTCAGGTTGGAACACTCATAGATAAAATCAGCAATGTTTCATAACATATAAATTGGAGGCTCATTCAGAATATTTTAAAAAGTATAATTCTTTTGGCGTGGAGAATTTGACTTTTTAAAAGGTAACGAGTGTGAGAAACATGGAATGCAAATGAAGAATGCAAATGCAAAGGAAAAAAAAATGCAGAAAGCATTTGCACTTTAGTCCAAACATATTTTGAAGTGGATGACATAATGGTGGCCTTTGAACTGGTAGATAAATTGGAACTGGGTTCACTTGGAGTGTTAAAGAAATCCAAGAATGTGGAAAAACTAATGGAGCACTTGAGCTTGGCAGAGGTGTCAGTTATCCCGCTGCTCCCAAGAGTGAGGCAGTGAAATTAGCACACAATCCCGCTGAAAGGAAAAGGGAAGTGGCAACATTAGAAATGAAAGAACTGGAAAGAGAAAGAAAGCAAAGAAATTTTCAAAGACAATCGGAAAGGCAGAAGTTAACAAAGAGAAAAGGATAAAGAGGGTTTATGCTGAGCGTGCGGGTAGTTAAAGTAGAAACACAAGAGCAAAGTGTGGAAGAAAGCAGCAGGCATGAACCTCTGGGGAGATGCTTACATTCACAAGGGTACCTCCAAATTTTGAAGAGAAGGATGTAGAAGGGTTCTTTACATCTTTTGAAAAGGTCGCCAAAGAATTAAAATGGCCACAAAAAAATTGGACAATACACTTGCAGAATAAATTTGAAGGCAAGGCTACTGAAGCATATGCATCTTTGGATGATATGGTCGAAGGACTAAGAGACAGCCAAAAGAATTATCCTTCGTGCATAGTTCCTGCGGAATACAGGCAGAAGTTTTGAAACACAAGTAAACAGCCAGGGAAACTAATTTTGAATGAGAAAGACTGAAGGAGAATTGTTTTGATCATTAAATACAGGCTTCAAAGATCCTGAAAATGGTTGAAGCTCTTAAAAAGGTGAAAGTTAGAGAAAAAATTAAAAATTCAATCGGAGTGTTCTTCCACGTGCCTCGTAACAAAGCTTTCAGACTGTTAGACAGGCAACAGAGCGAGCTGATAAATTCCATTCCAACTCAATTTTCAAGTTTGCTGAATGCAGCACCATAGTAGGTCAGATCTCAAACAATGATGAGATGGAGTACAGGAAAGAAACAGAGAATCTGGTGAACTGGTGTGATAATAATAATGTCTCCCTCAATGTCAGTAAAATGAAGGAGATAGTCATCGACTTCAGGAAGTGAAGTGGAGGACACACGCTTGCCTGCATCAATGGAGCTGAAATGGAAATGTAGAGAGCTTCACGTTTCTAAGTGTTCAGATGACCAACAATCTGTCCTCATCCCTCCATGTGGATGCTATAGTGAAGAAAGCCCACCAATCCCTCTGCTTTCTCACAAGACAAAGGAAAATTTGGCACACAGCTACAAATTCCACCAACTTTTACAGATGCACCATAAAAAGCATTCTTCCTGTTTGTATCACAGTTTGGTTTGGCTCCTACTCTATCCAAAACCACAAGAAACTACAAAGAGTTATGAACAAAGCCCAGTCCATCACTCAAAGCCTCCCACCCATTGGAGAACTGTTCTTCCCAGTTGCCATCAGACTTCTCAATGGACCTACCTTGCATTAAATTGATCTTTCTCTACACCCTCTCTATGGCTGTAACACTACATTCAGCAACATCTCCTTTCCTTCTCTCTATGCTGTATGCTTTGTTTGTATAACAGGCGAGAAACAATACTTTTCACTGCATACATGAGACAATAAATCAAATCAAATGGCCCAGGGAACAAAATCTTTATTCTGTAATTCTTTTAAATTGGAATAAAGATGGCAACTGGGCAAGTGTGAGAAAAGACTGTCAAGGAAAAAAAGGGAATGGTTGAAAATCACAAAGAGATTTCACTATCACAGAGAAAAAACAGTCAAAAAGAAGTTTCACCCCTTCTGAAATGAGTCAAGAAGGTCAGATATTATTATTTCAATAACTGGTCCTTGTGAAATCAGAATGCTGGTTATTAGAGGGAGAGCCAGATGGAATTCTCAATCTTGGAAAGTGAAAAATGAAATCAGAGAATGGAAAACAAGAAAAGCAGGGAGAATTTATTGCGTAGAGAGTGTGATCACCCCATTAAGATGAACATGTGTGCACAAATTGTAGAGGGCAAAGTGATTAGCAGGTCGAGAATGTCTTCAAGGATTGCGTGTGTATCAAAGGCTTTTTTCTTGTGAACAGGACAGAATGGGGAAGGACATGAAAATTCTGAGCGATACTGGACAAATCAATCCTCAAATGTTGAGATAAATAGATCTTTTATACTGAAAGGATGCCAAAAGTAGGTCTGATCGCAAGCGTTCATACAGAAAAATTGGAAAATTCCACAAGTGAAGATCAACCGAAGGAGCGGTTTTAAGACAGGAGTAGTAACTGTCAGATTGGTAAAAAGAATACCCACTACAGGGATTCTGTTTATCTTGACAGGGTCACAGGTAGTGGTGACACTGTTGGTAGTTGAACAACTTGTACACAATCTAAATAGACTCTTTACAAAAATAATTTCCTGCAATGTTCCCATATGGTGGAGTGACATGATGACGGGGGAAACAGATACTTGTGGGTTTTCAATCTTGGGGAGACTAAATGCTCACTGTTAATTTGCCAAAGTATGACACAGGTCTGAGTTCTCACTGTTTTCACGTGTGTTTCTCACTATTACCCAAAAAGACAACACACCACTGGAAACCAATGTTTCGGGTTGGAACTCTCTCACATGTAACATCAACGGGATTTCATAACCTAAGACCCTCACCATCGTGCAAGGAATTTATCACCATTCCATCATCGCTGGATCAAATCCTTGAAACTCACTCCCTAACTGCATTGTGGGAGTACCTACACCAAGTGGACCCTGTTGGCTCAAGAAAGCAGCTCACGACTACCTTTTAAAAGCAATTTGAGATGGGCAATGAATGCTGGCCATGGGAGGTTCCACTCGCACGCTCTCAATGTGAGTTTAAAGAAGTTACCTGCCAGACTGGTAGGTACGCACAGCAAAATCACTTAACACCCTCAGGCCAATCCTGTCAGACAGGAATGAGTTAGATATTTGAAGACTTTTAATGAGAGAACAGCAGATAAAAATACAGGTGAAGGAGAAATAAAAATTCATTAACCCCTTACACCATTCGATGTACAACTTGACTCAGAAAATGTATTGCATCAATTCGATAAAAGGCTTTGCTGAATTTGATTTGATTTGTCACATGTATGGGCAAACAGTGAAAGGTATTGTTTCTTGGGTGCTATACAGACAAAACATACCATACATAGGAAAGGAAAAGAGAGTGCAGGATGTGTTATAATCATAGCTAGGATGGAGAGAAAGATCAAATTGCAAGGTAGGTCCATTCAAAAGTCTGATGGCAACAGGAAATAAGTTTTTTGAGTCAATTGATACGTATCCTCAGACTTTTGCACCTTTTTTCTCCATGGAAGAAGGTGGAAGAAAGTATGTCAAGGGTGGGTGGGGTCCTTCATTATGCTGGCTGCTTTTCCAAGGCAGTGGGAAGTGTAGACAGCTCCCATGGATGGAAGGCTAGCTTGAGTGATGGACTGGGCTTCATTCATGACCCTTTGTAGCTTATTGCAGTCTTAGACAGAGCAGGGGCCATACAAAGCTGTGATGCAATTCGAAGGAGTGCTTGCTATTGTGCATCCGTACAAGTTGGTGAGAGTCGTAGCAGACATGCCAAATTTCTATAGTCTCCTGAGAATGTCGAGGCGTTGGAGAGTTTTATTAACTATGGCATTTGCACGGAGGGACCAGGACAGGTTGTTGGTGATCTGGGCATCTAAAACTTGAAGCTCTCGACCATTTCTACTTTGTCCCTGTTGATGTAGACAGGGGCGTGCCCTCCAACATGTTTCCTGAAGTTGATGACTATCTCCTTCGCTTTGTTGACGTTGACATTATTGTCATTGCACAAGTTCACCAACCAGCAACTCTATCTCTTCCCTATACCGCGTCTCATCACTGATTCAGATCCGACCCACAATGGTGATGTCATCAGCAAACTTGAAAATCGAGTTGGAGGGGAACACAGTCAGAGGTCTATAAGGGGTATAGTAAGGAGCTAAGGACACAGCCTTGTGGAGCACCAGTGTTGAGGATGATCATGGAGGAATTATTGTTGCATATCCTTACTGATTGCAGTCTGTGGGTTAGGAAGTGTAAGAACCAGCTGCAGAGTGAGGAACCGAGGCCTAGGTCACGAAGTTTGGAATAAGTCTCGTAGAAATAATGGTGTTGAAGGCCGAGCTGTAGTCTATGAGTAACAATCTGACATAGGTGTCTTTGTTATCCAGGTGTCCCAGGGTTGAGCGTAGGGCCACAGGGAGATGGCATCTGCTGTTGACCTGTTTCAGCAACAGGCGGACTGTAGTGGATCCAGTCAATCTGGGAGGCAGAAATCAATTTGTGCCATGACTAACCTTTTGCAGCAGTTCATAATGTTGGATGTCAGAGCCACTGGACGATTCTATCATTAGACAGAATTCTGAATCGGTCTCCAAAATTCTTACCAACAACAGAATGTCAGTGCACAATTATTTTAGTAAAATCTGATACAATTCTTTTCCATTAAGATTTTCCATTGAGTATTGTGTCAGCATTCATATGAGTAGATTGTTGTAGGTCAGGCTAAATATTACGGCGATATCAGCCTTAACAACTCAGTGAAGTGGAAGATGTTGTGGATGTAAATCTACTCCATCATATATGTCTAATGTAGAATTAACATGTGCTTTCACATTCCACCTGCATTTTTTTAATTATACCAAACAAGCATAATTACAAACCATTTCTGTGTATATTCTGAGGGATAGAACTGCTCTCAGCATATGACTGGAAGCAGTTAAGCTGTGGAAACCAAATTGCTCTACAATTCCACCACCACTAATTAAGAGGTGGCAAAGTGTTGATACATATGGGAGCGCACTTGGGAACATTGCAGCATTAAATGTCTTCTAGAAGTGCAACATAATAGAAAATAATCAAAGTAACAAAAATTTGTTCCACATTTTTAATTGTTGATATATTCATAGAGAAGGCAAATAAATAATAACTTGCAATTAAGAGCCAATCTTCTTTTTTAGAATTATGGATTAACATTGAAACACGTCCACTCCTCCTTGCAGAAGTTATGTTGCACAAGACACAGTCAAATTAACTCGAACTGATTTTTATAATTTATATTGTAGAATCTCTACAGTGCAGAAGAAAACCATTAAGCCCATTGACCAATTCCCACCCAGGTCCTAAAAATCCACTGGTTATGTAAGCAAACTTTACCTGTAAACATATTGCATACATTATATATTACTAAGCATGTATTGATATTGTAATTTTTCAATGAATTATCCATATCATGAGTGAGATTTTACAGCCTTCTTCATCCTGAAACCGGAAAATCCTACCCGAAACGTCAATGGACCTTTTTATGGTTTGCACCTCACCTGCTCCAATTCCCATTGCAGACAGGATGGTACAGTTCCAGTCAATACATTTTCTTCGACCTAATGTTGTACATTTGTGGAAAACCCCCTACAGATGTGGATCATAAGAAATTATTTTATCAATTGCAACATTCTTAACCCACAATCAATTTTATGTGCCCTATCTTTTTCATCCTTGTTAACTTGCCACATTTTTAAAAAATGCTAATTAACAATAACTCCAAGGGATAATATTCTGATTTTATTAGTAGCCTATGATGCAAAATAGTAGTTAGTTATTACCCTATAATGTGATGTCACAAAAAATCAATTTCTCTGTAAAGAATGTGCATTTAATTTTGCGGCAGTGCAGAATAATTTAGTAAAAACCAGGCTCCAAGGTAGAATGAGGCTCTTTCCTTCTCATTCTGCTTCACTTCAGTGTCAAATTGGGTGGTGGTTCAGGGTTAAGGCTGGAATTACACCATTAAAGGCAGCAGTGGTGCAAACTAAGACCAATTCATACTGCCACTACATTTGTAATATGAATTCATACTTACAAATCTTAAAGTTAATTATATTGCCTGTTATTATTGAATTGAACGAAAGGCAAATTGCAATAATTCCTCAAGATAATTGAAAGCTACTGTACACCAATGGAACTCCAAACCTCCTTTTTTGCATGGCATCTTTCAAATCATTTGCTTATTTGGAGTACACACAGCTGCTCGCGCTGCCACATGCCTTGACAATATTCCTCTGACTCCCACGTAATTTTCAGGTCATCTAGTCGGCTTTGAAGATTAGCTATATTTTAATTAAATCTGCAGATTTATCATTCCATTTTTTTTTGCCGGCTTATTGCGTTGACACACACCTGTGAATATATCAGTCAACTGGACATCAAATGAGCAAAACAGTAATTACTAGCTGACGAAAGTCTTTCGGTCAGGCATTTCCAATCTTCACAAGTGAAATATTGCATTCCACAGTGTCCCTGTTCTGCCTCGGACACGATAATGAACCATATTGTTCATTGGTTAACAAAGTGCTCACAAACTAACGGTGACTTTAATGTTTCCAGTTCTGACTCAGAGCCTATGGGTGGAATTCTCCCAAAACATTTCGAAATGTTGTCCCCAGCAGAAAACCGGTGAGGTTCTCGCTGGGTGGTTCGGGGTGATTCAGTCCACCGTGCAACCACAACATATTTTTGGAGCCAGGGGAGATTCTCACTTAATTCTCCCACGCTCAGGATGGGACTTTACAGCCTCACTCGAACAAGAGCAGCAATTCCCACCTGAGGTCAACTTATGTTACCATTGTCCGCCCATCCACTGTTCCGATTCTGTGGCAGGCACGGTGGTAGAATTCCGGCATTTGATTTTTTTTGGATTGGGTTCCTCCTTCCACCCCAAAGATAATGTCAGATCGTTCAGAATGGAGGGTTAGAAAATGAACTGGGAGAGACCATCACATAAGGCAGCAGAGGAAGTTGCACTTGTATGCAGGAATGCTCCAAGTTACTTAAATGCTGGATAAGTATGAAATAGAATGACATGATGCAAATAATATTAGCTCCAAGCAACACGGTAACATAGTGAAGCTAAAGATGACCTGAGCATTGGGTTAGGATAATGGCAACAGTGCAAGAATTGGCCGTCATGGGACTTTTATCCAGCTGTAACATTGTGTGTTGCCGCTTTACAGAACAAGTGGAGAAGCTGAAGGTATCAGAGGGCAAGCGAGCAAAAATCATGGTCAATTTAGGAATCATTAACGTACATATAAATAAGTTTCAGCATTAGCAGGGAGAGTCAATAGGTTGTTGAACAAGAACTCAAGAGAAGTAATATCTGATTGCTTTCTGTGCTATTTTCTGCACAGGGTTCAGGAGAAGATGATTAAGAAGGTCAATTGGCTACAGGACTACTGAGAGGGAGAGAGAGAGTGAGGTTCATTGCTGGAGCATTGTAATAAATTCTGGAATCAGAGAAACCTATAATCAAAGGAGCAGTCAACATCTGAACCAAACTGGCATCCACGTCCCTGGGGAGAGGGTAAATACAGCAATGGAATAGGATTTAAACTAATACGCCAAGGGTTGAACAAAGGCTACATTTGAGACTGCAGAAGCAAGGAAGGATTAGTAAAGCTGGTATGAATAGAAACCAAAAGCTTAACTAAAATAAATAGTAATAAAATATTACCATAGAAGGAAGGTGACGATCGATGAGAGATAACGAGACTGGGATAGATTTTGATTTCAGATAGATTTCGGACAGGTAATCTCCAGACAAGTCAGGCTGCCCTGTTATCAGTGTGAAATCTGAACCATTCTGATAACCAAGGCTCATTTAAATTTAATTGCCAGGCTACTCACAAATCTTCAATGAGAGGCAGCTGATTCCTACAGAAGACATAGTTGATGGTGGCCACAACACCGTTATAAAGTATAGTCTCCTGTTACTATCCTGAAGGAAGTGCTGACATTTTCTGAGTATCAGGCCAAACAGTGACTCAAACTCCCAGATTTTTGTGCATCAGGTGAAGGAACGCAGTCCCACCCTGTCCTTCCTCAGATGGCAGGAGGTAGAAAGACACATTCTGCAGCAGGACTAGATAATAGTCCTGATGATGTGAACCATTGCCATCGTTTGTAAAACATGGATTCATTACTACAGGCCCTTTGACAACCAAACCCAGGCAGCAGTGAAATATTCCGTCTCCATTTATCTGCCTAACACTTCAACACAGCGTTCCTATCACCTCTCTTGAACAGAAAACAAACGAGAAAAGCAGAAACAACACAGGGCCAGGAATAGGCCACTTGGCCCCTTCAGCCATTTCCAATAATCAATAAGACCATGGTTTGAATATTCTCGATGTGTTGGTGAGGTCCACACCCCTGCTGACTCTGACTGTCCTGCAGCCATTCCGTGCTCAAGTGAGCATCAGTTGGCCGCAGATAGGACTTCCACCCCTCACTCAGGAAGGAGCCACATCTTAGGCAGCTGCTAGTCAATTTGATTGGCCAGGGACACTCTTGTCCCTGCAGTGACATGAATTGCAATAGACAGAAAAGGAAGTTTTTCAACATGCCAGAGCTCTGGTACTAGACGGCAAAGTCAGTTTTGGGGTCCAAGGGCTGAGAGGAGAGGGGGCACAGGGAGTGGGAAGTTGGTGATTGGGTGACTGGGGAGAGGCCAGAGGGAGGAGGAAGGCCCTGCAGTCACCTGACAAGTGGATGGGTGCCAAGTCAGATGCCCCCAACCCCTTGCCCATCAAATGCTTTAAGCCTGTTTCATTCCAGGGCTTCCACCACATCAGGTAAATTCTCCTGCCAGCTTCAAAATTGAGGCCCCGAACCTGGCCAGCTTTCCTGCATGTGCAGTTGCCAGCATGACCGTACTATTACCATCATGTCTGTAGGTAGGAGGGACAGGATTTTCAAAAAAGCCAGTCTCGATTGGAGACAGGCCATAGTCCTGAATGCCAGCATTCTGGATGAAGATGGCTCAAGGATGGATCAGCGACATGCTGGGAAGCAACGGGAATGTAATTAAGGCCAATTACTGTCAACTAAGTTGGCTTTTAGTGCCCATTCCTGTGCTTACTGGGTTTTTCAGTTGGCAATGCCAGCAGCCCATATAGGCCTGGACCAAATCCAGGAGAGCAACCTCACCGTGAACCCACACTAATTATCATTATATTCCATTGCTGCACTCGCCTCAAAATTAGAGAAGCCAAATATACATTAGGTGATCATTTTGCAGAACATCTAAATTCAGGAGCAAGAACTCTGAGCCTCCTGTTGACTGTTATTCACACGGTGACCTCTCTTGTCCTCAGCCTCCAACACTATTCCAATGCAGCTCAATACAAGCTCAAGGAAATACACGTAGTCTTTCAATTAGGTACTTTACAACCTTGCAGACTCAGCATGGAGTTCAATCATTTCAGATCATAAACACTGTCCTTATTTTTTTGACAGTAGCTGCCTTGCATGGCCATCCTTTTTGTCATTACTGTCAGCTATGACTCAGTTGGTAGCACTCTCACTTTTCAACCACAAGGTTGTGGGTTTAGGTGAGCTTGAGCACAAAATTTAAAAGATGACACTCAGTTCAGTCCTCAAAGCAGCCAGCAATTCCACAACAGCCAGAGATGAAACAGAAAATACAAAATCATAAGATAGTTACAGGTCGCTATTTGTCCTGTTATATCTGTGCTGGCTCTCAGGAAGAGTAACTCACCAAGCCTCACTGTCTTGCCTTTTCCCCACTTCCCTGCAATTCTCTCTCTAAGGCCTCGACTAAATCTGCCTCCACCACACACTCAGGTGATGCATTGCAGACCTTAACCCGTGCACCAGCTGACTCACCTGAAAGCTGTTAATGGTCCCTTTAAATCATGTTGGTCAAAGGTTCATCCTGCTGCTAAATGCACGTTCAGCTCTGCGGGGTTAACAGAGGCTGTTAGCTAGAGCGGCGAGGCCTAAAGTGACAGTGCTGAAGTCAAATTTTAATCCCATGCTTAGTGACATTACAATCCACCTTCTTGACAGATCCACATTTGGTTCTCACTCGTTACACCACACACACAAAAGCGCTCACCAAGCTGGAAATTGCAGTGGGTGCATCAGAAATGAGCGAGAGTATTGCGGACACCATTTCAACAACCATTGCAATGAGACACATCAGTTGATTAGACATCAGTAAAATAACACGACAGGTCAATTAAAATCTGGCTCAAATGGTACAACTGAATTTTAGTATTTCAATCAAGGTAGATGATGATGTTGTAACAGATTAACTATTGGTTTGTAGTTCATAAACCTGCTACTGTCTGATGTAAATTCAAGTTCCCTTCTTGCCCAAGAGAATAATCTGGTTAATTTTCAAGATCAAACTAAAGAAATGCAGGAGATACAAATTACTACCATTCTTCGCTCCAAAATATATCACCGAATCTCAGAATTGTTACACTGCCCATCTGTCAGCGCCAACTCTTTTCAAGAGCATTAATACCATTCACGTGCACTTGGTTTCTCTTCAAATAATCATTAAATGCCCTCTCAAATGCTTTGATTGAACCCATCTCCACCACTCTTCCAGTCAGTGTATTCCTGACTAACCAACTAATCGTCATGTGAAAATTTTTTTTCTCTCACAATGCATTTGCTTCTTCTGCACATCAGCTTAACTCTGTGACCTCTCGTTCTTGATCCTTTTATGAGGGAGACCGGTTTCTCCCCAGCTACACTGTCCAGCCCATCATGATTTCGAACACCCCTATCAAATCTCCTCTTAGCCTTCTCCTCTCCAAGGAGAGCAGTTCCAACCTCTCCAATCTATCCTCATAACAGATACTTTTCATTGAATAGAAACATAGACAAGCAACAGTTGGAAGACTGGAAATTATACTTTAACACTTCCTTTTGGGAAACTGAAAGGTTATCCACTTACCATATCGATGGTGGCTCTGACCCTTCAATTTCTAAGTAATCATATTTGTCTTCCAGCTGAAAATCTGTGAAAATGAGAGAAATGGTGTCCCCACGCTCCGCAGCAATAGTCCAGGTGCAGTCCGCATTATTATAATACTCGCCAGGAAAGTTTGGGCTGGAAATAATGCCACTGGATCCTTGCAGGGTTCCACCACAGCCATCTTCAGCTATTTGGGAAAAGAAAATCAGCTGTTCAGTTTCTAGTATTAGTGTACAACAAAAACATGCATTTACATGGTGCTTTGAACACAGTAAAACATCTCAATTCAGCTTGCAAGAGAAATATGTTGCACAGGTGGTCAAAAGCTTGGCATTTCTTAAAAGAGGAGAGAGAGAGAGAGCAGATTTAAGGAGGGAATTCCAAAGCGTGGGGCCTGGTAGCTGAAGATGGTCATCAACATTGAGTCTCAGGCGAAGGAGAGATTTGAACACAAAGATAAAGGTGAGGTGGGAGGGGAATTAATTTGTTGAACATCACTTTTAAATATTGCTGCCCATGTTAACTGTTCCCCCAAACTTGGAAGTGCAAGGGTCAGTAGACCTGAAGCCAGTGTAGATTAACATCATCAGGGTGATGGCTCAGCTTGACTTCCTGCCACTTCAGGATACGAGCAACAGAAACTTGAGAATGGAAGATGAGAAGCCAAACCTGGAGAGCAAATGCAACATCTCCTACTGAACAACGGAACATTTTCAAAGCAAATATTGAATGCTTCCAATTTATGCACCTGAAACGGGATTTCTTTGCAGGGTGTATATTTACCCTATGATTATAAATGGGTTTATCTGAAGCCTGATGTCTAAAACTAGTTTCCATTTGGCATCCAAGTTGACGTTAATGGCAAAGTGATGCTTTGGAGGAAACCTTGGCATTTTTGACTGAGCAGACAGAGCCACTTTGGTTGAATTTCATGGCTGCTGTGGTGGCCCAGTCCCCCAGCTGGAGACAGCCCTGCAGTGGCCACTCCCCCCCCGACCACCTACAAGTCTCAACCAGGCACTTAATCCACCGTCCATTGGGGTCCCTGGGGCTTTCAGGATGATGATGCTGCTTTCTAGAGATCCCAGCTGATCATTTGTTCAGCAGCCCTTAAGATCCAGCTGTGCCACTGGAAACAGCATCAATTGCCCAGGCTGCAGGAACACTGGGATGAAGCTCTGGCAGAGAGATGAGTGGGGTGGAGGTGGAGTTATTGGGGAGAGCAGGGTCATGCCTTCCTGCAGGAGTGACTAATAAAGTCATCGAGGTGCTCAGCACAGACAGGCCATGCTAACTTCCCTCTCAGGTCATCCAAACAGGCGCCAGGGAGTGGCAACTCAGGGATTTTCACAGTAACTTCATTGCAGTGTTAATGTAAGCCTATTTGTGATACGAATAAATAAACTTCAAAATTTAAAAACCATCCCTGAGATTAGACTAAATGGCCAGCAGTCTCCCGATTTATCCCTTCCTCCATTCTCACACTGACTGTCGTCCAGTCCTTCCGACACCTCTCTGGTGGCCAGAGAGAAATTGAAAATTATTGCTAACACCCTTGCTATATTTTTCCTTGCCACACACAACAGCTTGGGAAACATTTCACCTGGAAATCTTCGAACTCTCCCTGTGCCCTCCGGCTGTATGCATTGTGATCTTTCATGGGCCCTACTCTTTCCCAGGTAATACTTTTACCTTTAATGTACTTGTAAAACAACTTAGAATTTTCCTTTGTTTCACCTGCCTATATTCTTTCATGTCACCTTTCTGCTCTCTGAATTTATTTTTAAAGTTCCCTCTTGCATATTCTAGTTCATGACCCTGCTCTCCACAATAACTCCATCATTCTCATTTGCTGTATTCTATTCTGCCATGAGCCTCCCTTTTTCTCTTTATCCAATGCTGTATATCCCTCGATATCCACGGTTCACTGGGTTTATTGGTGTCACCTCTTTTCTTTATTGGAGTATGTTCGCTGTATTTCCTTCTGAATGACATCCCACTGTTCCATTAGTGTCTGCCCCCAGTACACTCCAGCCAAATCATATCTGAACTTACTAATTAGCGAATTGATTTCTGCTCCATTGTTGTTCTTTTCTGTAACAATCTTGAATCTAAGTTATGATGGCTGTCTGCAAAATGCTCCCCCCGATACTGCAGCCACTTGCTTGGCTGAGTTACCTCAAAGCAAGTCTAAGACCGTCCCCTCTCTTATTGGACCTTCCACATTCTGGCTTAAAAACTTCTCCTGGATGCATTTTAATAATTCTTCTTCCTTTAAACCTTTCACATGTTGATTATCTCAGTTGATGTTCGGGAAGTTGAAATTCCCCACTATCACTCCTTTATTACTTTTACTCATCTCTGAAATTTGCCGACACGTTATAGGATCCCGACAGAGCAGAAATAGGTCATTTGGCCCACTGAGTCTGCACCGACCACAATCCCACCCAGGCCCCATCCCCAGAGCCTGACACATTTCCCCTGCGTAGTCCCTATCACTAAGGGATAATTTAGTAAGGCCAATCGACCCAACATGCACACCTTTGGATTGTGGGAAGAAACCCTGCAGACACAGGAAAATGCGCAAACTGCACACAAACTGCGACCCGAGGCCGGAATTGAACCTCGGTCCCTGACACCTTAAGGTGGCAGTGCTAACCGCTGTGCTACCATGCTGCCCTTCTGTTCTTCTATTTCCTTTTGGACTGTTCGGCGGGGGGCCAGGAGAACACACCCAGCAATGAGATTGTTCCTGTTTGGTTTTACCCACATGGCTTCTTTAGAAGAACCTTCTCAGGTGTTGCCCCTCCTTACTGCTGTAATTGATTCCCTGGTCAAAATTGTGACACTTCTCCTCTTTTATCTCATTCCCTGTCTCTCCTGATGATCCTATATCCTGAAATATTGAGTTGCCGGTCCTGCCTCTCTCTAAACCATGTCTCAGAGACAGCAATGCCATTATATCTCCATATTCTAGTTTGTGCTCTCAACTTATCTGCCTGGTTTGTCAGACTCCTGCATTAAAGTAAATACCAACTAATCTTGCCAATCTCCCCTGGGTCTTAATTAGCCTCTAACTTATGTGCCTTCCTGACTAGCTTGCTGTTTTTTTTTCCAATTCTGGCTGTGCATCTTCCCCTGTTGAACCTTCTCTCAGGCACCCACAACCATTCCAAATGAGTTTTAACCCTCCCCAACAACATGGGCAAACCTCCCCGCAAGGACGCCAGTACCATTTCAGTTCAGGTACAAACTGTCCGCCTTGTACAGGTCTCACTGTTTTCGAAAATGGTCCCCATACGATTAACCTGCAATTTCTAAATTCACTGGCACATTGCACCAGATGTAATCCAGAGATTACTATCCTTTGGATCTTGGATTTTAATTTACTTCCTAACTTGCTAAATTCTGTTTACAAGAGCTCATCCCTTTTTCTCCCGGTATCATTGGTCCAGTATGTACCATGATCTCTGTCTGTTTCTCCACCTGCATCAGAATGCCTTGTGGCCAGTGACATTCTGACCCTGACACCAGGGAGCTAACATACATCCTGGAGTCTCTTTAAGCTGCAGAAACACACTTCTGTTCTTACAACTGAATCCCCTATCATTCAATTCTGTCCATTGTTTGGTCTTCAAGCTATCTTAAAAATTCAATGCTGACAAAATTGAAAATTGCCCCATTGCTGCATTGCAAGCATGTGTAACAAACATGATTTTCTTCTTGGTCTCAAGGCCAAGAGATTTTCTTGTCAAGAAAAATAGCACCTGAAAGGGGATTAGACCCTAAGACATAGGAGCAGAATTAGGCCACTCGGCCCATCGAGTCAACTCCACCATTCAATCGTGATTGACCTTTTTCTCATCCCCATTCTCCTGCCTTTTCCCCAGAAACCCGATCACCTTATCAAAAACCTATCTAACTTTGTCTTAAAGACAGTCAATGACCTGACCTCCATAGCCTTCTGCAGCAAGGAGTTCCACAGATTCACCACTCTCTTCTATGCGCTTACAATTCTCTCCACAGCCAGTTTGCCCCGTCTCTTTCTTCTTTCATGATAAATTATAGCTGATGAGCTCAAAATGGCCAAGCAAAGAAAGGATACTACTATGGCCTGATGGGAAAATGGCTAACTTCAGAAAAGAGGTTTTAAATCCAGGCTTTAAGTGTGCAGACTTCTCTATCTACGTGCAACTAATGTCTTTGGTTTTATGACGGGTAATAAAGTCAGCAGGATTCTGGATCCTTCTTATTTTCAAGGGAGAAGCTGACCATGACTAATCCACAGGATGGAAACAACACACATCCCTGATAACAAACTCCTTCTGATCAATCAAATGGACAAGAACCAAATACAAAATGGAATCAAAAAGGCTGAGGACAAATGTCCTAAGGTCAGGCAGCCTGCAATAATCCAAACTATAATTTGAATGATGCGCCTATGATCAATGCCTACGTGTAGGAATCCACGTTTTCCAGCCAAGCTTCGAGGATAAATATTGGGGTTTTTAAATTAAACAAAAAAAAGGAAACCTCAAGCTTTAAGATGGATTAAATCTGACCCTTCTCCACACCTAACCAGCACCAGTGGGTGGAGAACCACTACATGTCCATTCGGTAAGTACAAGTATTCAAAATCTATGTTTGTAAACTTATGATAGTAGATTTATAGGGGAATCAAAGCATTTATTTGTAATACAGTGTCAGAGAACAAGTCCTTAGCAGTCATAAGTAAAGATTTTTTTTACATTTTTTTAATAAAGACATGATTTGCTTTAAAGGTATGAGTTTTTGCGTCTTTCAATTAACTGCAACAAGAGTTACGTTAACATAACCATCTCTATAAAGAAAAATACCCAGCAAACTATTAAGCAGTAAAGCAGGCAATAGAAATATGAGCATTTGAAAGGTAACTAAAAATTTTAACTTATTTCACTGCTAATATACTGAGCAGATATAATTAGTAGAATAAATTACATTTTTGAGATTCTCTTAATTAATTTTTCACATGTAAAATATTTAAAAGATTTAACAAGAGAAACAGAATCCCCAGAAATGAATAAATCCATGTTAAAAAATAATGCTGGCTGATTGGATTGACTAGAACTGCTGAAGGCAGTGAAATATCAGATGGGGTAAGGAAGGTGAACCAGAGATAAAGGGATGCGCATTCTTGCAAGTCAGTGAGTAACGAATGTTCAGAACATAGCCCATTGATCAGCAATGAAGTATGAGGCAAAAATTCATCTCCCTGATTTGACAATTTCTCATTTGAAAAATAATATTGTCTGGAATGGGGGATATTCACATTCTTGTTTAGCAGGAGGATGGGCGGCAGAATGAAATATTAAAAAGAGAAACAAAACTTGTACCGAGAACTAAGTGAAAAAGTAGCACAGAACAAGAGTTCAGAATTGGATGGGGGAAAAAAGAAATCAAACATGGGCAAATAGTTACCAGTACAAGTTAGGTTTTCTATGCATATGTTTAAATACATGTAGGGTAATAAATAACGTTGGTGAGTTTCAGGCACAAGTCACCACATGCTTCTCTGTATAATGACTCTTGAGATCTAGCTCAAAGTAAAGGAGGAAAGATGCTTAATATTCAAACTTGCGAAATATCCAGCAAAGTTAGGGAAATAAAAAATTGAGGGTGGGGTTGGGGCAGTGGGGGGAGAGGCAGAAATGATATTTTTGATCAAATAAGCTATTATACTAGACAGGTTTGATATAAATGAAGGACCATAAACAATATTTATGTAGTTAGAGTAAAAAAAAATAGAGGAGCAGTCCAGGTCAAAATGTAATAAATGCATGGGGACTGCATGATGATCCGGAGGATCTTAAACAGCGCACACCGAGTTTAAAGAGTGGAAAGGGTGATCCCTCAATGACCAATAAGCCAAATACTGGTGGTGGATAAATACATGACACAAATCCATGTTGAAATTAACGTGCACTTGGATAAGGATAGGCAAATAATGAAGTTATTGATGAGGACAATATGGTTGACAAGGCCAGTATTAGGGTTAATAAGTATAATGTGGTTGATGTTGTGTATATGGAATTTCAAAAGCTTTTTGATGAAGTGCCATAAGAAACTTGGTAAAATTGATGTCCATAGGAGTGTAAACAGCAGTATGGATTCAATTTTGGCAGAGAACAGGAAACAGGGGGTAGTGGCGAACAGTTGTCTTTCAAACTGGACAGAAGTGTCTCCCAGGATCATTGTTGGGGCAATTTTTCTATATATTAACAGCTAGACTTGAGTATAGAGGACATCATTTCCAAGTTTGCAGTAACATGAAATATTGAAATGTAGTAAACAATATAGATGACAGTAACTGATTTCAGAAGGACATAAATGGATTGATAAATGGCAAATGTGTAGAGTGATGAATTTTGGCGGGAAGAATGACAAGTGGTAACATAAACTAAATGGTGTAACTCTCAAGCCTGTGCAGAAGAGGGATCTGATGTATATACAGGGATCTTTGAAGCGAGTAAGATAAGTTATGAATGTTTTAAAAAGCCAAGCCCAGGTTTCATTCATAAAGGCAGAAAAAAATGTTAGACGATTATGCTAAACCTTGATATAAAAAGTAAGCTGGTTCAGCCTCAGCAAGAATGACCAAGAATTATGTTCAATTGCAGTTACTGTACTTTAAGATGTCAAAGCCTTCGAGAAAGTGCAGCGGGATTTGTCTCAAATGAAACTAGAGAAAGAGGACTTGTTCAAAAACCATGAAGGGCTTTGATAGACTAAGTGAGGAGCAACACTTTCCAGGCACAGAACGGTCAATAACCGAAAGACACGGATTTAGAGTGATTGGCAGAGAAACCAAAGGTGGTATGAAAAGGATAAAGATTGTGCAGGAAGTTATCATGATCTGGATTGCATTGCCTGAAAGAAAGGTGGAAGTTGATTAATTAACAATTTTCCAAATGGAATTGGATACATTCGTGACAATGAAAGAATTATGGGACATTGGGACAGGATTGGGCAGTGGACTGACTTACTGCTCTTTCAAAGTACTGGTATAGGTATGATGGGCCAAATGGCCTAATTAGATGCTGGATCATTTGATAGTACTCAGCCACAAAATGGAGTTTTATCATGTCATCTTGTACAATTAATCATGTTCAGGGACGTCTTTAAGTAGCAATGAACTGTGATTGAAACAACTTATCCATATAGTCCACATCACCTGATACAAGAAATCAGAATTGACAAAATATATACAATTCAAACTGCCACCTCATATAAAAATAATAGATTCATGGCTATTCCTGGTCACGTAAAAACAACTCACCAATGTTGGTTCTTATTCGGGAAAAATTCTACTCTTTTATAGACCTATAAACTGACCTTCAGTCAGAAAGATAGTCTTCCATTACTGACAAATCACTGATAGAACTACAAAATATAATGAGCCATAAATAAAATTCTAATTCCCAAGTGGAACCAATAATAAATCTTTATTATTAAAACATTGAAAGGAGCACATCATCAGAGTGTAAAATATACCCGTTCTTCATGGTCACTGCCTCAGTTCCTAACATTAGGTGTCATTTTTATTATAAATCATAATAGAATGAACTCTATAATAGAATTTTCTATTTGCATTAATTGCTTATGGAATCCAGTAGACTCGACATGTAATCACTGTGGTACCGGATTTCAGGAGCAAATTTGAAATCTTGGTCCAACTGATGGTAAATTTGTTTCCAAGGGGAATGCTTTTGTGCAGAGAAAAGCCACTTGCTTAAAGGTTATTTGTTCCACTCTATCGCATTCGTCAGCTGTAGTACTTAATTCTGATAGAGTTCAGCTTGGCTTGACAAGAAGAGAAGATATAGACAAGGTCAACTTTTCCATCTATGATTATCTTCCTTATTTTCTTCACGTATAAGCACTTCCCAACTTATTTGGCAAACATTATTATAATACTTGCAAATTTAAGATGTGATTTATGTGACCTCTTAATCTCCAAATTACATTTAATCTTTGTACTCTAAAGTAAGAATTCATAAAATTCAAAGCATTTATTGACAACTGCCTGAAAATTATAACCATAAATAGAAAACAAACAGCAAAACATATGACATGTTTGTAACTTGAAAATCTTTCATTTTGAAAGATAATGGTGCCACATTTTTAAAAAAATATTAAGATTGTGGAGAAGTTTTACTGTAATTTATCAGGGATGTGGGCTTTGTATGACTGGGAAAACGAGAGAAACTGATTATTCTTCTCAGAGCAGAGAAGAGGTTTAATATCACATAAGATTTGAGAGGTTCTGATAGAGTAGATGGAGAGAAACTGTTTCCATTGGCAGGAGAGCTGGTTACTAAATGATTTAAAATAACTTCTGGGAAACGAAGGACAGACATGGAGAATTTTTTTTAAAGCTCAGTGGGGTGCTGAGATCGAGGCTGGTATTTTCCAGCCTTTCGTGCCCCGCCGTCGTTTCAAGCAAGGGAGAAAAATTCGGCGCTCAGCCAAACCTCCATTGACTGGAGCAAGATCAAAAGAGTAGATGAAGTAGATTCAATAATAACTTTGAAAAGGGAGTTGGATCTCCACTTAAAAAGGAATAATTCACATGCCTATGGGGAAAGAGCGATGGGGGGGGGGGGGTGGTGATACTAAGGGGTCACTCTTTCAGAGAGCTAGAACAGGTATGATGGGCTAAACGGCCTCCTGTGCTGTCCCATGCTCTGCCTTCATCACCGTACCAGAAAAAGATGTACCGAGCTATTCGGACACAGGAATGATTATTCACCCCAAAATTCTACCTCGTAACTCATTATCCGTACCAAAGACTTACAATAAGCAGAAGAACCAGTTGACATAATTGTTCCATCCAGGCTAAGCCTACTTTCCTCAAAGCTTCTTTGTGTAACTGACTGTTGTTGAGATTATGAATAAGAAATGAGCAACAGGAGTTTCTAATGGAAGGGAGAATGGTTGAATTAATGTATGAAGGGGATGTAATTGAGTATAATGTGGGAGTAAAGCTTTGATGCTGTGTCACTATTAAAGTTGTCAGTGTACATGACAAATCCTTGAGATTTAAGTGTCAGAAACACACTGTCAAGAAACATTAAAAAGGATTTTTCAAATGCAGATTTGAATTTCGGATCTTATTTTGAGAGTACCTCCTATACACCTTCAATCTATTATGGAAATCTCAAAATAATTATCAGTGGCATCTGACTGACAAGTAATGATTGTACTTAGCTGTCCAATGTTCTTTTATTGGAGGAAGGAACATGTAGCAATCATAACTTTTTTAAACTATTGTTTTCACTGAAACGCTCCTTCATTTTCAATTATTTTGGAAGAGATTTTTACAAATTATTTCAAGGAATGTGGCCATCACTGGCTGGACCAGAATTTATTGCCATCCCTAATTGCTCTTGAACTGAGATGACTTGCCAGGTCATTTCAAAGAGCAAAAAAGAGTCAACCACATTGCTCTGCGCCCGGAGTCACATGTAGGCCAGACTGGTAAGGATGGCAGATTTCCTACCCTAAAGGAAATTAGTGAACCAGATGGGTTTTACAACAATCTATGATAGTTTCATTTTAATTACTGGGATCAGCTTTTTATATTCCAGCTCTATTAATTGAATTTAAATTCTGCCAGTTGTTGTGCTGGAATAAGAACTGGCACCTATCAAACCATCGAATCCCAACAGTGCAGGAGGTGGTCATTTGGTCCATTGAGTCTGCACCATCTCCCCGAAAGAGCAGCTTACCCAGCTCCTCCTCGTTGTCTTATTCACAAGCATTTTGCATGGCTAATCCACCCAACCTACACATGTTGGCACACTAAAGCCAATTTAGCATGGCCAATCCATGCAGCTTGCACGTTTTTGGATTATGGGAGGAGACCCATACAGACACAGGGAGAATGTACAAACTCCAAAACAGTCACCCAAGACCGGAATAAAACTTATGTCCCTGGCAGCAATGCTAACCGCTATGTCACAGTGCCACCCTTCCCTAAGCATTAGCTAGGGCCTCTGGATTACAGCCCAGTGACATTATCACGACACCACAATCTCCATCATCCTGTGGTATTTTCATGATAAGCTATTAAGTAGCTGAAATTACAAAGTAAGCCAAATTCATATGCAATGGACTCAGAAAAACTGGCCTATCCACTGTCTTACTTCTATCTATTAACCTGCTGTGAAATCTCCGAGGTAATTATCTTCCAAATTGGATGATCCTGTTGGATGCTCATTTCAACAAAATGCTCCTCACAGAAGATTTCCCTTTTCTTTGATATCAAAAGATAACTCTAACCCTCATTCAGCTTCTCCAACTGGACTCTGAAATACTTGGATGTAGCCTTGGGATAAATGCGGATCTTGGCCTTGCTCCCTTTACTTTTCCTCCATCCCTCTCGGGAAACTAAAAGTATTCACTAATACTTTTGAATGGTCCCCCAAAGCCGAGCCTGAAGGATCTCCAACTAGTTCAGCCACAGCTAATCTCTCTCCATGAAGGTTAATGTGTTTCCCTGTATAATCATGTGTGGGCAATGAGCTGATCATTGTAAGTTACTGGTGCCTTTCATGTGTAACGGGTCCCGTGTCGGGGGCTAGTCTGGCCATCATATCTTCCAACCTTAAGATTTAGATGTCAGACCGGAAACATTTCTATGTTTGTACTCCGATAACTGACATTGTAGCTCCCATGTCCACCTCCATCTTCAACGAATGGCCAATCACTAGTAATTCTACCATCATTGGGGCAATTTTTCTTGTGATGATACAATTCAATTGTTCTGTCCCTGTCTCTCAAAGGGAGGGCAACTGCACTATGTGGACAGGTACCAGCCTCGGTATTTTTACTAGGCAGCACATACTTTGCCTGTTCCTGAAATTTCGCCTTGGGCTGTGCCCTTTGACAGTGCTTGCAATAACCCATCATCTGGCAACTGTACCTTTCTGGAGTATGTTCTTAAATACCCTTGGCATTATTGCTGTCTTTCCTTGACTGTCAGGTGACAATATTAAGGTTGGTATACCGGAAGGGATCCTTTTACACAAACACTCTGCATTCACAACTGATTACATGAGATCCCTCCCTGTATTTGGAGGACACTGCTGCCTGATGCTCCCTATATTTTCTGAGCCCCTTTTCCTGCATTCTCAAGCGATAAGGCTACTTCAGTGGCTTTATTTAAGTCCAAATTAGGTTCTGTCAATAGTTTCTTTTGAATGGTTAGGTCATTTGTGCCACATACCAATCAGTCTCACAACATTTTATGAAGAGACGGTCGCAACATTCGGACAATTTACACGACCAAACCCAGAGACACGTGTCATGCTCCCTAGGAATTTTCCCAGTCATGTTGAAGCAATATCACTGTAGGATTGTAGAAGTGTTATAATCCAGGACACAAACTCTAAGGTGTTTTATGAAGTCCATCTCACCCATAAGTTTCACACTTGGAATTTGACATGAGTAAGCAGATGATGTTTCACTTGAGGTATGATTGAAGTAACCCTTTTACCTTTTTTAGAAGTAAAGCTTTTATCAAACAAAGTTGAGTTAAGAATATAGTTAACACATAGAAAGAAATTTAGCAAGAACTTTTTACAATTACAAACAAGAGAAAAACAACCATGATATTGAATAAACCTCAACAGTGCATTGTCCTCTTCCAACCAAATAAACCTCCTTTCAAATATACACCGGTCCCAGGTTTAGCACAGAAAACAAGGATGCTGACGTGATGCTGAATTTTTCAAGCTCTGCAACACCTGCTGTGAATTAGTCCTCTGGATCGAGAATTGAAACTCTGTCTTCTCAGCCCTGTAACTTCCAATGGACCTTGAGGTAGAGATAGAGCTGCTGTTGGCCTCTCGCCTTTAACCAGCAAGCCATATCAAGAGATAGAGGCAATCCTTGCCTCTAATTACGAGCCATCCAACCACCAAGAACTCAATTTCCAACATGAGGGAGTGACACAGAAAAACTGCTTTTCAATCTGGAGCCCAATAGCTTCTAACGAGCCAGCAGCCAAAACTGAAAGTAAAAGAACTCTTGGGAGAGAGGAAAAACTGTCCCACCTCACCTGTCAATCAAACTTCTCACAACAATTCACAAAAGGTCAAACACCCAGAAAGTACATTAGGCCCAGATTAAAAATAAACAAAACTCCATTTAAACAATTTAAGCAGCAATAAAAGATGCCACTACAGACCTCAAGGGGCCAATAATAAAAACAAATAAAAGGGCTTGCTTACAGACTGCAGGGAACATAATTCAAATACATTTCTTAAAGGTATAATGGCGTCATAGAGGACTGCAGGTTGTAGTGTTTTTTTTAAAACAGGTCTAATAGTTCATTAAAAGTTTTTGAGTCGGGCCATTGGATAAGTCAGTGCTCTGCATGCTGTCAACAATGTCACTTCTTGTTTATTGCATGAAAGAAGTAACACATCTCCTCTGTATATTGAGCCCACTCTTGGCCGCTGATGTCATGGGGCTCATGTAGGTATAATGGCTTCTTCTTACAAGAGAACATTCTTGACTTACAGAGGCTGTCGGAGCTGGAAAATAAGTTCTCCTCGTCGCCACTGTAGTAATTCAGCCAAACACCAGTCTCCTGTCACCAATTGTGCACCATGAGAAGGGCCATGCCTGCGGATTACAGACAGACAATCGACAACTCTGGACCTATTACGCGGGTCCGGCTTGAGCAGTAGGTTTAAAACCCCTGATGACTGCTTCTCTTTGTGTGAGCCTCTCTTCGCTCAACAAGGAAGCTCATCAATAATCCCCCATGGCATTCATGGTCATCATAACATATATGTACCAAGCTAATCAAAGAACATTTATTCCTTGTCCATTGTACTATCTCATAGTCACAATTTTTAAAATGCAAATGTTTTGAAAATGACTGTCACTCTCGTACGAATATAAAATTTGAGACAATCATTGGTACTGACGAGCAAGTAGGAAACAGAACTAAAAACCGTCACTCATGAAGTTCATAGAGACAAGGCCAGTTTGCAAAAGCAACCAAGATAAACCAATCAAGTTGGCCAAAATAATTTCCTCAAATCTTTATACCAATTTATTCTCCAAACGGCCAACATCACAAGGGTAAAATATTGAAAATAAAGATTGTAATGTAAAACATATAACATCAGATCTTGACCAATAAAAAGACCAAATTTAGTGACCAGATTACCTTTTTAACAGTCAATATTTACATAAGAACTTAAGAAATAGGATCAGGAGTCGAGCGTATGACCCAAGCTTGAACCAACGCTCAATAGAATGACAACTGATGGTCCTCAACTCCATTTTCCCAACCGCTCCATATGCATCTCGACTCAGATCAAACATTCATCCATCTCAACCTTGAATAGACTCAATTTGGGAGAATCCAAAATCCTTTGGTGTAGAGAATTCCTAAGATTAACAACCCTCTGAGAAATCTTAAGAGAATTCTACTCATCTCAGTCCGAAATAATTGACTCCTTTTGAGACTGTACCCATGTGTTCCAGTTTACTTATCAAGGGGAACCAACCTCTCAGTGTCGATCCTATCAAGTCCTTTCTGAATCCTGTACGTTTCAATGAAACCTTCTCTCATTTATCCGAAACCCCAGAGAGTACAGGTGGAATTTGTTCCATTTCTCACCACAGGAATCAAAGAAACCAATTTAACGAACACTCACTGTGCCAATTTCAATATATCCTTTCTTAATCATGAAGGCCAAAGCCGTGCAAAATACTCATGAGGCAAGCTTACTAAAATGCTATCTTCATATGATCCATCTCTGACTCTTCTCTTGCCATCCTTGATCTCTCCGCCTCCATTTCTGATGACAGACTGTCCACCAGTGTTCGTTACAAGCTCACTGACTCCCACAGCTATCTTGACTGCAGCTCTTCAAACCCCAAATCCCATAAGGACTATTCCATTTTCTCAGTTCCTTTGCCTCTGCCACCTCTTGTTCTGATGATGCCACTTTCCATAATGGCACTGCCATTCTTTGTTCTTTCTTCCTAAACTACGGTTTAACACCCACTGTGGTTGACAGCACTCTCAACCATGTTCAACAAATCTCCCGGGACATTGCTCTCACCCCCTCCCTCCCAGAACAAGGATAGCGTCCCCTTTGTCCTCACTTTTCACCCCACCAATCTCCACATTCAAAAGGATCATTCCCCAGCATTTCTGCCAACTCCAGCACGATGTCACCGCTCAAACACCTTGCCTTCACACACCCTGACAGCATTCTGCAGGACTGTTTTCTGCGGGACACCCTGGTCCCTCCTCCATCACACCCAATGCCTCATCCACCTCCAATGACACCTTTCCATGCATTTGTAGAAAGGAGCCAGACCTGCCCCTTTACCTCCTTCCCTGATGACCGCCCCACGTCCCTAAGATTCTTTGCAGGTGAAGCAATATTTCATGTGACCTTTCTGTCACTTGCCATTTGAACACACCACCCTTTTGTCCACATGATCATCCTTGGCTTTTTGCAATGTTCTCGCAAATCCCAGTGCAAACCAGAGTAACAGCACCTCATCTTCCAATTGGGCACATTACGGATATCTGGACTGAACATTGCGTTTAACAACTTCTGAGCATGAACTGTCTCCTCCACCTTCATCTAATTTATTTCATTTAATTTTCAATCTTCATCTTAAATCGCCCATTTTTATTACTTCAAATGTTTATTTTTCCACTTCTGAGATCTTGCTCTCCACCTTGTTTTCCAAAACCCCCGACCCCCCAGGGTCAACTGCCACATTTCTCATGTTGTCTGTTAACAATCTCGACCTTTGTTCTGCCATTCGTACATTCCGATCTCTTCATGGACGCTCTTTGCACTTTCCTCAACCATTATCATACCAATTTACATTTTGTTTCTCCGGTTACAGTTCTTCCTCACCCTCATAATATAAATCTTGCCCTTTTTATCTTTGTCTTATTTCTGACGAAGGGCCATCCTAATTCAAAACTTTGGTTCTATTCTCTTTCCACAGATGTTGTCAAACCTGCTGAGCTTTTCCAGTATTTTCTATTTTTGTTACTAAAATGTTACACAATTGTACCAAGTTTTCTTTGTTTCTATACTCCAGTCTCCTTGCAATATCATCATTTGCCTCTCTTGTTGATGCCAAATCTGAATGTAATTTTCTGGGCCAAATTGGGAGGAGGCACCATTCACATCATCCTGACCTCTTCTCTGTCACAAGGCTGCGGTCTTCTGCTGGGTTTTCCCAGCGGAAGACAACACTTCATGCTGGAGCAGAGTCTGTCCTCAATCGGCAGACGTCAGGCAGGAACCGTGGCTGACGGCCCTGGAGTGATCCTGTTGAATGACCCACAGCGGCTGCCATTTTGCTTTTGAAGAGTTCAAATGATCCCTTAGTGCGAACAACGGGTCTGAGCCTCAGAGGCGAGCATTGCAAAATGCAGTGCAGCGCCTCCTGGACCCTAAAGAGGGTCCATCAAAACGGGTAGCTGTCCAGAATTTGGCCTTTGATGGAGCCATCCCTATTTTCATCTCCCTCCCACACTGACTGACCTCCCTTAACATGAGTATGCCTTCAATGACACCTTTAAGACCCCAAACATCCTTTCACTTGCCTTTCTGCTCTGTCCCCATGGCTGTGCCCATTTCGTCTCAGTCAGTAGGATTATGGAGGGCTTTGAAAGCTGGCCTGTATGATGGAAATCTTGAAAAGGTCTACTATGGTGTTCACTGATACGAGGTGTGGTCTTCCTGGCCTGTGCCCTCACCTGTGTTCCACAAAATGTGCACTGCTGGAAATGAAGGCAGGGCTTCTACCAGCATCGCTCAATATCAATTTACTTCAGTCACCTCAGTTCCATTTGGTCTCATTTTGGGACTGCAAAATGCTCTCCCATTACATTCCCCTGGGAACACACCCAAGTCTCCCTGAACATCAACAATTAGAACATTTAAAAAATCGTCTTCTTTCCCATTCTTCTTACCAAGGTAAATAACATCACACTGCCCCGCATTATACTCCACCTGCCATGTTATTGTCCACTCACTTAACCTGTCCCCTTATTCTTTCATGGGATATGGACGTCACTGGCAAGGCCAGAATTTGTTGTCCATCCCTGATTGACCTTAAGCTAGGACAGTTCAGACTCTATCACATTGCTGTGGGTCACATGTGTAGGCCAGACCAGGTAAAGATGGCAGATTTCCTTCCCTGAAGGCCATGACCAAGTGGGTTTGCCCAGCAATTGATGACAGCTGCTGTGGTCACCATCACTGAAACCGGCTTCATAATACTGACTTATTAATTGATATTCAAGTTCAAAAGCTGCCATTGTTGGACTTGAACTTATATCCCTAATTCATTAGACAGGGCTTCTTGTTTACTAACCCAGAGGAATTACCACTGTATTACCATCTCCGCGAACATCTATATCTCTGTAATTAGCTTTATATCATCAGAAGCTTAGATATATTTCTCTTTGTCCAAATAATTCACTAAGATTGTGAAAAGGTGAGCACCCAACACTGATTCTTGACGCACTCGAATGGTTAGAACCCTGGTTTGTCTCCTTTCTGTATACCAGACTGTCAAACATCCTCCATCCATGCTGATATGAGACCTCAAGTTCTATGAGCCTTACCTTTTGTGTGACAAATTGGACAAAGTTGCAAAGTTCACGTGTTACATTCACTACTTCCACTTTATCCACAAAACAAGTTAAATTCTGAAAAATTTTGATAAATTGGTCAGATATAACCGTCCTTTCATAAAGACTCAGTGATCATATTATGATTTTCAAGGTGCGTTGTTAAGACTTGCTTAATAAGAGATTTGAGCATTTTCTTGACAGCTGATGTCAGGCTAATTGGCTTGTAATTCCCTATTTTTCCTCTCTCTCCACTTTCCTGAATATTGATGGTGCATTGTTAAATTCCAAAGCACTAAGTCTGTTCTCCAGAGAACTTTGGGAACTCATTACCAGTGCATCCACGATTTCTGCAGCTCCCTCTGTTACGACATTAGGATGTAGGCCATCAGGTCTTCAGGATTTGTCTGCTCTCAGTCCCTTAAGTTCCTCTAATTCTATTCTCTGCTGATGTGAATAACATTATGTTCCCCATTCTTATTAGTCTCTTGGTCACCACTTAAGTAGGCAGGAGGCCTCGAGCCCAAGAGGGATAAGTTACAGAAAAAAAAATAGTAATACTGTAACTAAAGTTTAAAGTTTACTTATTAGTGTCACAAGTAGGCTTACATTAACACTGCAATGAAGCTACTGTGAAAATCCCGAGTCACCACACTCCGGCGCCTAACCAGCATGACTTACAGTCTGCGGGAGGAAGCTGGAGCACCTTGAAGAAACCCATGCAGACACAAGAAGAATGTGCAGACTCTGCACAGACAGTGATCCATGCTGAGAATCTAACCCTGATCTCTTGGTGCTGTGAGGCAGCAGTGTTAACTATTGTGCCACCTTAACAAGTAATGTCCTAAGTTAGTAATGCCCCAGGAGGCTAAAAGTTACGTGGTTAGCACATTGAGACAAACAGTCATCTCAAGAGACTGGAAGAAAGAAAGGTGGCCACCAGGCAATCCATGAGAAACAGGTTGGGACTATCCAACCCTTGGGGTCCTGCTCTCAAATCGGTTTTCCATTTTGGAAGCTGATGATGGTGCTAATTCCTCAGGGGAGTGCAGTAAGAGCCAAGATTCTGCACCACAAGCAGCATCAATGTCCAGGAGGGGAGGGAGGAAGGAAGGAGGAGTGATAGTGAAAGAGGATTCATGAGTTAGGGGAACAGATAAGGCATTTCTGTGGCCGCTGGTGTGACTCCAGGATGCTGTGTTGCCTCCATGGGTCCAGGGTCAGGAATGTCACTGAATGGCTGCAGGGCATCCTAAGGGCGGGGTGGGGGTTGGTAGTGATAAGTCAGAGGTTGTGATGCATATTGTTACCAATGCTTTAAATAGAATAAAGGATGAGGTTTTACATCAAGAATTCAAGAAGCGAGATGGCAGATTGAAAAGCAGGGCCTCAAAGGTTGCAATCTCTAGCTATTCCCAGTGTCACGTGCGAGCGAGTACAGAAACAGAAGAAAAGGGGCAGATGAATGCATGGCTCAAAAAGATATTACAGGAAGGTAGATTTTAGATTCCTGGATCACTGACACTGTTTCTGGGGAAGGTGGCACAGCAAATGAGACCATCTGCACCTGAGCCAGAAGGGACAAACATTCTTGTGGGTGGGTTTGCTCGTGCTGTTGGGAAGAGTTTAAACTAGTTTGGCAGGAGGCAGGAAGACAAAGCAACAGTTCAATAGGGACACAGCATAATATAGTAAAGGAACCAAGACAGAGGGAGTCCAGTCATATTGAGTTCCAATGAAGTGAGGTGATGGCTTCAACTTGAATGTTGAGAATATTATTGGTACAACTGTTGAGTTCAGGGCATGGATTGAGATGTGGAATTGTGATGCTGTTGCCTTACGTGGTTGAGGGAGGGACAATGACCGACAACTCAACATTCTGGGGCATAAGATCTTCAGGTGAGACAGAGGAGGAGCAGAAGTGGAGGTGGTGTCACATTAATTAAGGAATCAATTACTGCGGTAAGGAGAGATGAAATCTTGCAAGGGTCTTCAAATGAGGCTGTGTGTGTATAGTTTAAGAATAAAATGGGGGCAGTCACATTGTGGGGAGTATATTGTCGGCCCCCAAACAGTTATAGGTAATAGAGGAACAGATTTGTAAATAATTCACTGAGTGTGCAAGAGTAATAATAGGATAATTATATCACTTCCTCAACATGAACTGGGACAGTCCTAGTTGAAAGGGTTTAGATGAGGCACATTTCCTGTAATGGATTCACGAGACCTTTCAAATCAATGGATGGGATTTTCAGGCTGCGCTCATCCTGAAACGGGAAAATCCTGCCCGAGGTCCATGGGCTTTTCCATGGTCCGCCCCCACCAGCTCCAATTCCTGTGGCGGGCAGGATGCTAAAATTCATCCCAATACACAGAGGGTCCAACAAGGGGTGACGCAGTGCTGGATTGAACTCTGGGGTATAAAGCCTGACAGCCGGTCGAGGTGGTAGCGGGGAAGCTCCAAAAAATTCTAAGTGTTGAATTCTTGTGAAAACTGGAATAATTAACGCTGTTTTTTTTTCAGTGGGGGTTCAGAGAAGAATCTCCCACACTCTGTGCAACGCAGAGACCACCAGCGCGAATATTAAATTTCAGGGGCAGAGCCTATTTCCGATGGAGAGGCTGAAAGCAGTGTGCCCCACACCGATGGCCTCCTGATTGCTGTCCAGCTCCACTGCTGACCCCGGCAATGCTCGTTCTCCACCCCCTCCAATGACCCAATCACTGTCCCTCTGACCATTCATGGCTTCAGCCCCTCCAGCCCCTTTGTGATCTCCAGCCGCCCCCCCGCACCACCGGTTACCTCCCGAACAGGAAACTTCCCCGCAGTGTCATCCCCCCCCCAACACCCCCACAGAGCCAACCCCCCTTCCTTCCCCCCAGCAGGCTGGTTACTTCCTCCCCACCCCGCAGCTGATTCTGACTCCCTCCCCCCAGTCCGTCCCAATCGCTGGCTCGATTCCCCCACCAATCCCTATCCAGAGTGGCAGTGGGACCCTCCCAACCGATTACCTCATCGGGCCATGAACCATTAAGCGCTGCCCCCAGGCCCTGTTCCCATATTTTCCACCTTCTTGGCACTGTCCCATGCCTGATGGGCAATGCCAAGGTGCCCCCTGGGCATTGGCACTTTGCCGCTGGGGTAGTGCCAGGAACAGAGGCTGGCACTCCCATAGGGCACTGTCCCCCACTGCCTAACCCTCTGGTAGGCCCCAGTTGCCTCCCTTTCACCTCAGCGGGGTCAGGCAAACCCCTCAGAAGTAGGGAGCTACTATAATCCCCGCTGGAGTGAAATTCTCTGGCAGGGTGGGAGATGTTCATGGGCCCAGGGACATCAGTCCTGGGCCCACTAATTATATTTAAATTATGTTTCAATGACCATTTAAATAGTCTTTGCGCCTCCTCACTGATTTCCAGTTCAGAGCTGCCACCACCACCAGAAATCTGGCACTGGGAGATGCGTGCATGGTTCCAATGCTGGTGTGAATCCTGCCAATCGCCCAATGTGAGAATCTCTGGGATAATTTATGAGTGCGGTGGGATAGGAGAATCGCAGCCATGGTCTTCAAAAACATTTTTGGATTGGGGGGGAAGGCAGATTTTATTGCATGCTCCGTCATGTGTATCAGCATGCTACGGTGCAGAGGGACCTGGGGGTCCTTGTGCACGAGTCACAAAAACCCAGTCTGCAGGTGCAGCAGGTGATCAAGAAGGCGAATGGGATGCTGGCCTTTATAGCGAGGGGGATAGAATATAAAAGCAGGGGGGTCTTGCTGCAACTGTACAGGGCACTGGTGAGGCCGCAGCTGGAGTGCTGTGTGCAGTTTTGGTCGCCGCACTTGCGGAAGGATATTTTGGCCTTGGAGGGAGTGCAGAGAAGGTTCACTAGGCTGATACCGGAGATGAGGGGGTAGGCCTATGAAGACAGACTAAATAGGCTGGGTCTGTACTTGTTGCAGTTTAGAAGGATGAGGGGGGATCTTATAGAGACGTATAAGATAATGAAGGGGATGGATAGGGTATAGGTAGAGAGATTCTTCCTGCTCAGAAAGGATAGCAGGACGAGAGGGCACAGCCTCAAGATAAGGGGGCGGGGGGGGCAGTTTAGATCGGAGTTGAGGAGGAACTTCTTCACTCAAAGGGTGGTGAATGTGCATGAGTCGCAAAAACCCAGCTTGCAGGTGCAGCAGGTGGTCAGGAAGGCGAATGGGATGCTGGCCTTCATAGCGAGGGGGATTGAATATAAAAGTAGGGAGGTCTTGCTGCAGCTGTATAGAGCATTGGTGAGGCTGCAGCTGGAGTACTGTGTGCAGTTTTGGGCGCCGCACCTGCGCAAGGATATTTTGGCCTTGGAGGGAGTGCAGAGGAGGTTTACTAGGCTGATACCAGAGTTGAAGGGGTTGAGCTATGAGGAGAGGCTGAATAAACTAGGCTTGTACTCGTTAGAGTTTAGAAGAATGAGGGGAGATCTCATTGAGACGTATAAGATGATGAATGGGATGGATAGGATAGAGGTGGAGAGACTCTTCCCGCTCAAAAAAGACAGTAGGACTAGGGGGCACAGCCTCAAGATAAAGGGGAGGCGGTTTAGAACGGAGTTGAGGAGGAACTTCTTCACTCAAAGGGTGGTGAATCTCTGGAATTCTCTGCCCGTTGAAGTGGTGGAGGCTGCCTCGCTAAATATTTTTAAGAAGCGGGTTGATGGGTTTTTGATAAGAGAGGGGATTAAGGGTTATGGGGAGAGGGCGGGAAAGTGGAACTGAGCCACAACAGATCAGCCATGATCTTATTGAATGGCGGGGCAGGCTCGAAGGGCTAGATGGCCTACTCCTGCTCCTATTTCTTATGTTCTTATGTTCTTATGAATCTCTGGAATTCTCTGCCTGTTGAAGTGGTGGAGGCTACCTCGCTAAATATATTTAAGTCACGGGTAGATAGGTTTCTGATAGACAAGGGAATTAAGGGTTATGGGAATAAAGCGGGAAAGTGGAACTGATCCATTTCAGATCACCCGTGATCTTATTGAATGGCGGGGCAGGCTCGAAGGGCGAGGTGGCCTGTTATGTTCTTATTTAAAAAAAGGCCAAATTTGACCCAAGTATGCTGAGAATAATTCCTCATGGGAAAGTCTGCAGCAGAACAGTTTGAAAAGCAAATGGACAGGTCCAACATGTTCCTTTGTGGGGGAAATATCAGAGCAACAAGCCCAAAGAACCCTGGATGTCTAAAAATCTTCAGGACTGGATAAGAAGAAATAAATTAGCAGGTACAAAGGGAACATATTCTCAGAGGCTTTTGTGGAGCATAAAAAGTGCAGTGGCCAAACTTATAAAAGCAATTAGGAGAGCGAAAATAGTCATGAAAAAACACTTGGGTTAGATTAGCGAGAATCCTGAGAAATTGTATATTAAGGGGGAAAGGATAATTAGGGGAAGACTGGGGCCCATTGGGGATCAAGGTGGTAATGTGTGTGTTGAGCTCACATCTGTTTTCAATTGGGAGGAGGAGGACGGAGGTACAGAATTCAGGGAGAGGGACTGTGAGGTTCTTGAACAGTTTGGCACAGAGGGGTGAGGAACTATTAGAGAGCTCAAAAGTGAGCAAATCCCCAGATGAGTTGTATCTCAGGTTGCTGTGGGAAGCAAGGGAGGAAATTACAGGGCCTCTGACCCAAATTTTTTAAGTCCTCTCTGGCCGCGGGGAAGGTCATGATGTGGGTATGCCGGCGTTGGACTGGCGTAAACACAGTAAAAAGTCTGACAACACCAGGTTTTAGTCCAACCTATTTATTTGATAATAGACTCACAAGCTTTCGGGGTTAGCCCCATCGTCGACTAAAACCTGGTGTTGTCAGACTTTTTACTGTGTTCACGGGGAAGGTGCCAGAGGATTGGAGGGCAGCTCATGTGGTTCCACTTTTCAAGAAGGATGGGAGAGATACAAGGGGGGATCAGTGCTCAGTCCCTTCTGGTTTGTGATTATATATAAATGATACAGATAAAATTGTTCGGGATGGGATGGGGTGGGGCGGGGGGGGGAAGTAAGCAGGTTTTTGGGTGACATGAACTTGGTAGAATGGTTAAAAGTGAGGGAGAAGGCCTGAGGTCACTCAAAGATGTTGATGGATTGCTCAGATGGGCAGAACAATGGCAGATGGAATGTAACCCGAGTAAATGTGAGGTAATGCAGTTTGGAAGGAAAAGCAAGGCAGGGAAGTAGTCAGTGAGTGGCTGGACACTATGGTGCTCAGAGGAATGAGGGATATTGGGGTGCTTGTCCCTGAAGGCAGCAGAATGGGTTAATAGAGTAGTTATTCATACAGCACACTTGCCTTTGTCAGTTGTGGCATGCATTATAAGAGCAGGCAGATGATGTGGGAGCTGTATAAAACATATCAGGCCACAGGTGTGTGAGCGCGAGTGGGCGAAACGACCACTAAAAACTCAGGGTGAAGTTCAATAAGGGCACAGCTTTATTTTCTTTACGTTGACGGAGAAGCGCAGTCAGGACGTACAATCGGACTGCCCCAAAAGCGCTCTGCCCGTCCCTCACAGCGGGCTATAGTTACACCTGAACTTCAGTGCAGTATGTGATTCAAATGCTAATACCTTATTTACAGTATTCGACCTTAGCCATCCCGTCTCGATGTTTCCGAGTGTTGAGGAGATTGTTTTAGGTGTGTGTTAATTGTTTTGTCTGATTGGTTATTTAATAGTCTAGAATCTCCGGGGTTTGAACCATAGGAGTGTCATTGATCTCAAAAGAGGTTTTGAGGGGCCAGGAATGTTTCCTTAACTATGCTAATTTTAGGTGTCTCCATGGGTTGTTTGACTGTTTTAAAGGTGCTGATTTTGATGGGGTGGAGATTTAGTTCCTGTCGGTGCCATCCTGTCCAGCTTCCCTTGTGTGCTAGCCCTCATTTGCATTCTAAAAGCATGTTCTTGCCCACTGATCGGTGTCTGTTACTTTGTGATTTTTAGTGGAGAGGCTCCGAGTGTAACTTTAGTCTGCTTCCATCTTGTGTGCCCAATTTCATAAAATTGTTGTCCGATAACAGCTGGAATATTGCGCACAGTTCTGGTCTCCTCATTATAGGAAGGATGTGATTGCACTGCAGAGGGCACAGGGGACATTCACCAGGATGTTGCCTGGGGTGGAGCATTTGAGCTGTGAAGAGAAGCTGGATAGGCTTGGGTTGTTTTCTTCAGAGTAGAGAAGGCTGAGGGGGGACCTGATCGAGGTGTATAAGATGATGGAGAGATGCAGACAGGGTAGATGGGAAGTAGCTGTTCCACTTAGGAGGAGGATCAATAACAAGGGGGGCATAATATTAAGCTAAGGGATAGGAGATTGAGAGGGTCGTTTCGGAAAACATTTTCCACCCGGGGGTAATGGGAGTCTGGAATGCACCGGCTGGGAGACGAATAGAGGGGGGAAAACCTCACAGCATTTAAAAAGTACAGGGGGGTGAGCACTTGAAATGGATAGAAAGGTCCTGCTGATCAGAGGGGAAATCCCTCTGGGAGCAGTGTTGGGGATGTGGGGATTGAATTTCCTGTGTCCAAGGGGCATGGGGCATTCAGTTCAGGTGGCCCTGCACCATGTTGCAGGGAAGCCCTGTCCATGAATTTGTGGCTTCCCCTTGTGATTGGGCAGCCAAGTGCCAACAGCCCCATTGAATGTCTCCAAACAGGTTGCTCGGTTTTGCAAATTGGCAGCCCACCTTCCGCTCTCCGCTTCATCTCCTGCCATAGCCCTTTGTTTTCTAAAGAATCATCTTCTGCCTGGCAACCATTGCAACACACATAGAATCCCTTGTAACATACATAAATACTTGGGCTTTCTCAGTCACAAGCTGCTGGCCAGTCCGTGATTTTCCTTCAGGGCAACCCAAGCAATTTCTAAGTGTCTAAATCTCATGGTACAGAAAGCCATTCTTTCCACACTCAACATAAAGTCAGGGAGAAGTCCTCAAAATTATTAAAACAGACAATAGACGGTGCCATCCCAAACCTTCAGGGACCCAAATGTTTTTCTTAAATGATAAATAGATTCGCCTGCCCTTATTACCATCTATGCAGGGGTCCTTGAGGGAATTGTGGTCAGCCCCACGCATTCTCTGATAGTCATCGGCTGTTTATAAATGCCATGAGAAGTGAAAGTCTTTTCACTAATGATACTGCCATTTGTCAACTATACGGCTCAGCCCTCTGGCTTTTCATATTATTGCAGAATCTGTTGCCGATCTGTCAAGGAATGACTTGATGAGGGTTCTTCTGTGTTTGATTAATTAAATCGCAGCGTAAAACCAAAGAGCGACTCGAACATTCATGTTTGTATTATAAACTAAACATACTGCTTTCACTGCAAAATTACAAATACAGACAATTAACAATGAATGGATTTTTATGAAGAAATAACTTCCTCGACTGCGCTGAAGCTCATTACTAGATCTGCATTCAGCGGAAGTATTTTTTATGCATAAATGAACATTTGGCATTGTGAATGCAACAACGTTACAAATCATACAATTAATATATTACAATCTGGTGCAGACTTTCACTGTTGACTTGCAACTGCAGAGTGTTGGCTGTATCTTGTATTAGACTAGAAATGCAAATTCAGGGCTGTGTGGTGGCACAGTGCGGAGCACTACTGCCTCACAGCACCAGGAACATGGGTTCAATTCCCGCCTTGGGTCACAAGTCTGTGGAGTCTGCACATTCTCCCCATTTATGCGTGGGTTTCCTCCAGTTTCCTCCAATAGTCCGAAAGGCATGCTAGTTAGGTGCAATGGCCATGCTAAATTCTTCCTCAGTGTACCCGAACCAGCTCTGGAGTGTGGCAAGTTGGGGATTTTTACAGTAACTTCATTGCAGTGTTGATGTAAGCCCACTTGTGACACTAATAAATAAACTTTAACCGAATAAATGCTTAATCATGTTATCAAACTTGCAGCAAATCTTAATGAGCATCCATAACTGCAGGTCGTTCCAGAACGTTCTTGCATTTGATCACGGCAACTCCCGATATGACGATCACTTAATTTACCAAAAGTGAACCTTTTTTGTTCTCTCAAATGCAATGTTGGTTTTATAAATAACTTCATTAAAAGAAATCAAGGAAGTAATGAGACAGAACGTGACGATAGTTTATCTCAACAGAGATAATAATATGTCCATATTATGTTAAGTTTATGCACTGTTGATTAACTACTAATATTGAGTGAAAAGCATTGACCCAGATGCTGGTGCCAAGATCAGCATAATTGCCGGTGCCAAAAATGACAAGTTTTGCTTTCGCTGCGAATAGCTATGTCATTGAAATCAACTTGAATCTTCCAGCTTTGTGTTCACATCATAATTTATTTTGCATCATTACTTCTGACATGATAACATCATTCACTTTATTCATAGCACAGCCTGACACTTTCTATTATTTTAATTTCAATTTAATTCCTAACTTATTCAACCCAGCATCACACAATGGATGTTAAATTATTGACTCACTTTCTGTGTGTGTGCCCACTGATGAATTGAACCTTCTGGGTTTAATGGGGTAGAAAGTGAACTTCAACCTCGTTCATTTGTGCAGGTGAAATGTGAGCAAGGTTCAGTTGCAGGTTCAATGTTGAATGACCAAAATCGGATGAGCCAATTATTCAGGTGTCCATCAGTCGACTTTAACCTTCTGGAATAAAACATCGTCGCCCAGCCAAAACATTTCCTCCTCTAAATTCCAACGTGAACAAATGAATTTGTACACGTCAGCAGTCAATAAGTTGGAAGTCAACTCCATAACACAATTTTCTATCATGTTCAGATCTTTGACTAAGGCAGCTTTTGTCAACAGCCATTATCATGTCACAAAAACCTATGATTCAACAGTTAACATATTCTGATCATGTCTTCTTCCATGGAGATGCTGGCAATTGCCGAGGAGAGCCTATGTCGTCAGATCTGCATTCTATCACACCGGCTATGGACTCAGTACAGCAGTGGCTGGCAAAAAGGCACCAGAACCTCTTCACAGATATGTTGAGGTGCATGGAGATGGAGAAAGAGAGTCAGCCAGCACTGCCAGACAATCCCGCCCACAGATAAAGATCACATTCCATTTGTTTCACTTAATGATTGAGCACACTAAGGTCAATGTTTTAGCACATCGTCATGGTTCGCGATCACTGACAGATGATGGGTACTGAGGGACATCTTACTTATGGAGGCAAAAATGTTGCAATGTGTTCGCAGTCAGTCTTTCTTTGATAATGACGTGTGCGTCGTGATTTATATTCTCAAGGCTTTGTGACATAAATCAACATGCAGGATCTTGGCCCTTCCATAACGCCATCACGCAAAGATTTTACTGCAATAAATGATGTGTTATTCATCCATTCCTGACCCTGGCAAAGATGCGGGCAAAGATCAGAAAACTCACTCAATTGTTGCAGTGACATAATGTCCAAGTCCAAAGTCTACATCCTTGAGGCCATCTTAATGTTTGATTTTGAGACACAAATGTCTTGTCCTTCTGCAGGCTGAAGGACATGGATTTAGGGAGCTCTGAATGAAGTAGACACACATTCAGAGCACGCAAAAAATTTGAGGCAACATCATGCAAGTGCCTCATTCTTCAGCAAACCAATTAAAAATGAGGTTGTCTCTGGAAGACCAGTGCCTTTCTCCATGGTCCTGGTACCCTGGAAAGGTGCTCCACCTCAGAATCATCTGTGTCATCCTTGTCTGAGGGGAGCACCTTCTGCGAGGAGGAGATTACTTGATAATTCTGCTCCTCATTGCAATGCCACTTTGTACAATGCACAGCAGGCACCCTGATGTGGCATGCATTGTTCTGCTCTGTCAGACCAGTCAAGGAAGCAGGGGCATTTTCAACAAGCCGGTTGTCAGCTCTCTGACTGATCTGTGTGCTCCGCTGTAACACTCCTCTTCGGGGCTGTGGGGATGGTGCACTGAATAGTAAACAGTAATTTATGTTCCATGAAACTTAAAATCAAGTGTCACTCACTTTTGGTTCAAATATTGAGCCTCAAAGTGCTGATTTTTCCATATGACTTTGTAAATGATCCAGGGATTTTTGTAGCAAAAGAAATAGCTTGAAGTCCTGAATGTCAGGAAACGGTGGGATGGATTGCTGTTCCTTGTTACGAACAAGTGTACGGCTGATAAAGGTCTGCTGTCAATATGATGGTCCCCAATGAGCTTAATGGCAATAGTGAAACTGCTGGATTTGCAATGTTATTTCAGATTAGTCCCACTGCAGCCATTTAGGGCTGAGAATTAACATTGTTCGTGTTAACGTTGTGATAAATGGCCACAACATGTCACTCAACTTTGGAGGCTCGTAAAGAGGCCCAGTGAAACTGGGAACGGATTTTCTTGCCTGCCATGACAGAGTTATAATTCCTGTTCACCCAGTGAGGTGAATAACAGCTACGGTGTTTATTTACGTACAACAACAGAGGCGAGCAGCCTCATGGCTGCCACTCAACTCCCAGGGTGGCTCTGGATCAGAAATGTCAGCTGACAAGGGTGATCCCTCACCTTGCTCCCAGATTGGTTCCCTGGGTCATGTGACCTTTACACGGCAGATGAATTCTAAAAGGCGGATAATCACCATGCTCCTCTCCCTCTAATTCTCTTTCTACAAATGTCAATTTATACAGTCCAAGCTAATTAAACATTGAATACGTGAATTTAGTCCATTATAAATTCAAGTCTTTCAGGGATTTTCCAAATCATCAGAGCAGTATAGCTCCCCAGTTTGAGGCATTTCCATAGGATTGTTGTCAGCTGCAGCCACAACGTCAGATACCGCTTCAGGCACAGGCAGTTCAGTTCTTTCTGTTTCCATGAGATGCTGGTTGTGTCTGCCACAGGACAGGTACTGCAGTGCTCGAATAGTCAACAATTTTCCCAGAGAGCTCCTGATGGAGCACTGGCTGCTGGGGCAATGCTCACACTTGTGTGCTTCCAGACAATCCTTCTTTCCACACTCACTCGATAAAACAGGGGCTCAGTTTTGGACACCCACTTGAAAATTCCTCACGTGCACAGCTGCATCCATTGAAAATGACTGCGTTGACTGATCATGGTCTGTCTTCCGACTGCTTTGGCTGGTTTCTACTCTTCCCAGCAAATTTGGAATTGAGGTTCAGTCTCCTTCTGAGATGACGTTTGATCAACAACTCTGCTGGCAGGACTCTCTTTGTCACTTGTGGATCGGGCCAGTCGCCAAGAAGGAATTGCGAGATTCTGATCTCCAGGTTCATTCCTGACTGCTTCTTTTGGCCGGACATAAAAGTTTGGACGGTTCTTTCTGCTTGTCCATTGGATGCTGGGTGGTAAGGTACAGTCCGAATATGCTCAATACTATTGAGGGCAGTGAAACTCAGCACTCCTGAAGGCTGTTCCATTAACTGACGCTACAACTTCAAGTATTCCGTGGGTGGAAAAACATTGGTGTAATTTCTCAACTGTGGCGTGTGATTACAGAGACTTCACCTCAAACACTTCCATCTACTCTGAATGTGTATCGACAAGGAGCAATTGTGAAACAATTATCTGTGAAAAAACCAATATAATCAATACAGACTCATATCCATGGCCAACCAAGCACTCCCAAGGGTGCAGTGAGGCTGCAGCAGGCAACCTTTGCTGCAATTGGCACTGTTCACAGTGCTTGACTAGATTCTCAATGTCAGCATCAATGCCAGGCCACCTCATATAACTCTGAGCAAACATCTTCTCTTAGATATACCCAGACGGCGCTATGCAATTTGGCTAAGAACAACTTCTTTCCCTCCCTACCGGGCAACTGGCACCCCATTGTATGATACCATCTTTGCAACTAATTCATCCTTCATCATATTGTATAAAATATTTTTTCATCTCTTCAGAAGCTGGCTATTACTTTTCTTTGCCTCAATTTGGACAGCACAGGATCCCTGCTAGTTGATTTGCTGTGCCAAAACTGGAAACATCTCCAAGAAACTCAACGCCACAGCAATTTCCTGCAGTGCGGGGGAAGTGCTATACTCTCTAATAAAAGGCAGGTAACTCAACACATTGACATTTGCAATGTGCGTTCCAGTCCGGTGCTCGAATGTATATTCATCAGCAGACAGAATTAATACCCAACGTTGAATTCTTGCTGATGCAATTGGTGGAATAGCCTTGTCTTCTTTAAAAAGGTCCCAGAGTGGTTTGTGGTCTGTAACAATAATAAAATGCCTCCCATACATGTCCCAGTAGAACTTCTTAACTCCATAGGCTATTGACAAGACTTGTTTTTCAGTCTGAGATGCCTTCTTCGATCTCTGAGAACGTTCTTGAGACATCCAATCGGTCATTCAAATCCGCTATCCATCTTTCAGGATAACACTGCACTGATGCTTTATGGAGAAGTGTCACAGATTAATACCAATTCCTTAAGTCAGTCAAAATGCACAAATAAACTCAATGAATGTATCAATTGCTTTCCTCTGCTAAAAGCTTCTCTCTGGGGCATATTCCAAAGTCAATGCTGATGCTTCTTCTCAATGTTCCAGCAGTGAGGGTGGCAACCCCTCTCAGGAGTATAACCCCGAATATGGCACCATGTAGCAAAAAGACTGTATAGATAAGTACAGCAAAGTGTAGGAATTCAGTAATAATCAGTGATTCAAAGTCAGAGGAGCAGAGGAATTTCTGCTCACGCATGTATGAACTTCTTGTGATACTTTGCCTCCCTGGTAAAGGACATAGCAGAACAGGTGCAGAACATTTTGTGAGAAAAACAGAAGAGCCAGAAGTAATGCTCATTCAACCTTCTTTCACTCTGTGGTCAGCTCAAAGTTTGCCAGGATATTGGGGTAAACTGTATTTCTAACAGAATCTCCATGATAAATCTGGACTCTTCCAGATTTTGCAGGCTGTACCCTATCTTTCTATTTTCCCCAGATAGTTTATGAAATCAGTTGACACAATTAAGTCAACTGAAGAAAAATTGCAGTTTTAAGTTTTAATGCATGTTAATTAATAACACTATTTTTTTTTCTTTAGACAACAACTTTAATATAGAGAAAATATTAAATGGTTCTTCAATGAGGCAAATGGAATGGACAGAGAGTTAATTAAATGGGGTTTGAGGAGAGATGACAATCAGCAGGGTCAAACAAGCTAGCTGTAGAAGAAAAAATGCATTTGTATAGCAGGTTCCATGACTTCAGGAACTGTTCTGGAGCCAACAATATGTTTGAAGTCAATTCAATGTAGTAAAGTAGGCTACAAATTCACACACTGCAGGTTCAATCAAGCAAAAAAAAACTGCATAATTTGTCTTGGTGATTAATGATTAAGTATTGATTAATGATAATGATAAATATATTGTGGTGGTTAATGATAAATAGTGTCTAGGACATGGGTGAGATGTCCTCTGCTGTTCTTTGAATCGTGCCATGAAGTTATTTGTGTTGATGTGAGAAGGTAAATAGGGCCTCAGTTTAACACTTCAGCTTGCATTCCTTCATACTAAACTCAAGTGTTGGCCGAAATGTGTGGAATGGAGCTTGAGCTTACAACCTTGTGGCACAAAGGTCAAAGTGCTGGCACTGAGCAAAGACTGAGATGGTCTTAAAAGGAGGAGAGGGAGGTGGAAAAATCAAAGGAATTTAAGGGAAGAATTCTAAAGCAATTGTCAATCAGGAAGCAAAAGTAGGGAATGCAAAAGTGGCTGGATTCAGAAGAACAAAGAGTTGTGTTAGTGGGGATGGTATCAGAGATAGGGAGCAGCAGAGACATTGAAAGGCTTCAATGCAAAGCTAAGGACTGGTATAAAACTGACTCCAAGCCACAACTCATCCAATGAGAAGGAGGAGTGATGGTTAAACAGGATTTCATGCAGGACAGGATACAGACATCAGAGCTTTTGATGAGCTGAAATGTATCCATGTTGGACAGTAGGAGGTTCACTCGATTAACATTGGATTAATTGACTCTGGAAGTGCAAAAGACGTGGATGACAGTTTTCAGAGCAGATGGGCGATGAGGCAGGATGGTGAAATGGGCAGAAACATAACAGATGGAGTTCAATGAGGAGAAGTGTGAAGTGATGCTCTTTGGAAGGATTATGGAAAGATAGTGTACAATAAATGGCATGATTTTGAAAGTGTAATGAGTGGAGATAACTTATACCATCCCTTCAGGATACTAGGGAAAGCATACAAGAAGCTTTAAAAAGTACATTGGTTACTTGAGTTTATTGCTGGACGAATGGAATATAACAGCAAACAGATTGTGCTAGAATGTTATAAACAACTTATTTGGTTACAGCAAGAATATTATGGACAATTCTGGGCACCATATCTTTGGAAAAATCAAAATGATGCAGAGATATGTTGGAAATGTTGGAAAGGTTAGGACTGTTCTGCTTGGACTGGAAAGAGGAGACTTAATGGAGGTTTTAAAATGATAGGTTTTGACATATTTCCCCTTTGGTGAGTGAGTCAAGGGCCAGGAGTCACTGATTCAAAATCACTGGAAATGATTAACTTTTTTTTTCCACTCAGTGGCGTTTCAGGATGTGAAACTTTCAACTTGAAATTATAGTGGGTGCTCTTGAAATTATTTTGAAAGGGAGTTGGCCAGATTATTGGGAGATGATGCACTTACAGGTTAGAGACAAAAACAGACATGTGGGATACAGGACCACTTCTCTTTCAAAGAAAACCTGGCACAGTGGACTGCATGGTCTTCGGTAAGTTTCTGTTCTTTGATGATTGTATGGGCTGAGATAAGGCTGAAGTAAGTGATGTCATGGAAATGGAGGGAGCTGTGCTTATTATGGAGAGAAGACAGGATCAGAGGTGCTTAGGGTTAAATCCAAAGAGGAAATGGCCAACAGTGTAATTCAGCCTGAGAGAACTGTCGGTGTGGGATATGGAGCTGATAGCAATGCAGTGGACTTGACAATGGGAGCCGAACGATAGTTTCAATCTTTGCAGTGCTTAGCTGGAGGTATTGAGAGCTCATCCAAGAGAATGACTTTGTGACTTTGACAGAAAATAGCAGGGCAGGTGATTGAGAGAACTGGAGGAGAGATTGAGGTGGATTTCATTGGTATAAGCAAGAAAGCATGTCGATGGAATTGACATCAATGGAAAATTCACTAGTTGTAAACAACAGACAAACAACTCACCATCACCTATTTGACACTACCAAAGGAACAAGATCTGCTCCCTAATGCATAAGTACATACTTTTTAAAGAATCGATTGATCCTTGTTCATTGTCATAAAGAATTAAACACTTTCCCAATGAGGATTTTTATTTACTTGTTAGCTTTAAATTCCAGAATATAATTTCGGAAACATGTTCAGTAATGTTATTGGAACAGGTGGGGAAAGAGAGCATCTTTGTTCAGGGGCGAATGAATATGTTCCAGGAACCAACTAATTTGTTAATTCACAAAGTGAGTGAGACAGACATAACCTTCTTCAGTGATTTAGGGGGTGTTCCATAGTTGGCCAATTTGGGGGAGGAATAATTTGGATTAGCTAACTGAAACTGAAGAATGAACCTTTTTAACAGTGTTAAATTAATTATGTCTTTTCACTCATGTAGATGACAGGAATGTTATATTTTTGAGCAAAAATACTAAGTATTTAAGGTATGCTGAGGATGCGCACGAAAATAAGCAAAGATTTAACATCCCAAGTGGGGCGATATTGCATTTAAAAAGAAAACATTACAACAAGGATGGGAATGATAGTTACTCTCTCATTCATTATTCTATTTCATTTGTAATGAAAGTTTTCAAAAGCTACATCTCAGAGAAAGAAAAATCTATCTTCCAGAACACAATAAAAAGTGAGCAATGTTTCATAGAACAGCAACATAGCTTCTTCTGCACCCAGTATCTTAACATTTGGTGATTGTGTGGACAACAGCAAATGACAACTTTGTAAACATCTGAAGCAAAACACAGGTCCATTTTGTCTGCTGTTCCTGTCGGATCTGCAACAGCATTATCTCTTCCTGCTCAATCTTACAAATGAACAATGTGTTTCATTGACACGTTGACTGGTAATTAACTGACAATGTTTACTGCTTTGTGACATATTTACTCAACAGTTTGCGTTCATGACCACGAGATAAGTGATTGACACTTTTGGTCACATTTGTTCTACCCACATAATAATAAATGTAGATTCACAAAGAAATCCATGGTTCTTCAGATTTCTTGGGAGAAAGGTAGTACGCCAGGATTTGTTTCTTTGTATTGAATGATATACAAGATTATTATCGAGAGTACAGCTACGGTTCAGCAATTATAAGTGATAACAAACTGACTTTTAACGAATTACTGCCATAAAAGGTGACCATCCTCATCATTGTGAATAACATGCACCTGAATGTTAACTGTCCCACAAACCCAAAAACAACAAAATTAAAGGTGTGAAACTTCATCCAAAGTCACCACGTGCGCTGTTTTTAGGATAGCTGTCATCCTGACCAGCTGCCAGGCAGAAAACACATCCAAAAATGTTTTTAAAGTCATGAAGTCCTGCCATCAAGGTGGAATGCAATATAATGGGTTATCGTTAAAGACACATATGGTACATCATTAGTGATGTAAGATCACATGACAACTGAACATGGAGTAAGATAGCTCTTTGTCACACCTCATGCTGAGTCTACAAATGGAGGTTGATCGCATAATAGAATCCCTACAGTGCAGAATGAGGCCATTCAGCCCATCAAACGAACAATCCTTCAACAACAATACAACCCAGATCCTGTACCTGTAACACCACAGATTTACCCTGCTAATTCCCCTGACAATACGGGTCAATTTAGTATGGCTAATCAACTAACCCATGCATCTTTGGAGAGTGGAAGGAAACCCACGCAGATACAGGGAGAATGTGCAAACTCCAAGTAGACATTCACCCAAAGCTGGAATTGAATCTGGGTCCCTGCAATTGTGAGGCAGCCCTGTGAACCATTATGCTAACCAGTGTTCAATAAAACTTCAGGTTTACCAACAGCCTTGCCTCCAGCATGATCTGCAAGTTCCTGAGTTGGAAATATGTTGCCATTCCTTCACAGTTGCTGGATCAAAATCCTGAATTCCCTCCCTCACAGCATTGTGGATCAACACAGAGTGTATGGATTGCAGCAATTCAAGGTGGTGATTCACCACCACCTTCTCAAGGGTAACTAGGGATGGGCAATAAATTCTGACAGTCAGTTCCACCCATCTTCAACAAATGAAAGAAAAAATGTTGAGACCCCGTCTAAGGCCGACAATGATGACAACAGAGAAAGGACTTCTGTGGTTCCAGCCTTGCTGAGTGGTTTCAGCTGCATTAAAACTCACCTACAAGATCTCCACATGAATATTAAAGCAGTGGTCACAAGACAAAGAGCATTTGTGCACAAGCCAAGCCGAGCACAAATGCATAGATTTTACAGTAAAAATGTACTTCAATGTAATGGGACTCCCGAGAATGCTTTTTTTAAAAATTGATCTGATTAATCGGACGTAGTGTCCCAGCTTGAGGGTATTTTAAATAAGAATCGTGTGTTTTTACAAAGGAGTAAGGCTTTTAACAGAACACTCATTTTACATCTGAAGATAATATTTAGAATATGTAGCCAAGTGCAATACAACGAGAAAATAAGCTTAAATTTTGAGCAATTTTTAAAAAAAAAAATCTTCATTCATAGTTATTGAAAATATTTTGCTTTCCTTTATTACAAGAAATTACAATGCAGTTAATTTTAGGCAGAATGGAACTGAAACTCTTATTTCCTGAGCAAAATTAGGATAATTGTTCTCTCTTATTGATTTCAATTAAAACTCGTTTTCCATCACAAAAACCTAAAATTAAGAAACCAAAAATGAAGCACATGAATAACAATATGCGAGATCAAACTAAAATCCAGTCAGATCAAGCAGATTTGTACAAGGCTCCAGTTCGCCAAGGTCTTTCAGCAGTCTTCAAAGAGATTATCACATCATAGGATCTACCTCCAGTCTCCTCAGCCACCTTTAAAATTCTCATTCAGTAGATTCTTGAGACATGACAGAAATCTGTTTCCTGGCACAACAGGAAAAATCTATTTGACTCAGCACTGTACATCTTCCGAGTAGTTAGATGCCAAGGAACCATAACAGTGTCAATCACTTTCTAAGCAGGTGTTGTTCACTTGACTGATCCCTTTTAATCATCACTACTTAAGCTGTAAAGTACAGTATAAAATGCCAGAAATGTCATAGTTGGAAGAGAATGCATCTTTTTTTTACTGGGGAAGTTACAACTCAAGTGTTAGAAAGGGAAAACGTATCTACAAACAACATGAACAATTCTGTAGATTTTCAAGTATTTCCTTGATTGAAAAGTCCACCTCTGAAGTATGCCCCAGTCATAAGGCTATCACATGTCTTTTCCTTGTTAAATAAAAAGCACAAGAACCATTGATAATCATTCACAGATTAACGATTAACAGTGATCAAAGAATGAAGAAAATTACAGCACAGGAACAGACCCTTTGGCCTTACAAGCTTGCATTGGTCATGCTGCCTAACTGAACTAAAACCCCCTCGCCTTCCGGGAACTATATCTCTCTATTCCCAATCTCTTTATGTATTTGTCCAGACACCCCTTAAAACTCACTGTCCTATCTGCTTCCACTACCTCCCCCGACAGCGGGTTCCAGGCACCCACTATCCTACGTGTGAAAAACTCACCTTGTACATCTCCTTTAAACAATGTCCCTCACACCTTGAACCTATACCCACTAGTAATTGGCTCTCCCATCCTGGGGAAAGTTTTTGACTATCCACTCTGTCTATGCCCCTCGTAATTTTGCACAAAGAACTTTTAATTGTGCAAGTTAACATTTATAAACAACAACACTATGGTAATATTTATTGACTAAATGACAAAAAAAAAATTCTGCAGTTAAAAATTTATGCGTTGAAGAAATGTTATGGATGAGGGTGTATTAACACCATACAAACATGGCTGTCATAAAATAAACACAACTTGAATACGGAATCCTATCTGAGCCAAAGTCAGGTTGTTTTGTTCTGATGACAGATTTGTGGTGTCAATGAATCTGAACTGTAGCAATTCATTTTAACCAGACATACCCGTTAGGAAACTTGTAGAAACTCACCTCGATCTTTGAAATGACTGACCTCACTAAAACTTTTCATCTCTTTCATCCAGGACACTTCTCCTGGGAAGGGCCTTCATCGCCAATCACTTAAGCCCAAGACATGCAGACTTGAACAGATCTAGTGGATTTAGCCATTCAGAGCTTGGTCTGGCTGGACAATATAAAGCACTATTGGGTCTTGCTCCAGCCCATTAAAACTACTCACTATTCCAGCATCATTTTGGAATCCAAAGATTCTTATCTCTACTGCAAACTGTCTTTTTAAACCCTTGCCTCCTGTTTCCTTTAATCTGAATTCCAACAATAAATATGAGGAGCTTATTGGCTCTTTGTCGCTGTCTGGTCAGCTGCCTCTGCCACCTCCCTCCAATTCAATAGCTCATTCAACTAAATTTGCTTCAAATTTCCACCCTTCCCAGCTCTGAACTTGGATCTTTCTCAAGTTTCACTCCTTCATATCCTCTCAAAGCACATCTTTAGTTTATTTCTTCTTGCGAATGATCATTCACTTCCAAACCTCTTCCGTTTCCAAAGTTCTGTAATATGTTGTAACGTCCCAAACCACAACATGGGTACAAAATCCCGCCAGAGTCAAAATAAATGAAAATCTTGCCGTCAAGCTCTCTGATCTACTCTGGCCCCTGCCTGTGACATTATGAGGTCCCTGTCACAAAAGGTCAGGAACATTGTTTAAATAAATTAAAATACCATTCGAGGGCTTCCTCACCATACTGTCCCACAACATTGGATCTCCACATCACACTGGCGAGGTTTACAACAGGTTTTTAGAAGTGGAGACCAGGCAAAGGGAAAGCACTGCAGAAAGCCTCATCTATGCTTTTGCTCCCTCGAGATTTAACTACTGCAACGCACTCCTGGTCAGTCCCCCACATTCTAGATTCCATAAACTCGAGATTATTACAGACATTACTCATGGTATCCTAATTCAGACCAAATCCCAAACATTTACCACCTACCACCATCCATTAGCTGATGATTTAGTACTTGGAAGAGGTACTGAGGGCAGAAAAGACACAAAATGTCTTCAAAGGGGACTTCAATATCCATCTCCAAGAGAAGCAACTAATGCTTCAGCTAGCAGGGTCCTGAGGAAGATATCTACCAGATTAGGCCAGTTGCAAGTGGTGAGAAAACCAAACTTCTCCTGACCAATATACCTGTCACAGGTGCATCTGTTCATGATATCACTGGTAGGGGTGACCACTGCACAATATTGTGGACACCATATCCCATCTTTACACTGCAGGCACTCTCCATTATGATGTGCTGCAATGTACCAGACTGAAAGGGAAACAGTCAAACTATAACTAGCAGTTCAAATCTAGGCAATAAGCCACTGAGAGATAGCAGCAGAATTGCATTCCACCACAAGCTACAAGCTAACGGCCCAGTATATCCCTCACTCCACTCTAACCATCAAGGAAGGGAACAAACCCTAGTTCAATGAGGCATGCAGGAATGATGCCAGGAGAACACCAGACATTCTTAAAAATGAGGTGCCAACCTGATGAAACTACAAAAGACAACATGCATGCTGAACAGCAGAAGCAGCATGCTGAGACACAGCAAAGCAATCCAGAAACAAATAAAATTAAACGGTGTCATCCTGCCACATTCTGTCATGTACGGTGGTGTATAATTAAACAATAAACAGGAAGGAGAGTCATCATTAATATCTCAATGATTGTGGAGTCCAGGATTTGAATGCAAATAGCTAAGGGTGAAGCATTCGTATCCATTTAAGGGGAGATGGTGGCATAGTGGTAATGTCACTGGATTTAGTGATCCACACGCTTTGGATACTTGAGCTTAAAACCCTCCAAGACAGCTGGTGCATTCAAATTCTGTTCATAAAATCTGGAATTGAAAGCTAGGGGCCAATCTTACTCCAAATCCCAAAACAACAAGATATTGGGAGTGTATCAGTCTTGATTTTTTGGACGAGCTTGAAAATACAATCTTCTGACACTTTGTCATTGCTTTGGACAGATGTGCGACTGAACATGGCAACACGGGTCACTGGCATTGGGACCCTGTCATGACATCCTTGGGGGCGAACCCTGCATGCCCCTCTCTCCCCGCCACCGCCTGTGCCAGTCTCGTCCACCCCCCTCCCCCTGGAGCCCCGCCTTTCGCTGCCTATGCTAGTCTTCCCCTCACTCCCATCAATCAAGTCCCCCCCCCCCCCCCCCCCCGTTACATACCATTGTTGCTCACTCCCCCTTGCATACCTCCCACCACTCACGCCCTTGTATAGCCCTGCCACTCACTCCTCCTGACATTCCCCTTGATGTTCACTCTCCCTTACATACCCTCGGCCACTCACCCCCCCAGCGTACCTCCCTCCTGTCGGTTATCCTCCCTGCCCTGCAGAGCTTCTCCCTTGCAGCACTGCTCCCTCTGCTCTGTGAAGCTCAACCAGCAAAGAGGTAAATAGAAGTGAGTCTGGATGGTGCCGTTGGTGACTCACTAATGACATGGAAAGCACGTCATTGATATTTAAGGGTTGGGCTCAAAGCCAACCTCGCCAGCAAAGCAGGGCCAGAATACGTGTGGTGAAAAATTGGACTCGAACTGGATTTTTGGCCTCTTGTGCAATCTTACCACATCACCACGCTGATCAATAGGTGGGAGGAAGTCATAAGATCACAGCCCTTGTCTCAGTTTCATGGTCACCATGATCATGGATAAGCATATTGTTTCATTAATACACTTTAGTGAAGAAAATCTGCTTTCTTTATCTGGTCTGGCCTACATTTGACTTCAGATCAATAATGCTGCCCTCTCCACTGATCTAAAGCAAGCCAGAGCCCAGAACTCTCCATTCACCTGACCAAGAGGGGAACCCCGAAAGCTTGCGAGTTTACTATCAAATAAATCGGTTGGACTTCAACCTGGTGTTGTCAGACTTCTTACTGTGTTTACCCCAGTCCAATGCCGGCATCTCCACATCTAAAGCGAGCCATTTCAGGGATTAGGGCAATTAGGGATGGACAACAAATGCTGACTTTGACAATGACACCTACATCCCATGAAAGAACTTTAAAAAACATTTTCAGCCAGTAGTATCAAGTGGAAGATACATCTTGGCTTTTTCTTGAGCTCTTCATAATCACAAATTGATTTGATTCACACCGTGTAGTACCAACAAACAACCATGCTCACTGAATACAGCATACACTGTAGGCCCTGCTCCCAATATCCCCACTGCAATGCTGAAGGCTTGCGTTCCTGAACTGGCCTTACATTTAGACAAGTGATTCGAGTATTGCTGCAACACTCTGATTTGTCTGAGCAACAAGAGGTCCCACCATCACAGCACACCTGCTGAAAGCAAAGAAACCCACTCTCAAGAAAGCTATTGAGATGTGTAGAAGCTCTGAAGTGATTAACCAAAAGTATTGATGAAAGAGCTGACAAGGGTTTGCACTTTGCAGAGAGGCAGATCAGCCCTTCTAAGCAAAAGACAATGGAGAAAAGGAAGAACTCTGTACAGAAGGGGCCACAGAGTACCAATTTCAAATATTTCAGAGGACACGACATGAAAGGAAAGTAAGCATGCCCAGCATGTGGGAAGAAGTGTTCTAACTGCAAGAAGCTGAATCACTTTGCACACACGTTTTGCTGGAAAAAAGAAAAATAGCTTGTTTGCAAGATGTTAGACTATGATTCAATGAATGATTCATCCAAAAATTGGTTGGCATTCGTCAAGTCTCAAAGCAGACTATGATTTGTGACTATCTGAATGATGACACCAGAAGGAGAGCATCAATATGAAGTGTCACACAGATACCAGTTCGAGTTGCAACAGCATGAGCTCCGCCGACCTGTGTTAAGTTGCTCAAAATAATGACCAGAAAATTAAGCTATTGAAGATAAATTTGAGGCTCTATGTTAAAATGATCCCAGGAGGATCAACTAACCTGAGACCCGAATGCAATGGGAAGAAAGAAAATCGACAGTTCCAGATAGTGGATGCAAAGCAAAATGCCTTCTTCCAAGCTGGAACAAATCAAAACCTTGAACTGGTAACCCTGGGTATACCTGAGAGATTTGCAGTGTTTCAAATCGCACCAAGCCACTGAACATATTCTGGCAAATTAGAAAATATCTTTTCACAGTTTTGGATTTCTTTTCTGGAGAATATCAGCTTCAAGTAGATACAAGTGCAAGGCCAACTCAGCATCTTGTACAAAGAGTTCGAATCGCCTCTCAAGACCAGCTTGAAAGACATGACAGATGAGCTTGAAATGCTTGGAGCAATCAAGAAAGCGATGTTTCCTGCTGGATAGACCAGCACCATGGTAGCAATGAACAAAAACATGGAAAGTTGAGATTGCACATGGATCCAAAGGCTCTCAATAATGTTTCATAGAGAGCTCACTATCCCATGAAGAAAGTTTGCTACTTCTTGCCCAGGCAAAGGTCTTTGTCACCCTAGATATGAAGGGTGGATACTGGCAAGTGATGTTGGAAGAAGTAGCAGTTTCTGACTATGTCCTGGATGCCATTTGGGAGGACAGATGGTTTTTCATGCTGTTTGGCATTTCTACTGTTCTGGATGGTATCAATGCAGAGTGCATGAGAAAGTCAATGATCTTCTGGGAGTAAAATTGACTACGGATGATCTGCGTGTCTACGAATGTGGAGATAATGGAAGAGGTCATTCCAGATAATGATTATAATCAAGGAAGACTGCTGGACGGATCTCACCAGGTGAACCTCAAGCTGAACAAGACAAAAATTGCAAGTCAAGATGGCTGAAAACAAGGACACAGGTCCTGTGCTGACAGTGAAAGGACTTCACCCTGATCCTGTTAAGATGTGAGCCGTAGCAGAGATGCAATAATCAACAGATGTGAAGGCATGTCAAGATATGTGAACTATTTAGCAAAGTTTATGCCTAATTTGTCATCAGAGTGTGAGCTTCTATGCAAGCTCACTCCAAAGAATGTTCAATGCCATTTGGAGCACTGAACAAGCAAAAGCTTTCACTCACACCAAACAACTGATGACTCCGTCCTCAGTACTGAGTTGCTATGATGTCGATAACAAAGTCACCCTGCTATACAATGCCAGTGAAAAAGGAGTAGGAGAAACCCTCATGCAGCAAGGAAAACTCGTTGTACTTGCATCCAGAGCATGATGGCTATTAATAAATACACCAAAGTGAGGACACCAGCAAAGTCTGATGGTTAAAAGAGCTAACTCTGTATCAGACAGTGAGAGCAGCAAAGAACAGGATATGCAGCCATGGGAGCTGATTGGACAGTGCTGTGACTGTGCTTTGAACAGACAGTGATTGGACACGGACCCCTGTGTGTGTTATAATTCTGAAAGAATTATGATCCCTGACAGTGGCATGACTCTTTGGCACTTGTGACCAAAAAGTGAGTGATGATTGGTGCCTGTCCTGTAAGTACGTGACTGGAAGCATGTTCAGTGCCAATAATATTTGTGTGAGGAGGGAAGATTTGGAAACAGTGACAGCAGTAACCCGGATCAACCATTGCAGAAGAAGCAGCAAGATCCCAATTCTGGGACTCAAGAGACATTGGAGGGAATGTGAACTCTTTGCCTTGTCATGGATAGTATTTAAGTCCAAGTCATGAGTTTGGATATTCTTTGAAGCTTTTGATATCTATTGAATACATAGTATAACCAATTAAGTCAGAGGTTAAATATTTTATGTGAAGTTAGTGCAGTAGAGTTTGATACTTTTGTAGCAATTTGGTAGAGTGTAATAAAGGAAATTTGTTGCACAATAATTTGACCCGTAGCTCTTTTGCTACTTGTCGAGAAGGTTCCTGCTCTGATTGATGAATGACAGAAGAAAGAGTTTTTTCAAAGGCAATGGTGTCAAGTGAAGTACAAGCAAGGGAAGAAAAGACATACATCAGCGACATGCTGTTGAGAGCTGCCCTTCCTTTGTGCTAGCATCATCAAATTTCTTCCAAGTCTGAAATCTCCCAGATTCAATGAGGAGCGATGAACCCAACGGAGACACTGAATATAAGGGAGAGATCAGCCATAATCTGATTGAATGGCGGAGCTGGCTCAAAGAGCTGAATTTACCTACTTCTGCTCCTAATTCCTGTAATAGATAAATGTCTTACTCAGATGTAACAAGATGTAACTATCCAAGTAATACAAGAAGCTGTGATGAAACGATGCCTGAAATCAAAAAGAAAATACAGAGCTGTTGTTATGAGAGTATTAGGCACATGGAGATAAAGTAATTACCCAAGGCAGCATCTTGTGCAGAAGTACTCGAATCACTGTCCTTAAGGAGGTGAGAAAAGAGATATTGAAATACATCCACACAAGCCATCAAGAAACTGAGTCTCGTCTGAGGAAGTTAGACCACTGGCCAAATATGAACAATGAATTTAAGAATCACATAAGCCAGCACAGGGCTTAGAATAAATATCAAACCAAACAAGCTGAAGAGATGCTTATGATATCCCAGGCAGATCCTGGATGAAGTTTGGAAGAGATCTCTTCACTCTCTTTGGATCTGACTATCCAATCGTTATCAACTGCTATTCATACTATTGAAAGTCAGATATGCTGATGTCAATGATTGCCACTAAGATCGCAGAATGCCTGAGCACACTTCATTCCCTCTGTGATTCTCCTATCTTTATTCCTGATAAGGTCAAGCTATTTCCTTGAACTATTCCTTGCTTGGCATCTCACTGAAGGAAATTTCCCAATGTGAAAGGAATATGGTTTGCAAGATCAACTCTCGGCTGGGTCCTAAAAAAAACCTATGAGTTCCAAACTTAGCAAGCTTATTTTAGGATAAAACATTCACAGAGGTTTATTATTGCATAATGAAAAATTCTGGAGTTTCCCATTATCAGCTCTTCGGATTTTAACTTTGAGTCAACTTGAAACAATGAACAATGGTTTCATGGTCACCAATAGACTTCTAATTCCAGATTTTTATTGAATTCAAACTTCATTTTCTGCCATGGCAGGATTCAAAACCAGTTCCCCAGAACATTACTCAGGATCAGTTGTCCAGGGATGGTATGGCCAGACCATCACCTCTCCTGTGGGTTCTCAGTGGAACACAGATTTGAGACTATTCCTGTTGCATATTTAGTTAATAAATATTATTAAAACCAATTAGAGATTTCAGCATGTGGATGAAGGTTATAGATGGCAATTGAAGCTCATCATAACAAGTATTTGCAAATCTTAGATCCACTGTAATAAAAAATTTTTTGGACAAACAAATATTGATTAAACATAATTATACTCACAATCAAGTGTAATTTCTTATGGTTTTGAAATGCCTTTACCCCAAATACCATACCATCCTGTGGGCGACACGGTAGCACAGTGATTAGCATTGCAGTTTCACAGTTTCAGGGTCCTGGGTTCGATTCCTGGCTTGGGTCACTGTCTGTGTGGAGTTTGCACATTATCCTTGTATCTGCGTGGGTTTCCTCCAGGTACTCCAGTTTCCTCCCACAATCCAAAGATGTGCGGGTTAGGTTGATTGGCTGCGCTAAGAAATTGCCCCTTAGTATCCAGGGATGCGTAGGTTAGAGGGATTAGTGGGTAGAATATATAGGGATATGGGGGTAGGTCTTGGGTGGGATTGTGTTCGGTGCAGACTCGATGGGCCGAAGGGCCTCTTTCTGCACTGTCGGGTTCTATGATTCTAAATAGGGAACCCCAGCTAGGCCAGGCCAAAGGGTTTGAAAGAAATTTGTATAAATCCACATATTTGTGGACAAGGAAATCTTATAGCAGAGAAATACACCTGCTAAAGGCATGTAAAATTGTCTAGTCTAGTGACTTAATATCACACTACACCCAGTCTACTCTTCCAACAGGAACAAAACTATATTAAACAGAAATAGTAAGAGAAATGAGCGACAACATAAAGTGAAATAACCGAATGTCAAATTTCACTTTGCCAAATCATTGCCAGAGTTCAGAATTGGACAGCCAATTAGTGTGCAAACATTCAACATGTTCATCAAAAATCAGCACATTTTGCTGCTTGGAAGCTGCATAAAATGGCTGTCACCTCAAACATACAGACTGAAAGTGAATGACTTGACACATCCTCGCAACCTCAAGCACACACAACTGATAAAGCTGCTCCTTCGCAGCAGGTAACAAAATCATTGATTTCACCAACTGAAGAAGAAATGGAATGACCAATCCCAGAGGTAAACTTCTCCCGAGAAAGTACAACAAATGAGCAGAAACACTCACAAAAACAATGATACTCCCCAGAAAGACAAAGTCAGCCCACGAATCAACAGGCACCAGACAAACAATCAATAACAACCCAGCAGATAAACCGAATGCTTTGAAGATCACGTGCAAAATGCATCTGAAGAGACAGGCAAAATTGAGACAAATAGAATGAGTAGTTTTCTGTTCATGCATGATGACTTTATTTATTAAACTTCTCCGAGGGTAACCTGTAACTGTAAATGATCATGTGTGCATTGCGTGTTTTCTTTGATATGAGAAGGGGTTGTTTGGGTGGTTGCCTGTTGGGTACTGTTGGCTTGCCATGGTCATGTGACATCAGAGCCATGACCACTCATGTCATTACTGTGACTCAAGCATCAAGGCAGAAGCCATTTTATCCAACACTTGGAACACCCACCAATCGTTTTAAAACATTAGTTTGTTCTAACAGTGGTGCACCATGGCGACAGTGCACACTACCCATAAGATAGTGTAGAAACCTGCCAATGATATGAACTCTACTACTGAAAAGACAGATGTTTTGAACATCATCATCATCACCTTCAAGTACCTCCTCAAATGCCACCATCCTGACTTGCACCTCCATCATTGCTCCTTCATCGTCACTGGGTTAAAATTCTAGATCTTGCTGCTTAACAGTGTGGGATGCAGCAGTTTAAGAGGCTCACTACCACCTGATCAAAATAAACAGGGGATGGACAACAAATATTGCCAGCAACACACATCCCTCAAATGAATAAACCTCTGACCATTCGGTGGTGTTTCAGCACATCACTGAAAAGTCAGCTCAGAGTTTTCATTTGACGTCTGGAGTGCATCCCTGAACCTGTGACCCATGCAGATTCTACCAGTAAATAGTATAAAATTGCAGCATGCTGCTGTGCAGAGGGACGTAGGTGTCCTTGTGCAGGGATCTCAAGGAGTTGGTTTGCAGAGGCAGCAGGTAATTAAGAAGGCAAATGGAAGTTTGTTCTTCATTGCCAGAGGGATGGAGCTTAAAAACAGTGAGGTTATGTTGCAGCTGTATAAGGTGCTGGTGAGACAGCGGCTGGAGTACCGTGTACAGTTTTGGTCTCCTTACTTGAGAAAGGATATACTGGCACTAGAGGGGTGCAGAGGAGATTCACTAGATTGATTCCGGAGTTGAGAGGGTTGGCTTATGAGGAAAGACTGACGAGACTGAGGCGATACTCAGAAGAATTCAGAAGAATAAGGGGATATCTGACAGAAACGTCGAAGATTATGAAGTGAATAGAAAAGATTGAAGCAGGGAAGTTGTTTCCACTGATGAGTGAACTTCACGTACATACTGATGTGATGATCAGGATGGTAGTCGGAGTGTGTGTATCAACTGCTCCTCAGGCTGTACCATTCATTCAGAAGTTAAACTTTCTCATCAAAATGGCCAATTCTTTATCTTCACTACTGGTGCCCAGAACAAAAGAGATTTTAACCAGGCCTCGTTCAACAAAACAAAACTTCTTTTCATGATGTTATAAGAACTGATTAACACACAATTCTAATCTGGAAGTATAAAGATCTTATCTCTCCTGAAATAAAATTCCCCCCGGAACACACACAGGTAAGGGACAATGGACAGGGTCTCTCTGCCTGGATAGAATTTAGAGGAGAGGCGTTATAAAAGTAAAAGACAAAATTTGCAGGGTCTCAACGCTGTCTACTTGGAGCTCCCTCTGGTCCCTTTGGATGGAAGTCCTCACCAACGGGACTTGCCACGGAGGAGAATATATATATCTTGAGGATTCTCCGGCTACAAGTTGACAGCCGCTTAGAATTTCAGACAAGGTAGAGACAGAGAGTAATATAAAATAAAATAAGAGCGTGTCAAGTCATATAAATTTCTTTCTTAGCTTATTCCCCAACAAGACTGACTTTGAAACCTGCAGAGTCAAAAATTAAAGATTGGCTCTATCACATGATTTCCATGAAGTCTCTCACTTTTGGCTTTAAGTCTTTTCCCCCCGCCCCCATCTTTGAGAATGATTCCAGTTCAAAACTCAAGTACCATACAGTCCAGGAGATTTTTTGGAGGAAGGCTGGCTTGCACCCAGTTAAGGTTAACTTACGGCTTTTTAAAACAATTCCCGAAGCAGAGGCTTCTGAGACATCTTTTTTCCCCTACAAGTTGGGTGTTTGGTAATCCCGAGACCGTACACCTGTAGAGCCTCCCACCCACCCACCTCCTCTAACCTTACACCACTAGAGGGAAATCAGGTAAGCTTTTTTTTTTCCTCTCTTTCATTTCTTATGAAGCTAAGTTAGCAGGGGTGGCAATGCAGGCAGTGCAATGTTCCTCCTATGGATGTCTAAGGTGAGAGACACCATTGGTGTCCCAGCTGAGTACACCTGCAGCAACTGTACCCAATTCCAGCTCCTTGAAGACCGTGTTAGGGAACTGGAGCTGGAACTGAATGGAGGGAACGTTCGGAAGGCAGAGAGAGTTATAGATAAAAGCTACACAAAGGTAGTTACTCCGAGAAATGAAGGTGCCTGGGTGACTGTTAGAAGGGGTAAGAAGCAGTCGGTGCAGCAATGCTCTATAACAAAGTATACCGTTTTGGATACTGCTGGGGAGGACAACTTACCAGGGAGAAGCCATGGGGTGCAGGTCTCTGGCACAGAGTCTGCCCCTGTTGCTCACTGCATTATAGGGAGGATGTGGAAGCATTGGAAAGGGTGCAGAGGGGATTTATCAGGATGTTGCCTGGTACGGTGGGAAGGTCTTAGGAGGAAAGGCTGAGGGACTTGAGGCTGTTTTTGTTGGAGAGAAGGTGGTTAAGAGATGACTTAATAGAGGCATACAGGATGATCAGAGGGTTAGATCGGGTGGACAGCGAAAGCCTTTTTCCTCAGATGATGTGGCTAGCACAACAAGATATAGCTTTAAATTGAGGTGTGATAGATACAGGACAGATGTCAGACGTAGGTTCTTTACTCAGAGAGCAGTAAGGGGGTGGAATGTCCTCCCTGCAGCAGTTGTGGATTCGCCAACATTAAGGGCATTTAAATAGTCATTGGATAAACATATGGATAATATTGGAATAGTTAGGTTAGATGGGCTTTAGATTAGTTTCACAGGTCGGCGCAACATCGAGGGCCGAAGGGCCTGCACTGCGCTGTAATGTTCTACGTAGGTCAACATCTAAGTGTCCAGATAATGCAATGCCTTTCCATATTTAAAATAAGAAATTCAGTCTTGAAAGATATAATTATAATGCAGACTCTCCACATCAAACAATATGGGCTGAAATAAGGATCATTAAACAAGAGGAATATCTTGTTCACTTCCATCGAGTTTGCAAGGGAAGGAAAAGAAACAAACAATGCTGGCCTTGGTGAGCACAGAGCACTTCGATCTGACTAAATTATTAGATTGTGTCTTGTCTGTCTCTTCCTTAAGGTCACAGAGGTGCTAAAATATCAGCTTTCACAAGATTTGATGTGATGAATGATGCACACGCCTTTTCCTGGAACACATTTTTGTTTGCACTTCCACAGTAAAGTCTGGGAAAGGTGACTGGGTGACATTGCCGCGCCTGCCTCAGATCAGGTAGATCCCAGAAAATGGCACGCGGGCTTAAAACTTGGCTTTGCGCCCAGCGTTAAACAGTTTGTGATTACGTCGCTCCCTTTTCGAATGGCACAAACCGATTAGCGTATTTAAAATAGCATTTAAATATGTAAAGCCCATTCTCCTGGGACCTTCAGCGAGACCAATGATAGTCATTCCTGGTCTCCACGGCCAGCAATGGCCACACCAGAAGACGGAGGCCATTCAAGCCCCCATGTGGTTGGAGTCATCGCTGGGCAGTGCTCATTGGGTAGTGCCCTGCTGGTGCACTGGAAGTGTCAGTTGGGCACTGCCATTTTGCCAGGGGCAGTGCCAAGGGGATGGAGTGAGGTATGAGTGGGGGGTATGCAGAGGGAGGGGGGTCGATGCAGGGGATAATTCAGGGGGGGCATGAAAGGATGGCACATGAAGGGGAATAGAGAGACGTATAAGATAATGAATGGGATGGATAGGGGAGAGGTAGAGAGATTCTTCCCGCTCAGAAAGGACAGCAGGACGAGAGGGCACAGCCTCAAGATAAGGGGGGGGGGGGATGCAGTTTAGAACGAAGTTGAGGAGGAACTTTTTCACTCAAAGGGTGGTGAATCTCTGGAATTCTCTGCCCATTGATGTGGTAGAGGCTACCTCACTAAATATATTTAAGACACAGGCGGATAGGTTTTTGGTAGGCAAGGGAATTAAGGGTTATGGGGAGAAAGCGGGAAAGCCATGATCAGCCATGATCTTATTGAATGGCGGGGCAGGCTCGAGGGGTGAGATGGCCTACTCCTGCTCCTATTTCATATGAATATGTTGGCAGTCATGAAGCGGGTTCCAGTGGCGGGACCCCAATGCTGGCAATCCATGTCAGGGAGGGTGTGGGGAAACATGTCACCAATGGGAGGGGCAGTGGGGGGAACTCAGTGCCCGTGGAGGTAGGGAGGGTTTCTCCCAGGGCACAGAGATCGGGGTACCCTTCCAAAATGACGCCTGAACACTTGGCAGCCGGGCTCCCCAGCATGTTTGGCCCCTGCTCCCTCCAGGATAGGCACACAGCTCACTCCTCTCCCAACAAATGACTTGAGTGTGGGACGATTATCATCCGGCCCGCACCTGGGAAACTGGCATGGATTGCTCTGGTATTTCAATGATTTCCTCAGAATTGCTCTTATTTAAATATTTCACAACAATCGCAGCAAATTTATGACAGCAAACCAGAAGCAGCGCCAAAGAAAATCCATGTCAAACAGAGAAAAGTTATAAGTTATTGTGAAAGATCAATTTTATGTCACTTTGCATTATCATATTTCTTAAATTAATAGCTTATTTGAAAAAGGGCCCATTTTCCTTGAGTCATTATTACTAAATAGCAGAATATTCACTCCACTATTCAAAAATATGAACACTTGAATACATTGTGCTTTGAAGATGGATTTAATGTTAAGCTAAGTATGTGCATTGGGAGCATTTCCATTGAATTTGAAAGCTAAGGGAGAATGTGCACTTCCTTCTTTGGTAACAACAGTGCGTTAATGCGCTACAGCAAGCCAGAATTTCTTCAGTCCTGCTTGGGGAAAGTGAGGGGGGAGGTAACATTAATTCAGTGCACAAAAGGCACAGATTGTTAACACAGTTCAATCCCTTTAATCCAAAAGTTACTGACGTAAAAACATCAGGCCATTTGAACCTTGCAAGAACAACTCGTGCTAAAGCTGCACCCAAAATCTGTTGTAATGTGAGGCTTTTGATTTTCATTGACGCGAATTTGAATTTTCACGTGAAATAAACACCGGAAAATGAAGTTTGCTTCGTCTGCCTTTGTTTGGAACTAGCTCCGGCTGCTAGCCAACTTGGATAAGCCTTCCTCGCATCTGGGCTGTCGCATCTGGGCTGCAGAGAAACCTGGAGTGGGAGGGTGAGAATCCGGTCATTGTGGTACATGTGGGTGCCAACGACGTAGGCAAAATGCAAACTGAGGATCTGGGGAGGGAGTATGAAAAGCTGGGAATGGAATTAAAAAGTAGAACCGACAAGGTGTTTATCTCTGGGCTACTGCCTGAACCGAGTGCAGACGGGCGTAGGGTTGATAGGATTAAGGAAGTGAATGGGTGACTCAGGGATTGGTGTGGGAGGAATGGGTTTGAATTTATGGGGCATTGGCATCAGTATTGGGATAGGTGGGACCTGTTCGGGCGGGATGGGGTTGGTCTGAACCGTGCTGGGACCAGAGTCCTGGCGAATCGTGTAAAGAGGACTGTAGACAGGGCTTTAAACTAACTAGTGGGGGGAAGGGTGCGAGGGGAGGTGACATTACAAGGCCTAAAGTTAAGGAGATGGTACAGGTAAGGGAAGAGGCCGAGGATGTCCCAATAATAAAGGGAGTAGGGGGCGTGAGTATGGTTGGTGGCGTTCCGGCAAATAGGGTCCAGGTGAAGGCTGGGATGAAGGCACTTTATCTGAATGCACGAAGCATTCGGAATAAAGTGGATGAGCTGGTGGTGCAGATCGGCACAAACGGATACGATCTGGTGGCCATTGCAGAGACATGGCTGCAAGGTGACAGGGACTGGGAGCTGAATGTCCAGGGGTATCAAGTGTTTAGGAAGGATAGGCGGGAGGAAAAAGGGGGTGCGTAGCTCTACTGATTAAGGATAGCATCAAGGTGGTAGCAAGGGATGATATTGGAGCCAAAGAGCAGAAAGTGGAATCATTGTGGGTCGAGATTAGGAACAGCAAAGGGAGGAAGACGCTGGTGGGTGTCGTCTATAGGCCCCCGAATAATGATCTGGAGGTGGGGCGGGCTGTTAACGTGAAAATAAGTGTGGCGTGCAGGAATGGGACGGCCGTAATTATGGGGGATTTCAATCTACATATTGATTGGTCGACCCACGTTGGACGCGGTGGGCTCGACGAGGAGTTCTTGGAATGCTGCCGGGATAGTTTCCTTGAACAGTGCGTGTTGGAGCCGACGAGGGAGCGAGCTATCTTGGATCTGGTGTTACGTAATGAGGCGGGTAGAATTAGGGACCTTGCGGTGAAGGATCCTCTTGGGGAGAGTGATCATTGTATGGTGGAGTTTCTGGTGCAGATGGAGGAGGAGAAAGTGGGTTCCGGGACACGCGTCCTTTGTTTGAACAGAGGGGAGTACGGTAGGATGAGAGAAGAATTGGCGAATGTGGACTGGGGGAGCGCGTTGGAAGGTAGGTCTGCTGAGGAGCAGTGGAGGATCTTGAAGGAGATCTTTCTTGGTGCTCAGCAGAAATTTATTCCAATGGTCAAAAAGGACCGTAGGAGGAGAGGTAATAAGCCGTGGATAACGAAGGAGGTGAAGGAAAGTGTTAAATTAAAAGTGGAGGCGTTTAGAGTAGCTAAGAATAGTGGGCAAGAAGAGGATTGGGAGAGGTTTAAATGTCAACAAAGATTGACAAAGAATTTGATACAGAAGGGTAGGAGAAACTATGAAGCTGGGCTAGCACTTAATATAAAAAAGGATAGCAAGAGTTTTTATAAATATATAAAAAGGAAGAGGCTGGCTAGGGTGAACGTTGGACCCTTAGAGGATGAGAAGGGGGAACTTTGTGGTAGGGGATGGGGAAATGGCTGAGGTCTTGAATAACTTTTTTGTTTCAGTTTTCACGGAGGAGGACGTGAATAATTTGCTGGGTGTTAGCGATGGAAAGGTGGTAGGACTGGAGGGTCTCAATGACATTATTGTTACTAGAGAGGCGGTGCTCGACAGACTGGAGGGGCTGATTGTGGACAAGTCCCCAGGACCGGATGGAATGCATCCGAGGGTTCTGAAAGAAATGGCGGAGGTGATAGTGGACGCCTTGGTGGTTATTTTCCAAACATCGCTGGATTCCGGGGAAGTGCCGGAAGATTGGAAAACGGCTAATGTTATGCCGTTGTTTAAGAAGGGTGCCAGGCAAAAGGCAGGGAATTATAGGCCGGTTAGTTTAACGTCTGTTGTCGGTAAAATGTTAGAATCTGTCATCAAGGAGGAAATAGCGAGGCACCTTGAGGGGAATTGCTTGATAGAGCAGACGCAGCACGGTTTTGTTAAGGGGAAGTCGTGTCTGACAAATTTATTGGAGTTCTATGAGGATGTGTCTAGGGCGGTGGATAGAGGAGAGCCGGTGGATGTGGTCTTTCTTGATTTTCAGAAGGCGTTTGACAAGGTACCTCACAAGAGGTTATTGCAGAAGGTCAGGGGACATGGAGTTGGGGGTAGGGTGTTAGCGTGGATAGAGGATTGGTTGTCAAATAGGAAGCAGAGAGTGGGGGTCAATGGGTGCTATTCGGATTGGCGGTTGGTGACTAGTGGAGTGCCCCAGGGGTCGGTGCTGGGGCCTCAGCTATTTACCATTTATATAGATGATCTGGAGGAGGGAACCGACTGTATGGTGTCGAAATTTACTGATGACACCAAGATTGGTGGAACGGCAAATTGCATGGAGGGTGTGGAGAGTCTGCAGAAGGATCGAGATAGGCTGGGCGAATGGGCCAGGAACTGGCAAATGGAATTTAATGTTGGCAAGTCTGAGGTGGTCCACTTTGGTAGGATGGATTATTACTTAAGTGGTGAAAAACTGCAGCAGGCAACGGTGCAGAGGGACCTCGGGGTCCTTGTGCATGAGTCGCAAATACCCAGCTTGCAGGTGCAGCAGGTGGTCAGGAAGGCGAATGGGATGCTGGCCTTCATAGCGAGGGGGATTGAATATAAAAGTAGGGAGGTCTTGCTGTGGCTGTATAGGGCATTGGTGAGGCCGCAGCTGGAGTACTGTGTGCAGTTTTGGGCGCCGTACTTACGCAAGGATATTTTGGCCTTGGAGGGAGTGCAGAGGTTTACTGGGCTGATGCCGGAGTTGAGGGGGTTGAGCTATGAGGAGAGGCTGAATAAACTAGGCTTGTACTCGTTAGAGTTTAGAAGAATGAGGGGAGATCTCATTGAGACGTATAAGATGATGAATGGGATGGATAGGATAGAGGTGGAGAGACTCTTCCCCCTCAGAAAGGACAGTAGGACTAGGGGGCACAGCCTCAAGATAAAGGGGGGGCGGTTTAGAACCGAGTTGAGGAAGAACTTCTTCACTCAAAGGGTGGTGAATCTCTGGAATTCTCTGCCTGTTGAAGTGGTGGAGGCTACCTCGCTAAATATTTTTAAGACGCGGGTTGATGGGTTTTTGATCAGAGAGGGGATTGAGGGTTATGGGGAGAGGGTGGGAATGTGGAACTGAGCCACGACAGATCAGCCATGATCTTATTGAATGGCGGGGCAGGCTCTAAGGGCGGGATGGCCTACTCCTGCTCCTATTTCTTATGTTCTTATGTTCCTCGCTTATCTGATATTGTGCGATGGGAAGCGGGAGAGGAACTTGTCTAATTATTTGAAAGCTGCCCCATGCCCCCATTGTGCATGGCAAAAGGCATCATACCGTCTAAATCCACATGCAAAAGTAAGTGCTGTTCTTACAGGAAAAATTAATGATCAGGTGGATGATGAAATTCTAAAATTCAGTCTGACTGCAAACCCAAAAGCATTTTTAATCCTCAAATCATGGATTTTTTGAAAAGCTACACACCAGCAGGATGCTCGAATTTCAGCGTAAAGCTTTGGATGGATAAAAAGTCAAGAATAAAACAACAGTAATAAAAACAGAAAATGCCGGATAAACCCAGCAGGTCTGGCAGCATCCATTGGAGAGAGAGAAAAAGTTAATGTTTCGAATCTGTATGACTCTCAAGAAGTCGTAAGGACTCAAAACATTAACAGATGCTCCAGATCCACTGAGTTTATCCAGCATTTCCTGTTTTTATTACTGTTGCTTGATTCTTGACTTTTTAAACTTGCAATAAAGGCTATTTTCCTGAGGAAACAGTTGACTAACATAGGAATTAGAAAATAGGAACTGGAGTCAGCTGTTTGAGCCTGCCCTGCCATTTAATATGGTTATGGCTGATCCTCGATCTCAACGCCACATTCTTACACTGTCCTTGTGCTCTTTGATTCCTTTAGAGTCTAGAAATCTACTTATTTTCTTTTCAAACAGATTCAATACTTGGTACCCAAAGACTTCTTTGGTGGAGAACACCACACGTTCACCACCCCCTGAGTGAAGAGGTTTCTCCTCATCTCAGTTCTAAATGGCCTACCCCATATCCTGAGACATGATCCCTTGTCCAAGACACCTCATCCAGAAGAAAAAACATCCAGTCTTTCAGTCCTGTCAGAATTTTACAGTTCCAATGAAATCGCTTCTCATTCTTCTAAATTCCAGTGAAATACAGACTTAGTTGACCCAATTTCTCCTGTATTGGAGTCCTGCCATCCCAGGAATCGGTTGCTGATCCTTCACCTCATTCCTTCCATGGCAACGACATCCTTAGATAAGGAGACTAAAACTGCACATGATGGTCCAGGTGTGGCCTCACCAAGGCCGCTGCAGTAAGAGACATCCTTGGTCCTTAAATCAGATGTGCAGGTAAAAAATGTTTTGGGGCTCAACAGAGTAGCAATGATGTAAACAGGTGTGATGGTGGCAGTAAATGAACAAAAATCCCAGTGAAACACTTGGACCGCACATCTTCATTGTTCATGTTTTGATCACATGGATTTCAATAAGTCTTTTAAGTTTGTTATGTGGTTTCATTCGAGCTGCTTGATTTGAGCTCGATCTAATTTAAAGCTCCATCAAGTGTTTAAAGCTTGTCGTAATTCACTGGGAGGGAAACAAATGCAAAGATTCAGAGGAACAGAAACCCAGCAGCATAGTAATATAATTAATTGTATGCGCATAAAATATCGCATTATTGCACAACACATGAAAGTATAGCTAAAGGCTGTCTGTTATTCAGAAGTCCCAAACAGAGTTTGTCTTTGTGTACACTATAAATATATTTGATTGCAAATGTTAGATATTCCTCGGGCTGTTTTGTAAATAGCCTTCAGCACGGTCTTCAAGGCAATTTCTTTGTATTTACATCTCAAAGTTCTAATCAGGGTTTAAGTGTCATGAGACCTCAAGTTCGTAACTTAGAGGTTTCAGCCTTATTCATCCGGATTGACCACGTAAAAATCCCAGGAAAAGCGATGGTGAGGTCGGCAAAGGCACTGGGTACCGAGAGTTGTGGAAAATCTGTCAGTTGTCCTGAAAACCATGTAGTTTTCTTTACATTCAAAGTTTGGAGCACATTAAAATACACATTGTCAGCCATGAAGCTCAAAGCAGTAAGCATGGTTGTTAAGAGAGAAACTCCCAGGAAACAAAATCACATGACATATTTTTAGAGACCTTGAGCTGAGTGTTATGGCCTTATCACCCAGACAGCGGGGCTGGAAAACGTGGCAAAACATTCAAAGTCAATTGACTTTGAAAAATCCAGCTGGTGGAAAATTCCACACCCAACGTTTGAAATGGAACCTCAGTAATATGGGCTCTTGTGTTTAAAGTACTGCTTATTATGCAATTGGTCTCCAGTTTAGTCATCGACATCGTCATGAGGCTGTGCCTCTTTAATTTTAAACGTACGAGGCGAGGATTTTCTGGCCTCCAGCTGCATGATTCCCAGCAGTGAAAGGCAGCAAAAAATCCCACTGATGGTGCATTCTCCGGTCCCACACTGTGAATGGGATTTCCCACTGATGTCATCTCGCACCACCGCAAAACCCACGGGCAGGGGTGTGCTGCTGGGACTGGAGAATCCCGATGGTGTGAATGGCCAGAAAATTCCACCCATGGTTTTTTCAAATTTTCAGCTAAACTGGAAATCTAGCAGAGATAGTGCACACTACTTAAAAATGCTAAGCCACCTTCCAAGGTAAAAGGTCAAAAGCAAACAAGTCACCCTTCAGGGAGTGAAAAGTGAGAGATATTTCCTATTTATTCAGAGACCCATTGAAAGCCATCAGTCGAAGGAAGAGACATTAAAATGTAAAGTGCTGGATATTGAAACAATGGCTGCCACCAATAGCCCCATCCAAACCCCCCTGAAAATACACAATCGGTGAAGTATAACAGGTCAAGATGCAGCTACTGTGGAGAGATTGCAAGGAATACTACAGCAGAGAAAACAAGCTAAAAGCTGGGCTTGCTCTCCCTCACTCTCTTGACACAAGTGTATTGCCTGCTTCAGAAGCCAACTTTACTCAAAATCTACTAGCAAACTGAAATCTCATTACTTCAACATGTTACCATATTCACAAAACCAGCGAACCCAAATTGGTCACAATGTTTAAAAATCCACAGTTCAGGGACCATCAAAGGGCACTTAACCATATATCCTCTTTATTGAGCTCTATATTCCCTGATTTCTGATACTTGTGTGTGATATAATGCTTTTCCCTCAGTTTTATTGATTAATAAATTTTCTCTTTCTTTGACTCAAGGAATCCTTGTTTGATTGGTTCCTCACTGCTCACTGCTTCAAGAGTGAAATATGTTCTGATTTGGAAAAAGTGCAACTTTGTGACAAAGGAATTGAAATATTTGTTGCGACCAACCGAGGAAATTGAACTGAGGAGATCCATGTCAATCCTTCTCACCAGGACGTGACAACATTGGTGAGGATGGATAATAATTGGTGCTGGATAATGGAACTAGGTCAATGGTAGATGAGTCAAATCTAATACACTGGAGAAACAAGACTTAGTTGCTAGCTGTTGGCTGGAACTTTACAGTCCCACCCACCACGGCAAGGTGCAGACCAAGGAAATGTCTGTTGACCTCGGGTGAGATTTTACGGTTTTGGGATGAGCGAGGTCATCAAATCCCACCCGTTGTGCCTGACACTTGAACAAAATAGCAGCATCTGGAGCTTATGCCACCAAACATGAGGAGGTTAGTAAACTATTTATATAGGTTAAATTCTCAGCTACACAAAACATTTTACATATGTTTAAGTGCAGGATTCCTGTTTTCACATAGATCTAATGATTGAATATTCTGGTCATCAGGGATTTTATGATGAACAGTCTTAAGGATTGGATGGGCAGTATCCATGATCAAGTTGATTCTGTGGGTGTTTGTAAAGATCAGGCTTGATAGGTCAAACCCTTCCTTCATTATTCATACTTCCGCATATTCAATCTCAATGCTGATTGAGCTATAGGCTCAATTTGACAGCTGTATATTTTAGTGTGATATTTCATTAATATCAACCACTTCCATCTTTCATGATTAAGAATACAGACAAAACAATGAATTTTGCACAAGGCCTGTAATTGCTTGACAGAATTTTTTTCGACTCTGATTCTGGTTTCAGAATTTTCTCACGAAATGCAACAGTTTTATTTGTCAAAAGCGCTTTGAACTCACCCCCTAATGCTGGCTCTCAGTGGTCTAATGCTGATTAAACAATTTGATGTTCTATTGTGCAAACTAAAGGTTGGTATTCTTGGGTAAAACTGGCTAGAAAAGTAGATATTTGTAACGAGTGGTGGAATATGAAAATAATGGAATGAGCAATTAATTATTCATGCTTTGGTAATTCCTAGAAATGTATTTTGCCAGGAAGTTGGAAAAAAAGACCAAAACGTAAAGAAATGGTACAGCATCAAACAACACTATTTTATGAAGTTTGAGACGAAGTCTAAGTGAGGATTTCTGGCAGCAAAATTTTTTACTAACAGAAGAGCAATTAGTTCTCCAGTTTTCTGCGAGGGGCCATGGGAACAGAAGGTGTGCTCTGCTTGTCGAAAAGGTCAAGGCCATTTGTACATGCAATGAAGGCTCAGGTGTTGTCCTTGACATTAGGTCTGCCGCCCAGGAGTTCGGTACCAGAGTATAACATGATGAGAAAAGGCTATGGAATCGGAGAATCATAAGAAAAGTAATAACTGATAAATAGACATACGGTACACAAAATTAACTGGGGCACCCAACCAACCACAAAAAGGTTACCCACCCATCATGATTTCCAACTGCTTTGGCATGTACTATTGCAAAAATAAGGCAATTGAATCTCTATATTGATAAGCATCTTTTTTACATACAGCTCATAAGAATCAGCAGCAGACTAGCCACAAAGTAGAGACAATGTAATGTCCATTTATTTCAGTGAGAGTTGCAACAAGATGTTATTTTCTTCAGGATACACTTGCAGTCTTCAAACCACTGTTTGCCATTACTAATGATTTTCCCATTTACATTGCATTGGATTTAGCTGTTGGTCAATGGGCTCAGTTACTACCAACAGCTAGTCCCCCCACCCAAATATGCTGATTTTCACTGAGGGATTAATTTTAGCCATGACGCAGGGAAAAAAACACTTGTTTGCATCCACCTGAGAAGGTAGATAGAGGCTCAGGTTAATGTTTCATCAGAAGGACAATGCCTCCGACAGTACAGTTGAAGTTTATTTATTAGTGTCACAAGTGGGCTTGCGTTAACACTGCAGCGAAGTTCCTGAGAAAATCCCGTCGTCACCACACTCCGGCACCTGTTCGAATACACTGAGGGAGAATTTAACATGGCCAATGCACCTAACTGGCACATCTTTCGGACAGTGGGAGGAAACTGGAACACACAGAGGAAACCGCGCAGGCACGAGGAGAATGTGCCGATTGCATCGTGACCCAAGCTGGGAATCAAACCCAGGTCCCTGACGCTGAGAGGCAACAGTTCTAACCACACTCTTAACCGCAGTACTGCATTGTACCGACTGGCAATATAGATTTCAAGCTCGAGTCTGAGGAAACTTGAAATCACGCAATTTTGTCCTGGGGCAAAAGTGCTACCAATTGAGACATACTGACAGCATGGCGAGCACAGCAAATAACCGCTTAGTAGGACATGTATTCAGGAGCATGCTCGTGCAACCTACATGGGGCTCCATGATCTGATAAACTCAAAGCTGACAGCAGCCAATGTGCTATCAGGAGCTTGTGACTCTATTGAAACAACATTAAAATGAATGAGTTAAAAAAAACAAGGAAGGTGTGAAAGGGAAGCAGTGATTCCAACAAATATTTACTCTCAGCTGAAATTTATGCATCCGAAGAGACAGCGCGGTGAACGTATGTGAAATTAGTGCTTGAAGAATCCGGCAGGTTCCTCCTTAGATCAATAAAATATAGGTGTCTCGAATTCAACTGTTGCCAAGAGGCCCCACAGAGCAAATAACAAGCCTCTCATAAGGATATTGCTTCTCATCTGTCTAAATATCCCTCCAGACTCAGAGTTCTCGAAATGCCAATTGCTGAGGATCATCTGCCTTAGAGTTGCAAGAACTCCAATTGAGAAGCATTACAGTGAGGTCTCATGATGCACAACAGCTAGGGCTACACCTGGTCATTCAGAGGATGTCCAGTTACTGAACTGTTTCTGCTAACATCAGGGAAGATGCAATCCCTGAATACAAAGAAATCATGACAACCTCTCATAAATCTGCCATTAACGTACAGAATTCTTTGCCTTTTCTCACAATAATAAATTGTACTTACATGGCAGCTTTACGTTAATAAAAATTTCCAAGGCAAAGACACAAGAAAACACATTGTGACACAGAACCATCGAAGCAGACAGAAGACCAAAAAGGTAGGTTTTAGGGACCACCTTCAAGCAAAAAGTGAGGGAGGGAGACAGAGACGTTTCGGGATGGAATTCCAGAGCGATGGATCCGGACTCCTGAATGCACAATGCCCAATGATGGTGAGATTAAAATTGTGGATGCTCAAGAGGTCAGAATCTTGGGAGCACAGACAGTTCAAAAGATTGTGGGGCTGGAGGGTATTACAGAAATAGCAAAGCTCAAAGCCTTGGAGGGATTTGAAAATAGCAACGATACTTTTCAAACGAAGGCAGTGCTGTATGGAGTTAGTGGAGATCAATGAATACAGGGTGAAAGGGAGAGCTGTATTTAGCATAAACTGGAACACAGGAAGCAGAGTTTTGGATCACCTTCAGTCTCCCATTGGTAGTGTGGGGCAAATTAGGCAAAAGTGTGTGAGATGAGTCAAGTTTGGAGGTAACAAAAGCATTGATTTGTGCTTTAGCAGCAAAAGAAATGTTATGAAGTCAAGAAATATTACCAAACTCACCTGATGAAGGAGCAGCGCTCCTGTGTCGCAGTGCTGCCTAATAAATCTGTTGGACATTAACCTGGTGTTGTGAAACTACTTACTGGGCCTGCCCCAGTCCAATGCCACCAACTCCATATCAAACAATTTTGAAAATAGTCTAACTTTTCTTGATGTTTTGCAAAGGGTAGACTAAGGTTGAGGAACTTTTAAGTGATCCGTTTTTAAAATGGTCAAATAGATTTTTTGTTTGACAATTAACAGTCACTGGAGTTGGGGAACATGGCGGTAGAGGTTTGTGAAGAAACAAAATTGTTTTTTTGCTTTATGAGGGAGCTCTTGAGACATGAGCTGTCTAAGTGGCCACAAGACAATTAGGTGTTTATTTTTTAATCAGTTTGAAGGATTAGCTAAAATCCGCCTGAATTTAAGATGACACTATATTTAAACAAACCATACATTATTTTAATTCATTTGTACGATTAGGAAACCTTTATCCTCTGATATTATGATATAAAGCGGTGTTAACTGTTGATTTTAATAACTTTTGTGTGGTGCTCAGGTTACTATATCTCGACAAAAGAATCTGATTCTATTTATGGCTTCTGTGTGTCTGGAAGGAGATGTGTATTTGTTTGTAATGGAATTTAAACTTTATGGAGTTTCTAACTTTAAAGCAGGGGCTGTTGCAAAGCTGGGGTGAGAGAGATGTATTGCACTCTACAGCCTATAAGAGGAGTGAATTTGAATCATCTCCAAAAAAGGAAGGAAGAATGGAGACTTTGGGGTAAAAGGTGAGAAATCACAATCCTCATGGGTACAGTGTTACCATGGCTTCTGGGGTATGACCGTTCTGGACACAGTTCAACTTCACTTCAAAGATCAAGAAAGGGTTTTCCATCTGTCCTGACAAGAGTTTCCAGGATGTTGAGAGATGTTTGTCTTCACTGCTTGTTATAAAATATATACAAAATTTAGTTTCATAAATTCTACTTGATTCATAAATATTAGTTTTTTGCACCAACTGAGAACCTCAATGTCAGAAACTAACTCAGACCTGAAGAGATTTTTTTTTAAAGAAGGCTTTTGTACCTCAAAACCCTAAAACTTACTTTATGGAAGTGAAAATAACCAGCCTTACCAATGGCAAGGGAATGTGGTGAAAAATTCATCTCAGGGTCAAATACAACATTAAGATTGCAAACAATCTGACTCAGTTTTCAGACAGTTGCCAGGGAAGGGATGGAATTAGTGACAAGAGAACAGAGTTTATGGTGAAGGCTGAAACAATGGCCTTGGTCTTCCCAATATTTGGTTGCAAGAAATTTCCACTAATCCCTGTCCTGGATATCAGATAAGCTCGATTTTGAGACAGTGGGAATGTGGTGGGGAAGGTGGTGATGAGGAAGTAAAGCTGGGTGTTGGCAGTCTACATTTGTGAACTGGTTGTATGTTTTCGGATGATGTCAATGAGGGACAGCAGGTGTTGAGAAATAGGAGGCAGTCCAGATTAGGTTTTTGAGAGACACCAGAGATAGCTGAATGGGGTTGGAAAAAACAAATAATGATGGTGATTTTTTAAACTCTGATTAGTAGATAAAGAAGAGAATTGGGCAAGTGCAGTCCCACATGTTAAGGATATGGCTGAAAGTAAAGACAGATTTGTTCAAGTCCCAGAATGAAAATTGAAATATTTGCCCTCAACTGTACTTGTGAAATTTGGTTTGGGATGAGGAAAAACTTAAAATCTAGAGAATGATGTCCCAGACTTTTTGTGATCAAGTTAACACAATCTTTTCGTGATGATCAAAAATATAACAAACAATACGGTAAACTAGAAGTCAACTTAACTGAGGCATTAAATTAGTGATACTGTGTATCGCTAAACAATCTTAACCAGCTTCACAGCTATCTCTCCCAAACTGTTCCACACACTACAAATCCACTGATTTTAGGATCAGTAAAAATCCACTAACTGTGACCATATCATGCTCTGGGGGTCAACCAGAAGCTTGCTTTTCACATCAGGCATCCCTTGCAGACATTGCTTGCTGGGACTTGAACAACTATTTCAACTGTCTCGATCCAGAAAAAAGACAGCTCCCTGCAAAGGTTCAGATATGTCCTTAAATACATTTTCCCCTTTAAATCTTTCTCTGACCTGACCCAACTTAATTACAACTGCACTTCCCTTGATTTAATTACTTTCATTTCTTGACCTTGGTTGTTTGACTTCAAAAACAAAAGTAAACTGGCTTTATGAATCAATGATATTTCTTCTTCATACCTTGTATCCCTTCTTTGGCATCCTTAATGCCTTATTCAAATCTATTCATGTTCCATCCCCATTGTTACCAACTTGCCTCAAGTCAACATCTATTCAAAGTGTTACTCAGCTCATTAGCATATCAAATACACTGGATCCATTCACACAGTCCGTGCCTTAATTATGTTACATTTTCCCTACTCGAGAGAAAAAAAATCAGAACATTCCAGCTGAAAATATTCCAATTTCTTTAATTTCCCTGCTATGCTCTTGACACCAGTATCTCCCTGACACATCCAGATGGGCAATAGTGGAGAAGTGTTAGAGGACAATTGTGTGGACATCTTTGTCAAAGCTTGCAGACAGCCGCGAAGGATAAGAGAAGTTTGTTTTTGCTGCAGTCATGGAGAAAAGCATTTGTAATTTTGATACAAGTTGATACCAAACATGGGGCGGAAACCAAACATGGAGATCCAGAAATGTTTGCAATGGATTTGAGAGTCAACAATATGTTTGAAGAGAGGAAAGAGAGGGATTCGATGGTCATTTACAAGGAAGGAGAATGTTGTTTTCATGAGAGGGATGCAGTTGGCAAATTTGAAGGAGAGAGAAAGAACCTCAGGAGAGAAAAATGTGTCAAAAACACAGGAGGCAGGAAAGAAAGTTAGGTAGCCAGCAGTTCAGTGAGAATCAGGTTAAGAGAGCAGAAAATGAGTCTCACAGACAGGATGAGTCACTCGAGCTGTATATTCAGCAAAATGAAATTGTTCCAATGAAGGAGGAAACTTGATAACATTGCAACACTATTATATCATGACCTGGCATTTATGAGAACTACATGTCTTAATACTTCCACAGCTGTCCCAAAGATGAAGCCAGTAACTTGATAATTGAATGCTGGATTGATAACATCTATTTACTTGACATGAGCTGGTGACATTAAATTTGAGTGCCCACAGTAACTTTTACTCCCACACATGCTCAAGATGCACCGCAGGAACTCATCAAGGTTCCTCAGTTAGCGTTTTCCAAACCCACAACCACCACCATCAAGAGGGACAAAAGCAGTGGATATGTGAGACCACCACCACCAGGAGGGTCCCCTCCAAATCACTCACCGTCCTAGCTTGGAAATATACCGTTTCTTCACTATCACTAAAAATACTGGAACTCCCTCCCCAAGAGAATTGTTGGTGGACCTACACCTCAGGAACTGAAACATTTTAAGAATCATAAAATCCCTACATTGCACAAGGAGGCCATTCAGCCCATCGAGTCTGCACTGAACATAATCTCTCCCAGGCCCTATCTGCACAACTCCATGCATCTACTCTAGCTAGTCCCTCTTACACTAAGGGGCAATTTAGCATGGCCAATCCACCTAACCCGCAAATCTCTGGACTGATGGAGGAAACCGGAACACCTGGAGAAAACCCAGCAGACATGGGGATAATGTGCAAACTCCGCTCAAACAATGACACAAGCTGGGATTCGAGTATCATCACCACCTTCTGAAGGGCAACTCGAGATGGACAATAAATTCTGCTCTAGTCAGTGATGCTCACTTCCTATAAATTAAAAACATCTTTGGCTGTAGATTTTCAGACAAAATGTGGCAGAGCTCTCAGGTAATCTTACAAATACAACATACTGTTCTTGCTCTGAGCTCCACACTGAGGTTTTGTACATTCCGAGCCTCTAAGTTGTTTGAGGGATCCATTCTCCTCAAATACTACTGCCTCCACTCTTCCTCCATTGAGTTAGTGAAGAAGGAATTTGGTCATTGGAAATCTCTGGAATAGAAAAAAAGTTGCTCCATGATCTCACAAACCTGCAGGTTAACGGATGAAACTATCAGTTTTAGCAAATGCACAACTGAAAACTCTGTTCCAAAAGATCATTTTTGTCGGCTTCTGCAGACTGGAGGCTCCTTATGTCAATTTATGCCAATGTTGACTGATGCAGGTTTATGCCCCAGCATGAATTGCCTTTTTAAACAGTGCAACTGGTTTTCGAATCCCAGAGTTTGAGCACTCGTAGGATGTTTTGGATCATTTGCAAAGATAAGGATAGATAATGAATTCCTGCTTTGATACACATTATTGGAAAGCTTTAGGTCCAACTACCCACTTAGCTCAGAGCTATCAGATTCTCAGCTCCCTGGTGTGGCAACATGTCCACTGTTGCCATGAAGCAATTGGCAGCTCATCCAAATTATGTTGGTAAGGCATGAATTTGAAAATCCATGCCCAATTAAATTCCTGAAGTTCGAGGCTAAAATCCCACACCAGCAGTCGAGCCCATAAGGCAGAAGTGCAATATTAAGGGAGTGCAACGCTGGAGAAGATGCCATCTTTTGGTTGAGATATTAAACCGAGGTATGTCTGTCCTTTAAATTCCACCAAAATATCCCCCTGGCACCTGACGAAGAGGCTGTCCCCTCGAAAGCTAGTGAGAATATTATCAAATAAATAGGTTGGACTAAAACCTGGTGTTGTCAGACTTTTTACTATTTAAAAACAACAGCAGGGTTCTCATCCCAAGTGCATTCACCAATAGTTATCCGTTAATTAACATGTTAGAATTAAGTTACCTGGTCATTGACACATTGCTTTTGAAAATTGGCTGCTGTGTTTTCCATATTGTAATACTGGCTACAATTCCAAAGGCATGTTGGGATTTCAGTGGTCCATCAAGATGCAAAATCAATGCAAACCATTCTTCAAAAAAAAAATCACTCCCTGTTGATCTGAGTGCTTGTAGAAATGTCAATAAAAGGCAAGGAAGTGGTGTTGAATCTGCACAACACATTGGTGAGAACACAGCTGGGCACAGTTTTAAAAGCCCCCATTACACTGAGTGGCTACATTAAAGATTCAATTGGATCTTACCAGTTTTAAGTTACAGTCACAAGTCAGCTGACATTAACACGGCAATGAATTTACCGTGAAAATACCCTAGCATATCCTTGTGTTGAATAGTTTGAAACATCAGCATGGGCTGGCAAATTGGTACCTGTCTCTGCAACAGAAAATGTTAAAGAAAGATCCAACAGACATTTGCAAACCTTCAAAAGGTTTCAAGGGAGAAAAAATTAGTGAAAATTTATTTCCAACAATTGGTACTTTGGCAGTAAGGACAAATTATTTCACGATTAACAGAAGAGGAGAAAAGGGCTGGGGAATTTTCTTCACAGGGAGGTATTGGACCATAAGAGCTATATTTGGTTTCTGCTGCTTTTGGATGTGGAGGTCATGATTTGTGATCTGCCAATGCCCGGTGCCATGGAGGTCTGGAGCATACAAATATTATACTGCTTCTTCACTTGATTAATTGGAGCATGCAACTCAGCGGGAAGTACATTGCACGGCTTGCTGTACGTTTAACAGAAGCGTAAGAGCAATGGTGCAGCACGTACAGTCATGTCTCTCAGCCAGAAGTTCTGGGTTCAAGTCCCACTCCAAGATTTGGTGGCCATGGAAGGTGTGTTCATAATGTGATCCGACAGGTTGATTCTCAATTGTAAATTCTTTCATTGTCCTGTAAATCCTTTTAGTCCGCCTGTGGTAGCTGGTAAGAGCAGGAGAATCGCTTGGTCAGTAACACTGTGTGTGGCCAGGCGCCCCTCGAGATATAAACTCTGGCAACAGGCCAGCATATGTTCCCTGTTTCAGGGAAAACTGGTAATTGAAACAGGCGTAAGTATGTGTTCCGTTAGCGACAGTAAAGTATCAAAGGGTGTGAGAGTCCAGTACATGTTCCAGCGAGCTTCCAACTTATCAAAGAGAGGTGAACTGGAGAGCAAAAGGCTGTTGTTGATTGATGTTAGTGCAAATCTGAACAAAGGAAATGGAGAATCAGGCCGGGGAAATGGTTTACAGATGCAGCGTGGGGACATTAATAAATAGGCCATTTTTCCGCAGCGAGGTCTGGAGGCCCTCAAAATAGACCTTCTAAACAGAATGGCAGCAGCTGGCAAGGGAAGTCATGCCTGCAGTCTGGCCTCAAGGATATGGCAACGATACCAAAGGGTATTTAATGACCTCAAACATGTGGTCACGGTCAATGAATTCATCTTCACATCACATCTTGAACACCAGCTTCATGTTGCTTCAGGCACTGCCTTCACTCATCCAACAGCACTGACCCGTACTCAGCACTCATGCCCAACATTCACATCACTCCACTTCGTCCACACACACACACCTTCCGAGCGACGATCTCCAGCCTCACACCCGCCTCTCACTGCCTTCGTGCATTTCCAGCTGTTCAGCGATTACAGGCACAACATCTAATCACAGTCACGGGCATCCTGCACGCTTTCCTGCAGGAAAAGTTCACCCTTAACAGAGTACACAGCAAGAGAACAACAGCAAACGGGCAGACCTTCATTCACTTAACCTGAAAGAGGAGATGGTGCTGCAAATAATGGGGTTGGCAGCATAGAAATTGAAAATGAGAAAAGTTATGCTAAACTTAAATTGAACCTTGGTTCGAGTACACTTGGATTACTGTGTGTGCAGTCCAGATCACCAGATTATAAAAAAAGATACACAGAGGCACTGGACAGGATGCAGAGAAAATTTACAGGGATGGTACTGAAAATACACGGGTGTAGATATTAGCAAAGGGTCGACAGGCTGGATCACTTTTCTTTGAAGAAAAAGGCTGATGGGTGATCCAGGGCTGTGACGTGATGAAAGAGGAGGATACAGTGAGGATGTTTCCTCTTGTGGGGAAGAACATTTCTTGCTTTACAATTCATTAGGAAATGCTGCAATCTGAGGTGTACCTGTGTCTCCCATCGTCAGAATTTGAATGGAGCAGTGTTCTTTCCAATGTGATTGCTGCCTTTTTCCTCTTTGACAGTAACATGGGCATTTGAACAGATTGCATCATAGCATTTAGTACAGGACCAAAAGTGAACAGTGAGATGAATACCTCAAGTGGGGAGAGAGGGTACAGGGGATGGGGGGGTGGGTGGTGTGAGTAAAGGTGGGATGACAGAAGTTGGGGCTGAGGAACATATCACTGATATGTAACACTTTATGTGTTGTTTTGAACCTCTTGATGTTCTCATCCACAAAGAGAGGTCTTGAAACCTGACCACATCAACATTTTTCTCTCAATCGGAGACCATTTTGGTCTCTGATTTTCAAAACCCATCTCAACCATGAAATCCTGGGCCCAAGTATACATTTATCTGTTCTGTGTAGTACAAATAATTACAGTTCCTCAGATTTGCTAAAATTCATATTCTTTTGATGATATTATTTGCAAGTTGTATATTTCAGTAGAATGTTTCAGATAATCTGATTATTTGCAAGGGTAGCTGAAACAATGTATTTGAATGCAGATATTACTTGGCAATGTTATTTGCAGATTCTGAGTATTTAATGTGGCTTTTGACACCGTAAATTTATGGTAGCAATCAATAGTCAACATTTGTAACACCATGTTTGACAAAGATACAGATAGTCTATATATCTTGCAGATTAATGTGTACTATCTGTTCAATCAACAATGCTCAGTCCATTACACTGGTGCATGATAATGTGTGTTGTAATTAATAGTTAAATTACGGTTTCACCATCCAACAAGAATTGGAGATATCTCGAAAAATAATGTACACTGTGAAAATCAATCATACCTTTTTTTATCTCTACAGTGTTTCTGAGGGATCGTCGCAAGCTCACTACCATACATGTTTTAGTAAAAAGGATTTTTCACAATCATCCCTCCTCCTCCTTCAGGGACCATGTCCGAGGAGGGCAGTGGTCACCACAGATGTCCGTTGGATTGGTTCACCATTATACGTTTGGCAAAGTATTACCATTGCTTCTGCAATATAGCTCACCGGGAAACTCTCCTGCTCTTACCGCCTGTCACAAGGTGGATTTACCGGCTGATAATCCAACAGTCTGGCCACATTACAAAGAGGCCTCCTGTGGTCATCAGGTCCTGAATTTGGAACATCTGGCCCAGAGTTAGGGATGCTCCCACCATCACACTATTCACAATCATCATGAGGAACAGATTTATTTAATCTTGTTCTGTAACCTGAATCACAAATTCCAAAGAATCTATTCAAGCTACTCATTTTGCGATGACAGGATTTAATCTGCGGGAAAGCTCCAACATAAATGAACTTGTCACACTCAAAACTACTTTTCAGAGACATTAGGGTTAATTTGATAGCCAGTGAGAATCATGGAAAGCTGGTGGTAATCCAGAAGTGCAAAATCTGAGCAATGCACTGCTGAAGTAATAACAATTTTGAATTTATTGATGATACATTGAGAATAGGTGTGAGAAATAACTTTTCTAATGTGGAAAAATGTTCCAAGAAACAATTGTCCATATATAAAAAGCAGAAGATGCTGGAAATACTTAAAGTCCAGCAGCATCTGAGGGCAGAAAAACAGAATTATTGTTTCAGACGGTGGGCCATTTGTTATAAAAGTGCTTCTAGGGTAAGGTCATCAGCCTGCAATGTTCACCCGCTTTCTCTCTCCAGACATGGTGCTTGAACTGCTGAGTATTTTCAGCATTTGCTGTTCCTTCAGATTTCCAGCATCCTGCATTTGTTTTACTCTCCACGTTGACGCTGCTCTGAGTATTCCTATATCTCAAAGGCCAGTGAAATGTAAGGGGGAACAAACAGACTTAATTTTTCAAAAGTCCTGTAAAAGACTAATGATGAAGAACTCGTTCAGTTCTGCAGCCAAATATTCACATGAAGAGGTGAGTTTGGCTCCAGTTATGACCTGGAGAAAATAGTGGGAAAGTAACCTAAAAACAATTAATAAATTAAATACTATAAAGGCTTCCTGTCATGAACATGGACATAGCGGTGTTTTAATGGTACTTCAGAATAGAATGAGAAAAGAAAGTGGTTAGGTCTTGGAAGCATTGAACTCATGGAAGAAATATAGCAATGCTGTTCATGGTAATATGATGTTGCCATCGAGCCAAAAATATCTTGTGTGTGTCACATAACTGAGTCATGTAGTACATGAATTACATTGCCATTGTGATGTTAGGTATGTAGACCATATATCTCAAAAAATGGAACATTATATAAAAGAGTACATCCCTTCAGCTGACTTTACCCCACTGTCCTGTGTTTGCAGAACTGAATAAAAACAGTAAAAAGCCTGACAACACCAGGCTTAAGTCCAACCGATTTATTTGATAATAAACTCACCAAATAAATCGGTTGGACTTAAACCTGGTGTTGTCAGACTTTTTACTGTGTTTACCCCAGTCCAACGCCGGCATATCCACATCATGATTGCAGAACTCAAAACAGTGTCCAACGTTAGGTGACATTCTGTGATTGGACAACATTGGCTAAGCAGTCCATGTCCAAATGCAGCAAGATCTGGACAATATCAGGCTTGGCCTGACAAATGGCAGGTCACATTCACGCCACACAAGTATCAGGCAATATCCATCTGCATCTAAAGGTGAATACCAGAGCAAGTCAAAGGTTAGGAATCCTGTGGTGAATGACTCACCTTCTGACTCCCCGAAGCCTGTCCACCATCTACAAAGGCATAAATCAGAAGTGCAATGGAATACTCTTCAGTTGTCTAAGCTTTGCTCCAAAAAACACCACTTAGGACAAAGCAGCTTGCTTGATTGCTACCCTTTCCACAAATATTCATTCCTCCACTACTGACCAACAGTGGAAACAAATTACTCTGGTGTTGTACAGGGAATGAGCAATATTCTAGACACAATATAATGCGTCAGTAATCATTGTACACAGTCAATAAGAAAGTCAATCAGAAGGATGTCTATTCCTCTTCAGCTGGAAACAACATTGTGAACAGACACTTCTTGACTCTAGAAATATGATTTGGAACTTGGAGGCGGTTCTTCTCTCGGAATTCATTCCTCATCGTTCTCAGGTGGTGCAGTAGCAAAGGAATATTCATCAAGTGACATGGTAGCACAGTGGTTAGCACTGCTGCTTCACAGCTCCAGGGTCCTGGGTTCGATTCCCAGCTCAGGTCACCGTCTGTGTGGAGTTTGCACGTTCTCCTCCTGTCTATGTGGGATTCCTCTGGGTGCTGCAGTTTCCTCTCACAGTCCAAAGATGTGCAGGTTAGGTTGATTGGCCATGCTAAGAAATTGCCCCTTAGTGTCCTGAGATGAGTAGGTTCGAGGGATTAGTGGGTATGATATGGGGTAGGGCCTGTGTGGGATTGTGTTTGGTGCAGACCCGATGGGCTGAAGGGCCTCTTTCTGCACTGTAGGGTTCTATGATTCTAATGAAGCAACTTACATTCAACCAATCCTTCCATTATAGTATTCACAACACAGTTTTGACTCTTTTTGGTCCACAAAAAATGCAAAAAATACCTTTGCACTGGCCCATTCTGCAGCTGAATGCTGCTGAATGAAACCAACAATGCTGAATGCGTTTTTTGTTGACTTCTAGAGCTTTTCTCCAACAATTGCACATTCTCCCCAGCTGAACTATTCTTTCTTTCTTCAGATTAGAAGATCATAACTGCAGATGTGTCGTGATCATTATTTTTTTTAAAATCAGTGATATTTTCTCCCCATTGTTACCAACAAATGACATTCGCACGACTAACATCTCTGAAAGCAACAGATTAATACAACTGCATTTGTGTTTTATTAATATTGGACTAAAATATACTTTACTCCCATTTTAGGGAAGAAAATGAACATTGAGTCCTGTATTATGTTCCTCATGAGCATAACCTATTTTATAACCACTTTAAACAGTTGAGGCTGATGAGCAAAACTGAAAAATCTATCAACAACTTGCTCACCGATCACATTTATTTCAAATGCTTTACTCATTTCCTTTGCGCTTATCAAAGTATCAGCACCGAGAAAGAAACACTATTTACTTCAGTCAGCCAGTATTAGTTTCAACATAGGTCAGTTATAGATGCAGACTAATGTTCCTCTTTTCGACCTCAAAAAATACGCTTCAGCTCAGGTTTCAGACTGCACTAATGTGTCATTTTTTTTCAATTTTCCACTTTAGCTATCTATATTCTCTCGATTGCGTGCTCACTGACTCAGGTTGCCAAGAAGTGCTGAGTTAGGAGTACTTTTGACTGCCGGCATATGCTCATGAAGAATAGGATTGGCTCTGCAAAGGCCCACGTATGCCTATCAATGAATGCAAGCTGGCTAAATTATTCCCGTGGCTGAAATCAATTTGAATCACAGACTAATTCGGGTATTTTCCAATCCACACACATCTGAACACACATCTTTCACATCATGTAATATCCCAAATCACCAGGCCTGATGTTTTCTATTTGGCTGCACCCTGAACATAGAACAGTACAGCACAGTACAGGCCATTCGGCCCTCAATGTTGTGCCGAGCTATGTCCAATCCCAAGATCAAGCTATCGCCTCCATGTGCCTATCCAATAAATACTTCAAAGTTCCTAAAGTGTCTGACTCCACTATCACAGCAGGCAGTCTATTTCACACCCCAACCACTCTGTGAATGAAGAATCTACCCCAAACATCGCTTCTATATCTCCCACTGTGAACCTTGTAGTTACGCCCCCTAGTAGCAGCTACATCCACCCGAGGAAATAGTCTCTGCAAACACATCAAATTTCATCCAATTTTGCCAATATCAAGTTACATCCAAGTGCCCCCACAAACTACTGTGAATATGCCTGAGTTTAAAATGATGGGAATCATTTGATCACTGAGGTGTATTCATTCATTCGTTGAGTCTTTAAGTTTAATGTTCAACTCGAGACATTAAACGTTTTCATCCACATTGACAACTAATTGTTTCAGGTTGATTGACAGCAACTGTGAACTAATTACTTTTACGTATATGTATTGTTCGAGAAGGATTTGCCTGATCATTGATGATCTAGAATGCGTAGGTGAGCAAGTGAGAACAAATGCTTTTCATCCATAGCATATATAGAACAAGAGCTGTAGGTATGAATCTCATCCTCATTGGGATGGAGATGGGAGAAATCTCAAATCTCAGTTGACTGCTGAAATTTGTCCTCCTCCTTGCCAGAAAGATGATCCTGCTGAGTACCATGGGCATAATTAGGTTTGTGAAAACCGATCCATTTCTTGATGAATGGATGTAAAAGATCAAAAGAAAAACTTTGATACATTGTAGCTATATGGATAACTTGTGAAGATCCAAAGGTCTATGCAATTGGTACGTGTGACCAGATTACGGGTATATCTGGATGTAAATACAAATCAATCTCCAGGGTCAGATGTGTGAGATGCCTGATCTTCATGAAAATAGTGTTTGCTAAATCATTGTCCTTGCTTATAAAGATTTATTGGCTGACAATAATTCTGTCGCATGAATATGACATGAAGGGGGAACACTATACTTTGATGAATTTGTATGATTCTGTTCTCAATTTGACAAACAATAAATTCTTTCACAAACATGATTTCTTCTTGAGCAGATTAAATGAAACTAACTTCACAGCCACAAATTGATTTGTATTTGTAACAAAAAATCTGAATTTGATCCAGTGTGGACTAATTCAAATTGAGAAAATACATTTGAAAAGAAAATGATGTTTATATAGAAAAATGAAGTTGTAGAAACCAGACTAGAAACTGTCGAGGCAATGTGGCTGAATGAAGAATCTTGAGGATCAATAAAAAAATTAATCTTCATTCTCCCTCTGAATAAATGGGGTACGTTGCAAAGCCAATTGTACCCCCACAAATAGCACATTCAACAGGACTTTCAAAACCTTCTGCCTTCCAGCAGTGGTCCTCTAGTAAGCCAGAGTCATTTGAACACCCATCTTTTAGACTCGGACATGAGTTCAGAGGATGTGAATTTTACTACCGACAAACAAAAAAATTAATCCGTCCAAATTTTCGTCCAGCAATAACCAAACTGAAGACGAAACACACCTGGCTGTTGTCAATTAGCTGCATCAGTGATAAATACATTTGATAAGACAACTAAATCAATGTGAAAAGGCAATGAATACTCCCAACTTAAGTGCTGCAGTAGTTCAGCAGCTTAATCAAATTCACTGAGAATACATTGTAGTCAGTTATGTGAAGCCAACTGGGTAACTCATGGCTGGTGAAATGATGGGTGAATTATGACTAGCTCATTAGTACGAGCATTCATAAATCATGAATGATGAAAGCGTATTCTATTGCTAAGACTCACTCTAAGCTTTGAACTGCAAATAAATTCTTCCCCTTTTTTTTGACACCACTGAATCATATTTGTGCAGAGCATCATTGATGTTGGCAGACATCCATAAATACCAAGCCTCCATTTATGTCACCACCTCTCGTAGTTCATGGCATAGACAACAGAGATCACAAAACAGTGGTCAGCAGCTATTAAAGTGCTACGGATACCCACTGTGAAGAACTCGTGAAAAAACATTCCCCTGCCTGTAGAAAATACTGGTCAAAATTAAATAAAATAATACACTTTCAAAAACAAATCCAATATTCTTTTAAGTCCTTCAAACCTTCAAAGAAAACATCTCTGTATATTTTTCTCAAATTCCTATGCATCTCCTCCGTAACAATAAAGACCATCAGTCAAATTAAAGCAAGTGGCTTGAAGGATGGAAAGAAAAGGTTATTTGCAAGAAGAAGTGGGCCTGACTATGACTATGATTCTCTGACTGTTGAGATGCAAGTGATGAAGATCAAAGATAGATTCAATTCGATGGCAAAGTAATGAATCAGAGAAGTCTGCAGGTGTTCTTTATATGAACTTCATGAGGCACTTGGTAAACCATCTCGTTATTAGATCTCGAGCTATAGTTAAAGCTCAGGGAATTGAAGGTAAGTTATTGGCTAGGTTAGAAAATTGGCTGAGGGCAGTGATAATACGAGTAACTATTCTCATTGGTAGGTTCCCACACGTTAGTTATGAACAACTTAGACGATGGCATAGAGAACTATGAATCCAAGTTTGCCAATGGATTGGTGGAATTGTAAGCACTGTGAGTGGAACCAAAACATTGCAGTTAATTATTCAAAGAAAAAGTGATTGGACAAAACTACGGCAAATGGTTTTCAGTTCAACAAAGTGCGAGATCGCCCCCCTTGACCTGAAAGGGATAGATTAAAGCAGGATTTCCCAAACTTTTCCAGCTGTGGAACTCCTTTGACTTCCCAAGAGTACTAAAAGAAACATTGATATTATGTTGAAGAATTAATCCACAGGTGCTTCGGTCCACCTTATTGTCCAACCAGGGGCATACATGCGGTGGGTCGTGTGAGGGCTGCTCTTGGATGTTAAGAGTAGCCTCGTGCTTCACATCGTTAGCGTACACTTAAACTGGACCAGAAGTTGGGCAACGACAGCTCAGTGACTATTGCTGTTTGCTGTGCAGATACATGGATTTGGGCCGGTGTCTGTGGGAGTTTGCGCGTTCTCCCCGTGCTTGTGTGGGTTTTCTCCGGGTGCTCCGGTTTCCTCCCACACCCCAAAGGTATGCTCTTAGGCTGATTGGTGTAACAAATTGTCCCTAAATTAGTCTCCCCTCAATCTGGTTTCCAATGTGGCGTGCCATAGCATAGACAAGGGTCATGGGTGGAGAGGCGACTCTCAATGTTGAAGTGGCGGTGCGGGCTCGTTGGGCCGAAGGGCCTGTTTCCCGTGCTGTGTTGTTCTTTGGACCACAAAAAATGATTATTGTGCTCAATAGCTACAAGCAGACAAAAACAAAATTAAAAGATGTTTCTATGTCTGTGTACATTCATTATAATAAATAAAAGTTTTGTTATTCAACAAATATTTACAAGTCTTGGCTTCTTTTTTGCCATATTTATTGGGAGCAGGGCACGCACGGTTCACAGAATGGAATTCTCAGGATTTTACCATCTTGCAATATCTCTTGTCATGGTTTGAAATCTGATGCACAATGGTGGTGTCATCAGCAAACTTGAAAATCGTGTTAGAAGGGAATTTAGCCTTACAATCACATGTCAAAAAGGAGCGTCTGAAGGGGCTGAGGACATAGCTTTGTGGAGCACCAGTGTTGAGGATGATCGTGGAGGTGGTGTCTTACTGACTGCGGTCTTGGGTTCGGAAATCTAGGATCCAGTTGCAGAGGGAGAAAACAAGCCCCAGGCCAAGATGTTTGAAGGGGAGTCGCATAGGAATAATGGTGTTGAAGGCTGAGCTGCAGTCAATAAATAGGAGTCTGACATTGGTGTCTTTGTTATCTAGACGTTCCAAGATTGAGTGTAGGGCCAGGGAGATGTTGTCTGCTGTGGACGTGATGCAGCAGAAGCAAATTATCGTGGATCCAGGCAGTCCGGGCGGCTGGTATTTGTGCCATGACTAACGTTTCATAAGAACACAAGTCAGAGCAGGAGTAGGCCATCCAGCCCTTCGAACCTGCCCCGCCATTCAATAAGATCATGGCTGATCTGAGGTGGTTCAGTTCCACTTCAAGGCACTTCATAATGATGGATGTCAGAGCCACTGGACAATAGTCATTGAAGCATACTGCCTGGCTTTTCTATGATTCTGTGACAGATTTACACAAACTAAAAATATGGACAAAAGGTGAGGATATGTGTTTCACATCAGCCATGGTCTAATTGAATGGTGGAGAAGATTTGAGGGGATTCATGGTCTACTCATGATCCAACGTTCACGTTAGTACTGAACTCCAAACTGATTCAAGCACCAAAGAGAAACGAATTAACGCAATGCTTCATCAGTGAACAGTAAGAAACAAATAAGCCATTCACTGCAAAAAGGGGTTGCTATTGTCCTCCGAGAACTACCATGACTCTGCATACTCTCTGCCAAGACCCTTGTGCAATGCAGGAGTCTCTGAAATAGTGAACTCACATTCCCTCAGTTCCCTCACAACATTATAATTAACAGAAAAACACTTGACATTATAATTACTCATTAGCTCTCCCGAGTGGTAGCTTCCTTTTTTTGTCTGAAACAACTTTTTGCAGCCCTTATCTCTCACTCTAGAGTCAGACATCTGACTTTTGCTGGATGAGTACTTGGTCAGGTTGTAAAATCCCACCCACGGGGTTATGGAGATCAGGGAGATTATGGGGGTGGGGGGCAAATGGGTCCAGGTGGTACAGGAAAGTCGGATGAATGATTCAGGCCGATGATCTATTCCAATCTGATGCATCCTGGTTCAAGTCATCTCCTTTTCTTTCTAAGCATAGTAATGAGCAAAGAGCTTTCATAATAGAAACATAATAATAATTTATAGTTCATCACTTTATTCCTATATTAGGAACAAGAGAGTAGTTAGAGGGAAAACTGGTCCTCTTAGGGACAAAAGTGGGGAGATATGTATTGAGTCGGAGGGAATGGGGGAGCTCCTGAATGAATACTTTGCGTCGGTATTCACGAAGGAGAGGGGTTCGGAATCGTGCGGTCTGTTAGAGGGAGCTGAGGATCAGTTGCAGGAGATATCTATTACGAGGGAGGAAGTGCTAGGGCTTTTAGGTAGCGTAAGGACGGATAAAGCTCCAGGGCCTGATGGTATTTATCCCAGGCTGCTTAGGGAGGTGAAAGATGAAATTGCTGGGCCTCTGGCGCAAATCTTTGTCTCTTCTTTGGACACAGGTGAGGTCCCAGAGGACTGGAGGGTAGCAAATGTGGCACCGCTGTTCAAAAAAGGTAGTAGGGATAACCCTGGAAATTATAGACCGGTGAGTTTGACATCGGTGGTAGGGAAATTAATGGAAAAAATACTTAGGGGTAGGATGTATGAGCATTTGGAGCGTTGCGATCTGATTAGGGATACGCAACATGGCTTTGTTAGAGGGAGGTCTTGCCTTACGAATCTGGTGGAATTCTTTGAGGAGGTGACAAAAACGGTTGACGATGGGAGAGCCGTTGATGTCATCTATATGGATTTCAGTAAGGCGTTTGACAAAGTCCCTCCTGGTAGGCTGGTAGAAAAGGTTAAGGCGCATGGGATACGAGGCCAGGTAGCTAGGTAGATTGAGAACTGGCTGGGCACTAGCAGACAGAGGGTAGTTGTGGAGGGGACCTTGTCGGGCTGGAGGCCAGTGACCAGTGGTGTGCCGCAGGGCTCAGTATTGGGACCTCTCCTCTTTGTAGTATACATAAATGACTTGGAAGAGAGCGTAGGTGGTGTGATCAGCAAGTTTGCTGATGACACCAAGATGGCAGGGTTGGCGGGTACTGAACTGGATTGTCAGGTGATACAACAGGATATAGATAGGTTGGTGCATTGGGCAGATAGGTGGCAGGTGGAATTTAATCCCGACAAATGCGAGGTGATGCATTTTGGAAGGAATAATGCAGAGAGGAGCTACGTGATAAAAGGTAGACAGATTAGGAGTATAGACATACAGAGGGACCTGGGAGTGCAGGTTCACAAATCCATGAAGGTTACGTCACAAGTGGAGAAGGTTGTTAGGAAGGCTTATGGAATGTTCGCCTTTATAGGAAGGGGCATAGAGTATAAAAGCTGCCGTCTAATGCTTCAGTTGTATAGAACGTTGGTTAGACCGCATTTGGAGTACTGCGTCCAGTTCTGGTCACCTTACTACCGGAAGGACGTGGAGTCTCTGGAGAGGGTTCAGAGGAGGTTTGCCAGGATGTTGCCTGGCATGGAGGGGCTGGGTTACGAGGAAAGGTTGGAGAAACTGGGACTATTCTCCTTGGAAAGACGGAGATTGAGGGGGGACATGATAGAGGTATATAAGATACTGAAGGGAATAGATAGAGTTAATAGTGAGAGACTGCTCCCTAGACTGGGTACAAATACGGGAGGTCATGATTTAAGGGTGAGGGGGGAGAGGTATAATTTGGATGTGAGAGGAAGGTTCTTTACGCAGAGAGTTGTGGGGGTATGGAACGCGCTACCGAGTAGGGTGGTGGAGGCAGGAACGTTAGACTCGTTTAAGGTGCAGTTAGACAGACACATGAGTGAAACGAGGATGGAGGGTTATAGTAGGGGCTATTAAATAAGGTCAGAACCTCGGGAGACACCGGAAATGCAGACTTGTAAGATTAACGTTTTTGTCTTTTTATTCCGCAGGTGGAGGTCCACCTCGTGTCAAACGAGGGGCATGCACACGGTGGGTTGTGCGTGGGCTGCTCCTGGAGGTTCCGGGAGTGGCCTAGTACTTCGTGTTGGTGTGTGTGCTTGATCCTGGACCGGTAGACGGGCACCGCAACAGCTCGGTGACTAGCACTGCTAGCTGTGCAGATACATGGATTTGGGCCTGTGTCTGTGGGAGTTTGTGCATTCTCCCTGTGGTTGCGTGGGTTTCCTCCGGGCGCTCCGGTTTCCTCCCACACCCCAAAGATGTGCTCTTAGGCTGATTGGTTTTAGCAAACTGACACTATTCTCCCCTGAATCTGGCTAAGTTAGGGGTTCCATTCGTAGACACGCAGGGTAGAATAGGTGTAGGGTGATGCGGCGGCGCAGGCTCGTTGGGCCGAAGGGCCTGTTTCCCGTGCTGGGTTGTTCTTTGTTCTTTATCAGAAGGAAGTGTTGTTACAAAAAGAGTAATGTACACATTATGATTTACATTTTATTAGGGAGCAGATTAGGAAGCTAAGGCGTATTAAGTTAGCCAAGACCTCAATTTTATTCAACTCTGGCATCAGTATAAGCATAAGGTTGTTGCTCTACGTGTGATTCTATTGGTTCACTAGGTAGTTTTTATGAAAGCAAACTTTTTTTTTAAGAATACAACAAAATTAACTTCACTATCACCAATTAAAATAGTTAAACATGGCAAAGTATAATTCTGAACAGCTATCTATCCATATAGTTCCAATTTAAGCAATATCGCCAGAGACATAAATCCTACTTCAGAACCAATTGGCATCAAAAACAGGAATGCTCACATGAATGCAAGATTTCCAGCATGTTAACTCCTTTGGATACAGAGACACCTGCCTTCTATCTCCTACACAGCAGTTTCCAGAGAAAGATCTACCTTCAAGTAGCAGAACATCAGACAGGAACACCTATTTTCTGTCAGATCCCATTTTCCAAATTGAGAGAGAGAAAGAAAGAGACAGATGGACAGTTATTTCTTCTCTCTATAATTCTCAAAAAGCAACTGAGCTGGATTTCTCTCTGCGAGCCTAGCCCTACCCAGTGATGACTTTTCTTGATGAAAGCTGAATCAAGCCCCACCCTGAGAAAACCCAGGGAAAAGCACTATATAACAACCCTGCATTATTAGTCCAGATTAAATCAAATATTCTGGCAAAGATGATCAATTATGCTGCTGCAGTAACACCAGAGGATGCCAGCTATAAGCCAAGTGCCATCGATAATAAAGCAAACTGCTAAAACAAAAGCCACACTGGAAACGTGACACAAATACATTTCTTAAAGGTACAGTATTATCACAATATTTACAATGATTTTTAATGGATAATATATGATGCATTCAAAAATTGTAAACAAATTTTCAGTTTTAGGTTTCCAATGTTGAATATTTTCTTCTCACACCTACAATTTAGTAAATTTTTGGCAAACTTTGTAGATTTCACAGATTTTGTGCTGGAATTGGGTAAGGTGCAGATATTTTCTTCAGCTGAGCACAAAGAAATCAAATGATATTTCTATTAATTAAATCGTTCTGATTAGTTTATGAAAATTGAAAATTATCCCTGAATGTGTCTGTATATTTCAACAATTTTTTTGGTTTTATCACTATGAGTAGACAACAATGTGGAACAGAAGAAATACAATGTCATGATATAAAATAGTGTTTTTTTTTCGCTCTGTGGCATTTGTCATTCCCTTAAGCAATCTGAGTCTCTTACTTTTATGGGAGTGGACTCACACATTCTCATACAATAATGTGGTGCATTCTGAGAACACAGCAATTGCATCCCCTTGTGGTCCAAAGCAAATAATTTTATCCTCGGCCAAATAACGATCCAAAAGTAGGTAGGAAAGCTACAAAGTATATAGATAGGTTCAGTGGGCAAAGATCTGGCAAATCGTGTATAGTGTGGGAAAAGGTAAAAAGTCCATTTTGGCAGGAAGAATAAAGTAGAAGCACATTATCGAATTGGTGAGAGATTTCAGAGCTCTGAGATTCAGAATGATGTGGGTGTCCTCGAACATGAACTGCTAACCATTGATATGCAGACACAGCAAGTAGTTAGGAGAGCAAACGTAATGTTACTCATTGCAAAAGAAATTGATTACAACGGTAGAGAGGTTGTTCTTCAGTTCTACAGGCCACTGGTGAGACCACACCTGAAGAACTGCATACAATACTGGTTTCCTTATTTAAGAAGGCTGTAAATGCATTGCAAGTGGTTTAGAGAAGGTTTACCAGAATAAAACCTGGAATGAGTAGGTTGCCTTGTTGGACAGGCTGGGCTTGTTGGAAAAGTAGGACAGGGTGGGCTTATATTCACTGGAGCTGAGAAGAGTAAGAGGTAACTTGATTGAAACATATACTAACCTGATAGGTCTTGATGGAGTAAAATGTGGAAAGGATGTTTTCTTCTGGGAGAATCCAGAACTGTTTAAAAATAAGGGGTCATCCATTTAAAACAGATAGAGATTTTTTTTCTCTGAGGCTTTTGATTCTTTGAAACTCTCTTCGTCAAAAGGCAGTAGAAGCAGGGTCTTTGAATTTTTCGAAACAGCACCGAATATATAGCAAGGGGGTGAAAGGTCATTGGGGTAGAAACGTGGAGATGAATTTACAGTCAGATCAGCCATAAATGTTATTGAAAGATGGAGCAGGCTAAGTGCCTTCCCAAGCTCCTTGTTTATATGTCTGTAAATGTCTATGTACTTGTCACGTAATATTTATTAGATTCCTCCAAGTTTGGTCTGAATTACTACAAGCTGGGGCAAGATTTCAAATGCATCATTAAGTTGATTATTTAACAATAACATAAGCATACAGAGCAACAGTTATGATCAGATTGATTTAGTTTAATCAGTATCTGCACAGGAATTTGCATGATTTAATTTTGCACTAAGCACTGTTGCAAAGAAAAACAATATGATCATGACTCTCCTCTAACATTATCCCTTCCATTGCTGTTATTTGATGCCAAATCCAAAGGGGTGATATTTATTAGCCTAGAGAAAGAGACAGAGTGATAATGAAGCACTGCTAACCCATGCCTGTTGACTGCATGGTGAGCAGTACACCAACTTTCTGACACCCACTGTTTTAAGGGATTTCAACAGATTGCATGGACATGTTGTGAGTGGCTAGCATTAGACAAAGACTGCACCGTGAAGAGGTGAAGGCCGTGTGGCTGTGGCAAGTTCTGGCAGTCATGGAGAAAATTAATGGGACTTGTCAAATAATGCACAATGGCAGATCTTTGGAGAGAGACAGGGCTTAATGATGTTCAGATGCTGTGATATAGACATTAGTGGAGGAAGCTAGCATAAAATAGGCAAGATGTTCAGCACCCACAGAAGGTCAGGTGGCTCAAACACAGAAACAGAAGGTAGTCGGACCAGATAGTCTTGAAAGTCAATGCCAGGAGTAAAGCCCTGAGGACCTTGATACAACGTCACAAGAAGTTCATTTTCCTTGAAACATCAACATCATTGAATGCAACATCAAATGCCATGTCTTATCATCTGCACCATCAGCCTGAGCCATGATTCAATTTGCCACCCAACTACACTCACCTACCAACAATCTCCACCAAATCAGATTTCACAACTGGCACACAAACGTTTCACTGCACCTTCATGCACTTCTGCAAATGTGACGTCCGCATCTCACAGCTTGCGCACATGACCAATTACAAAAGAAACATGGAGATGCCAGATGAGGTCCCTTCATCAGGGAATTGTTGTGGAAATGTGGAGCGTTCCCCCACTGCCCCCCCCATCCCATAAAAGTATTGTGCCTGGGTGAAAGGAACAGTTTGAAACTGAAATGTTTGCGAGCCAAGGGTGTTAAGGGTTGTAGAACCAAAAAGACTAAAATGAAGTGAAAATACGAATCAGCCATGATTTGATTGTAGAACAGGCTCAAGTAACCATATGGTCTCTTCCTGTTCATATGCACAGGTGGGGGCTCTTGCCTTTATTCTACTGAGTGCAGTTATTTCAAATAAATCTACAGACTTTTAAAAGATCTATGGTATCTGCCTGTCAAATAGCCGTTAATTCTGAAACCTTTTGGATCCCCAGAAATTGTAAAGCCGACTGGATCCTCAGAAACAAACAGTTTAATAAATTGTAATAAACAATGTCTCATTAAAATGTGGGAATTTAGGAACCAAAATTATACAAAAGTAACCATCAAATCTAATGTCAGAATTCACAACACATTCAAAGTGGGGGTCTTAAAATTAGGAAAGAAATGATCCATTGAGAGAGATGGAGAGAAACAGGGCGAAAAGGAAAAGAAAGATAACAATCAAAAGGAGGAGAAGCTGTCATAATTCAGTTGTGTCTGGATTCTTTGGTGGATCTGTGAGAAGTTAATAATGAGTGAATGCTAGGGTAGGTATGCAAATGTTCAAATATTCCTGTTCATGTCCTGCATGTCAAAGCTGTCCACTGAAAGGAATCTATGTAATTTGCATTTCTGAGTGTCATAACAAAACTATATCCTGAAAATTATTACCATCCAATATTAACAAGTGTGGTTGGCACGGCAACACAAAATGTTCTGGCAAGACAGCAAACAAATGTTTAACAATATGCTCGAAGCAATTCACTACAGGCTGCACAGCTTCAGTTGCACCCATTCTGGGTATCCAAGTCTGAGTGTCATTTCAGGACTATGAATCATCTCTAGCAGCATTTGATTTCCAAGCTTCAAATTTCACCTGCAAAACCAAATTGTATTTACAGCATCAATCCTGCAGTTGCATCAAACAAAATGAGTGGGGTTTCACACCAACCCCCCTAACCCCCAATTGCCATTGGTGGGATCTTCCAGTTTTCCACAAGTCTTTGACATTTTTTGTGGCTTGCCCATCCCATTGCTGGGGAACCCGCCGTGGCTCACAACAAAGCTGCACTTGCTAGATTCTGTCCAGACTATTGGCAAATCATCCTCCAACTTGTGGTAAATCAGAACACTTGGTGTATTTTTTCTCTGCCACAGACTGCTGAATTTTCCATGAACCATTCATCAAAGAATCTCTGCAGCGTAGAAAGAGGCCATTCGGCCCATTGAGTCTGCACTGACCACAATCCCAACCAGGCCCTATTCCCTTACCCCACATATTTACCCTGCTAACCTCCCTGACACTTGGGCCAATTTAGTCTGGCCAAATCTAGCTAACCCACACATTTTTGGACTGTGGGAGGAAACTGGAGCACCTGGACGAAATCAACACCATACAGATAGTGACCCGAGGCCAGAATTGAAGCTGGGTTCCTGGTGCTGTGAGACAGCAGTGCTAACCACTGTGGCATCGTGGCCAGCACATTAATTTTTAGATTTAGAATTTGAGGATCAAGGATTGGGTGGTTTTCACTTTTTGCCACATGATGATACCACCAAACTCTAACTACACAGCTTTCAGGTAAATTAGTGGCATTATTTTAATTGTTATAAGAGTCTTATAGTGCAGTGGGTCCCATCCCTGCCTCTGAGCCAGAACCTCTGGGTTCAATTTCTACCCCAGCACTTGATGGCCAAGGAAAGTGTATTTATAGTACAGTCAAATAGGTTGAGTATCATAAGAAATAGGAGCAGGAGTAGGCCATCCAGCCCTTCGAGCCTGCCCCGCCATTCAATAAGATCATGGCTGATCTGTCGTGTCTCAGTTCCACATTCCCGCCCTCTCCCCATAACCCTTAATCGCCTCGCTTATCAAAAACCCAAAAACCCGCGTCTTAAAAATATTTAGCGAGGTAGCCTCCACCACTTCAACGGGCAGAGAATTCCAGAGATTCACCACCCTTTGAGTGAAGAAGTTCCTCCTCAACTCCGTTCTAAACCGCCCCCCCTTTATCTTGAGGCTGTGCCCCCTAGTCCTACTGTCCTTTCTGAGCGGGAAGAGTCTCTCCACCTCTATCTTATCCATCCCGTTCATCATCTTATACGTCTCAATGAGATCTCCCCTCATTCTTCTAAACTCCGAGTACAAGCCTAGTTTATTCAGCCTCTCCTCATAGCTCAACCCCTTCAACTCTGCTATCAGCCTAGTAAACCTCCTCTGCACAATCAATCTGCAAATCCTTCAAAACATGCTTATGGTTGGTGGCAAGAGAGGAAGAGACTCTGGGTCAACTCTGCTCAATGTGGAGTGGCATCCCTTAAGCTCTCATCCCCTGGTGATAGATTAGCGATCTGTTCCTGGAATTACGAGCTGTGGAAATAGACCAATGTCTGCCTCAGTACACTATCAGGTGTACAAAGAGAATTGGAATCACTATTGTTGGCAATTCCTTGAGAGATGATTTTATTTTTTTCCCCTCTGTGACTCAAGATAATAGTATCACCTGGAAATTCTCAGATTTTTAATCTTCGAAAGTAGAGCAGCTTGCAATTGCTTTCAAAATAACTCACTCTTTGCCCATTCAATACAATTTTAAGGTTAGTTTGCAATGAGAAGCTGTCATTCCCATCAGAAACAGCAGGGAGTCTCTTCCTCTCTTGCCACCAGCCATTAGCACGTTTTGAAGGATTTGCAGGTTGATACTCAACCTGACTGTATTATAAATACACTTTCCTGAGCCATCAAGTGCTGGGATAGAACTTGAACCCAGGGGTTCAGGCCTCAGTTGCCTTTGCAAAGTGGGGACTTGTTTTTGAATCCCATTTGCAATTTTCAGTGTTCATAAACCACTCAAAACTGGTTGCCCTGCAGTCCAATTCTGACTTTGATTTCCATTGATCATTAACAGGCACACCTATTTAACTATCTCGCTCTCAGCTCTGAATTTCTTCACTAATGCTTCCCACTTCTTTGGCTGTCTCTGCTTTTTTTAAATACATTCCCATAACCAATATCTCGATGAAATACCAGTGACATTTAATGCAAAACAGCCAGTACATACAATTAAACCTTAGAACAATTTAAATGAATGATATTTTAAAATGTGTGCATATCTAATTTTAATGTCCCAGCTTTCTTCACACCTGAAGGAAGATTGCAAAAAACTCAACACCATATGCCAGGTAGTGCATTAAGCGTTTTACTGAAGGCAAATGCTCCAGCAGAAGACTCTATTTCAAACGACTCATCATCCCTCCATTCACAGACAGAGAAAAGTCACAAAACCGTTAGACACATTGGTGTGGTATCTCCAAGCAGTGATGATCGAAAACTTTGCAAAAACCTCGAACTGCATTCAACGCAGTATCATCCAAACACTAAATAATGATGCCTAAAGGTACACCACCAAATAGATTTTCATAATCACAAAACTTAAATAAAACACTTGTGTTAAGGGCAACATTGACAAGTACAAATATTTTTTCTCTCTATAGAGTTGAAAACAATTCCTTTCCTGCCTTCCTCAGGTCGAACAGGGCAGCAGGTTTCCTTTGAGTCACCGATCTTACATTAATGTCAAAGGGTCGAGTGGTCTGATGTTCACAGATATATCAGGACCAAGTCTCCAAAGAACCCTAGCAGTGTTTGAATAGACTTGGTCTATGATTCTTTAAAATACAAGGAACAGGAGCAATCTCACTGAAACATCTAAAACTCTAAAAGTGTTTGACAAGGTAAATGATAAGACGTCATTTCCCCTGGCTGGGAATTCAAGCACTCGGGGCCACAGTCTCAGAATGAGAGATTGATCATTTAACACTGAGACAAGTAGAAATTTCTTCCCTCAAAACTTTGCGCTCTCAAGACAATCGGTAGATTTCTGGATACTAAGGAAATTAAAGGATATTGGGATATTGCAGGAAAGTTGATTTAAGGCAGAAGATCAGCCATGGTCTTATTGGATGGCAAAGGGCCAAATGTTCAACTACAAATCCTATTTTTTGTGTTCTAAGGACTGAATTTCAGGATTGAGGAAAAATCAAATGTGACATTTTACATGAACCTCAGTTCCAAATATTGCAGCAGTGATTTGTCACCTTCCAAGTCACTCAATGTCCAAAAAAATGATTCAGTCAGTCACATCTGAATTGCCAAAATCCATGAATACTGGAATGGGGAACTGGTCAGCTTCTGTGCACATCGGTTATGACCTTTTGTAGGATCCATCTTTACTGAATGCCAGTCCTTTCAGGACTCAGTTTAATATGTCTGGTATAACCAAAAAACGCTGTCTGTCATTTACTGCAAATGTTATACTAAATTTTGCCCACGGCATCAAGGAGCTTTTCATGTTCATTGGGAGAACAGCACTCTTTGCTCCACGAAAATAAATGTTGTGTTGTATTTTTGCCCATTATGAATTCATATATGGAAAAAAATTACCTTTGATTCTTAGACTCGAGCACATGATGTGGCAGGATAAGTAAAATCTAAAAGCAAGAAATTCATAAATTCCAGTTCTGAAAGATCATTACATAACCAAGTCGAAATTAGTTTTCTCTTCTTGGCTGTAGCGATCATACGTATCATTACATGAATCATTCCTGAGTGTTCAAGTAGTTTACTTTTAGATCAACTGGCTGAAGAACAGGCAAATCTTTGTTTTGGTAATACTTAGGGTTTGCAGAGAACAATTCTGTTGGATTGTTTGGTAAAAGGATGAAAGGTTATGGGGTAAAAGTGGGAGAATGAACTTGAGATTCAGCCATGATTGAATGGCACAGCAGACTCGATGGGCGAATGGCCTAATTCGGCTCCTATGTCTTATGGAATATTCTTACTACACGTGGAGCACTATCAGCACCTCACTCCTTACGTATCTTCCTTTTTCGTTTTGTATCAATCTACACCGATAAGGAAATTGGGAGCATTTAACACAAAATGTGAAGATAGGAACAAAGGTTATTTAATTTGTAACCATCAACGAGGCATCAAAATATCATCCTTACAATGCCTTGTAACAGGCCCAGATAAATTCTGTACACAATATATGTTGTGTCTTCAACTTGATTAGACCGTGAGAGAATTTAATGCTTCAGACAGCACCCAATGGGATCAATCAGAGATGAAAGAAAAAGTCGGAAAGGCTGCATATTGTTTTAAGGAGAAGTTTGTTTGGTTATATACATCACAAAATGTGCATTACAAATCCGAGATCCTCTAATGCTTGGCGCTCAGAGTGACGTGATCTTCTATTTTTGTTTTGGCTTTAAAACCAAAAATTTAAAAATAATCCTGGTCACTTGTCTACACCACCTCTCGTCTCCCCCAAATAAAAAGAGCTGACAACCCTGTCAGTTCTGTTCAATCAGTGGATCTCTCATCAGCAGTCAGAGTTCATCGTCTATCTGAAAAAGAATGCAAAAAGCTTTTTCTTTAACCCAGTCAATGGAAATGTGACCAGGCACAATGATCTAAACTTCAGGCAAATGTATCAATCTTTCTATTACTTTTCTTGGACTAATATGACAATGATTTAAAATAGCTAGAAATGTCAATTTTCACTTGTGTATCCAGGTCGATTTGTGAAAAAAAGTAATAAAGACACAAAGAAAGAAAGAGAGAGATGCACACTTGGAAAGCAACATTCATGAATTTAGGATGTCCCAAAGTGTTTTCAGCCAACTAAGTATATTTGAAATGTGGTCACAGTTATAAAGTTGGAAATGTCATTCCAACACTGATAAAAACCAATTTTAAAAAAGGATGCTCAGACTGCTTTTCAGTGAGAGAAAAATTACTGAAGCATAGGAAAAGGATAGCAGGTCTATACACAGTATATCAAAGAAATTAAATAATTTTTCTATAACACGCAATGAAATGTTTGCGTGGCACAGTAACAGTGGTTAGCACTGCTGCTTCACAGCTCCAGAGACCTGGGGTCAATTCCCAGCTTGGGTCACTGTCATGTGTGGAGTTTGCACATTCTCCTCGTATCAGCACGGGTTTCCTCCAGGTGCTCTGGTTTCCTCCCACAGTCCAGAAATGTGGGAGTTAGGTTGATTGGCCAAGCTAAATTGCCCCTTAGCATCTTGAGATGTGTAGGTTAGAGGGATTAATGGATAAATATGTAGGGATAAGCAGGAACACCTTAACAGAAAAATGGGCTAAGGAGATTTGATGCTGTCAACATTTTGTGTGGAGCGTGGCTGATATTTACATTTGTGAAGGCTGCGCATCAAGATCACGAGCCAAGTTGTCAAAGGATAATCCTCATCAGGCAGTAGATGCACTCTATGGCTCAAATACAGATGGCACAGTGAACACCCATAGATAGTCACATAGCAGTAGGCATTGAGGGGGAGTTGACAATGTGATACTCACAAAGTGATGCGTATGCGGACAACAGCACCCAACACAATGGGGAAGCCAGTAATTGTTGCAAAAATATGGACTTCACCTTTTCTAGAGAGAAGCAAGTGGTGCAAGTGTGTTTAGCTCTACTCGATTCAAGAAGGAAGCCATTCCACCCAGCATGTTTGTGTCTCTCTACAAGATCATTTCAATCAGATTCAGTCCTTTGCCCTTTCCCTGTGGCCCTGCAATTTAATATTTTTTCTTCAAATGCATATCTAATTTACTAGTGAAAGTCATGTATGAATATGCCTGCAGCACAGTCTTGGGCAGTGCATTCTCGATCCGAACCAACCACTGCCTAAAACAAAATTCCCTTACGCAACAGTGGATGGCAAACTGAAAAATGTTGCAAACATTGCCTGGTCGGTTTTGAAAAAAGCCAGGTGTATAAGTGTTCATAGAATCCCTACAGTGCAGGAGGAGGCCATTCTGCCCAATGAATTTGCACCGACTCCAGGTACAGCTTTTGACCCACACCCTATCCTGGTAATCCCACATATTGTCCTGCTAATTACTCTAACCAATACATCTTGAGACACTAAGGGGCAAGCTAACATTGCCAATCCAACCTGAAAATTTTGGATGTGGGAGGAAACCAGAGCAAACGACACACAGACACAGGGAGAACGTGCAAACTGCGCACAGTCACCCAAGGCTGGATTAAAACCCGGGTCACTGGTGCTGTGAGACAGCAGTGCTAACCACTGTGCCACCATGTTCAAGGTGAACACCACTACCTGACCCAATGGCAATGCCATCCATGCCCTTCACTGAGGTTGCATATGTGAGTCAAGTAGAGACATTTGACACACTGTTCCACAATAAAGTTCAGGTAGGACAATTGCTCCTGGAACATCCTGGGTGAATATAATCTTCCGCTCTGAGCTGTTCTTATCATTCACCTCCTCCCTCCTCCAGCAGCTTGTCCTTTCCTACGTCACCTCTATTTATTCCTTCGGCCAAGGGGATGCATATCACTGCACCGATTCTGAAAGCAAGTTCTTTGTGCAGAACCTTTGAAGGTGTAGCAAAGTCCTATCATGTAATTTTAAACCACTCTGGAAACCAACTAATACCACCACAATGAGAGCAGGAGTCTGTTAAAATCAGCAATTAATCCAAAAGTAGGAAATGCATGGTGGCACAGTGGTTGGCACTGCTGCCTCACAGTGTCAGATACCTGAGTTTGATTCTCAGCTTGGGTGAGTTTGCACATTCTCCCCGTGTCTGCATGGATTTCCTCCGAGTGCTCCAGTTTCCACCCACAGTCCAAAGACATGCATGTTAGGTGAATTGGCTGTGCTAAATAGCCACCTAGTGTCAAAGGAACTAGCTAGGGTAAATGCATAGTGCTCTGGGGATATGGTCTCGGTGCGATTGTGGTCAGTGCAGACCCGATGGGCTGAATGGCCTCTTTTTGCACTACAGGGTTCTATGATTCTTTTAAGTACTGCTGTTGGGTTGATGGGTGGGTTATTGATGGGTTCTTCCTGCTTTTGTGTGTTCAACTGTGTGTTTTTAAGGGACGGTGTTAACTACAGCATTAAGTTCTGGAATAGCAACACGGACATCAAATTATATTTACGTGCTGACCGATATTAGGATAGAGTAGAAGGCAGAGAATCCCAACAGGACAGAAGGAGGGCATTCGGCCCATCGAGCATACACCAACAACAGTCCTGCCCTATCCCAGTTAGTCCACTTATTTACCCTGCTAGACCCCCGAAGCTTGGGTCAATTAGCAACGGCCAATCCACCTAACCTGCACATCTTTAGACTGTGGGAGGAAACCAATGCAGGCATGGGGAGAATGGGCAAAGTCCACAGAGACAGTGACCCAAGCTGGCAATTGAACCTGGGAACCTGGCACTGAGAGGCAACAGTGATAACCGTTACGCCATCGTGCTGCCTTAAGTCATGACTTGAATGCTCAGCATCCCTCCAACGGACCACTGGCGCACTCATCAAGATGAAGTCTAACACAGCGAGCTCTTTTTTAAACCAAAATGAGACTGATAGTGTCTCCCAAAAAAAATTCATGCTACAGAGGCAAACCGTGTAGCCTTGAAGTTTCTCTGAGTCAGGTATCTCTGTGGAAAGGACATAAATACGGGGAGCTTCATTGTTCAGTGCACTGTTCTCGTCAGCAAAAAAGCAGGATTCAAGACTTTTATCCCACTCTCCTTTCAAAACAAAAAGGATTTTTACGTGCTTAGTAGCTCCTCATTTTCAAAAGGTATTGAAATAAAGCTTTTGCACTTTGCTGAAAATAAAGTGCTTCCACTGAAAACTGAACACTCTGCATTTTGGAGATACCACAGTACATTTTCATTGAAGGACTCATCTGCTATTATAATAGAAAGTAGTGACATTTAATTCAAATGTCAGTCAGTGATGGATTGTATTACAAAACCTAACCTCCCTAAATGAAAGGATTAGCAAACAAACTCTGCTTTTTTCGCCCCTTTTTGAGGATAGAGATGAGACAGCAGACCATAAGGCATTTTCTCTTCAGCAGCAACATCCTGAATAAATACTTTTCATTTGTTTTGTCACACATCTTGGGACAGCAATTAAGCATAGTTTAGAAGTTACTGAAATTACCATTATTTGCGCCCAAATTGCATTGTATTTTAATGAATCACTGTCACCGAGACAGGACTGTGACATTGGCCCACATTGTCAGTGGTGGAGATGCACAATGTCCAATATGGAAACGGCTGCTGTGACGAGGATGTTAGTTTTCTTAAAGAGCAGATTTACTCCCCTTCATTTCAGTGTCAGGAGTTGAGCTGTTTGAAAAATGTGCTTTACTGATCCATCTCAAAAGTGTGCCTTCTCTCCAGCATGTCAGGAGTTATGTTGCTTGGAACAAGAAATTTACTGGCCTCTCATCAACGAGCCTATAATTGAACTGCTCACAATTAATTATACGTTACCCCACTCTCTAGTATATCAAGAGCTATGCTGCTTGTAACAATTTACTTTCTGTCCCCTCCTCAGTGTGTCAGTAGCTATATTTCTTGCGATAAGAGGTTTACTAACCTCTCCCTCCCATGTTAGCAAATGACCAGTTTGTGGAAACACATTTTATTTCTTTGCATGTAAAAATTGCAACGTTATCAGAAGACATTCACTGTTCATCACACATACCAACAAACGTTGGAGGGAAGCAAGCAAAAAAAAAATAGATAAACCGTTGCAGCTGTTTAATGAGTCTTGGTCACAGCAGTTTGCACTCTGAATGTCTTTGCTGTCCCTTCATCCAACAGAGGGAGCTGCTAGCAAGTTTCCTCTTGTCAAGTTAATTCAAACATCCCTGGTGCAGTTTGGATGCCCGGGGGGGGCACTTTCCCGGCAAAGGAAGTCAATTGCTGTGTGTGAGGGAGCATATCTATCATCTGGATAATATAAAAGCTGACATCTCCCTCGTGACTCTTGTACAGAGACTCTTTGAGAGCCTGGAAAGATATGGAACTATACATGTTGATTGCCGCTGTCACTTAAATTACCATTGACAAAGCCGCTGCAGCAGGTGAGCAAGTTTACAAATCTGCGAGAAGCAAGCCAAGGGAGCATCCTTGGAGAAGGAGAGACAATGGATAGATAACTCTTCAGAGAGGGCCAAACAGCATGAGTGCAGTTTCAAGGCCCTTGAGAGGGGGCAATCCTTGGTGATTGTGGTCCTCAGCTTGATTCAAATGACCTGGACATGCTACAGATGCAACTCCTCCTCCTTTGTGATGGCATGGGAATTGCAATTGTGCATCTCAGTTTTTTTATCCGCTTGCGGGAGGTCAGAGGATTTTCTGGGTGTAAACTTCCACTTGGTGTAAAATATTAACCCAGGGAATTTCTGTGTAATATGAGCAAAGCAATTGTGTAAATGAACCAAAGAGCTTTGGTGGATCTAAGGTTTACACTACATAAAAAGATTGAAGAAACTTACATTTAGCATTATCACAGCATAAATATTCGCAAATGCACCAACACGCAGATTTACACAATCTTCTACTGTAACAACACCTGCAGCTAGCAATGAAATTCACCGTCAATGCCTCCACTTATTCCAGAAAGTCATCACTGCTAATCTGAACTCTGAATTGAGAGTACAACATTGATGCTGCAGGCCTACATTCTGTTTCAACCTGGTTGACAGCAAACATGGGTGGAGGAATTGTTGGCAATCAAAACAATTATTTAGTTTTACTCAAACGAAGTTGCAAGATATTTCCACTTGGAAACAATGGCAACCGTCTTTGGGTTTGCAATATGTCGACAATATAAAGGCTCATTTTCTTCTACTGAAGAGGAAAGCTCGTTAGGAAATTTCCTGACTTGGCAAACCCAACTTCATTTAAATTGTCCCATCACATCCAAATTTTTACTCGAGGGAAATCGATCGGGATACGATCAGGCTCGTTGATCTTGAATGCAGATCATAGTTGATCATGGGAGAGGAAAGTCTTAGGTGAATTGGTTAGCAGGCCCACCTCATTCTCTGGGACTACAAGCTATTTATGTTCGAAGCTATTAGACCCCTAGCTTTTACCCTTCACAGTTAGGCCTCACCCCTTCACACTGTGCTCTCCATACCAACTCCTGACCCCACTCAACTTCCATCCTCCCACATACCCCATGCCATCTCCAGACCATCTCACCTCGTTTCCACTTTGGGCAGGCCTTTGGAGACACGTTCATCCAATACGTAAGGAAAATGCTGATTTATGAAACATATTCAAACATTTAAATCCCTTTGAGTGTTCAAACTGTTATAAAATGAACTTCTCTTCGAAAACCACGTCAAAACAGCTAGCCTCTTTAAACTTTCAATCGAAATATCAACTCGAGCATACTTCCAATCTCTGCTTTCCCCCATTCCACTGCTGAAATAAATGCTTTTGTAGATTTTCAGCCGCAGTTGTGATAATAATCATTGTGATGTTAGCAATGAATTCTGTTAAAATGCAGCATCAGATATTGTTTTCCAAGATGGCGTGCTCATCAAATTACCCTCTGCTGTCCAGCAGGGGGTAATTTTTAGTTCAACAATTTAAGCCGGTTTTTGTTTTCATTTTTAAAGAGCTGGGAATTTAGATACCTTCAGGTCATGATGCTTAATTAGACTTTGTCCTGCACTTTTGTTTCCTCCATAAATACAAGACTCCTGCACTGTCAGCAAAGGACATTGGAACAATAAAATTAGCATCTATTTGAACTAATTTCAAATGGCCTTGTCAAGTTTGGTTTTCCCACCTGTACGAATCACACCTCGCACCTTTCCCCCTCCGGCAAAAATGAAAGCTGTTTTAAATTCCACATCCTGGTGCCAGCATCCATTACTAAAGATCTTCCAAGGAGCCTGACTCCACAAAAATCTGGTCCAATGGCATTGCAAGACAGCATGTATTATGTGTGTCTATTGTCAGTGTACAAAAAGCATTGATAAGAGATCATACCAGTTTAAATTGTTTCATAGCCAGTTGTGTATTTTGAACAATAGGTACTATTGTAAATATAGGAAAACCTGACAGTGAATTGATACATCTATCTTCTTCTCAGGTATTGATTTTCTTTTCCCTCTCAAAAGAGCTGCCGTCATTCCAACAAAACAAAACATCTTGTAAACCAATGTACTATTGACCTTTTTAATGTACGCTCACTTCGTAACGCTTTCCTTATTTCTTTTGAGTGAATCAATGTCTTCTAGTTGTGGTGTTACCCCGCGTGTGAAGTCTGTTACATGGTGGTAATGAGCAACATCAAGCTAAAAGGAGGATTCAGGCCAAAGGAAGTGTGTAAAGAACTATACTGAATTGCACTGTGGGCTCAAAATATAAAGCACGATGGTTAACATAGTCAAGTGAAAGCATTGCTGGCATCATCAAGTCCTGCAAAATGATTTAAACTGCAGGCAGGTTCGTACCACGGAGGATAAAGAGAATGAGCCACGTTAAGGGGCAATAAATGTGCCTCCTTTTCCCAGCTCTGGAGCTTGATAATGATGTTGGAGATGACAAAGCTGACAAGTTGACTATGGAACCTCAAGTCTCACCTTCAAAGCAGACCCATCCAGGGAACATCTGCAAACAACATGGAGGTGAACATAGATGTCATTGAAAACCAATTAAATGGGGTAAACACAGGATTTACCACATATGACAAACCCATAGTAAAAATGGAAGATATAAAGAAAGAGCCTGAAGAACCAATGTGGTTGGAATACTCAGTGATTTGGTCCATTGCTCACAAAACATGTACAGAGAATTTGCTCATCAGATTAACCACTCAGAGAGACTCTGACATGCAGGGAATATAAGCAACCATGTTGCAAGGATATATTTTGCTTAATGGTTTAATAACAATGCATGACCTTAGGTCAAACCTCATCCAAGTTGTTTTGACAGTGATATCCAGAATAGAAGCAAAAGATCAGATAATGGTGTCTTACAATCCTCAACCCCTCTGTCTTTCCAAACCTCTCCACCATCTCTAAGCTTCTAAATTTCTTGAATGCTTAATTCTCTCCCACACCCATGTATATCTTTTCATGCTTCCATTTCAGAACCTTTCCAAGCATGTACCCATCGCCATCACTGTATTAAAATTAACTAAATCAAAATCACAAATGGCATCCCTGTTCTTTAGAAGCATTTTTAAAATTCACTGAATCATCTTTCCCCAAAACTTTTTCTACAGCATCGGGATTGCCCTGATTTGGCTCCATTCTTCTTGGTCGAATTAAAATCAGCGCATCTCCAAACACCATGTCTCACGGTCTATGGGAGAGAACATAGCCTTGGGCCAGAAGCTGGGTGTTCAGGTCCCACACCATGAAAGGAGTATTCATCACGTCGTTCAGCAGCCTGATTATTAGGTTCTGGATGTGAAGCTAAGTTGACAATTATATTGATCAGCATTGCGGAAAGGTTTAGAAACATTAAAATCCAATTATGCATTCAAAGCTGAAGAAAACACAACTTGGGAATTCGAGTGTCATGATCCGAAGTGCTTTAAGTGCAAATAGCCTTTTTTAATGTTGAAAATAAAACTTTAACAGCTTTCGTTTAGAGAAAAAGAAATAGGCACTCGCTCTTGCACTGCACTAAGTGATAGACCATCTGATGTGGTTTCTACAGCATCCGTTGTTTTCATTTGAAAGGGTTTGTTTTGACAGCGAGTGTAATTTTGAAAGCTTTGCTGAGTCCCAAATGTGACTGAACAACTTATCTCAGCAGGGAACTGTGCAACTTGTTTGATCGACCGTTTTAACAGACTATTAAAGGACTGCATATGTCTTTGATCTGGCTCGTGAGTAGAGGTTTGTTTGTTCTCACAGCAGATTGACCACTTGAGGGAATTTAAAGTTGTTTTCATAGAATTACTGATTGATAGTGTTTGTTTTACTATGAAGTATATTTGAGTGAGGCTCTATTAGATTATTAGAAGTTAATTTTCCTGCCCATTACAAAGAGATTGCTCCTGAAATCTGCCCAGAGTGAATGCTGGATAAGTAGCCATAACAGGTACAGGGGAGGTATGAGGGGACACGAGAGGGTAATTGGAGTTACGAGAGGTAGGTTGTTGGGGGTGGGGGGGGGGGGGAGTGGATGGGGGGGGTGGATGGGGGAGGGTGATGTGAGAGAGTTTGAGAACCTGACGTTCGTCCTTACAATTGAGCCAATTTGCAAGAAACAAAAGATGGGCATCTTGCCTGCTGACCTTGCCATTCTCTGCCTCTATTACTATCTCAGGCCAACCTTTGTCAGTGGCAGGCAAAACTCCATTCTGCCTCATCTTCCAGAATGAAAGTACGGGGGGGCAAGAAAACATATCTACTAAGTTGCTACATTTCCTGGCTCAATCAGAAATCCAGGCTCTCGTCTCAATTATTAAAATCTTCCACCAAAGAAAGAAACTGGGGAAGCTGGGAAAACAAACGAAAATGGAACATTCTGGAAATGCATCTCCGGGTCCCGAAATATTGACCCGAACAATACTTTGGTTTTTTGCCTCATGGATGTCTGCCTAACTTTCCACCATGTTCCGCTTTTGTTACAACTTCTTCCTTGTCAGTCAACCATGCGTCACCCTCTGCAACTGTCACTTCATTCAGAACCTCTGCCTGACGTGTAATATACCTGCAACACTTGCCACTCTTCTATTATTCCCATCTAGACTGACACTCCTAAACTGAATGCCTCCAATGTGAAACACACATCTTCATGTTTAAGTTCCTCTATCACCTTTCTCATTCCTGTAGCATCTACTCTCCCTGCAGTTGCCCCAATCCCCCTCCTCTCCCTTCACCGAACGTCGGAATGTTTTTCAACATTAGCGGAGCTGTACAAAGAAAAAGGGGCGGAATTTTCCACCTTGCCCTGTGATGGATTTTGAGGCAAAAGAGGCAGCTTGCCTTTGGCCAGTGGTGGTGGGGATCTTCCAGTCCTGCCGTTGTCAGTGGGTTTTCCCTTTGTTCGCACCTTCCGTCACCAGGGATCGATGGCTGGAAGTCGTCGTTGGCACGACTGGAAGACCCCGCCAGCAGAAGCAGCCAGAAAATTCATCCAAGTTGTTGTTCTCAGGGTAACCTGCATGCCATTAGCCAAGTTTAAAAACAACATGATGAGGATAGCTGGAGACAAGTCTGGAAAGGCGAGTAAAATCCAAATCATCTGAGGGGGGGTAAAATCACTTGTGAAATCAGGTTGCTGAAATTCACGTACTGTGTTTGCCAGTTAGTTCACAGAAATCTGAGCTAATTTTATTCGCCGCGTAAGCCTTAACATAGCGGTCTGTTGCCGCATTGACAGCTGCGTTGGAAATGGCTTATTCCCTTGCCAGTCTTAATTCTAGAAATTACATCTTGAGATTTGGTTTTTACGAGGGCATGATTCGGTAATAGGCACCCACAAGCACTACTAATAAAAATGTGGCAGAAAATGTAACGTGCCAAAAGTCATTCCACATAATCTCATGTGTCAAACCAATTCAATGTGGTGAGCGCAGCGCTGAGGGACTGCCGCGCTCTCGGACATGCCATCTCATGGACTTGACGTTAAACCTCGACTGGGTTCATCCTCGCAGGTAGATAGAATGATCCCACAAAACTATTTTGAAGATGAGCAGGGCGGTCACTCCCAGTGTTCTCGGTGATATTCATCCATCAATCAATGCCACAAAAACAGATGGCTCGGTCATTATCGCAATGAAGTTGTGGACATTTGCTGATACATTTCCTACATTATAACACAAAGTACACTTCAAAAGTAATTCATTGGCTGTAAAATACTGAAGGCATTTGGTCATGAGAAGCACAGTATAAATGCAAGTCTCTTTTTTTTTAAAGTTATAAAGCTTTCCCCTGCAGTTTATCTCTAACTTTTTCATCAATGAATCTCTTTATCATGAGTGACATGATGATGAGCAGGTTTGGCTAATGGGGGCAGACTCAATGATGAGAGGCACCCCATCCCCACTCATCGAGTTACAAAGCACTGAATCACCCTCAGTATTATTGTTATTCAATAGCAATGGTGATGAAATCATTGACATTGCTGAACCTTTTATAGACTCGTAGGCAGGAAATTGGCTGCCAACCTTTTCAGTAATCTTAAGCCACTGGCATCATTGTACCTTTGTTCAAGTTCTCTGCGGGTCTTCTTGAAGCTGGAAGAAATGCTCCATAATTGTCCTTCCCTATAATAAAACCATGCTTTCAGGGCAAATCAGTTCCTGGCAAATATAATGGGTGATGTATTGGCAATTGTAAGCAGCATGCCCTTTGTGCCATCTGACATGTCTTCTCTGTTCCTCCTCATGCTTTTTATATAATTGCCACCCGAATTACACATCGCTTCAACAATCCTTTCGAGACTTTAATGACAAGGAACATTGATTTGTTCAAATTGTAGAAAAAAAAAGCATCCGGATATAATGCTGTACGTTACAACTCCCATTCAGAATTTAAAATACAATGTATGAAATATTAATAGCAAAGTACAAAAAACATTTTAAAATCCTAAGTTCAAGAAGTCTTCTGAGGATAAACTAACTATAAATATCCATAACCACTGCTCTAATTTTCTGTGGTTCAGTGGATTGATTACATTGAGAGCAGCAATGTCATCTCCAAAAGACTCTCAATTGTACCGTTCAGAATTAGCAACAGCTTTACATCCCTCCTTATCTGATTCAAGGCTCCCATACCTGATCTACACACATCCTGCAGTGGAAATGCAGCATTTACCTTGATTTGTCAGAGCCTGGAAGTTTAATTTCATGTATGAAGGATTAGTGCATTGTAGGCGTAATGCTTGAAGACAGCAATTTTCTGGTTTCTCCTCGAACAACCTCGAATCACATTTACAAGCTCAATGAGTCTAAGGCTCAAACATCCATCAACAAAATAATAACGGGTACACTAGGTGGGAATTGTATATTTTACGTCCTTGATTTGCCTTCGAGCAATGCAGAAATTACACCTGCTTCCAAATGTACAAATTTCTGTGCACAAATTTAAAATAGCCCCGTAATCACAAAATGCCTGCATTATAGTTACCCCAGCTCGAGCTTCCAGCAGTTCTTTGATGTCTGTTTACTTTGCTCTGGGTCCATGCACCCAGACTCAACCAATCAAGCTCAGTGAGCAGAGATCAGTTGTGAGGTTTACATAATCAAAACTAAAACAAATAAACATTGCAAAGATCTTATTTGAAAGTAAACAATTCTTCGTAACACATCATTTCTTTTGGCTTGTCAGCTTTTTCTGGTAAATAGTCCTCAAGATATTAAAGTCTCTGACATTTACACTTCGACCTATTAATTTGAGGCATTGGTTCTGCACAATCAACTTGATTATGTGAACATGAAATACTCAACCACAAAGTTATACTGGCGATGGTGATCTGATGAGCTGTAGACGGTGTGATCCTGACACAGTTAACGATGTGAGATGATTGGTACAGAGTGAATTTTCTATTGTGGAGTTGTATGTGCCAGCATTTACAAGTGTCTGTTCAGGCTACTGCTTCCTGCTCTCCAGTACAGTATTAGCAATCAGTTTCCAGAAGTAGATGTGATGCAAAAGCGATCTTGCATCAATGTGCATTGAGTATAACTCCAGTTGCATCATCTGATGCACTGCTGGGACATGTTTTTCCGCATGTGGGTTGAAATATGAGAAGGGGCTGGTGGAGATGATTTCTCTGCCTTTCATGTTTCAATTGCTGTTCACTACGTGGTTATCCATTGTGCATTTTTTATGCTGTGGCTTTGGAAGGGGTTCTGCAATCTCTATATACTCAGGGTCAAATTTGTGATAGAAGTTAGTAGTGCTAAGGAACAATGCCAACATTTTCACTCAGAGTGTGGTGAGTGAGTGGAATCGGCTGCCATCGGTGGTGGTGGAGATGAACTCGTTGGGGTCTTTTAAGAGACTTCTGGATGAATACATGGGACTTAATGGGATTGACGGTTATAAATAGGCCAAGTAGGGAGGGGTACGATCCGATCAGTGCAACTTGTGGGCTGAAGGGCCTGTTTGTGCTGTAGTGTTCTATGTTCCATATTACACAGAAACATATGACTGGCCTGACTCCAGCTACTGTCACTTTGTATACCAAAGAGTCAATCTTGGGTGTTGTGAACGTGTATTTGTCTTTGTTGAGATCAAGTTGTGCTGTACAATTTGAGCGAGCATCATTGCTAACCAGTGATTGTGTTCCATGGGCAATGATATCAAGTAAGCCGAACACCCTCTCGATGTCAGGTTCTGGAATGCACTAGGTGCTGAACTTAGTTCCTTGGGCATTCTGTGACACTGAAATACACCATCACGAGCTACAAAATTGTAAGATATCAGCTTTGTTCCACAAATGGTGTCTGAAGATATCTTTGTCACACATTGGGCTTTGAAGTCATGAAATGGTGCTGATACATCTTGAATGCTAGGTGGATACTTGGCTGGAATGATAGCTTTGATGACTGCTTTAACATCACTGCACTGTCTAAATTCACCATTATTGCATCAATTTGATTTTCAGGGCTGGGAGTTGATTCACTCAATTATACCATCTGTGTTTAATCGTTGAAGGTCATGTGACACTTTGGCATGGATTGCAAAACTGGTAGAATTAATGCGCTAATGCACGGAACATGATAGAACCTCCAATCTCCCCAAGTCTGATAAATAAGGATGGATACTGGATTGTAAGATCCACGTCATCGATTACGTTAATGTGTGCTCCAGTGGGGTCTTCGTGTTGAAATTCAAGCCTATCAAAAAGGTTTATTCCCCTAAGACAACTTACTTTCAGCCAGACAGAATGTGAACCTATCTCGGGTGACACTTTTGGAGAGGATTGGAACTATGATTGTTCCCACAACCAGAATAACTGACTATGGTTGAACAGTGTCTGTCACTGGAGTGAGAGAAATTTGTGAAAGATACTGATGTTAAAGCTTGGTGCTGTTACGGTCTGCAGTTATCTCATGAATTTTTTTAAAAACTGTTTCGACGGTTGCATCTTTAAATACTGAGTTTAAAGACTGATTCAAAATGGCTCTGAGCTACCAAATAGAATTATAGAAGAAAAGGACATCCACTTCCAAGATGACAAGAGATAATCCTCAATTTAGTTATTACTCACTGTGTCCAGGAATTAATAAAGTTTTGTTGGCCTTATTGTAAGAATGTAAATTGTTCCTGGTCGCCTCACTACAGGAAGGATGTGGAAGCTATTGAGAGGCTGCAGAGGAGATTTACAAGGATGTTGCCTGGATTGGGAGGCATGCCATATGAAGATAGGTTGAGGGAGCTGGGTCTCTTCTCCCTGGAGAGACGAAGGTTGAGAGGCGACCTGATAGAGGTTTATAAAATGTTGAGAGGCAAAAATAGGGTGGATTCTCGGAGGCTATTTCCCAGGGCTGAAATGGTCGCTACGAGAAGACACAGGTTTAAGGTGCTGGGGAGCAGGTACAGAGGAGATGTCAGGGCTAAGTTTTTCACTCAGAGGGTGGTGAGTGAATGGAATCGGCTGCCGTCGGTGCTGGTAGAGGTGAATGCGCTGGGGTCTTTTAAAAGACTTTTGGAATGAGTACATGGGATTTAATGGGATTGAGAGTTATAGATAATTCTATGGCCTGGTAGGTATGGATATGATTGGCACAACCTGTGGGCCAAAGGGCGTATTTGTGCTGTAGTATTCTATGTTCTAAAAGCCAACACTCACAGCTCAGTGAAGGGTCATTTGAAGTCTGAATTCCTTATTTGGGAGATGACTTGCAATTTTGTATGGATCCCATGGTAACAGCAACCATTTTAACTCCTGCTAAAAGCATTGAAAAGAGCAGGAAGCTAAATTAAACAATTTTGAAACATTTTGAGAAAAAGTAGACAAGAGCTTCAGCCCAGGAAGAGACATCCACAACCAGCTAATGGCCTGCTCTAAGTAACTGGCCAGCGAGAAGTGCGAAGCCTGCAGAATCAGAAGAACCTTCTCTCTCCCGATAAACTAGATTTCATCTGCAAAGCTCATCTGTTAAAGCAACCTCTGGAAGTTCAACAGTGGTAGGCATCACAGCTGTAGGGACAACTCTACAACATCAACACCTTGACTTTGATTTATTATCATGTGTATTGGGATATAGTAAAAAATCTACAGGCAAAACATATGGTTCATAGAGAACTTCGGGGAGAAGGAAAGGAGAGGGTGAAGAGAAAGTTCAGCTTAATACGTGACAGTCCATTTGAAAGTTTGATGGCAGCAGTTAAGATGCTTTCTTCAGCCGGTTGGTACATGTTCTCAGACTTTTGTATCGTCTTCCTGGTGGAAGAAGGTGGGAAGGAGTATATCTGGGATGTGTCGGGTCCTGGCTGCTTTTTTGAGGCAGTGAGAAGTGGGGAAGTGGAGACAGAGTCAATGGATGGGACATTGGTTGCATGATTTCATAACATATCAGACCTTAATGTGGACCAATCTTGATTTCCGTTGAGAGATTAATTTTATTTTCACTTTTTACTAGCGCGCGCGCGCGTGTGTGTGTGTCTGTGTTAGTGTTAATAACAACAAGATTTTCTTATGTAACTACCAGAGCAACTGTGTGAAATAAACCATTTCTTCCTTTTTAGTTAAAAAAAACTTGGATAATTTATTTTAAATGGAATTTCTAACTCCATGTGCAAGAAATTGCACATGCACACACCTGTTCACAGACATTTTGGGGAATCACCTTTCAAACATCTGTGACAGTCATGCAATATAAATACTTTGCATCAACATCAATGAGAAGCGAAATTGAAATGCTGATAAAATGCCCTTTAAACAACCTGATGTTTTTCCCATCCATCATAGTGTACCCGAACTCTGAGGAAGAGACTCTTTGACAAGAAAGAGAAGGAGGAGGCCACCAAACCCTTCGTGCCTATCCTGCCATTTAGTATGATCATGGTTGCTCGACCTTGGCCTCAACTCCTTTTCTGTGCCATTTCCCCCAAACCCTTTATTCCTCAATTTAACAATTATTTATCCACCTCCACTTTAAATTCTGCTATTTATCCAGCCTCCACCACCCTTTGGGGCAGAGAATTCCTGGGATTCACCACCCTCTCCAAGAAATTTCTATACACCTCAGTTTTAAATGACTTGCCTTTATCCTTTAGTTTTGTCCCTGCGTTTGTAACTCTCTCACTTGTGAAAAAAAACTCACCTTCCACCCCGTCAATACTCAGCAGCTTCTTCTATGTTTGAATAAGAAACACATTCACTCTTCTAAACTCCAAGGAATACAGACTCGGAATATTCAGTCTCTCTTGACAGGACAGCCCACTCATGTCGGAATTGGCCTGGTGAATCTTTTTCAAACTGCCTCCAGAATCATTATATCCTTATTAAGATAGCAGACCAATGCAGTATTCCAGGTGAGGCCTCAGCAATACCCTGTACAATTGCAACAAAACCTCCCTATTTTTAAACACCAAATCCTTTGCAATAAAGGTCAAAATGCAGATTGCCTTCTTAATTACTAGCTGGACCTGCTTGTTGATTAGATAAAGTCCTTTTCTTCAACAGGCTGCATAACTTTGCATAATTTTTCCATTTTGAGCGTGAATTATATGTACTCCCTTGAGCTGGGTATGGAGTTATGAATCAATGAACATTTCCACAATTAACACATGGTTTTGAAGTTATCTGACTGTGGTGGGGGAATGTGTTGATGAGATCATTGAGGTTTCTATGTCGGTAGCTGTTGAACTCGAGCTGGTTTGGCAAGCTTTGCCTGCAATCCTGAGTCAAATAGTGCACTCCTGTGTAACCTCCATGAATCTAACATGGCAGATTCAATTTGGACTGTTAATACTGTGGCTTCTTCCAAGATTAAATCATTATTGTCCATGAGGAGACATTCCCTAATTGGTAGAATTGCAGTCTTTTAAATTAATTGGTCACAAATTAGCTCGTTGGTTATGTGCCAAATTTACTTATAGGAGTGAATTGCTGCAACGTTGCCACATGTTTCTAGTGGGTTCACTATTTCCCTGGGATCTCGAGTTGAGTGTCTATGATTTGATCATCCTATCTCTTTGGTCCAAAGCATTCCTATGAGAGTACTTACTGATGCATGAAACATAGACACGTCTTCTGTGAACTGCTCAAATATTCACTGGCCTTCTGCTCTGTGACATTGTACAAGTATCGCCTCCTTGCCATAAGATAGTGAGCAAGTTGACCTTGAACCTCAAAATCCATCTACCCCAGAACAGGGTGGCACAGTAGTTAGCACTGCTGCTTCACAGCTCCAGGGACCTGGGTTCGATTCCTGGCTTGGGTCACTGTCTGTGTGGAGTTTGCACGTTGTCCTCGTGTCGGCGTGGGTTTCCTCCCACAGTCCAAAGATGTGCGGGTTAGGTTGATTAGCTATGCTAAGAAATTGCTCTTCAGTGTCCTAAGATGCTTAGGTGAGAGGGATTAGCGGGTAAAATATGTAGGGATATGGGGGTAGGGTCTGGGTGGGATTGTGGTCGGTGCAGACTCGATGGGCCGAAGGGCCTCATTCTGCACTGTAGAGTTCTCTGATTCTCTGGTGAATCTCCCAATGATGAAAGGAAACACTGCTGGAGCTGATAAAGTTAAATGATTCACAGCCATCCTGGTTGCCAATTTTGTTGTATATTTGATTAAACAAATACAACAATGGTGAAACAACACTCGGTTCTAAGTGTGCAGCAGTTTTATTAAGAGGGGATGAACTTATTTCTGCAAAAAAAATGTTTGCATCAGTTGTCCCCAAGCTCCAACTTCTAGCAGCTCTCTGGGACACATGAACTTTGCTCTCAACCAAACACAGAAGGCAGAGATCAGTCACCAGATCCTTATATTTGAATGTGGAACAATTGCACAGCACAGGAACCATATATAATTGTTGGTCAGTACACTGCACAGTTGCAACCAGCATAATACTTTACACAAACAGCAATTTCTTGGTTTAGTTCCCTTGACCACCTTTTCCAAATGCAAGAACGGAAACTGAGTAACAGAAAAAAAAAATCAAGAATCAGTGAGTGAACTTGAGCTCTTCTTGAATTTTTTTTGGCTTTTCTGCTTGACAAGAGGCAAAATCTCAAACGTATATTTCTATAAAGTTGGCAACGTAATATTCCAGCTCATGCCTTCCTGCGAACAAGGCATAGCAATTTGTTGTTGTTATTTTTGAATGCTGTAGAATGTGAAAATCTGAGAAGCTTTTTGTAAACTATTTTTAATCTTACCTGAAGAATAGATGACATTTGGCAAAGTGTTTATGTTGTTCAACAATTTCCGCTCTCATGTTCTTCCCTTCTGCTGACAGCAGGATCCACAAGCACCTTTTACTACTTTCCCCAACTAACTTTTGTAAACGTGTGCCTAGATAGTGAAAGCGAGCTGTGTATAGCCTGGCCCTATCACCCATGTGGAACAGTTGCAATGTGTGGAGATTCCCATCAGGGCTGTAATGTTTCCAGAAACCTCAGTGCTCTGAACGTTTGAGTAAATACTGATGCCAAACGAAGGTTTAATAATTTTGTCTGTTAACATTGCTGGATTTGCCTCTAACTTTTGCCCTTGTTCGAGAATCTTCCTCTGGGAGTGAACAGGTTGTGACGTAATGACCGTGCACAAACAGCATTTTTGTCAGTTGAAAGGCAAGTGAAGAACTTTACCCGAAATTCCTGGACCCTAACTTCAAATGGAAACTGCATTGTCATGTGAAATGCACAACTACAGAGAATGCTGATTGGAAGCAAAACTATCAAAAAGCTCAGTGAGGCTGTTTCACATGTATCTAAAAACTTGTCTTTGCATTTGGCAGGTTCACTTACAAACGGTGAAGTATGAAAATTGTGCTCCAAGTCAACAGGCTCAGTGATAGGTGCTTATTATAAATTTGAAATGCTGTTATGATTTTCTGAACTTATTTGAAGATAAAGGATGTGTAAGTAATTTCGCATCAAGAGTTACTTATGAAGTCTGTCATGTAACGATACAAGAAATCCTTATTGCCATTCACGTCTAAAACTGGAGACTTATCTTTGAGCTAATACTGCATGATACATCTCAAGTTGCAGATGGCCCTACCCTTTAGGTATAACCATCAGCAGCTGTACCTAAAGGGAAAATCATTCTCAAGTTTAAACATGAATGAAAATATAGGCTTATGCTAAAATCACCCACATGACATATCATGCTAATGCCAGATGACATTACTGCAGGTTGTTAAATTGATCCTTTATAATCGCAAAATTAAAGCTAAAATTTGAATATCTTAAGAATGAAAGTTGCTCAAAAAGTAATTGGATCAATACATTATCCAGCCAGATCATAATAAATTGACACAAAGCATTAATCTTTGGACTACTATCTGGCAAGGAGACTATGAAACCTGAGAAGATTTCCTGACATCTTGACCTTATTACATCAAATGAACATAGTCAAGGAAAACATCATGCTTTATAAATATACAAAATAGATAAGCCCATCAGTCATGCCCCACTCCATGACGGTGAGTGTTATGCCAAAACACTTCTTTACCCAGCTTCATCACTCAACCTCAACTCGTGACCACCCCCACAGCCATGAAGTAAAATACACACCAAGAACCCAGGGTCATTGCAGAAAAAAAAATGTGTTGGCAATTTCTCTCCAACCACTCAAGCAATTAAAACCAGCCCAGGAAGCACTTTGATGAAAAGATTGGAAGAAATAGCTTTACTTATGAAACTAGAAATGCTTTGGTTTTTAAATTTGTTGAAGGTAGTTTGTCATTGGACTACAAGATGGAAGTTTTTGTAAAGGAGGCTCTTTGAAATCACGTAACCATGCTGCTGCTGCTTGTAGCTACTCCTGTCAGGAGATTTTCTCTTCTCATTTATCCTAAATAGGCAAATTTGGCATAGTCGTTTGCACTCTTGCCTCATTGCACCAGGGATACAGGTTCGACTCTCGGCATGGGTCACTGTCTGTGAGAAGTTTGCACCTTCTCCCTGTATCCACATGGGTTTCCTCCAGGTGCTCCGGTTTCCACCTAAAGATGTGCAGGTCAGGTGCAGGCCATGCTAAGTTGCCCCTGAGTGTGAGGGGGACTAATTAGGATAAATGCATGGCGTTATGGGGATAGGGCTTGGGTGGGATTGTAGTCAGTGCAGACTCAATGGGCCAAATGGCCTCCTTCTGCACGAGAATTCTGTGATTCTAACTTATCTGCTTGTCCAGTGCGACACCATCCACTTCAATCTTCATTCCAGTTTCTGCTCATGTTTTCTTAACTATCATTATTCTTGTCTTTTCGGTGCTTGTGTGTAATCTATGTGCAAAATTTCTAGATTTTCCTTGAGCTATTATATGTTAAAAGACCTCTGCCAGCAGCACTGTAGTGCTGCACGTTTGTTACATTCTTGCCTTGAATCCTTACCCTTGGAAGTACTTCTAATTCTCCGAACATTTATTCAGTGTAAACGTTGAATAATTTTGGTCACCTTGCAGTTCCTTGTTGCATTCCTCTCTGCACTTGGAACATGCCTGACTATTTCTTTTCTAGCCTGATGCTTTCTATTTGGTCCCAATATAGATTCTGTACAATTCTCATATCTTTACTGTCCATGTTACATTTCAGCAACGCACCTATTAACCATGTCAAGTGTAATAGTGAAGTGGAAAAGCACCTTTGACGTCCTGCATGTACTGCCAGGCAGCACCTGAAAATAAATAAAATGCCCTTTTGATATCTGAACTTTCAGAATGCCCAGGGTGAAATTTAAGTTCAGTTTCTACGCACTATTTCCAATTGACAGTGGCTATTCATGATCGCAGTAGAATTTCTGAAATACAAACTGGCTTGAGCTGCAGTATTGTGGAGCATGATCCTTGACGTTAATCTGGTGATACTTAGAGATTCGCAGAACAATACAACAGGGAAAGGGGGCATTTTGTCCATCGCTGCTGGCTTTTCTGAAAGACAATACAGTCAGTCCCCTTCTTGATGGCTCTTATTTAACAATATAAATTTTCAACAAATCTCACAATCTTGAATCACTCCACATTAACTGCCAGAAAAGACTCAACACAGTACTATTCCATAGGAAAATCAAAAACATTTCAATCCATAGACAAAAGGCAAAGCATAACATTTTGATTCTGAATTAAGAGAAAATAATGCAGAGAGGAATTTCAGAAAGTCAGTGGAATGAGAACGTGATTATGGCAGAGGAAAAGCAGCAGGACATTTGGGATCTCCTGAACAGTGGGCTCACGGTATAACTCCTTAAACAATTAAATAGCACGATGCAAGGAAACAAGGTCAATCAAAACCGAATTAGACAGAGAGAGAAACAAAGAGAGTAGATTAAGATAAAGAGAAAAAAAGAAATAAATTAAAAACCCTTCAAAACAATTTATTGTCTGAAAGAATGACACTGCACAGTCTGAACTGCTTCCTTCTGGGTCTCCAAGATACAATTCCATAGATCATATTATTAACAAAATGAATTATCAGGATTCAAGGTCTGTGGCAAGGGCAAAGTTAACAATTGTCTAACAGGTGGGGGAGTTGATGGTGAGGTCCTGTTTTTACAGCAGTCATGTAAAGTTTCCAGCAATTTGTGGCAATTCACAACTCACGGGTGTCACTTCCTCATCACAATGCTAATGCATTTTTCTCAAAATGAAATTCTCAGCTTTACCACACCCAATTGAACATGGAAATCTTTACCTGAGATATCCAAAAGAATATTTTTGGCAGATTAATTGTGTTGTAAGGTATTTAACATATCCCAATTGTGATCAAATACAAATAAAGAAACTATTGAATTTCTAACAATAACTTTCATGGCCAATCAAGTTCATTTTACTTGACTGCTAAGCACTGCTGTAATGCAGGAAGCACGACAGCTAACTTGCATGCAGAAATCTCCCAAAAAATGTGCTGATAATCTGTTTGTCATGATGCTCATTGTAGAATAAATATTGGCCAGGTCACGAAGAAGAACTCCCCTGCACTTCAGAATGGTAGCATAGGATTTTTAGATACATCCACCAAATTGGGAAGATGGGGTCTCAGTTTAGCGTCTACTCCAGAAGGATGCACCTCTGAGAGCAGAGCACTCCCTCAGATCTGCACTGGAGTGTCAGGCTTTGCTCAATCCCAGCAGAGGTGAAGAATTTTTAGAAATATTTCTGGGGTCTACTTGGTATTCTGTAAAGCAAGATTGTGGAATGTGTGGGGCAACTAATTTAATTAAGCAGTGACTGAGTAGCTACAAAGTTTAGGACAACAAAGAGGGTAGGTGTGAAAGGCAAGAATTTGAAATGCATCGGGGCAAGTGAGATATTCTACAAGTAAACACAATATAGTACAAATTTGCATCAGGAAATATGTGAGGATTTGATGTTTTGCTGTTGAATTTAGAAAGGGAGAGGAGGAGTTTGAAAAGCAAAGTTAGAAAAATTTATTTTACCTGAAAATGTTGGCCATAAGGAGAACACAAAAGGTCTTTATTTTCTAGGCAAAATAAATTTCAAATAGGATAAGGACAATCAGACAAGGTGGAAAAGAAAGAGAAAAAAAACAGGTGAGAGAGAGCTTGGAAGCTGTGTTCGGTGTGGCTACATAATATCGCCTGAACAAAGCGCTCTCTGAAGACAGAACTATGAAAAAGCGAAGCAAGAAGCCTTCAGCTACCCAGTGTTTGGTTGTTCCAGAAAGCAGGGTTTTGGTTTAGAGTCGTGAGCTTCCACAGCTGACTGAGAGTGAGCGAGGAAAGCCATGCGAAATACTTTTTCTACAGCAAATGTGTTGTATCTTGTGGTAATATCACTGGAATGTTTAACTGCATGGTTTACTGCATCCATTTACTGAATGATGACTGCATGGAATTATGTAATTGCAATGCTAGAGACATGGTTAAAGGAGCGACAGGACTGGCAGCTCAATACTGCAACAAATTGTTGCTTAAGATGGGACAGAAGAGGAAACAAAGGAAGCCGGGGAGTTGCATTGCCGAATCGGGGGCACATCGCAGCCGTGTTGAGGGAGGACACATTGAAGGGATTTGAGGCATTAGGCATGGAGCGTAGGAATAAGGAGTGTGAAATCACAATGTTGGGAGTGTACTATAGACCTCCCAACAGCCCGCAGGAGACGGAGGAGAAGGTGAGTAGTCAGACATGAAACTGTGTGAAAAAAAGCAGGGTAGTTGTGGTGGGCAACTTGAACTTCCCCTATTCCCCATCTGAGTCAGAAGCTCAGATGGAGAGCAATTTGTTCAGGAGGGCTTTTTGATAGAGTATGTTGACAATCCAACCTGGGAGGGGGCCATACTCAACTTGGTATTGGGGAATGAGCCAAGCCGGGTGATCAATGTTTCAGTGGGGGAGCATTTTGGGCTGAGTGACCATAATTCCCTAAGATTTCGGGATAGTCATGGGTAAGACAAGAGTGGCCCTCAGGTGATGGTGCTTAGTTGGACAAAGGCTAATTACATCCAAATTCAACAGGAACTCGGGAATGTGGATTGGGCTAGCAGCTATTTGAGGGCAAATCCACATCTGACATGTGGGAGGCTTTTAAAGGCCAGTTGATTGAAGTGTAGGACAGGTATTTTCCTGCAAAAATGAAGGATAGAAATGGCAAGATTTGGAACCATGAATGACAAGAGAAATTGTAAGCTAAGTCAAAAGGAAAAAGGAAAAAAGGAAGCATATGAAAGGCCTAGGCATCTACAAATTGACAAAACCCTTGAGGAGTACACTGAAAGTGGGAAGGAATTAGGGGGGCGAAAAAGGGGCCATGAAATGTCCTTAGCAAACAGGGTCAAGGAGAATTTCAAGACTTTTCATGTATTATTAGGAGGTAGAGAGTAGCAAGAGAAAGATGAGGCCCACTCAAGGACAATGGAGGGAAATTTTGCGTGGAACCACGTGAAGTGGGTAAGATCCTTACTAAGTACTTAGTATCGGTATTCACCAAGAAGGAGAAGGACAAGTTGGATGTTGAGGTCACTGATAGGTGGGTGAACACTCTTCAGAACGTTAATATATCAAAGGAAGGAGTGTTGAGTATCTTAAATTGATATTTAAGAGAGCTAAGTCCTGGAGCTGGATGGGATCTGTTCCAGATTACTAAGGGAGGCAAGGGGAGAAATTGCTGGGGCCTTTAAGAGGCATCTAGATGGATATATGAATCGGGAGGAAATAGAAGCATAGGGACCGACTAAGGGCAGAAGTTTTACTTTAATTCGGACATCATGATCAGCACAGGCTTGACGGGCTGAAGCGTCTGTTCCTGTGCTGTACTTTATTTTATTCTTTGTTTTTGGATTAAGGATCCACGAGAATTGTTGCCTTATTTATAAATCTGACCAAGAAAGAATAATTTGAGGAAATGTTCTGTCAGAAACCTTTTAGCTGTGTAAATGTACTGTTGTGTGTTTAAGTTTTCTTTTCTTTTGTTAATCAATGTTCAAATTTTAATATTTAAAATTGCCAAAAGCGTTACTGGAATTTGTGGCTCCTAACTTCAGTACACATTTTCTCAGGGTAAAAATAAAACAGAAAATAGTTGTGATCACTTGTTAAGTTTCCCTCTTTGGAATAAAACACAAAATGCTGGAAAACCATTGCCTGTAATCGGTGTCCTTTTATTGTTCCTGAAGCAATATAATGGACATCATGTTTATTTTTAATCTGGGATATTGTAATTTCTTGGGGTTTTATGATCCTTTTGCAATTGCTGGTGACAGATCAGGTGATGTCTGGGGACAGTTTTTTTTTCTCCCCACAGAAAAGTCCAAGGTTTTAGTTTCATTTTCTCTCAGCTGCTGTTTGGACTGGACACAGAAATCAATGTTTTCTCCTCCTCCTGGAGTTGGAAATCCTGCTGTCTGAGAGTTATTAACTGAAAGCTGGTACAAGAAGCGGTGTCACTCTCTCTGTCTCTCTCACTCTCTCTTTCTCCCGAGGCTTTTTGGAAATTTTCAGGACAGGAAGTCTCAGAAAATTGATTCAACATTCCGAGGACCAATTCTCAGCAGCTATTAAACAGCTACAACATCCAGCACCATGCGAACAGACTTGCTTCTTGTGCCAAGTCTGGAAAGGGGTGTATATTTGTGGGGCGGTGTTTGACTTAGGACATCATAGATGGCTAGCTGTTAAGGTTTACACTGCATCATTTATAATTCTTTGAACTGGTACAATTTATGCTAAATCTCTATTATGTTGCAACTGTGTTCTTAAATAAACTTTTGTTTGATAAAATTTTCCGAGTGGATCATTTGAATCATAACTGAAGTGAAACACCTTACGCTCATCTGTGCCAAATTCAAATGTGAAGAATTAAGATCGAGGCTCCCTTCATAAAACATCCTGGGTTTTCTGAGCTGGATCGTAACAGTAGCTCCTGCAGTATTTGGCATTTATTCCCTTTTTGGGATTTGGCTTGCACGGAACTTACCACCTTAACACTGACCCCAATGAATCTTTCAGCAGAAATCATGGAACAGGAAAGAGAAGAAGCAATTTCCCATTCCTGACCCAGTTCCAAAAGCGCTAACTGAATATCCAACAACCAGAATACAGCCCAGAGGTAAAACATTTACAGGATAAATGGTAAGACTCTGAAGAGTGCAGCTGAACAGAGGGATCTGGGAATACGGGTACAGGATTCCCTAAAAGTGGCATCACAGGTGGATAGGGTCACAAAGAGTGTTTTTGGTACATTGGCCTTTATAAATCGGAGGATCGAGTATAAAAGTTGGAGTGTGATGGGAAGGTTATATAAGGCACTGGTGAGGCTGAATTTAGAGTATTGTGTGCAGCTTTGGTCACCTAGTTACAGGAAGGATGTAAATAAGGTTGAAAGAGTGCAGAGAGGGTTCACAAGGATGTTGCCGGGACTTGAAAAGCTGTGTTACAGAGAGACATTGAATCGGTTAGGACTTTATTACCTGGAGAGTAGAAGAATGAGGGGAGATTTGATGGAGGTGTATAAGATTTTGATGGGTATAGATAGAGTGAATGCAAGCAGGCTTTTTCCACTGAGGCTAAGGAAGAAAAAAACCAGAAGGCATGGGTTAAGGGTGGAAGGAGGGAAGTTTAAAGGGAATATTAGGGGGGGATTTTTCTTGCAGAGAGTGGTGGGAGTGTGGAATGAGCTGCCGGATGAAGTGATAAATGCGGGGTCACTTTTAACATTTAAAGAAAAACTTGGACGGGTTAATGGATGAGAGGGGAGTGGAGGGATACGGTCCAAGTGCAGGTCAGTGGGACTAGGCAAAAAATGGTTCGGCACGGACAAGAAGGGCCAAAAGGCCTGTTTCTGAGCTGTAATTTTCTATGGTTCTATGGGTGTCTTATTGAGCCATCAAGACAGGCTCAAAATCTAAAGTTTGCTCGCCAACTTTTTTGTACTGAGATGAGCTCTACGTCAATAAACTAAATGGACATAAATCGATTTTGACGGTACGGATTGACTCTGAACCGTCCTCTAAAAGGTCTACTCAAATCAAAGGCAAGTAGATATGGGTAATAAATGCTGGCATCAACAGCATTACCCACATGGCAAAATATTGAAAAAACAGGCTTGGTGAGTTATCTTTTCTCACGTGTAGTAGTCTTGTCTTTTCTTTATTGAACACACTGACGGACCTGTTATAATTCTGCTGCTGACAGCCAGTCCAAGATTGGTTGTGCAGGTGTCAGAAGGCACAATCTATTATTCTTCCACTGAGATCATGATGTTATTTAAAATAAATATTAATGTAAAAAGTTATTAAAAACTCATGTAAATTTAAACTTCAATAACTGGTTCTGTCATATGTGCATGCAATGTGTAAATGGCATCTAAATGCATACTTGGGAATGTTTTAAGAAATGTTGCTCAAATTTCAAGGCTTGAGCAAAACATACATTTTTTGGGATCATAAATTAACGCAATTCTCCAACAGTGCATCTTCTGTTTAACTATTACCATTGTGAGGTTAGTGTAACTTTAAGAGATTTTATTTAAAACTCACGTTCTTTGCAGCTGTCAGTGTTGCCAAATTGTCTGTGAAGTCCTTTTATTGCTGCTTAAATTGGGTTCATTTTTGGTCTGGGATCTTGTGTGACCCTGCGGTGTTAGGAGGCAGGGCGTGTGTTTTGGGCAGTTATTTTCCTTCCTAGTGAATTGAAGGTTTCATTTTCCGTTTTGTCTGGCAGCAGTTTAATTTAGAAGGGACGTCAAAAGCTGAAACAAAGTGTTTCTCTCCATCCCTGGTTTTGGAAATTCTGCTGGTTCGCTGAAAGCAAGGATTCTTGCCTTTCTGGGAGTAGAGAATCTGTCGTCGTTGGCCAGCCTGGAGTTTTTCCCTGGTGTTCTGGGAAGCTGTTCTGACTCCAAGCCTGTCTGTGTATGCCTCAATCTGGAGACGCTGACCTTGTACTGGGATAAGCACAGTGAGAAGTCTCACAACACCAGGTTAAAGTCCAACAGGTTTATTTGGCAGCACAAGCTTCCAGAGTCTCAAGGCTCCTTCTCCACAACTCCTCACTCACCTGAAGGAGCCTGAGACTCTGAAAGCTTGTGCTGCCAAATAAACCTGTTGAACTTTAACCTGGTGTTGTGAGACTTCTCATCGTGTGTGCCTCAAGAGAAATACAACATTCCTCCAAACGATGACGCCCAGTATCACGAGAGCATTAGTCTTTGCGATGTTAAACCTGTGGAGAGGGTGCTTTGTCAATGGGAAGTTTTGTTTGATTGGAACGTTTCAGATAGATTTATTTGGGGACTATGGCATATCATGATTGATTCTTTTCTTGTTTGCAATTGGTTAATTAAATTCTTAAATAAACTTGTTTGATTAAAAGCTCCCTCGTAGCTCAGTTGAATCATACCTGAAGTGAAATATGTCATGCTTACCCTAGCCAAATTTAAAGTGCAAGACTTATGAATGAGGTGAGCTTCATGAAACACTTGGGAGTTTCTGACCTGAATTAAGAACATAAGAACATAAGAAATAGGAGCAGGAGTAGGCCATCTGGCCCTTCGAGCCTGCCCCGCCATTCAATAAGATCATGGCTGATCTGTCGTGGCTCAGTTCCACATTCCCGCCCTCTCCCCATAACCCTTAATCCCCTCTCTTATCAAAAACCCATCAACCCGCTTCTTGAAAATATTTAGCGAGGCAGCTCGCTAATTATTATAATATAATACTATTATATACTATTATAATACTATTTTCAGTTTTAGCTTCTTTAACACATTGACAACATTAATTAAAACCCAATAAATTATTCTTTCATATGCAATTTTAAATTTGTAGCTCTCATGTACATATCAATGATTAATTAAATTTACAGTTGCACAAGGACTTATAAATACCCTGCACATCGTGATAGATCTGCAAGTTAGAGAGAAATCAAGAAATGTAAACAAAAGGATTTTCCTATAATTCAGGAGACTTGACCATACAGGGAATTATTATTTGAAATAAAGTGACAAATAATTTCTCTCAGAAATTTACAAACATACTCTCTCCCAGGTATGAAGCTGGAACCTGGTTTGTTCATTAAGCATTTAATAAACTTGTACTGTAATTTTAGACCATACACTGACAATTATTGTCGAAAGACAAATTATTTAAGTAAATCAAATACATCTTCCAGTTCAGTGCCTGCCAAGTTCCTTGTTGGAATCCCAATTCCAAGCACTTCAACAATAATATTCACTCTAATCTGGGATTCAGCTTCATTTTTTTTAAGAACCTCACTACATTTTTAAAAAATTGTCATTTATGAGATGTGGGCAGTGCTGGCAAGGTCAGCATTTATTGTCCATGCTTGGTTGCCCTTGAGAAGGTGTTGGTGGACTTCCCTCTTGCGTCACTGCAGTCAATGTGATGCAGGTATAACTTGGTGCTGTTAGAGGGTGAGTTCCAGGGTTTTAATCCAGCAACAATAAAGTTGTGGCGATATTATTTCCAAGTCAGGGCGGCGAGTAACTTGAAGGGGAACTTCCAGGTGGTGCTGTTTCCATGTATCGGTACCCCCGTCCTTCGAGATGATAGTGATGTAGGTTTGGAACACGCTGCCAAAGGAGCCTTGTTGTATTAAAGTCCAAAGATGTGCGGGTTAGGTTGATTGGCCATGCCAAGAAATTGCCCCTTAGTGTCCAGGGATGCGTAGGTTAGAGGGATTAGTGGGTATAATATGTAGGGATATGGGGGTAGGGCCTGGGTGGGATTGTGTTCGGTGCAGACTCAATGGACCAAAGGGCCTCTTTCTGCACTGTAGGGTTCTATGGTTCGATTCCTGCAGTGCATCTTGCAGATTGCACACACTGTCCTCTGTTGGAGAGGAGGAATGTTTGTGGAAGAGGTACCAAACAAGTGGGCTGCTTTGCCCTGGGTGGTCTTGAACTTCTTGAGTCATATGGGAGCTGCACTCATCCAGGCAAGTGGAGAGTTTTCCATCACACTCCTGACCTGTGCCTTATCGATGGTACATGGGCTTTGAAGAATCAGGAATTAAGTTATTGGTCTCAAGATTTCTCACCTCTGATCGGCTCTTGCAGCCAGATATTATATGGTTAGCCCAGTTGAGTCGGTGGTAACCCCAAGAATTTTAATTCAGTGACGGTAATGCCAGTGAATGACAAGGGGCAATTGGTTAGATTGGACAGAGTGTTACAAACCCCACTGAAATTACATGCGAAGGTGTCCCAAAAGCTACAAGCATAACTAGGCACACCGGTTCTTAGTGTTTTTTTATATATATAATGTGAGGAATAAAGTCAACACAAATAAAATAGGTGCTGGAGTAGGCCATTTGGCCCTTCAAGTTTACTTCAACATTCATTATGATCATGGTTGGTCATCCAAATCAATAGCTGATCTTGCCTTCCTCCTACCCCTTCATGTCCTTTGATCTTTTTTTCCCCTAAAAGCTATATCTAACTCCTTCGTTAGCCGAAACAGAATTCACTACAACCCAGTGAGAAAACAGTCTAGTCATTGTGTGGACCATTAATAAAGATTATTGAGTAAATTAAGAGAAAAAAAACACACTATAAAGAGGATTACAATACAATACTAGTACATTGATGACTATATACACAAGATTTCACATGAAACTATCCCTTGGTTCCCAACTACCTACATTAATCCTACAAACATCCAACATTAAGTGACTCAAAGCAAAATCCAACAGAAAATAATTACTACACAGAGGTTAAGGTGACAGCTCCTGGGAGACAGTTTTATGGCTCAGCAAAAGCAAAAAATGGCTGCTTCTTTCAGAAGACTATCCCTGCAACTGCCGCAGTTCTGATATTAGCTGTGCCTCTCTGCTCCAGTTAGTGTTTTACAGTTATAGCGTTTCTTTCCCTCTAATGTCACCCATCCTGCAGAGTTGACTTGTGGCAAAAACGTGTCAATTTCCTTATCTCTCCACTTCTGAGATTACCCCTTCTATAGCCCCATTGTTTTCTCTAGTTACACATGTAAACAATCGATTTTCCACGAAATCGCACATCATCATTTTTCCAGATGTTTGCCTCGAATCAACTCCCTGTTTTATATTCTTTTATCCATTGTTTCAGTTTATTTTTAATCTTTGTTTTCCCCAATTCATCACAATGGTCATTGCCTGGCACTTGTGTGGCGCAAATGTTACTTGCCACTTTTTGGCCCAAGTCTCGTTCTTGAGCAGGTCTGAATGCATTTGGGCTTCAGTATCTGAAGAGTTTTGAATGGCACTGACCATTGTGCAGTGAACATAAAGATCAAAGAAAATGACAGCACAAGAACATGCCCTTCGGCCCTCCAAATCTGCACCAACCATGCTGCCTGACTGAACTAAAGCCCCCTACCCTTCCAGAGACCACATCCCTCTATTCCCATCCTATTCATCTATTTGTCAAGAAGCCCCTTAAAAGTCACCATAGTATCAGCTTCCATGACTACCCCGGCAAGTTCCAGGCACCCACCATTCTGTGTGTAAAAAATCTGCCTCATACATCTCCTTTGAACCTTACCCCTCGCACCTTAAACCTGTGCCCGCTAGTAATTGACTCTTCCACCCTGGGAAAAAGCTTCTGACTACCCACTCTGTCCATGCCCCTTATAACATTGCAGACTTCTATTAGGTCGCCTCTCAACCAAAGGGGTGAAAACAAATGAAGTTTCTCCAACCTCTCTTCTTCACTAATGCCCTCCATGTCAGGCAGCATCCTGATAAATCTTTTCTCTACCCTCTCCAAAGCCTCCACAATCTTCTGGTAGTGCGGCCTAACTCAGGTTCGATAAAGCTGCAACGTGACTTGCCAATTTTTAAACTCAATGCCCTAGCCGATGAAAGCAAACATGCCATATGCCTTCTTGACGATCTTCTCCGTCTGGTGACCACTTTGTGACCGATACACCCAGATCCCTCTACCTATCAATACACTTAAGGGTTCTGCCATTTACTGTACATTTCCTATTTTTTATTAGACTTTCCAAAATGCATTATCTCATATTTCTCCGGATTAAACTCCACCTGCCATCTTTCTGCCCAAGTCTTCAACTGATCAAAATCCTGCTGTATCCTTTGATGTCCTTATCGTATCTGCAAATCCACCAACCTGTGTGTCATTCGCAAACTTATTAATAAAACGAGTTACATTTTCGTCCAAATCATTGATATGTATGACAAACAGCGAAGGTCCCAGCACTGATCCCTGAGAAACACCACTTGTCACAGCCCTCCATTCAGCAATGTACCCTTCCACTGCTACTCTTCGCCTTCTATGATGGAGCCAGTTCCATATCCACCTTACCAGTTCACCTCTGATCCCATGCGACTTCACCTTCTGCACCGATCTGCCATGAGGGACCTAGTCAAAGGCCTTACTGAAGTCCATGGAGACAACATCCACTGTCCTACCCTCAACTATCTTTGTCACTTCGTCGAAAAATCCGATCAAGTTACTGAGACACGACCTCCCCTTCACAAAACCATGCTGCCTCTCACTCATACATCCACTTATTTCCAAGTTGGAGTAAATGCTATCTCGCAAAATCCTCTCCGATAATTTCCCTATCACTGATATAAGGTTCACCAGCCTGTAAATTACCTGAATTATTCGAGCTACCCTTCTTAAACAAAGAGACAATATTGGCTATTTTCCAATCCTTTGGGACCTCCCTTGTAGCCAGCGAGGATACAAAGATTTCTCTTAACTTCCTTCCTTGGCTCTCTCAGAATTCTGGGGAATATCCCATCGGACCCTGGGGACTTGTCTAGCTGAATGTTTCTCAAGGATCCCAATACCACTTCCTTTACCTCAACAGGACTCAAACCAGCAATAAACTCTTGCCCAGGCTCATCATCCACCAAGTTCTTCTCTTTGGTCAATACTGATGCAAAGTACTCGTTTAATATCTACCCATTTCCTCCGGCTCCACACATAGAGTCCCTTCCCTGTCCTCGAGTGGGCCGACTCTCTCCCTGGTTAAACTCTTGCTCTTTACAAAGCCATCTCCACTTCTGACCTTATGACTCTAGTTTTGCTCGGGATCATTGATGCCACATATGGTCAAATACTGCCTCGATGTCAATGGCACCTCACCTCTGGATCTTAGAACTTTTGTTCATGTCCTAACCAAGGTTGTATTCAAGACAGATGCTGAGTGACCCTGGCAGAACATAAAATAAGCTTCAGTGAGCAGGTTATTGCTAACTAAGTACCCCTTCATCGGGCTGTTGATAATCCTTTCCATCACTTTACTGATTATGAAGGATAGACTTCTTTGGCAGTAATTGGCTGAGTTGGATTTGTCCTGTTTCTCGTGCACAGGAAATAGCTGGGCAATGTTCCAGATTGCTGGGTCGATGCTAATATTGTAGCCTGGGGGTATGGCAAGTTCTAGAGCACAAGTCTTCAGCACAGTTGCTGGAATATTATCAGAGCCCATAGCATTTATCCAGCGCCATTAGCCATTTCTTGACCTTATGCGGAGTAAACCAAATTGGCTGAAGACAGACATCTGTACTGCTGGGGTCCCCTGGGGAAGACTAAGATGAATCATCCACTTGGCAGTTCTGCCTGAAGATTGTTGTGAACGTTTCAGCCTTACCTGCACTGATATGCTGGGCTCCTCCATCAATGAGGAGGAGCCTCATTTTGTGGAGCCTCCCTCTTGAGTGAGTTGTTTCATTGTCCACCAACATTTGAGAGTTGATGTGTCAAGACTGCAGAGTTTAGATTTGATTTGTTGAATGTGGAATTGCTCAGTTCCATCTGTTATTTGATGCTTATATTATTTGGTATGTTAGTGAGTCCTTTGTTGTCGCTTCACCAGGTTGACACCTTTTTTTTTTTAGATATGACTGGTGTCACTCTGAGTATGTCTTCCTGCTGTCTTCATTGAACCAGGTTTGATTAATGATAGAGTTGTGGATGTATTGTAACCGTCCGAATTTTGGAGATTGTGGTTGACCAAGTTAAAGGGAGCAGAACGAAGGGGAATAGTGCAACACAGCCATTTCATTAGCTGCAAATCGAATCATAGAATTCTACTGTGCAGAAGGAAGACATTTGGCCTATTGCGTCTCCACCAACCATCATCCTTCCCAGGCTCCATCCTCACAACCCCACATATTTACCCTAGTAGTCCCCCGAACACCAAGCGGCAATTTTGCACGGCCAATCAACCTGAACATCTTTTGGACTGAGTAATGTTTTGTGTTGCCTGAAAAGATGCTGTATAAATACAAATTATTCCCCAGATCAATTTGTTTTAAAATGGCTGCATTCGGTCCCCATTAACCAGAAGGAGAACGATGATGGGTTCTGGCTGGTTATTCCACTTGTGCAGTTAACATGGGCTCTGTTCACTAGTAATTTAATCGAACTCTCATTTTCAGCCCCAGTACTCTTGAACTGAATGGTTATCAGTTGTTCAGCCAGTTGCTTTGCAGAAACTTGCTTCACTGTTCAGCAGGCGAAGAGAGCATTGTGTAAAAACACTCATTCACCAGCTTAAGGAAAACACATTTAATTACACACTAAAACCATATCCAGGCTTGCTGCCTCACGGTTGCATTCAGCGCCCGAGATGATCTCAGGTACAGACGCCCACGTTTACCAGGATGATGACCCACTCTGCTCCCAGGTTGGCTCCCTGGATCCTGTGACCGTTACTCTGCAGGTTGATCCTTCAAGAACATAGAACGGAGAACACCACAGCACAAACAGGCCCTTCGGCCCACAATTTGTGTCAATCATATCCATACTGACCAGGCCATAGAACTATCTGTAACTCCCAATCCCATGTACTCATCCAGAAGTCTTTTAAGAGACCCCAGCGAGTTCTCCTCTACCACCACCGACAGCAGCTGGCGGGGCAGGCTCGAAGGGCTAGATGGCCTACTCCTGCTCCTATTTATTTCTCATGTTCATACACTCACCACCCTCCGAGTGAAAAACTTCCCCCGACATCTCCTCTGTACTTGCTCCCCAGCACCTTAAACCCGTGTCCTCTTGTAGTGACCATTTCAGCCCTGGGAAAAAGCCTCCGAGAATCTACCCTATCTATTCCTCTCAAGATCTTATAAACGTCTATCAGGTCGCCTCTCAACCTTCGTCTCTCCAGGGAGAAGAGCCCGAGCTCCTTCAAACTATCTTCATAAGGCATGCCTTCCAATCCAGGCAACATCCTTGTAAATCTCCTCTGCACCCTCTCAATAGCTTCCACATCCTTCCTATAGTGAGGCAACCAGAACTGTACACAGTACTCCAAGTGGGGTCTGACAAGGGTCTTATAAAGTTGCAGCATTAAGAGTAGTCAAAGCTTTGACAAAGGGTCATCTGGAATCGAAACATCATCTCTTTTCTCTCCTTACAGATTGCTGCCAGATCTGCTGAGATTTTCCACCATTTCCTCTTTCAGTGGCAAAAAATATTGCTGGATTTGTCAACTTGAAGTAAAAAAAAAACAGATTTGGAGACGGTTTGAGATTTTAGTTTACACTTTTAATTAAGTACTTGCTTTTCAATCATTTTTGCTGCACCAAAACACTTTCCCAAATTATAATTGATCTTACAAAGAGAAATGTCTCCCTGTTTGTCTCTTACTTTAGTCCATCCATTTGCTTGCATGTTTGTCATTCCCCCTACCTGGATGTCCTTATCATTTTTGATCTGTTTTCTAGCTGTGTCTCTCTCTTTCTTTCACCCATCCCACGTTGACACCATCATTCTTTCTGGGTGCACGTCTCCCAACTTATCTTAGTCTATGTCACTCGCTGCCGCTCTCGCTCACTTCAAAACTTATTTTAAAAAGCTCCACTCTTCATTGTTTACATGTTTTGAAGTTTTTAGGATGCACAAACTCAATTACTTACTGAGCTTAAGCTTATTATGCCAATTTTGCACGCCAATACTTTGCATATCATGCATGCCAGGAGCTTAATTCCACTGCACATGCTCTGTGTTTAGTATGCTGAGAATTATAGACTCTGCTGGGAGTTTTGAATGTTAAGTATCTTCAGTTGGCAGAAATAAATGGCTCGGGGAACAATATGAATTCAGATGTGGGCTAGTATGGCATCTAACGAAAACAAAATCCTACATATTTTAAATCTAAAAATATATAATCAGTTTATATTTGCTTTGAGATTTTTAAGTCAGAGTCTTTTATGGCACATAAGGAATCTGTTCAGTCTACCAAATCTATGCTGACTTCTGCAGAGCAATTCAGTAAATCTCATTCCCCCATTCTACACCTATACCCCTGCAATTTTATTTTTCAAGTAAATCATTAACTATCTCTGCTTCCTTCACTCTGATTAGACAATTGGTTCTCGGGTATAATAGTTGTTGGAGAAAAAAGGTTCTTCCTCATATTCCCCATAATTCTTGTCTAACTTGCATCTGTGTCCCCTAGTCCTTGTGCCATTTGCTGATGAGAAGAGGTTTTATTGGTCTATCTGTCTGCTTTCTCTTGTCAACTAAAATGGCCAAACAATATTTGTGGCCAACTTTATTTTAGTCATAAATTCCTCAGCTTATGAGAACAATGGTTTCAAAAAGTATATTCATAGGGTCCGTATTTTACACCCCCTTTCCCTGGTATCAGATATATATCGTCCATTTTTGATTAGTATTTCATGAAACTTTGAGTGGTGACTTTCATTTCAGTTTCCAAACTTGTTGTACAATCCAATCGATTTGTCAGTTGTATGCAGGTATGAAATTGGAGCCAATAGAATAAAGGTCTCTGATAAAGTTTGCATATAGGGAATTGCATGGCCAAATGTTTTAGTCAAAGTGGATACAATGTACCATTTTCATATATACCAGGTTACTTGTGCCATGCTATCTCACAATGCCAGGGACCCAGGTTCGATTCCCATTTTGGGTCACTGTCTGTACATTCTCCCCGTGTCTGCATGGGTGCTTCGGTTTCCTCCCACAGTCTGAAAGACTGGTAAGGTTAGGCCATGCTCAATTCTCCCTCACTGTAGCCAAACAGGCGCCGGAGTGTGGCAACTCGGGGATTTTCACAGTAACTTCATTGCAGTGTGAATGTCAGCCTATTTCTGACATGAATAAATAAACTTTAAACTGGATGATACAAGGATAAGGTTATGTCACTTAATGTACAGTTTTCTTTGTTAAGAGTGCAAAAGCTCAAACCAGTCAGAATTTAATCATTTGATGAGGGAACTGTGCTGGGTGAGATCAAACAGAGTTTAATTGCTCTCCAAATTGCAATCAAAGTTTAGTTGGAATGCCTCGCTTGTTTCAAAGTAAGATGATTGCTTGTTATTTTTTAAAATCACAAATTAAGGATATTAATCTTCTGTGTGGAATCAGAAAATTTCTGTTCGGGAGAGTTTCTTGTGCTGACTTTTTCTTTGAAAAATAGATTAATGGAGGATTTTTGCATAACAGCTGATCAGCTGCAAAAAATTTGCCAATAATAAATATGCCTGTCATGAAATGCAACAGAGAAATATAATAATTACTGTAAAAGAGCAAAAAGAAATTCAGGGGTATTTACTGCTCAAGAAACACTAGATAAATAATAATTATAACTGAAAATTAATTATGTATACACAACATGAATAAAGCAGATTAATTATTCTCCTTTGCATAATAGGGGAGGTGATGGCCTCGTGGTATTATCATGAGACTATTAATCCAGAACCTTAGCTAATGTTTTGGAGACCCGAGTTCGAATCCCACCACAGCAGATCGTGGAATAATAAAAATATTTGGAATTGAGAATCTGACCATGAAACCATTGCTGATTGTTGAAAAAACCCATTTGGTTCTCACATGTTCATTATGGAAGGAAATCTGCTGTACTTCCCTGGTCTGGCCTACACGTGACTCCAGGGCCAGAGTGATGTGGTTGACTCTCAATTGCCCTCTGAAATGGCTGAGCAAATCATTCAGTTCAAGAGCAACTAGGGATGGGCAATAATGCTGGCCAGCCAGCAATGTCCATGTCCCATGAATGAATAAAGAAAAAAATAACGGTATGCAGTACACATGTAATTAAGACTATATAAGCCATAATGCATGGATCAGATTAATGTTATTGTCTTTTCAGAGAAGGAATCTGTCACCCTGACCTATTCTGGCTTGCTTGTAATTTCATACCAACAATAATGTGGTTCTGTCTCCATTGCCCTCTGGGTTGGCCAAGAAAGCCAGTCATTTGTATCCAACAGATACAAATGACTGGTCGAGACAGATTGAGCTCATGATAATGACATTATGCAGAATGCAACAGACTACCAAGAATTACAATATGTTCTGACAAGTACTACAGAGCTCCAACACATTGGTGAAGCACACCAGTGGCCCGTTCAGTAACATTCGGTGTGGTATCATAGCTCTTGGGAGATGCCTGCTTCCAACATGTGCCTGGCTTACGCACCAGAGTGGTGAGCCAACCAGAGAGTGGATAGTCCTTGTCACCCAGCAGCCATCCTCTGGTTTGATGTGGAGGCTAAAATACCAGTATTTCAGAATAAAGAACACAAGAAATAGGAACAAGAGTGCACCATATAGCCCAATGGGCTTGCTCAGCCTTTCAACGAGATCATGTCTGATCTTGAACTTCGGCTTCATTTTCCCATCACGACCGAAGAAGTTTTTAACATTGGCGGATCCAAAGCTCGCTGGGGTAGATAATTCTAATGATTGATAATCATTTCAGTGAAGTCATCTTTCCTTGATTCTGTTCCAAATGATTTGCCATTTATCCCAAGGAAATTTGCTGTACTTCTCTGGTCTGGCCTACACGTGACTCCGGGCCCATAGCAATATGGTTGACTCTCAATTGCCCTTTGAAATGGCCTCGCAAGCCACTCAATTCAAGAGCATGTTTTTGAATACCCATCCAACAGAAATAATCTCAGTGTCTGCACTATCAAGCCCCTTCAGGGTGTTGTATGTTTCAATGTGAAATCTCTCATGCGTCTAAACTCCAGAAAACAAGGCTAATCTGCTTCGCCTGTCATCGTTGATCCTTGCCATGCGTTTGGAAGTAACAATGGTGTTGATCTCTATTTCATGCGTGGCATGGTGGCACACTGCTTAGCACAGCTATCTCACAGCTCTGGGGACCTGGGTTCAATTCCAGCCTCGGGTTACTGTGTGGACTTTGCATGTTCCCCCCGTGTCTGCATGGGTTTCCTCTAGGTTCTCCATTTTCCTCCCACACCCTAAAGATGAGAGTTAGGTTGATCGACTATACTAAATTGCCCCTTAGTGTCCCAGGATGCATAGGTTACAGAGATGAGTGGGGTAAATATATTGGGTTATGGGAATAGGGCCTGGGTGGGATTGTCATCAGTGCCACTTGATGAGCTGAATGGCCTCCTTCCGCACTCTCAGGTTTCTGTGATTCACTTTTGATTCTATGATTTAAGTATGACTTAAAAGAAACACTCACCAGTTAGGTGGATATTCCCATTTCATGATTGTTGTGGTTCCAACTGTGAAGAGGACTCCTGGAACACATTGGGAAACTCTCTGGAGATTTTGTTGAGATTTTAATGGCACTCAAGGAACATATTTCTGGAAATTTTCTGAGGATAGCACCCAAAAAGACGAAGTGCATTGTTATTCTTCTCTTGGTCCAAGTGCTTTGGGCAAAGGCCTCCCACCCATCCACTGACTCTGTCTACACCTTCCGCCACCTCGAAAAAGCAGTCAGCATAATCAAGAGCCTCATACACCCCTGGACATGCTCTCTTCCACCTTCTTCCATTGAGGAAAAGATACAAAAGTCTGTGATCATGTACCAACCGCCTCAAGAGCAGCTTCATCCATGCTGCCATCAGGCTTATGAATGGATCTACTTTATATGAGTTGATCTTTCTCTATATCTTAATTATGACTGTAACACTACATTCTGACTCTCTCATTTCCTTCTCCCCTTTGCACTCTGTGTACAGTATGTTTTGTACAGCGTGCAAGAAATAATACTTTTCACAGTATCCCAATGCATGTGACAATAATAAATCAAATCAAATTAAAAGGAATGGGAAGGGACAGGAGGCTGGGCAGTGCAGCAACAGATGCAGGAGGGAAGGCAATAAAGCCAAAAGAGTGAGCTCGTTTCCCTCTGCACATCACCAACCCCCCCCTTCCTCGCCTCTTCCTTCAGTTAATTCAAACAATCATTTTAATTTGATTCTATTTTCATGCATACTGATGATTTAAATGTGTAATTAAACTTATTTACAACTCAGTAACATTTACAGCGAATATATTCAATTGAAATTAGCCATCGGCATGCAAAATTTAAAATGGCCGTGCTAACCTCAATGAATCTAAATTTGGTTCTATGATAGATTCATTACACCGTGTTCTCACCCGTGGTGCTAATTCTGTTGCGCAGTTTGTGAGCAAAGAGACTGGGGACAATTCTCCCAAATAAAGCTCAGCATCCAACTGATAGGAAAACAGGAGTTTTCCCATTTTTTTTGGGTGTATTTAGTTGAATGAATCTCTGGCACTCCGTGCTCCACAGAACGCCTCAGGGGATTTACTCTGGTAAGTGGGGGCAGGGCTCCATCCCGCTGGCGAGGCCGGTAACAGCACGCTGAGCGGACCACTACACCTGCGCCAATCCACCCGCGGGGAAAATCAGCACATCCGCGTTGCCTCCTGATCGCAGGCCTCCAGATTCCTTTCCAGACGCCCTTCCTCCGATTGCTGACTTCCCAACACCCATCCTGCCCACGATTGGCAGCCTCCCCGACCGCCACCCCCCCAATCCCCGCACCCTAATCGCTGGCATCCCCGCTCAGACTCAACCCCAATTCCTCCCCACCACCCATGTGCAGCCCCGATCCCCCCCCCCGGCCTCCCCCAGCAATCCCTAATGCAAGATGCGTAACCTAATGGGGCACCACACAAGCGGTACCCCTCCCTTGCCTCCAGCTAGCCCCTCAAAAGGTCTCTGTCCCCACCAACGTGGTGATCATGCCTGGTTGATGGAGACGAGTTTCGATCCCATGAGAGATGAAATGTGAGAACTTCTTCCAGCAGGAAGGAGGGGATGGGAGAGTCATTGGTGAGCTCAGAGAATACGTCCCGGGCTCGCTAATGATATAGAAATATACATTTCCATATGTTAATCAATCAGCCTCGTGTTGATTTCCAGCACAAGGCTGATTACGTCAAAGAAAGGGGCTGGGAGAATCGTAATCAGCCGGACGCCAATCACAAGTCCCACCACAGGGTCCACACTGACGTCTGCTGGCCCACTGCGTTACTCAAGGCAGAAGAATCGCCCCCGTTGGTCTTATCCCATTCATGCCTGAAATATAAAGCTTATAAACGCAAATTCATAGTCATTAAATCTAATTTGTTCAATAACTTGTTGACCTGATTTACTTTTCCTTCTCAGGTATTGGTTGACATGTTGGAAGAATCAGGGCCACCAAACATACACCAGTGGTGGGCTAATGCCATCCATTGTGCTGTCAAGTGGATTTCACCTCCATTCAAAGCTTTTTGCTCACCCTTTAATGCAAAGAAATCCATCAAACAACTGAATATCCAAATGAAATATGGAACTCGCCATCAAATATTCTCCCTGGAATGCAAAACTGAAAAGGGAATCTGATGATAGAGCGGTGAATGTGGCTACCAATGAATAGCATAGAAAGATACTGGTAGCAGAGGCATGTAAACAGGCTGTTATTGAGTGTAATATTTTAGGATGTTTCCTGCATTCATGATACACACATCAAACGTTGAGTGAGTGGAAAATTATGGGAGAACTATTATGCACAGCAATCATTTTTGTTGTTAAAGTAGAACCACGAAGCTGATCACTTGGAAAAATCTTTCAGTATTGATTCTGTAAGTATTGCAGCTAACAAAATGATTTGGTTCATGACTATGGTTGTGGGCATGGCTGTTTTTATGGAATTTCATCTGTATCTTCCAAAATAACTTTATCTCGTGATCCAAACCTGGTGGAAAACATACTCCTGCCTACGTCAATGGGGACAAAGTAGAAATGGTCGAAAACTTCAAGTTTTTAGGTGTCCAAATCAGCAGCAACCTGTCCTGGTCCCCCCCATGCTGACACTACAGTCAGGAAAGCCCACCAATGCTTCTGCTTTCTCAGAAGATTCTGGAAATTTGGCATGTCTGCTCCGACTCTCACCAACTTTTACAGATGCACCATAGAAAGCATTCTTTCTGGTTGTATCACAGTTTGGTAGATGCTCCTGCTCTGCCCAAGAGTGCAAGAAGCCACAAAATGTTGTGAATGCACCCAATCGATCACGCAAACCAGCCTCCCATCCATTGACTCTGTCTACACTTTCCGCTGCCTTGGATAAGCAGCCAGCACAATTAAGGACCCCACGCACCCTGGACATAATCTCTTCCACTTTCTTCCATTGGGAAAAGATAGAAAAGTCTGAGGTCACATACTAACCGTCCCAAGAACAGCTCCTTTCCTGCTGCTGTCAGACTTTTGACTGGAACTACCTCGCATTAAGTTGATTCTTCCGTACACCCGAACTATGACTGTGACATACATTCTGCACTTTGTCCTTTCTTTCCCCAACGAACAGTATGTTTTATCTGTATAGCATGCAAGAAGCAATACTTTTTACTGTATACTAATACACGTGACAATAATAAATCAAATCAACCAGAGGTCTAATCAGACTGTATAAAGTAAATCATTCCCCATAACAAGGTTGAAATATTCCGCAAATATTTAAAAACTCAATAAAAACACAATTCCACTTATGGCCCTCAATCTGCCTCCACTGCTCTAAGATGCTGGGCAGCGACAGGTGGACAAGGGTCAGAAAGTTGAATTAGCTTCACTGTAGCTGGTGCAAAGGAAGAGGATATATCCTTTTGGCCTGCACTGCCAACATCATGCCCCCTCCCCACCCCTCTGCCAAGATTGTAGCTCCACTTTGTGTATCCAAACCTGACCTCCAGAACACCCTACCCCCTCCTCTCACTCCTGGCGGAACTATAGTTCTCCATGCCAACAGGATTTTTCTGGATCCAAGCTCCTTGTTTAACCTCTAGCACTACTGGGCGACAAGCATTGCTGGCCAATTAAATACACTGGCAGTTTGAGGGCTGGACTCTCTTCTAGAGAGGTGCCAAGATTTCCTTCTCCATTTGTAAGGACACCAACTGTGAATTATCACAATGGGACAGCCTTTTCTAAATTCAGTCAAGTTTCCTGTGATTCTGAGTATTCCGCCCTATCCCTGTAAAATCCAAGTCTACATTTTTACTTCAAAAACCCCACTTCGGCCTTTTACTTTAATTGGTAGGTGGCAGTAGATGCTGTTCGATACATTTTTATTGCGTGGTACAGTACAGCTGAAATCAGATACATTTGTTCAGTCAACTGGTGCTGCATGTAAATATCTCAACTTTCAGCATTTGCACTTAAAATGCAGGACCCTATTGTAACCGCACACACTCCATGCAATCGATGCTGCTACTCAAACAGCTTAAATTAGTTTCTGTGTGAGATGAGCTGCCTGTGTAATTACTAATTTCAATTCAAAATCATGAAATGATTATCTTTAAGTTATAAAACAATAAGGGTTATTACTGTGTCATTGGTTCAATGACAGCTTTGGTGACACACAATTTAATGTTGGGTCTGGTTGGAATTCTGTTTCAAAGAGTACACAAATATTACAAATGACTAAACTGCAATTACCAAACGGAAGAGATACAATATTTTTTCTCCTCTGTTTGGCATTGTTCTTTCATGAAAAATTCCTGACATTGAGACCACTGTGCACAATCCCACATTACAGCAAACACTCAGAAATTATGGAGATAATATATTATTCTTTCCTCTGACGCTATTAACAAAAGACCAGAAATATTCTCCATTACAATGAAGAGTACCTTTTTGTTAACAGACCTGGATACCTGATGTGTGTATGGCAAAAGCCCAAAATTGGGTTTCGGTTTGGCAGACCAACTGTATGATTTGAGTTATACCACAGTCTTGCAGTTCACATGGTCCCAGCTGTGAAATAATCCAACAACAATTCTCCTCTTCCTAACCTTCTTTTTCACTACTCTGGCAACATATTACTAAAACATTAATGACAACCATATCACTGAGATAAATTAATTCTGTTTTAGTGTATCCTGGATGAATGAAGGGAGGGATGGCTCCCAGAAATGAAAATGCCAAAGCAAATCAAAAATTTCACCCTGAAATCATTTACCTTAATAGATGGGAAAAGAATCTGATTCCAGATTTGAAACAGAATTACAAAATTGATTGAAACAGTTTAATGGCCAAGGGCCTCACAGTTGGAACTTACTTAAAAATCTCTAGTGATTCTAAAATTTAAAGTATTTTGTTTCTACATATCCAGTTCAATCAGACCATGTAGAACACAACTGAATAACTTACTGAAATTACAGTATTTTACTTCGAAATCATGAGAAATCAGAGTACTAACAATTCACAAATAAAATTCTAAACCTCATCTAAATTTGGAGTTTATTTTACAAATTTAGACAATTAATAGTGCTCATATCAAATCATAGTAAACAAACTTTTGTGACTTTGAATACATGTTTTCAATATTCTTAAATTTTCAGCACCCCCTTGTTCTGTTGGCAGGGGCTAACTTTGAGTTACAGTCCCTGATATCATATGTACAACTTATCATACTATGAAATGAAACAATCCATCCAAAACCAAAGCACTGTGACCTCAGCAGTAAATTCTGGGGTGTAGATTTGGGATTCAAATTCAATATTTTAATCACGTACCCAACACCTACCAAACTGTTTGAAGTTGTAAGGGATGTTCATCTGGCAGTAAAGATCTTCAGGTGCAAGCAATAAAAGGACTAACTTCAAAAAGTAGATCAAAGAAAAAGGTTGAATAAAGAAACTTAATTTCACCAACACTCAGGGCACACAAGTTTCCCACATTCCCCATCTGCTTCCTGTTCATACCAGGTCAGCTGACCATCACATCCTTTTGCCATTGGTTACATTAGCCACTGGGTCAGCTGACCTTCACAGCATGTTACCATTGGCCACATTATAAAAAGGGGAAGATTCACTTCAACCTAAAGAACTTCCTCACCAGGGTAATATTTTAAGATATGAAAACAAAATGTCATAAAATGCAATAAACAGCAGCAATTTCTCAAATAATAAATTGAAATATTCATAAAATTCATCTTATTTACCCTTGCAAATCGGAACAGGAAAATCCCATGATGCAGTATTCCCTGAGCTGGCCAAACAGGTGAGTTGAGGATGTCCATCGAGGATATAACCATTCACACAGGAATATCTGATCTTGTCTCCAACATCAAAGCTTGAGCCATGAACAATGCCTCCGTGTGGTACACCAGGGTTTCCACAAGTACTGCTTTGTAATTCTGTGCAAGAAATAAAAGCAAATTGAAGATTGAATCTTCTGTAGTTTCCAAACTATCAATCCTTTAATAATCACTTAAGCGTACTTTATAAACGTTAGTGCAAATAAAAGCGAGATAATAAATTTCACACGTTCTCAGATTATTTCACTCATTACCAATTGGAGGAGGTTAGGTTGGCATAAATCAGAATTATGTTCTAAACATTACAAACGAAATGAGCAAAGTAATTCTTTTCCATCACGTCACCTGTCCCGTGTTAGATTTTGATGAGCAACGATGCTGCTTTCTTACTCAAATAGCCATACTTCAGATGTAAACCAGTACAAACTCAATATTTCATCGATCCCAAATTTCGGCATGGGGATTATAACGTATGGTTAATCTTTGCTTAATAATGACCAAGCAGTTTGCACACCAACTTCATGCCATCTGCCCATTTCAATGATTTCAGTGTCCAGTAAATGCTCGCCATGCTGTTGTTTGATCAAGTGCACTGGCTATCGCCACTTAAATCTAACCCACACTGTTTGTGGGGGAGGTACATTGTGACTGGAGCAGACACTACAAGTGGTTCAGGGCATAAATTGGAGCTGGGAAATATTGACTGACAGCATAACACGGAAACAAAAGGAACCAAGGTTTGAGGATGCTGTAAAGGGGCTTCAATGGAGGAGGTGGAAGGGAGGAGTGATGCCCTGCATCTGTCCATGAAGCCTTCAGCCATACACTGAGAATGAAGTGGAAACCAATTGCTGTGAAGGAAAGAAGTGAAACCCTGATGACATTGAGAAGCAATTCTGCAAGAAGTTCAATAACGTCATTGTAATGACCCTCACAATGGAAGGAAGGCCATTGATGAATCAAGTGGTTGGCCCTCGAACACTGCCGTATTTCCTCAGCGTAGCGATGTTCTGGAGCTGAGGTGATTGACCTCCAGCCACAATAACTATCTTCTTCTGTGCCAGATATGACCCCAACCATAGAATCCCCACAGTACAGAACAAGGCCATTTTGCCCATCAAGTTTTCACCAACAACAATCCCACACAGATCCTATCTCCGTCACCCCACATATTACCCTGCTAATTTCCCCGACACTGAGAGACAATTTAGTATGGCCAATCAACCCAATCTGCACAACTTCGGATTGTGGGAAGACTCGGAAGAAACCCACGCTGATACAGGGAGAACATGTAAACTCCACGCAGACAGCCACCCAAGGCCAGAATTGAACCCAGGACCCTGGCGCTGAGAGACAGCATTGCTAACCACTGTGCTACCCAGTGGAGTGTTTTCCTTCTGATTCCCACTGCCTACAGTTTTGTTAGGGCTCCTTGATGCTGTACTCAGTTGAATGCTGCTTTGATGTCCAGGGCAGTCACTCTATCTCAGACATTCAGATCTTTTGTCCACACTTGAACCAAGACCATAACAAAGTGAGGAGTAAAGTGACCCTGGCAGAACCGAAACTGAGCATCCATGAGCAGGTTATTGCTGAGGAAATACCATATGATGGCGCCGTTGATGACTCTCTCCATCACTTCGCTGATAGTCGAGACTCAGGGTGATGGGGTGGTAACTGGTCGGATGGGATTTGTCCTATTTTGTTGTGTACAGGACATACCTGGGCAATTTTGCACATTGTCACGTAGATGCCGTTGTTGTAGCTGTACTGGAAAGGCTTGGCTCGGAGCACGGCAAGTTCCAGAGCACAAGGCTTCAGTACTATTCCTGGAATATTGTCAGGGCCCATAGTCTTCAGTCATTTCTTGACACCCAGTTGGCTGAGGACTGATATCTGTGATACTGGTGACCTTGGGGAGGAGGTTGAGATGGATTATCCACTCGGAACGTCTGGCTGAGGACTGAATATTTCAGCCTTGCCTTTTGCACAGGGGTTCTGGGCTCCTCCACCATTGAAGATAAGGCTACTTATGGGGCCTCCTCCTTTAGTGAGTTGTTTAGTTGTCCACTACCAGTCACGGCTGGATGTGGCAGGGCTGCAGAACTTAGATCTGATCCACTGGTTGTGAAATCATCTCGCTCTGTCTGTTGCTTGCTGCATATGGTGTTTGGCATGCAACTACTCCTTACCATAGGACCATAGAAAATTACAGCTCAGAAACAGGCCTTTTGGCTCTTCTTGTCTGTGCCAAACCATTTTTTGCCTAGTCCCACTGACCTGCGCTTGAACCGTATCCCTCCACACCCCTCTCATCCATGAACCCATCCAAATTTTTCTGAAAAGTGACCCCGCATTTACCACTTTATCTGGCAGCTCATTCCACACTCCCACCACTCTCTGCGTGAAGAAGCCCCCCCTCCAATATTCCCTTGAAACTTTTTTCCTTTCACCCTTAGCCCAGGCCCTCTGGTTTTTTTTCTCCCCGAGACTCAGTGGAAAAAGCCTGCTTGCATTCACTCTATCGATACCCATCAAAATCTTCCACACTTGTATCAAATCTCCCCTTATTCTTCTACACTCCAGGGAATAAAGCCCTAACCTATTCAATCTCTCTCTGTAACTCAGCTTCTCAAGTCCCGGCAACATCCTTGTGAACCTTCTCTGCACTCTTTCAACCTTATTTACATCCTTCCTGTAACTAGGTGACCAACACTGGACACAATACTCTAAATTCAGCCTCACCGATGCCTTACCATAACACTCCAACTTTTATACTCGATCCTCCGATTTATAAAGGCCAATGTACCAAAAGCACTCTTTACGACCCTATCCACCTGTGACTTCACTTTTAGGGAATTCTGTACCTGTGTTCCCAGATCCCCCTGTTCAACCGCACTCTTCAGAGTCCTACCATTTAGTCTGTACGTTCTGCTTTGGTTTGTCCTTCTAAAGTGCAATACCTCACACTTGTCTGCGTTAAATTCCATTCGCCATTTTTCAGCCCATTTTTCTAGTTGGTTGTAGCTCCACCAAGTTGACACCTCATTTTTAGGTATGTTTGGTGTTGCTCCTGACATGTCTTCCTTCACAACACAACCTTAACAGAAATATGCTCCATTTTCTTATTCTCAGCCACTGACAATCGATAGAGTTAAATTTCAATGGTTTTTGTTCCCACGTTGCCTTTGAAAATCCACCAGAAGCTTAGTTTCCTCACACAGAGAAAGTCTTGGCAAAACTTAATCAAAGTTATATCTGTGAAATGACAGAGACCCTGGAGAAATTCAGCTCCCATGATGGTTATGAAAAAATAGTGTAAACAAGAGATATTTTACAATATTAGGATGACAAAGGTCTTGAGGGATAGAAACAGAAAATGCAAAAAAGTGCCAGACCTGCTCAGTTTTTTTGCCCATTTTCTGTTTTTATTTCAGACTTACAGCATCTGCAGTATTTTGCTTTTATTGACTCTCAAGATAGAATCGCACGGTGTTAATAATCCACTGCATGTTCGGAATACAACATTTGCATTGAGCAGGAACCATTTTCAATGTTCTAATTCATGAGTTATTCTTGAATTGATTGAATAAGCATTTTATTTTGTCTGCTAAAATGAGTGTTTTCAATGTAGAGAATATTTCTCATTTTCTGCATTGGTCTCATGGCCTAACTATAGCTTAAAGGGATCTCTCATGCTGCATAGTCCTTTTTAATTGAAGGCTTCATTCATGCAGGGCTGGATATCATGTTGGAGAATAGAACATTTCTCTTTCAGGCTCCAGTTTCACAAGAATTACATGCAGGCTAAAAGGAAAACAAACTTCTCCCTTTTTCCACGTTCCTCATACCAGCCATGCTCTGACTGAGGCTATCAATTTAGAGCAAATTCGGCTTAACCCATTATGAAGTGCATCGTAACTGCTGGATCTCATTTTGCAAGAGCTTTAGACCCTATCAATTCAAGCAAAACACAGGTCCGACAATTCAAAGAACAATGCCTAATCTACAAATATCACCCAATACTCTAGATCCATCGCAACTGAGAAATAGATTGGCACAGTTCAAACTCAGTCAACAATTGATATTATTTGTCATAAAGAATTCGTCACTGCTAATGACTCGAACACCCAGCATAAATTTGCATTTTATTTGTTCTAGATTCACACGAGCAAATCAAAATGAAAAAGCCAAAGATAAAGATCAAACACACCAGAAGCTTTTCTCAGCTGGTGCAATTGCAGTGGACTAAACTCTTTCACCAGGATTAACTGAAGAGTTAAAGCAACATTCAATGGATGCTTGAAATCTGAAATAAAAATACAACATTCTGGAAATATTCAGCTGGTCGGATAGCAGTCGTGAAGATAGAAACCGAATGAGCTATTCTGCTATCTAATACTTGCCTTTTAGGCTTGCTCAGTAACACAGGGTGAAGTGAAAGAGAGCAGAGCCTCTCAGGCAATTTTAACTGCCTGTTCACGATATACATCAAGTTGGCAGGGTTAAATGGTTCAAGCTTACGTTTCCTTCCAAATGTTATGTCGCAAAAATATGCATCAGTTTGACTCAAGTCAAGAAATGAATTGTGTAGATAATTACTTGGATCAGCCAAATGAAACTACAATTAAAATTTATGATGAAGTAACAGACCTTAAAGTAGAATTAGTACGGTGCCAAGGACGAAAGACCGTTACAGAGAGAGACTGGAAAAGCTGGTGTTGGTTCAGGAGGTTAAAGGGAGATTTAAGAGAGGAACTCGGAATCACAAAAGGCTTTGATACAGTAAATAACAAAAAATTAATTCTGAAGGCAGAAGGTAAAAAGACAGATATAGGGTAATTGACAAAAGGACAAGAGATGACATGAAGAAAACAAACAGTAAGATATGAATAGATATGATTTGGATTGCACTCCCTGAAATGATGGAGTAAATTCAATTGTATTAATATGTGTTGGATATTCTAGATGGGTTGAAAATAGATAAGTCCCCTGGTCCAGACGGGATTTACCCTAGGATTCTATGGGAGGCAAGAGAGGTGATTGCAGAGCCACTGGCTCTGATCTTCAGGTCGTCGTTGGTCTCTGGTATAGTACCGGAAGATTGGAGGACAGCGAATGTTGTCCCATTGTTTAAGAAGGGGAGCAGAGACTTCCCTGGGAATTACAGACCAGTGAGTCTTACTTCTGTAGTGGGCAAGGTTTTAGAAAGAATTATTAGGGATAGGATTTATAGTTATTTGGAGAGTAATGAATTGATTAGAGATAGTCAGCATGGTTTTGTAGCGGGAAGGTCGTGCCTTACTAACCTTATTGAGTTCTTTGAGAAGGTGACCAAAGAGGTGGATAGGGGTAAGGCAGTAGATGTGGTATATATGGATTTTAGTAAGGCGTTTGATAAGGTTCACCATGGTACGCTTCTGCAGAAAATGCAGATGTATGGGATTGGTGGTAATTTAGGTACTTGGATCAGGAATTGGTTAGCGGATAGGAGACAGAGGGTGGTGGTTGATGGTAATTATTCATCATGGAGTTCGGTTACGAGTGGTGTGCCTCAGGGATCTGTTTTGGGGCCACTGCTGTTTGTAATCTTTATTAATGATCTGGATGAGGGTATAGTTGGGTGGATTAGTAAGTTTGCTGATGACACCAAAGTCGGAAGTGTGGTAGATTGTGAGGAAGGGTGTCGAAGTTTGCAGGGTGACTTGGACAGGTTGCAGAGCTGGGCCGCGAGGTGGCGGATGGAGTTTAATGCGGAGAAGTGTGAGGTAATCCATTTCGGTAGGAATAACAGATGTGTTGAGTATAGGGCTAACGGGAGGACTTTGAATAGAGTGGAGGAGCAGAGGGATCTAGGTGTATGTGTACATAGATCCCTGAAAGTTGGGAATCAAGTAGATAAGGTTGTTAAGAAGGCGTACGGTGTCTTGGCGTTTATTGGTAGGGGGATTGAATTTAGGAGTCGCAGCGTCATGTTGCAACTGTACACAACTCTGGTGCGGCCGCACTTGGAGTACTGTGTGCAGTTCTGGTCCCCACATTACAGGAAGGATGTGGAGGCTTTGGAGAGGGTGCAGAGGAGGTTTACCAGGATGTTGCCTGGTATGCAGGGGAGGTCCTATGAGGAGAGACTGAGGGATTTGGGGTTGTTTTCACTGGAAAGAAGGCGGCTAAGAGGGGATCTTATAGAAACATATAAGATGATTAGAGGTTTAGATAGGGTGGATGGTGATAGCCTGTTTCCTCGGATGGAGAAATCTAGCACGAGGGGGCATGGCTTTAAATTAAGGGGGGGTAGTTATAGGACGGATGTCAGGGGCAGGTTCTTTACCCAGAGGGTGGTGAGGGACTGGAATGCCCTGCCTGCTGCAGTTGTAAATGCGCCTAGTTTGGGGGCGTTTAAGAGATTCGTGGATAGGTTTATGGACGAAAAGGGATTGGTTTAGATTAGTGGGTCAATGTTTTTTTTTAAAAATAAGACTGGTCGGCGCAACATTGTGGGCCGAAGGGCCTGTTCCGCGCTGTAATGTTCTATGTTCTATGTTCTATGTAACTTTCAAAAGGAGATTTCTAAATGTTTCAAAAATGAAAAAAGAAATACAAAGCTGCGGTAACAGTGCAAGGCAATGAAATTAATTGGATAACTCATTCAAAGAGCTGACACAGGCAAGATGGACTAAATCATCTCTTTTCGTGATTCTATGATCCTACGGTATGTGGTTCAAATCTTTCAGGGGTTTTATGGTATTGACAAAAGAATAGATTTAAAGAATGTAACATCAGGTGGTACAAATACTACATTTTTGTAATGCAACAAACTCAGGTGGTGATAAATGTAGAACTCGGTGACAAATTTCTCTGCCACACCTTCTAAGGAAATGATTGCATTGGATCAAAACAGAGAGTAAAGGCTTCTGACTATTTGTTTTCAAGCCATCTCCATTACCGTTCCTGTAAAGCATTAAACAGCTTTTACAGAGTAAAAGATGATGCTAAAAATGTAAATGCCTGTCATAATTTCATGCCACATTTTCATCTTGCCCATTTGAGTTTCACTAATTATATTTCCAATACTGCTGAGAAAGCTGTTAAAATCTAACACAGTAATTGAAGTGTCAGGAGGTATGAACATGTAAGCCCTGAACCCATTTGAGCTACTTACCAGTAATCATCAGTACATCAAACAAAAAAAATGCTGTAAAATTATGCCTTAAACTATCATAAATATACAAACATTTGATCCCATTTTTTCAATTACTTACCAACATACAAGAGATGTATTTAGTTAGAAGTTGGAATGCATCAAGTTCAACCTCAGTTTTTTTTTCTCCAGCTGAGTTCGTTTGAGCTGAGATGCTGATGAGAGCAGAATGTCATGTTACAATCATAGCTAAGGTTTAGAGAAAGATCAACTTAATTGGTCCATTCAAAAGTCTGATGGCAGCAAGGAAAATGCTGTTCTTGAGTCGGTTGGTGCGTGACCTCCGACATATGTGTCTTTATCCTGACTTGTTTCCTTCTCTATGAATGGTATGGTCTGTCTGTGTAGCACGTAAGAAACAACACTTCACTGTCTGCTAAAACATGTGATGATAATAAATCAAATCAAATCAATTTGCAGACTCACTCAAGACAAGGATGGTTTGATGTCCACAGAACCAAATACTACTTTGCTTGTAAAAGGACAATTATCTTCCAGCTAACCACATTATTTATTAGTTTCACCAACAAGGACAATGAAGGGTTTGTCATGGAATCTTCGGATGCCTCATTTTGTTACCCTCAAAACTCATTGCTACATCCAGGATTCTGCAGTTCTATCGTTGAAGATGTTGGTAAAATCCAAACTCTAAGCCACATTTGAGTATTCATTTCATCCTGCTGAAACAATGAGGCAACTGCTTGGAGAAGTAACCAACCTTGGCATCTGGATATTTTCCATCATGCTGTTTTCAACCAGACAGTTACCCTGACCAGGAGAGAAAAAGGTTGGTTGGAGAAGCAATCTTCCTACGAATGTTAGGGCAACACAGTGGTTAGCACTACAGCACCAGGGACTCAGGTTCAATTCTGGCCTTGGGTGACTGTCTGTGTAGAGTTTGCATATCTGTGTGGGCTCCAGTTTCCTCCCACAGTACCAAAGACATGCTAATTAGGTACATTGATCATGCTAAATTCTCCCTCAGAGTACGCGAACAGGTGCTAGAGTGTGGCAACCTGGGGATTTTCATATTAACTTCACTGCAGTGTTAATGTAAGCCGACTTGTGGAACTAACAAATAAACTTTAAACTTTCTTAAATTGTCTTGGTTTATTTGTTGCTGTCAGTTTGTATCTCCTCTCCAAGAGTCCAGAAAGATGCCCAATTTCTAAAGTAGAGTGAGGAGCATCTAACCACAATAATGTAGACATGAGTTGGATTCTTCAAGAGACCTTAAATGAAAATAACAAAACTTAGTCCAGGGAGGCACCATCAAAGTGAATGAAGAAAAATGTAGGTACAGGCTTAATAATCGGGGTGAATTCCCTGGGTTACTACCCAGTGACTTTTATTGGAAGTGCACTTGGACATTTAATGAGGACACAATTGAGTTCAGTGCTGTGTTAAGTTCTTTGTTGCAATACATTGTCTAGACTCATACCTTATTATGGATTAGTTATGCATGGTACTGGAGGGTAACTAACATGCATGAAAATAAATCCCATTTTTTTGAGAGAAAAAACAAAAGAAAGCACAAATCATAAGAAATGTTAAGAATCTGGTGGTAACCTTCTTTCAAACAAGGCGATAGTTTGCAGCAAGATTTTAAGCATTGTGTGGTGTTCCTCAGGACCATCACTCAATCATGACAACATCTGCAACACTTGCTACAAAGGAAGACTGAGAAGATGCACAATTTGCTGACCCCTGTTTTGCTCTGGGACCTCGTGTCAGCCAGTTGAGCTTTCTATTTGGCCTCGCCTCTCCCAATGCCCTGCCAAATGGTCAGCTTCCAGAGGTCATGTCCATGAGTGACTGTTTCCCAGTTGTCAGTGTCAATGTTTGCCTTCATATCTCATTCACATGTGGTGACAGTATGGATACTTACATAAGATCATAGGTCATCTTTGTGAACAGGAAAATAAATCTACGCTGCCCAGCAGCAGATTGCAGAATAAACTGTGTACTGTTTTCCATGTATCTATCCCACGAACAGCTATGACATAACTTAGAAGAGGTTCTGTAGATTTCGCCATGACCATAATGGCTTGTGTGTCGCTGGTTTATTTCTCCGAAAAAAAAAACTATTGTAAAATGCCCAGGACACAGATTTAATCACATGGAAAACCTCACCTTAAAATGTCAGGGAATCTAAGAAATAGGTTCACCCGTCCTAATGTCCCAGTCAACAGTGGCTATTTACATGGATGGATATATAATTATTTTGTTGAATGATAACTAATTTTCTAATTATTTTAAAGATCTCTTGAAAGATGAATTTGTTGTAATAAGTAAGAATGCCAACCTCCTGTCAATGTGTGTCGCTTCAGTATTTTAAAAACTTTTAATAAACAAACTTATATCTGAAGAGCATGCCAAGGCGAATAGTGAAATACAGTAAGTATATACACAAAAGGTTCAGATCATATAAAGTATGTTAATATTGTTCCACTAGCATATTTAAATTGCTATAAATATCCTCATTTCATGAATGCTAATTAGGAGTATTATGAGGATGATGAATTAGATCATCTGGAGTTTCAAAAACCATTTGATGAGGTGACACATAATTGGTTTGTTATGAAAATTAAAGCCAATGAGGTTTAAAGGGGCTACGCCATTGTTTATGTGAAATTGGTTGGAAGACAAAAATAAACACGTAACAGTGAACGGTTCTTTTTGACAATAAAGGGGAATGTGTAGATTTGCCATAGCCAATCGTAGAACCATTGCACTTCTTAAAGTTTATTAATCACCTACACTGAAGTTTATTTATTAGTGTCACAAGTAGGCTTACATTGAATACACAATGAAGTTACTGTGAAAATCCTCTGGTTACCACGCTCTGGTGCCCGTTTGGATGCACTCCAGCCCTGTTCAAGTACATGGAACCATAGAAAATTACAGCTCAGCAACAGGCTTTTTGGCCCTTTGAAGTCACTGGGTAGTAACCCAGGGAATTCACCCCGGTTGTTAAGTCTGTACCTACACTTTTCTTCATTCACTTTCAGGGTGCCTCCCTGGACTAAGTTTTGTTATTTTCATTTCAGGTCTCTTGAAGAATCCAACTCATGTCTACATTATTGTGGTTAGATGCTCCCAACTCTACTTTAGAAATTGATCATCTTTCTGGGCTCTTGGAGAGGAGTTGGGAACTGACAGCAACAAATAAACCTAGACTATTTATGAAAGTTTAAAGTTCATTTATTAGTGTTACAAGTAGGCTTACATTAACACTGCAATGAAGTTACTGTGAAAATCCCAAGGTTGCCACACCCAAACGCCTGTTTGAGTGCACCGAGGGAGAATTTAGCATGGCCAATGCACCTAATCAGTATGTCTTTGCTACTGTGGGAGGATTCCGGAGCCCACATAGATACACAGATATGCAAACTCCACAGACAGTCACCTGAGGCCAGAATTAAACCTGGTCCCTGAGGGAGAATTTACTATGGCCAAAGCAACTAACCAGCACGGCTTTCAGACTGTGGGAAGAAACCAGAGAACCTGGGGGAAACCCATGCAGATACGGGGAGAATGTGCAGACTGTGACCCAAGCTGGGAATTGAATACGGGTCTCTGGCACTGTGAGGCAGCAGTGCTAACCACTGTGCTGCTCCATAAGGTGTGGAATATGATGACATTAAGCTTGGAAATGTAGTAAACAATGAGAATAGCAACAGGTCTGAGGCTTGTGATAAAAAGTGAACCTGCATTACAATCACGTGAGGAGAAATAAACTGGCTCCCCTCTTTTCCCACTCCTAGCGTAGAATTTCACATCTCACCCCCCCCCGCCCCGCCCTCAAAACTAGGTTTTGAGGCAGAAGGTGGAGAGAACGTAAAATTGAATGGACGAGATTCCACCAAGGAACTTGGGTGTCCCAAACCTAAAACAATCACACAATTCCTTGTGCAATGCCTTGTGTGGAAAACCTGCCTTTTCACCTTTTTTTTCATACAGGAACGTATATAATATCATATCAGTTCCCAAAGTACCAATAATCTATGCACAAAAACTTTAGGAACTTTCAAGCGGTTATTGGATAGGCACATGGAGTCCTCCAGAATGATAGGGAGGGGATAGCTTGATCTTGGGATTGGACATAGCTCGGCATAACACTGAGGGCCAAAGGGTCTGTACTGTGCTGTAATGTTTTATGTTTCAAAAATGGCAGCTTGCACCTCATTAACAGATTGCCATCTTCTACCAGAAAAATAATGGACAAAATTCTAGACTTCAAAAAGATGCATGTGTTGACTTTGCATTGTTCTTGCCATGTTTTCAGAATGAGAGCTGTCTCCTCTTGACTTGATCGAAGGCTTCAAGCATTATAATTGTGTTCCCCCTGATGATCACCATGCCAGCATTATTTTGCTGGCTCCCAGCTGCCATCTCAACAGATTAATCCGCAACAAGATTCATGAAGGGTTCGAAACCATGCAGAATTCCTTGTACCTGTCTCCCTCCATTCAGTCTAAGTGATAGTTTCTTGTCCATGAACTGCTTGAGCTCGTGTGGATGGGCTTTGCTCATATTTGAGGGTGGGTGAAGGATAGATTCACCTTTTCTTTCCTTTCAGCTATTAAGGCCTTTAAGTCGTCACTTAATGGCCTTTCCTGCCCAGCCTAAGTTTTCAGGCTGGTGGGAGCAGGGCAATTCAGTTGGGAAACAGAGAGAAAAAAAAGCTTTTCTCCAACTTGGATGGGAAATATGGTGGGGTGCCTCAATCTGAAGGCCCCTTCAGAGTTGGGGCACCTTTTTCTCCATCTTCCATGGCTGTTCACACCTGTTTCTGATCAACTGGTTTCTATGTGAAGAATCAAGCTCAGAGATAAGAGACGGGGTTTTACAGCCCCGCTCAGGCGAGTCTGGAAATTCCTACTCAAGGTCAATGGAGATTTCCATTGTCGGACGCTCACCCAAGCTAATTCCAGTGCAGGCCAAGTGGTAGTTTTACGGCTAGTGATTCTGGGATATCATGGATTTTGGATGTTGGCAAATATGTAAACAATTGGAGAAATAAATTCCACAAGTGGTATCAACTCCAGTACTCAAGAAAATGCATCCAACCATGGTCATTTAATTAACTGTACAGAAACTTAAGGTAATTCTAAGTGTGCAGATATGACAAAAGTCGCCTGATACTCAGTGGCCATCTTCGTAGCTATTGTTTCAGTCTTCGAAATTCAATCGGTGGTTTCCAAATCAATCCATGTTTGATATAAGGCTTTGCAATACTTGGCAAACAAAAGTTATGACAGAGAATGATGATTTAATGTATTTTCAAAAGAAAGTTGACTCAAGTCAGTAGAAACTAAGGGTAGAACATTCTCCACAACCCGCCATGTGTTTCGTGGCGACAGAGGTGGTTCATCAGCAGCAGAATCTTATAGTCCAGCCATTTTCAACGGGGTTTCCCATAGAATGCAACCCTCGGCACCAGGGAACCCACGGCAGGAGCACACCATTGGTAGGATCGGAAGATCCCACCAGCGTGACGGCCCGGAAAATGCCGGTCTAAATCTTAGAATTTTAAAGGGGGAAGAGGCGCTGGGACAGAGACACAAAATGATATCCATGTACTAATCTTTGAAGGTGGCAGAACACATGGTGTTAAATTTACACATCATACCCTTGATTTTATAAACAAAGCTTAAGGATTACTGATAGAAGGAACAGAGGAAATTTATCAGAATGGTACCAGTAAAGAGGGTTTTCCATTATCTTAAGAAATGAGCAAAGTTGGAATTGTTTTCCTCAGAACACCGAAGGTTAAATGGAAATTGAACAGATGTGTTCAAAATTATGAGGGGTTTTGACAAAGCAGAGAAGGATTCACTGTTTCAACTGACAGGAGGGAAGGAGCAGAAGAATGGAGCTAATTTTATTTATTTTTTCTGGAAAGCCAGCACAAGGGACAGGCGACTTTCTTTTGTGTTGGAAGATTGATTCTAACTTTTCTAATGCAATTTGCAACGCCCTTACATCCCCCTCAAACATCTTTTCAAAAGTGACTTACAGTCATCTTGAAGAATTTACAAGGAGCAATTCAAGTCTGTCCCTCAAGACACAATATTAAAATCAGTTGCCATGGAGCTGACTTAAAATTTCACCCAAGTGACTTATATTCAGTAAATCCACACAAAAGGTGAGAGTTGAAACTCATGGGATCATCAACTTAGCATCAGTACCCATATATTAAATGACCTATTCAAAGTTGCCTTATACTTTTCATTACACAGATTAACTGCCTAAAATGCAGATTTCTATCACAAATCCTTTCAAATTGATCTATTTGGGGTGCAATTGACGTCTCTACTGACTCATCGTCTGGTAACTCAAGGATTTCTAAGAGCTCTGACATGAGTCACACAATTCATTAGCCAACCTCATGCATTCTTCTGCTGATGACGCCAAACTGCATTCATCAACTTCCTTTAGATCAGATAAACACAGCACCTACATCCTTCACTCCTGTGTATGGATATTCTACTGGACATCTAGTGAATATCAGCCAAGTTGAAGATTGAGAGGGGGGATCTGGATGTTTTGATTGGGTGACATCAAGGGCGGAATATTCCTGTGCCACCTGCCATGGGAATTGTAGTGGGTGGGGCGGGGGGGGGTGTGTGGGTAGCTGGTGGTGGCAGACGATACCAAGGTCCATTGACCTCGGTTGGAATTTTCTGGTTTTGGGACAAGCGCAGCCACAATTTCCTACCCCAAATGGTTTGCACTGGGTGACTGTGATGAGTTATAATTCTAACACAGCGGGGATCTCGGGAGATGCAATGAAGGTCATGTTTGGATCTGAGATGGGATGAGAGGGAATATTGAGTGGAGCATAGGCCTGATAAAAATAGGAACGAAAATCATTGTGATACAAAGGGACGAAAAAGATCACCAATATTATGTTCATTGTACCCATTCCAAAAATGAGATTTTAAAAGTTTCAATATTCTTCGGTGGATTTCGGATTTGTAGAAATGAAAATGTATCATGAGCTGTGTTTTTGGGAGGTTGATGGCAAAAGAGAGGATTTTCATTTGAACACTTGATCAGAGATGAATGAATGCATAAATTCTAAGAAGATTGGAGTCAACAAAGGCAAAAGGTGATTACAGTTTGCTCAAGTAGCTAAAAATTAAAAAAAACATCTCATGTAAAGGAATTGACAAGCGTGTGCAAGATTTTTAGATGCGTTGCAGTGATTCAACTTTTCTGGTTTGTTCTTCAGGTGAACCATGTACATCATCTGGGTGTTTGCAAATATTCCAGTGAGTCCACAGGTGGCCAGCTCAAGTGATCCATGTCTGTAAGCTTCTGCTGCAAATAGGTTAGGATACCTCAGTTTTGGATGAGTTGCTAGATCAGGATTTCCTCACCTTGTCTTCTTCTCTCTCATTGAGATATGCTTTGTATCAATCAATCTCATTGAGACATGCTTTCTATCAAAGGAGGTACAAGTTTTTATTTGGTTGCATCAGATTGAGCAATCCTGTGTGAGTTTTTTTCCAGAACTAGATGTCAATACCCTAACTCCTGAATGAAACCATGAAAAGCATCTGGAGAGTGCTTAATTTGACCACAATGAGAGAACACCCCAGAGCAAAGCTCAGCGTAGAAGGTTCACTTTACTAAGGAAGTGTCTGGCATTTGACCACATGACCAGCCCAACTCAGATGGAACTGTCTCAATATGGTGTGGATGCTTGGCAAGCCAGATCAGGTGAGCACCTCAGTGTCAGCTAATCTCTTAAGCCTTTCGAAGTTTCCAAAGGCAATTCAAGTGGAAGTGAGTCTTGCATGAATACAGCAGAGTGGGCATTACTATTGCTCTATAATGTTAATGTGACAGGCAGACTTACTCATTACTGTTCCCAGATGGAGACTTGAAGTCAGTCAAAAGGTCCACTGGCTTTGGCAGTTCTTGCAATGTGTATCATCATTAAAAGACAGCTTGAGTCAGTGTGCAGCCAAGATAAATGAACTTACCACTGCGAACAGAGTTGGGTCAAGGACTGAAACTTTGGGTTCAAGATAGGTCCCTGCTGGAGCAGGCTACTAAAAGACAAAGCTTTCACATGCATTGGTGAACATGTCTGTGCTACATTGCATTTCTCGCTCTGAACCGGGGGGGACAGGCAGGTAATTGCAGACTACATTCTTGGAAACCTTGGCCTTTGTCCAAAGTTGTCTGAGCTCGATCAACATCCATCCATACGATATTTAATTTTGATTCCAGGGTCCCCATTGTGAGTGGCATCAGAGAACACGTCTGAAATAAAAGATGCTGAAGAGGGTTGGGGCTAACATGTAGCCTGGTTGAACGCCATTAATGACTGGGAATGGACCAAGACTCATGGAATTGTCAATCCATTGTAATGAATTTCTCAAGGAAAGCAAATTTCTTCATGTTCTAATGCTCGCCTCTGTTTGAGGTTTTGCTTTGAGGTCAATAAACATGGTGATGAGATCCATGTTCTGTTCTTCACATTTCTCCTGAAGCTCTCAAACTGCTAACACTAACTTTTCAGGCTGCAGGGTGCAAGATTTTGTTCAGGCATGAACAGTTGATTGAGAAAGTGATTTAAATGACACTGATAAATTAAAACATAAATCCTGCACTTCTTACTAATTATCAGTTTTGATTTATGGGGTGTCTATACCTGTAAGTGATGACCTGCTCTTCCAAAATATAAGGAAATTAGGCTTTTGTGTGAAGTAAATGCCAGAGTGCACTCGAAATGCCAAGGTGAGCAATCAAAGGGCCAGCACTGTACTTTGCACAGTGCAGTCTAGCGCAAGGAATATCAAATTGGGTATTCTAAAGAAAGTGTTTCATCTTCTGACTCCCCAATTGCTTAAAAGTTACAAATCAGGAGTATGTTGCAATCTTCTCAATTTACCTGGATGGTCGCAATTCTGTTCAAAAAGCAGCTGTCGATTTGCAATTCATTCACTCGCCACCCCATGCAATTCCACCTATCCAGGAAGAATTGCGGCCTGGGCTCCAAACCACTCAAGAAGCCCAAACCAGCAGCATCTGACAACATTGGTCAGAGCAGGTCAGTGTGGTTCTCAGCCTCGCGTACCCTGTTTTTCTATGGTTCGTCTACATGGCTCTTCTCCAACATTGGCAAAATCGGATTAGTATTAGAAACTTCTTAGTCATGCAATTCAATGTTAACCCAATTCCCAGACTAAATATTTTCACAGGAAAATCCAAAAAGCAATCACCATGACTGCAATCTGGTGAGGGACCAGGAGCTTTTGTTGTTTTGTTCCCAGCGTCATGAAATCGTAATTACTCCTCAGAGAATAAAGCCACAAAATTTCATTGTTATAAACAAGCAGAAAAACTTTACTATATATGAGTCAACAAAGCAAACTATCCAACTTAAACTCTAGCGTGCAGAATTAACATGAGGTAAACCTGAATTAGCCGACAAATTGTGGATGGACACGTGACAAAATTGGTAGAAACAAACCAGACAGATTTCATGAATATTCATAAGAACATAAGAACATAAGAAATAGGAGCAGGAGTAGGCCATCCAGCCCTTCGAGCCTGCCCCGCCATTCAATAAGATCATGGCTGATCTGTCGCTGCTCAGTTCCACTTTCCCGCCCTCTCCCCATAACCCTTAATCCCCTCTCCTATCAAAAACCCATCAACCTGTGTCTTAAAAATATTTAGCGAGGCAGCCTCCACCACTTCAACGGGCAGAGAATTCCAGAGATTCACCACCCTTTGAGTGAAGAAGTTCCTCCTCAACTCTGTTCTAAACCGCCCCCCTTTTATCTTGAGGCTTTTATCTTTATTCCGAGCAACACACCCAGACATCAGTAACCACTATGAGTCTCAAGCATTCTTTAAAACTTGGTCTTCCCCATGAAGGATTTCAGCTCATCTCTTTCCAGGAGAAAGTCTCTGATTCCTTTTCAACAGCGGCTCCAACTCAGCTCGTTGAACGTTCCACGCTGAGAGTCAACCAGATTCCAGCTCAAATGCCCATTATGACTGCACAACTCCTGGCCTCTCAGTCACTTCAGGTGAAGACTGCACTCGGTTGGCCAGGCTGCAGCCGAACATCTGACCACCTGCATGATATCAGCAGACTATCGCTTCTGACCACAGGTGGAGATTAGGTGGATTGGCCGTGCTAAATTGTCCTTTATCATTCTAAGATACGCAGGAGGGAGATTATGGTTTATGGGGACAGAGCACAGGATGGGTTGGGCTTGGATAAGATCCTGTTTCAAAGAGTCCAGTGCAGAATCAATGGGCCAAATGGCCTCCTTCTGCTTTGTCGACATTCTACGATTCAGTGTTGGAATTCTATGAAAGTGATGGACGGTATCATCAACAATGCTACAAAGAGGCATTTACTCAACAATAACCTACGCACGGACGCTCGGTTTGGGTTCCAGTAGGGTCACTCAGCTCCTGACCTTATTACAGCTTTGGTTCAAACGTACACAAAAGAACCAAATTCAAGGTGAGAGTCATTGCCCTTAAAAATAAGGCAACAGTTGGCCAAGTGTGGCACCAAGGAAAGCTCACCAAATTCAAGTCCATAGGAATGAAGGAAATATTCTCCGCTGGTTGGAGTCGTACCTCACACAAAGGAAGATGGTTGTGGTTGTTGGAGATCGATCATCTCAGTTCCATGACACTGCTGCGGGAGCTGTTCAGGAAGGTAAAGGACAAGTCTTTTCAAAGAATTAGGCTCAACCATCTTCCACTGCTGCATCAATGATCTTTGCTCTGTCTAAGATCAGAAGTGAGGATATTCTCTGATGATTCCATGATGTTCAGGACCACTCGTTACTCCTCAGATATTGAAGCAGTTGGTGTTCATCGGCAGCAAGGCCCTAAACAGCATTCAGCTGATAATTGGCAAGTAACACTCACACTGCAAAAGTGCCAGGCAAAGACTATCTGCAACGAGATGAGAATCTCACAATCTCCCCCTGACATTCAACAACACTACCATGATCAACATTCTAGGGGTTGGCATTGACCAGAAATTACACTGGACCAACAAGATACTGTGGCTACATGAGCAGGTCAGAGGCTGGGAATTCTGCAGGGAGTAACTCACTTCATGATTCCCCAAATCCTGTTCACCATCTCCAAGGCACACATCAAGAGAGTTATTGTATATTCTCCAAGATAAATCAATCTCCAACAATACTCAAGAAACACAATGTCAGCGAGGACAATGCAACCCATTTTCTTAGCATTCATCTACCACTCTGAACTTTCATTCCCTCCACCAGCAATACACACTGGCAGCAGTGTGTACCATCCCCAACTCATCAAGTCTTCTTTAAAAACACCTCCCAAAGCCAAGACTTCCACCATCTCGAAAGACAAGGGCAGAAGACACCTGGAACATCACCATCTGCATGTTTTTCCTCAAACCTCACACCATCTTGATTTGAAATTATATTACCGTCCCTTCACTACCTCTGGGTCAAAATCTAAAACTCCCTTCTCACACCACGTGGATTGCTGATGCTGAGGAAGATGACTCATCATCATCTTTTCAACGGGATTGGCAATATACATTGGCCTAACCAGCGACGGCCACACTCTGTGAACTACACTTGCATGATAAATCCTTCCTGGTCACATTGAACAAATTATCTGACACTATTATAATGTACTGTCAGAGTCATATTTTTCAAGACAAACTTTTGCTTTCAAAACGTAGAAGGACATTGCATTATCTGGACTCTTGAATACAAATTTGGAGTTTCTTCTTAAAGGGTCATAAATTCACCTTAGAACTGTCAACATGCAGGCCCGTTCCAATAAATCATTTGACCTGAATAGTACTTGAGGAGGATTTTTTTTTGAAACTGCAATTACACTAATGGATGGGAGGGAAAAAATTGAAGAAAGGCAAAAGTGAGTAACTTGCTGAAAATCACATGGCACAGGAAAAGGACTTGAATGTTGGACCTGCTGGTTTTGATGTCAGTCTTGTTGGGGAATAATATGAAAACTGAAGTCTACCCTAATTGGGTTTCTCTATTTATCTACCCTACCTTTTTGAAATTTTGTGGGGCTAGCAACGTACAGCTATTAAATCCTCATCTGAATGGAACTTAGCTGCATTTGCACTTGCAAAACTGAGACCAGAAGAGTTGACCCAGCCATATATCTCCTTCATGGCAAAGTCCCATTGGTGAAAACTTCTAGACATCCACCAGGACCATCTTCACATGAATAAACTCCAGATTGACAGCCTCAAGTCCCTGTGAACTTTATCGTTTATTTAATGTCTATTTTCGAAAGTTCACTGTTACAGTGAGGGACTCTGTGGCCAGAATTTTCTGACCATTCATGCCAGCAGGATTTTCCTATCCCACTGCAGTGAATGGAGATTTGGCTTGTCACCAAAACCTCCATTTTCGCTGCAGTGACAGCGTTGCACAAATGGTGGCAAAACCATGCCTAAATGTTTTGTCCATTGCTAATCTGTGTTTGTGTGTTGAGGTAATGGTTTAGCAGGAGATAGATAGTTATACTTCCAGAGTGTGCTTGTGTACAATTGAATATAATTCACTCTTTTCATATTCTTCTTCTGTATAAAATGTATCAGAAATATGAATGATACGGCTTAGAAATGTTTGGGGCGTGTGTCTGTCTTTGGGATTTTAGATTTCTGCACAGTGCTTTTGAAAAATGTTCAAAAATCGTTGGTGATTCTTGAATGGGTTCGAGTAACGGAATAATAATTGCTAAACCATAGGAATTACTGATCCAACAATCTCTGAATATTCTAATATACAAATCTTGGAATAGTTTCATTTAAATATATGGAAATGGTAGATTAAATATGAAACACAAATGAAACTACCACCATACGTATGTATCTTGGTTAAGTTACACTTTTGTTGTATAAATAATACATGAGATAACACAGTGTTCGACAGTCCTTGGACACTTTGAGATAATATCAATGACAATTAAAAATTAATTATTAATGTGCAACATTTAGGAAACCAGAAGCTTACTGCGCTCAGAGGCTCCTGCTGAAAGAACATTGAAGGGTGTAAGGATAGCATTGAGTGGGGAGAAGGTTTGGCAATTAGTCAAGATTAAATAAAGTTCGATTTACTGTCAACAAGATAACTGCCTGACACAAAAGTAACTAAGCAAGAAAGATATACATCAAGAACTAAGTAAAAATGAGCAGATCACCATTCCTGATCATGAAACCTAAAATGTGCATCACTTCCACTCTCTTACTTTTTCCCATTTCCCATGTAATTACAATTAAAAGTTAAAGGGGCAGTGGTGTGCATGGAAAACACATATGATTCCAAGGTGGGGGGCAGCTATTCAATGTTGAGACATGCTGCTAGATAACAAAACTGCAGCTACTAGCGAGCTCTAAAAAAGCCTCCTGGGCAAATAGGGAGGCTCTGTATCACACACAAAATCTTTCTGCCCAACTCCATGACCATTAACTCTGAGACCTTTTCATAGCACAAAGGTGGCATGGGTGTTATGTTGAATTTAAATGACACTTGTGAATAATTCACATTATATTTGTTTCACTTTATTCATGTGTGCATCATTTTTGTTGTCAGTGGCTTAGTGGGAGAGCTAAATGGTTGACACACCTCATGGTTTGTATGCATTGATGATTACGGAGGAGTGAGACATTTTACTTATTGTGGAAGAAACAATGTCATGTTTTTCTTGTTCACTCTTTACTGAGTGTTCATCTCAGTGTTCAATGTTCCACTCGCCACTCGGTGAGACAGGGCTGAACTTATACACTTAGCTGGCTCTCCCTTCAATGTTGTGTAATGGACATTATCCAAGATCACGTTCAATGGGAATATTTGAAATCAAAGAACCCTACGGTGCAGAAAGAGGCCCTTCGGCCCATCAAGTCTGCACCAACCACAATGTTGCAACTGAGCTTAAAGCTCTGTAAGAACTCTGTCAGCCAACACCCAGAGATAACCCTTTAGACACCTCATTTTCTTAGCTTGAATGACTTTTTCACCACTGCCTCAACCCATCACAGCCAGGATGCCACACGCTTCTCTCTTCAACATCTCTATGCTTTCTAGCCCATCCTCTGACGTCTCTTGGCCGTGCACTTGAACCTCAACCTTCGAACCCCCAACCCCCTAACACCTGACTCTTACTTTTCAGTCCTGATCCTTCATGCACATTGTTACTCTCTTGCTCCCCTCCCTTGTGACACAGAGCTCAATGAGGAAAACAACTGATCTCAGACACAAAGGCATGAATGTAACTGTTTTTGGCCACCTTCAAGTGAAGGCAAACCGGACGCAATGAGATTCTCATGCACTGTTGACTTTATCTTGAAGATGGAATGTAATTTTCAAAAAGCATCATGTTCATGCGTATTGACGGCATGCAAATATATTACACATGGGACTCTATGCCACAGGACAGTATGAGACCTGACATGCCACAAATCCACTGCTGACTTAACCCCTGTATCAGAACCCGCCATCAGGAAATCAAAGGTTTGCATCGCACCGAGTTCAGTGGGCTAATAATATCTTCCCTGGCAATTTAAAAAAAAATCTTTGTCTTGTAATTAACATATCAAAAATACAATAATATCCCTATTCTACTCGATTAAAAATTAATCAATTTGAAAAAAAAATTTTTTAGACACACCAAAGCTTGTTGCTTTCTAACCGGTTGGGAGAGAAAAACGCAAAACCATTGCAATTTCAGCATGCATCAAACACTTAAGAAATCATAAAATTCTACATAGAATGTTCATCACTCTGCAAAGGTTTCCCCTTGTGGGAGAATCTCAGACCAGGGTCACAGTTTAAACATGGGGAGCCGCCCATTTTAAAACAGAGATGAGGAAACTTTTTTTTTCTCACAGAGGGTCACGAATCTTTGGAACTTTCTTTCTCAAAAGACGGTGGAAGCAAAGTCTTTGAATAATTTTAAAGCAGAGCTGGATAGATTCCTGATCAGGAGTGAAAGGTAGGTGAGTACGTGAACTTGACGTTACAGTCAGATCAGCCATGATCTTAGTGAAAGTGGACCATGTTTGAGGGTCTTATTTATGGTTTCATGGAGGGGCCAAGTAGCAAACTCCTGCTCCGAATTTGTATGGTTGCATATTTGAATTAATCGGTGATTGAACCAACACCAGTTGTTTGGTGTCACCATCCTACACTTCAAAATGTGAGGGATGCCACAGGAACGAGTGTTGAGACTCACTTGTTCCATTCTGGAACTCGGCAAGTTTCATTGAGTAAATAGATAGTTACAATGGGCATAAGTAACAGAATTTAGTAACATCATTAAAAATAAACTAGAAATAACCAAATGAAAATTAGAGCATCCGGGTTTGAGCTGCTCAGTACTATGAGAAGTGCTGATTTAATTTGACATGATAATTATTTCTACTCTTCCAACATATTTCCTGGGGCACACCTCACCAGTCTAAAAGCATTTACAAATCGCCAAAAGAGGAGACACTGACAAAGAAAAGAAAAAAACAAGCAAATGCAGTTCCAGGAAAGGAAAACTGGAGGCGACATTCAGATGTGCATGAACAAATTGACGCAATTGGTTCTTCACCTTGAATATAGGAAGATAATTTCCCTCAAAAATACACCTTCTAGCTGCTCATAAAGCAGCACTGACACCACATGTGGAAAAGAGTACAACCAAAATGTCTTAACTAACAAAAGAGCAAGGATGCAACTGAATGTACAGGAGACATAAATACCAATTAAAAGTTTAATTCAAAACAAGGAATCCACTGCCAGTCAAATGATTCAGAATCCCCATACTGATAGTTAGTGCAATAAAAGTTCTGCTTTGGCGGGCAAGGGTGAAAAATGAGTCAATTTAAAGCAGCCAGTTGACCTACAGTGTACAATTGTAAGGTTTTATGTTGTCTCGTGAAAATACAGTAGCCTCTATGAGTGGGCTCATGAGACAGTTGAGGTCACAACTGTGTTAAGTGGACATTGTTAGTCTGGAGTTGAAGCTGTAAGAATTGATGTTGCAATTATTTGTGTTTCTATGTCTGGTTTGCTCAAACATACGATGGGAGGTTCAAGACGAAGATTGAGAGGAAGACTTTTCCTCTTCAGTCTGACTGTGCCTTCGGGGACATGTATCAAATAGAAACATCATTCATCTTCAAGCCCAGGACACTGATGCCTTCTCTGTCAAGGTCCCTGATCCAAACTTTGATACTTCTGTTTAACCTGGGCAGCTTTATATAACGTCCTTCTTCTAGTAACTGGAAGCTTGTCTCTCGGACTGTTGTCAATCCTGAAATTCTCTGACTACAAATCCTGGGAAAAGTTTCCTTCACAACATGGGAAGTTGGATGTGAAGCCCATCACCAGCTCTGATTGGGCTATTAATCCATGTGTCAAAAGCATTGCTGGGAAGTTGTCATTTTTCTTCAAGAAGTTTGAACAGATGTGAGTACCTCTTTCCACATCACCATTAAGTTGTGGTGAGATGTTGAAATCCACAATTCCTGGCAACAATGAGTCAAGTAACAGCAAATGAGATTTCCTATCAGGCTCCATCTTGTCCTGGAGGCTGCAGACTGTAAAGATTTATTCAAATGATCTCATCATGGACTCTGTGGTCATTGAATTTAAATGTTTCACTTTGATCTCCCAAGAGAAAGTCAACAATGATGAGAAGGGACATGCCCTTGTGTATGAATAGGCCCATTTCCAAATGTTCCTATGGTCTGGTCAGGAATTGTATTGGGATATAGGGCTGTCACTGAACTGGCTCTGTGCAGACATATGGGTAATTTAAAATCATCCCTTCAATCGCTTTTGATATTTTGGCCACCTCACTGCTGACTGGACTCATGCTCTACACTTTGTTGTCTTAGTGGCCTTGTTGAACTTGCCGTCAAATCTCCAGCTCAACGTATAGGAATGGATCATCAATAACAGTGGAGTGTTTCTGATGTTCGGAGTACGTTTTGCTAAGATTATCACCTGGAAGCTGAAATGGCCAATCTGATACGCAGTACTGACTTTCTGGTACACCGTCAAAGCATTTTTGGGTTCGCTGACAGTTGTGTTTTCACAATCTAGCAATATGATTTATGCTCATCAAACAGCTCGACATTGTGTGTCACAGGATGGTCAATTGTGGCTCTGGATAACCTGTCCACAGTTGTTTGATGCTTACCTTGGACATACGAAAAGTGGATGGGATGCAAGTGGAATCTCTGAGTGCTGGGGGACATCTGGTGAGTTTTTGCTTATTAATTTTGTTTTGATAATGACCTTCAGCCCAATATTATAGTCAGAAAACTTCTCAAGCCAACGTTACCGTCAAGGCTTCTTTTTTTCAATACTGCATATCCAATCCTTGTGTCTGAGAGCCCCTTGGACATATAATGTACCGGTTGGTGGCATCCACCCTGCTGCTCTTGGAACAGAACAGCCCCTCAATACGTTGATAAGGCATCTGCTGCGATGGTACTTGGCAGGGATGAGTTGGAGTGAGCCAGGGGATCTGGAGTGAGCAGCATGCCTTTGACCTGACTGAGTGCTTGCTCTTGGTGTGTATCCCATTTGGGCCTTTTAGAGAATTTGCTGCAGAGGCTCTGTGCCCTGCTCCATGCTGGACAGAAGTTTTGTCAACTGATTCACCATGCACAGGAATCTTTTAGGTCTGGAATGGGTGGCAGGGTTGGAAGTTCACTAATTGCCTTCATTTTGTGTGTGTCCACCATCATGCCTTTGCTTTTCAGAATCTAAGAACTGACACTTATCACTTAGCATCAATCCTGCTTCCTCTAAGTGTTTCAAGACAGCCGGGTCCACCAGCATGTGCCATCATACTGTGGACGAGGACATTATCCGTATGGCATATGACTTCTTTCAGACCTTGTAAGATGGCTGAAATCTTGCAGTATTTTCTGTGGTATAAGGGTTATCATCATTTCTCTGTGTTGAGCTGTGTGCAGTCTTCAGTTGTCCCAGCCCAGTAAAATATTTCAGAAAATCCTTTTTAAAAACAGAACCAGATCGTTGCTGGTTAATATCAAACGTTCGGATGGGGTTGAGGTCAACATAGACATTGCTACTGAGGGGAGAAAATTCCTGGTTGCGGAGAACATATATCATCTCCCAGATCTGTTAGTTTAAATATTGGAGCATTGATATTGAAATATTGAAACATACCTTTGACCTACAGCTCGATATCTCTTGATCTATATAACTCTTGTAGATGGCTTCAAGCATTTTACTAGCTATGGTTCCTCATCCAGCAGAACTGTTTAATTTAAAATTCTTGAAATGACCATTTTCTACGTGACTCTCTACACCATAATGTGAATGGTACTGTTTCTCTAGTTCACATTCATCCTTCCAAGCCCAAACATCCTAACCACCAAATTCAATTAAATATGCAATGGAAGTGTAATAGAATGAGCATTTGCATCACAACAAATTAGTCATGGCTTTTGCCCCAATAAGGATAATCCATTAAGATTGCTAAGAGTCAAGAAGCAGCAAATAGTCGTCATGTGCTTCTGTGGTAACTTTGGAGATTTCCAAAGTCCAATCAAAGCCATCCAGCCACAGCTTCTGGAAACTTGGGTTCCATTTCTATTTACGTAGATCCCAGAGATCTCTGCTATCACCTTCAATTCTATGTTTATTGCAAAGCTTTTCAACTACCTGGGTGACATTAAGGTCTTCATGAGCCAAAGATTTCTTCACCTCCATATTTCAGGGATGATTCTAATTCCAACATTGTCCCAATGTCTTCAGTTTAAAATTCTTTGATGTGGAGATGTCGGCATTGGACTGGGGTGGGCACAGTAAGAGATCTCACGACATCGGGTTAAAGTTCAATGGATTTATTCAGTATCACAAGCTTTCGTGACTCACCTGACGAAGGAGCAGTGCTATGAAATCTTGTGGTATCAAATAGACCTGTTGGACTTTAACTTGGTGTTGTGAGATTTTTTAAAATTCTCAATCTTGTGTTCAGATATTTCATATCTTCGACTATTTCTCGAACTACATCCAGCCCAATAGCTGTCTGAGAACACTCCGCTTTGCCAAGTCAAACCTTTTGTACGTCGCCTACTCCTTCTGCCTGATATTGGTGACCATGCTTTCAACCTTCTAAGTCCTTTGTTTTTGAATTCCCTTCTAAAACCAATTCTCCACCGTACTCGACTCATTTGAGACTCCTTATATTGTGCATTTTGTCCAAGCTTTTATTAACTCTTCTTCATTGCTCTTTCATTTATTCCATGTCAATTTTTTTTCCAAATCCACTTTTACCCAAGGACGTATTATACTGAAAGTGCGATATAACTTAAAATTGTTGTTGTTGTGCAGCAGTTTTTCTTGTAAAGGTAAAGATTGGCATATGAACAATTCACACATCCAGTGATATTTTAATATTTTTTGTTCAAATTCCATGACAGTTCAAAATAAATACACTAAAGAACTATAAATATTTAAATCATAGTAACTAAATCTTCCTGTCTATGTTTATGGTCTAGAGATTTGGCAGCTAAATAAAATCCAAGTATACTGCTCATCTTGATCTGACGAATAAATGGAACAGAAAGAGAAAAATCCAAGATGTTTTTATTCCTTAGCAACATACTGCTTACTGTCATCGAATATTTTCACTATTCTTGAAAGGGAGTTATAAATTTGCAGTGAGTTATTCAATAATAAGTGATCATTCCAGAACCATACTTTTACAACATTGCGTAAACTTAAATTGACCGATGTCATCATCCATTTGATATCTTTATCGATTATTGCTTTAAGGAAGAAATATCAACAAATTTGCTTGCTTGGAAAGAGAGAAAAACCAGGAGTCATGACATGACCTGAATTTTAATCTAGTTTACGCCCTCACATTAGTCACCATTTTATCTGGGAGCAGAAAACAGATGGAGGTTATCAGACTGCCAATACGAATCCCTCTATATTTCTAGCCTGATGTATAACTTGTCCTAAACAGCCTGTCACTGGTCAGCTATTCATTTTGTTAGCGCCAGTGGGCAAAACGACCACTACTGACTCACGGTGTAGTTCAACAGCGGCACAGCTTTATTTTCTTTTACGTCGACGGAGGTGCAATCAGGACACACAATCGGACTGCCCCGAAAGCGCACCAAAGACCCCCCCGCAACAGGCTACAGTTATACCTGAACTTCGGTGTAGTACACAATTCAAATGCTAATACTTTATTTAAAGTATTCGACCTTAGCCATCCCGTCTCGATGTTTCCGAGTGTTGAGGAGATTGTTTTAGTTGTGTGTTAATTGTTTTGTCTGATTGGTTATTTAATTGTCTAGAATCTCCGGGGTTTGAACCATAGGTGTGTCATTGATCTCAAAAGAGGTTTTGAGGGGCCAGGAATGTTTCCTTAACTATGCTAATTTTAGGTGTCTCCATGGGTTGTTTGACTGTTTTAAAAGTGCTGATTTTGATGGGGTGGAGATTTAGTTCCTGTCGGTGCCATCCTGTCCAGCTTCCCTTATGTGCTAGCCCTCACTTGCATTCTAAAAGCATGCTCTTGCCTACTGATCGGTGTCTGTTACTTTGTGATTTTTAGTGGAGAGACTCCGAGTGTAACTTTAGTCTGCTCCCATTTTGTGTGCCCAATTTCATAAAATTTGTTGTCCGATAACAATTTGAAACGGCTATAAATTGAGGGAGAGGAACGTGCAATGAGACCTGGGTACCTCGTAACGTCAGTCACCAAAAGTGAAGTAGGCAGGTGCAGCCGGCGTAAAGGTAAATGAGGGAGGATTCGAGTCCAGAAGCAAGAATGTCTTGCTGCAATTATACATGATCTTGGTGAGGCCACACTTGGAATATTGCATGCAGTTTTTGTCTTCTTATCTGAGAAAGGATGTTCTTGCAGGAGTGCAGTGAAGGTTTACCAGACTGATTCCTGGAATGGTGGGAATGACATCTGAGGAGAAATTGAGTCGGTTAAAATTATATTCACTGGAGTTCAGAAGAGTGAGGAGGGGGTCTCAGAAATATCTATAACATTCTCACAGAACTGGGCAGGGTAGATGCAGGAAGGATGTTCCTGATACCAGGAGTTCAGAGCCAAAGTCATCATCTAAGGATAAGGGATGAACTTTTTAGGACTGAAATGAGGAGAAATTTCTGGTAGGTGTGGATATGATCAGCGCAACTTATGGGCCGAAGGGCCTGTTTGTGCTGTTGTGTTCTATGTTCTAAATTTCTTCACCCAGACAGTGGTGAGCTTGTGAATTTGCTGCCACAGAAAGCAGTTGAGGCCAAAGCATTGTGTTTTCAAGAAGAAGTTGGATGTAACTCCTGTGACAAAAGGGATAAAAGAGTCTTGGGGAAGGTGGGAACAGGCTGTTGAGTTGGATGATCATACTGAATGGCTGTGCAGGCTCAAAGGACCAAATAGCCTACGTCCGGTCCTATTTATAATGTTTCTATGACAGCTGACTGACAGACAGAAGTGGAATTTTGGGGTATCAGATTGGGCAGTGGTCTCTTTATTTATGGAATGATTAATCTGGATTCAGGTGGATATCTTTGTCGGATATGGAGATTCAATAGTTGACCAAATACTGTTCAAGTATATTTGTATTTCAAACTTGTAATATACATAGTTCTTAAATTCTTTGTATTACTTCATGTAAGTTAGTTTTGGTTGATTTATCCAAATCAAGTAATTATCTCATTTTTCTCTCCCCTCCCATGAAACAGAAAGTTTGAAAAGACTGCCTGCTCTGCATTCTGCTCAGACCCTCCTCCAACCTGAGTTAAATCACACAGGAGATTAACATTCAAAAATTACTATTATCTTGCACGTTTGATCCCATGAGATAATAGGCAGCAAATGTCTAAGGTTATTTAAGGAAGCTAATAATTAATTAATACAAAGTGGTGCACATTTTCAAAAAGGTCTTTAAGGGATATTCAACCATGGGCTTTTGTTTTAACTTTTGCAATCAGCACATGAAGGAATAAAAATTCTTTTTCTATTGCTCAAGAGAAAAGGTACAACTCATAATTGGCTTTATATTCCTCAAGTAAATATGAGAGAAGTTCAAAATAATAAACTAATTATTAATATTCATTATAACAAATATGTAGGCAATTGTCAGCCCTGTTCGCCCCAGGTGCAGAACCCATTGGGCTGGAGAATTCTGCGAAAGGCCCCAAATGGGATTTGCGGCAGGCGTTCAACAGATCACAATGGACCCAGCCCATCCCAGCTGACTTTCCCAGGTTCTTGCCCAGGAAAGGTGAGGAGCTGATCAGAACTAAAATGCATTCATTTTCTACTCCCCCACCTCTTGCCCCAATTTCCTGACCCCCATCCCCTGCCCCAATCTCCTGACGCGCCCCCTTCCTGTATGGATGCAAATCACTATTGGTCCTTAAACACAGGAACTATGGGCTCTACACTTAACTACAGGATGCCCATGGGCAAAGCAATCCTAAAAAGTCTGACAACACCGGGTTTTAGTCCAACCTATTTATTTGATAATATACTCACAAGCTTTTGGGGTTAGCCCCTTCGTCACCTGGTGTTGTCAGACTTTTTACTGTGTTTACGCCAGTCCAATGCCGGCATACCCACATCATGACAAAGCAATCCTGCCAGGGATCAGGGAGGGGTATTTCAAGAAGGCGGGAGTTGCTGGCTAGTCTTTTGTCTATAATATTGAAAATCTTTGAACTCTCTTTCAACTTGTCTATTTCAATCTGGATAAAAGCAAATGACTGCGGACGCTGGAATTTGAAAACAAAAGGGAAAATGCTGGAAAAACTCAGCAGGTCAGGCAGCATCTGTAAGGAGAGAAAAGAGCTGATGTCTCAAGTCCAGAAAGCATCATCTGGACTTGAAACGTCAGCTCTTTTCTCTCCTTACAGACGCTGCCTGACCTGTTGGCAGGTTGAAGTTACAAGTCATCTCCATGATGCGGTGAAAAAGGCTGGCAGTACATTTTTCACAATCCATTTCATGCCCCTTTAACTTTCTGTAGCCCCCAGTCTCGCAGAGATGCCTACAAGTTTTGCACCGCATTGTTTTCATTCACTTTCACAGTCAATTAACTTTGACAAGCCTTTTTGCTTGACAGGCCCAAGCGACTCGAAAGGAAGGATTAGCTTTGTTTGTTTTTGTGGCACTTCACGGTCCATTAATGCTCAGTGCTTCCTCCTTTGAGTAGTGTTCTGTCTGCCTGAACAGAATGCTTGCGCTGGTGGTGGTGCTCCATCGTGTGAGCAGCTGGCACCACACAGAGATAGGAATTCCTCAATGAGACCTTCTCTCAGCCACTGCTGAATTCTATGGATAGACACGATGATGATCCCTGGGGGATGGGAGGGAGTCAGAGGCCACTGCAGCCCACTAGTGGTTTTGGGTCATGGCCAACAAGATTGGGCACTGCTCGATTGGAACTGTGTGCTAAGGCAGTGCAGGTCTGGAGGGGCACTTGAAGGGGTTATCCCCTGAAGGGGACCCCATAATGGGTCTTGCTCACTTGGGGGTGTCAGGTCACCCTAATGCCTGTGTGATGTGGAGAGGTGACATGATCAGTTGGGAGGAAGATTGTCCCTCCGTGGCCAAGGATTGGGGATATTCTCCTTGTCTGCAGATGTTACAATGTTTATGGGAGGGGAAGGAGGGTCTTTAATTTCATTTTTGAGATCCCTTTAAAAATGGTGCCCTAATCACTACAGAATTGTACTGCCACCATTTTTAGGTCCTGCTCATGTCCTTCATGTTGCACATCACCCCAAGTTCCTAAAACAATCTTGAGGTGCGGGTGGATTGTAATTTCAATTGTGCCAACCGGCACAACAGAAATCTTATCACGTATTGTGACAGATACAATACTTAGAAATTTCTCGGGGAGAGTTGCGTCAATTATTTCCATATACAAATGTTATTAAAGTTTATGCACAGGTGTTTTTCAGTCCTGGTTTTCTACAGAGGCCACTCGAAACAGAATAGAAATAGAACAAGCCCTTTATTAGGAAAAAAAGAAACAATTTTCCTTAAAATAAAATACAATGGGTGGAATCTACCAGCAATCTTGGATCCCAGAACACCACAGCAGCATGTGGGGGGAGCATCTACTGGTGGATCATCCAGAAAATCCATCTTCCAGCCACAGAATGTTCCTGGAGATCCATCTGCATTTTGAGGAGGTCCATCTTTCTTCCGTAATGGGTGAGTGATGTTGGGCATCTCCAAAATATGGTGCCCAGATACAATGGCGGACAAAGCACCATCAAGCCTGATTTGCAATCGGTACAAAACGCCCCATTGTATAATTAATAAGGTTAGGACCGCAGGATACAGCATGTTTCCCCACAGACTTCCACATGATCAAAACACAACATCACCGTCAAATTCCGTCCCAATATTTTTCATAATATCTGATCAGCAATGCTGGCTAAATGAATTCTATAACAATATTTTTTTTCAAACTAAATTATTGAAACGCATCTCTTTCAAAGTTTGATTTTCAATCTGCTAATGCATTGAACAAACACTTCTCTGAATATAGTAGTAGCTTAAAAATAATTTGTTTATTTTACAAAAGCTTTTGATACGATGAATGTAAAAAACATCTTGCTTCATTTTCTATTATTCATAAGTAATAAAGCATCCATAGCTCGAACACTTCATCATTTGGCAACAGTAGTCTAATAGACAATATTCTCATTTCTCTCGCTCTGACTTTGTCACTGAACGCCTGGAGTTCAACGAAGAAATAATTTACAACTTTAATAATGAGACAATGGTTGAATAAAGGTAATTTTCTAACAAACTATTGTATCTCATTCCAATAGTTCAGTCTAGGCAAAATTTATCTCCCTTCAAAGGATTTGTTTTTTTTAAAATAAATGTAGCATGGATTTAATATATTATAAATTTAAGCAAATAAATTGTAGATTCTTTCACAAAACTGAAACAAGGCATGAACAAGGACAAATGCAGCAAAAAAAAACATCTCCATTATTGTCTAAAAATTGAAAACATAGGACGCTATGTTCTAAACAGACGTGCTACTTTTAACATTGACCCAGTTTTTATTGAAAAGAGAACATTTTAAAAAGACTAGCTAGACATGATATTTCTTTTTGTTGGAAGTTGAACAGCTGCTTTGTCTGTGAGCTTGGTGCTGAAGGTTAACATTAAAATCAGTGATAATATTTTTTTCTCCTCAGAACTCAGACAAAATAATTATTTCTTTTATCTCTAAAATTTGACTAATCCCAGTCATTAAGAATCTTTAGAAATTTTACAACACTGTGGCACAGCTTCACACTGTTGCATAAAGATACAAAAATGTCAAGCTATTACATACCAGTTCAATAAAACTGACATTGAATTTATTTACTTAAAGGCAAGAATAATAACAATGAAGAGAGCACAAACCTTCTGCGGCGATTGCTGTTTATTTTATTTATTAGTGTCACAAGTATGAGCCTACTTGTGACGAAGAAATAAACTTTAAAATTTATTTCGCTCGAGGCTTACATTCATACTGCAAAGAAGTTACTGTGTAAATCCCCGAGTCGCCACACTCCAGCAGCTGTTCCAGTACACTGATGGATAATTTAACATGGCCAATGCACCTAACCAGCACGTCAGTGCACCTAACCAGCACATCTTTCAGACTGTGGGAGGAAACCAGAGCATCTGGAAGAAACCCACACAGACATGGGGAGAACATGCAGACTCCCCACAGGCAGTGACACAGGATTCAAACTCGGATCTCTGTGAGGCGGCAGTGCTAACCACTGTGCTACTGTACCGTCCACTGCTTTCATTTTGTTCCACAATATTACCAGTCCATACTGTAGTGCATTGGAATGCCCAAACATTTTAAAGTTTTATTTTAATAGTTTTAACGAAAGACCAGTTGTCATTCTTCCAGTACTTGTTTTTTTCACCTTTCTCAAAAACCATTCGTGAAATCTGGGAACTGCTGATGAGGCCAATGTGTATTGTCTCCCCCTAATTACCCTTGAGAAATGAGGTGCCCTTTTCACTCCAGTCTGTGTGGTAAAAATATTCACACAATGTTAGTCAGCAGAGTATACTTTAGAATTGTTGCCCAGCAACAACAAAAGAATAGCAATACATTCAGAAGTCAGGGAGGTGCGTGATTAAAAGGGAATCATAGAATTGTGGTGGTGGTATTCCCATGCTCTTTGTGTCCTTGTCTGTCTAATTGGAACGGATTGGGGGTTTTGAAGATGCAGTTGTGGAAATATTGATGAGTTGCTGCAGTGTATCTTGTAGATGGTAGACACTGGAGTGATGTTGCACCAAGGGTGGAGGGAATGAACGTGTCAGTGTGTAGAAGGGAGGGAGGGGGTACAATCAGGCAGATTGTTTAGTCCTGGACGATGTCAAGACTCTTTACTGTTGTTGGAGTTTTTCTCCTTCAGACAAGTTAAGAGTGTTTTGTCACACTCCTGTCTTCGAAACATAAAATGGTGACAACAGAGGAGGCGGCTGTTTGGCCTGCTGTGTCAGTGTCAGCTCTCTGTAAGAGTAAATCAGACAGTCCCACACTCTTCCTTTTACCCACAGCTCTGCAAATATTTCCTCTGCGGATAAGTCTCTTGTTTATGAAAGCTATGGTTGAATCTGCCTCTATCACACTCTCAGGCAGCACGTTTTAATCACAAGCGCGTGCTGTCTAAAAAGGCATCTCCTCATGTTGCTTTTGGTTCGTTTATCAACGTGCTGAAATTGATGCTCTTTGCACCACCCTTCCACCTGTGGGAACGGTTTCTCTTTATTCACCCTGTGTCAGGATGCAGCAATCAATCCTTCTCAAGTTTCTCTTCTCTAAGAACAGCCCTCATTATCCATGTAATTGAAGTCTCACATTCCTGGAGCCATCCCCCAAAAAAATTCTTTCTCCAATGCCCTCACATACTTCTGAAAGTTTTATATTAGAACTGGACACAATGCTCGAGTTGAGGATAAACCAGTGCCTCTGAAAATCAGTGTCTTCAGCAGTTAACAGATTCACCCTCTGTTTAACTCACAGCACCCGGGTTAAACTGGCTCCTTTTAAAATGTAATATTGGGACTGGGAATCCATGATAGGGAAGGACATTTGTGGATTAATCTTGCTGTGACCAGCAAAAGGGGTTGAATAAAGAAAGGGAGCCAGTTCTTTCCCCTCCCCCTCTCTGAACCCAAACCCCCACCCAGGGGGGGAACAATTTGGGATGTCCCATCCAGATTGTAACAATTTGAGGAATCTTGCCTGAGTCATCAAATTTGGGGAACCACACCTGAAGATGGTCAGAAACGATGTTACGTTGATTTTCCTCCCAGAATGCGGCAGTTCATACTTTTCTGCATTCAATTTCATCTGCCATGTACCCGCCCATTCCACCATCCTCTTGAAGTATTTCACCCCATCCTCCTTAACGTTCACACTACTTCCAGGATTTGTGCCATCTGCAAACTTTGAAATTGTGCCCTGTACACAGCAGTCATGAATACTCGTCAAGAAAAGCAATGGCCTGATTAACAATTGCTGGGGAAATCCACGATACATTTCACTCCAATCCAAAACACAACTGTACTCCACTGTTCTACAGTTCCTATAACTCAGCCAATTTCATATCCATACTGCCACCATCCCTTTTATTCCATCGGGCTTCAAATTTGCTGACAAGCCTGTTGTGCGGCTGTTTACCTTATCTTTATCTTTTGTAGATTTGTTCCTCTATATTTTTTCTGCCCTTGACCACTCAAACACATTCTCATTCCAGCACTTTATTATCCTTCATCAATGCTGTCACTTCTCCTCCTTTCTTTCCTTCTCTACCTTTCCATAACCACAAAATCACATTCTCATGTGGCAATATAAGTACCTGTACTCACCCACCCTAGTTACCACTCTTTGTGCACACATATAACTGCACTACAAACGTACTGTTGACCTTATTTCATTCCCTCTTACTCTGAGCAACGACTTACTAATTCTTAATATTGTGTCTTATAAGTGATGTCGTGACTTTGTGTGGTTGGGAGGCGACTCTCTCACTGCAGAACATCCCAGTCACAAACTTGCTATTGCAGTCACAGTACTTAAGTGGCTGGCCCAGTTCTGATCCTTGGCAACACTCCGAATGTTGATTGTAGGGGATTGAAAGTGGTAATGCTATTAAGTATCAAGGGAAGGTAGTTAGACTTGATCTTGATGGAGAGAGTCATTGCTTGACGCTTGTGTGGTGTGAAGGTTGCTTGCCAATTATCAGTTGAGGTCTTTCATTTATCTGGTAAAGTGGTTGGGCCTCAGCCATTGCCCTGAGGAACTCCTACAGCGATGCAAAAGGATTAAAATGGATTCCTTCCAACCACAACCATTTTGTTTCTGACAGGTTTGAGTTCAACTAGGAAAGAGTCTACCCCTGGATCCACATTGATTTTGATTTCACTAAGGCTGCTTGTGATCACACTTGGTTAAACACAGACTGGGTTTAGGGCAGAAATCCCACCTCATCGCCGGAATTCAGCTCTTTTGTCTGCTTGAACCAAAGCTTGGAATGAAATCTGGAGCTGGCTGATCTTGTCAAAGCCCAAACTCAGCATGGGTGAGCAGGTTATGGCTGGTTAGATGCCACTTAATAGCACTGTCAACCAAACCTTCCATCACTTTGCATGTGATGGAGAGTAGATTGAAGGGGTGGTAACTGGTTGGATTGAATTTGTCCTGTTTTTGTATGCAGGACATACCTGCGAAGGGCCTCTTTCTGCACTGTGAGGTTCTACAGTTATACCTGGGGGCACACTCCTTCAACATTTGCAACATATTAAAATGATCTCTGACCACTCTCTGTCCTTTCAGAAGGACATCAGATCCACGTCTAGCCACCAGATATAACAGCGGATCTCTAAATCTTTACATAGGACAGAATTGTCTTATGTTTTTGGAGACTGTGACAGCAAACAGGAGAAGTGACGTGGAAGAGGTAACTGCCAGCTCTCAAAGGTGGCTTCCTCCATCGTATTGTCAGACAAAAATCTCATCGGGGCAGGTCCCACGCTGGCAGGTGAGCCCCAATCAGGGAACCCCGATACACACCACCTGGGAACTCCCCCGGCACTGCCTAGGCAGTGCCAAGAGAGGGCAGTGCCTGGAAATAACCTTCTCCCCACTGAGTGATGCACTTACCTAAATCGCCCTGGCGCCCCAGGTGCGTGCCCTGGGAAACCTGGTGTGATTCACTTCAGCGCGCTCTCACAGCAATGTGAGTGGGGAATCGAATGGAGAGAAAGGTTGTGGAGGAGGAGGAGGAGGGGCAGCACTATCATATGCAAACGCCTGGTAATAATATTTAAATATATTCAAATGGCGATCCCAATGTTAATGTTGGGATTCCCATTGGTAGGAGCAAAGGAACAGGAAATCCGATTGGTCTAAACCACGTTTTGGGACTCCCATGGCATTCCCTGCTCTTGCCACCAACCTTCAGAAACGGGAATGGGAGTGGAAAATTTCCTCTCTCCCCCAGTAGTATGGGCGACTGAGTTTACTTTTTAATCTCAATGATATGTTTAAACAATTCTAATGCCCAGACACCAAGTTCTGTTCTGTTTCTACGTCCCCAACTAATGATCATTCTTGTTGTCTGAGTTTACCACATCCATCTGGCTCAGGTTGTCTGTAAAATGGATCTCCTGCTGGTACACTTGTGCACACTCCAGCGATCATCCAAACTCTACACTGTGCACACAGAAGCAGAGTCAGTCATCTTACAACTTTTTTGACAGGTCTGGGTGTTAATAAATCGCCAGCCTTCTGCTTGCCAGCTGGGACTGGGACTCAGGAGAGACGAGTAGATCTTCCTTACGTCAGTAAGGATCAGGGAATTGTTTTAAAATCAAAGTTACATTTTATTTTGCAGTTGTTAAATGCGGATACTCAATAGAATGAAATCAGGCATTGTTGCTGCTCCAATCAATATTGTGTATGACCACAACATGTTTCACCTCCCACTCCTCTGATATTCTGAGACAGCATTAGTGCAAACTGGGATCATCAGATTAATTGGAAATTTCCTGAATGTCAATGCTTACTCATAGTCCAAAACACTCATCCAACTGCGTCCTGAACACCAAATGTATATCGTATGGGATTTCTTTCCTCAATTCTTATTGGTCAGAACGTGGGGGTAATTTTCTCCTGGTTCTGATTTTATCAAACGTACTCAACAATTTTTGTTGCCCTTTTTCACATAATTCCATTCACCCTTACTGATTATTGCTCTCCATCTAAATGCTGGACAATGAACAACAAATCTGATCTTACTTTGTGATAAATGTAGGTTCAGTGTTAATGTGCCACCTCATTAATTCAACACAGATCCCACATAAAGTCATAAAATATAGCAAAGCAAACTGGAATTCCACAAGGAAAATGTGAAATTATGTAAGTTCAGTATTTCACTCTTTTGATTCTGATTTATAGCCAAATCAATACAACTCTCTACAGTACCTGTGACTCCATGTCAGGGGAGGTAGAGACATTAAATTTGTCTTCAAACAGGTTATGTTAAACAGGGATGGATCGATGACAGGAAGAACTCAGTTAATGCACAAACATGCAAACGTAACCACAGCAACAGTGTCAAGGTCTATAGCTAAAGATTCTAATTATCAAATTTACAAAACAAACCCTCTTGGGAAAGAAAGGATGGATTTAATGTTTGTGATGGGCTTCTCCCTCACTAACTGGAGAACTGGTGGGAGCCCACATCTCCTCCATTGGTGAAAGCCTGTTGAAGTAGTTATCTGCCATGAATGGTGACCAGTGTTGAGTCTTCTCTGGGATTAAGGATCCCATGGGTGGAAATCCTGCCCGTCGAGAGCAGGAAGGGACTGGCTCTTTGTGGGCCCCCTCTTGTGAGGCTGGGTCCCTTGATAAGGCATGGAATGTCTTTGAAAAAGGGAAACCCCCCCACCTCCCAGAACCTTTCTTCTTGGACTTCCCGCATGGCATGACTGCCACTGTTTGAATATTAGTAATGATAGGATGAGGCCTTTAAGTGGGCAATAGAATCATTGAACCCTACAGTGCAGAAAGAGGCCCTTCGGCCCATCGAGTCTGTATCAAACACAATCCCACCCAGGCCCTACCCCCATATATCTACATTTTATACCCATTAATCCCTCTAACCTAAGCATCCCAGGACACTAAGGGACAATTTCTTAGCATGGCCAATCAACCTAACCTGCACATCTCGGACTGCAATTGATACAAGTTGCGTGAGTTTTACTTTCCAGTGAAATTCCACTTGTCTTTTCGTTCTGTCATCTTATCGTTAAGAAGTGGGACACAGCTTTGAGCAAATGCAGGCAGTAGACATTTTAAATTATCATGACAAAAATTTCACAAATGGTTTTATCAAATTAAAAGATCGTCCAAAAAAACTGAAAAGATATTGTTTGAAGAAAGGATGTTTTTTGTTGGAGGTAAGATGAGCAGTGAAACAAATAGGTTCAGTTAATTAGAAAACAAGTATAAAATTGCAGGTTTCATAGACTACTCGATACACTAATACAATGAATGTTTCCAAGTACGTTTCAGCGATTATATTGCGACTTACACCTGTCTTTTTAATTAGTATAGAGCTTGCAATTAGGCAGTAATAAACTGATAAAAGTAGAATAAAACCAATCATTAAATATTTATACTCGTCTCAAAACCCAAAATGATTTATTACAAAACTTTAAACCAATACTGATTAGATCAATTCCTAATTAATATTATAATTTTGAAGGTCATTTCCTCTTTTTGCAATCTAATATTATTCTTGATAAAATCAACTTCTTATTAGTTTTAGCTTTCAGTCTAATGAACATGATTTTGCTGTCATCATAACTTCATTGTTATGCAATCCTTCTTAAATCATTAATCCACCTGCACTTATTCCAGTCTGCAAAAACATGCACTCATTCAGAATTTTAAACTTGGGAGCTTGCAATGAATTTAATTTTCATGAGATCAAACTCCAGTATGTGGTAACTTGTTGCATTTTTTTTTGTAAAATAATGTATGTGCTGAGATAAAGTATGAATTGCTATGTCAATAATTAATTTTTTTATGTCAAGAAAGGGGATCTTCAGGGTCCAATGCAGCATTTTGTCTTTGCCAGGATTTCTCTCTTCATATCCAAATGCAAGCAAACAGCATTTCTAATCAAACTTGGACTGAGATTGTCAGATACATTTCCTTGATTTCTAACACAAGGTAAGTTGCTGCAAAGAAGCTCCAGGATTTAGCATCGCCGGTGAAATAGCAGGTTCAACTGCTCTTGCCCTTTGAATTTCCATGATAACATTTGTGGCCAGTTCTTGTTTCTGGAAGGTGAAGAGGATGCAGCACCCTCTGCAGGGCATCTGGGATTTGTGTAAACAGGGCAAACAATTGTGTGCCTTCTGAAACAATCAGAGTGAATCATGTACGTGTTGCGTCTGAATCAGTTATTGCAAGTTAAAAAATGATTTCAGTGTCAAATCAGCTGCGGAAAATGCAAAATGAGACACGTTGGATTCAGAGAGAGAGATAAAAAGACAAAAATAAAACATAAATTTAAAGTAAAAGATTAGTCAAACATTCTTTCACATCTGTTAAAACCATGAAGAATGAAACTTGACACTTGAAAAAGTTAATTTTCAGTGCTAGCTTCTTTGGCTGTAATCACACCATTAAATAGACATGGTCAAAGTTCCTGTGGTAAAATGACTTCATAAACGTGACATTACCTGCATGAACTTCACACCATTGAATAAGGGAACCATTTTTTTGGTGCAGCTTACACAGGGGCAATGTACCACAAGTAACGAGTAACAGATTTTCACCTTTAACTGTGCTCATTTGAAATGACTGTCTAATTTGTGTAGAAATTACATGACATTTTTGTGTAGAAATTACAGTGACTTTCTTTTTTTCCATGGAATGTGAAAATTGCTGGCAAGACTGTTGTACAGAGACAACCCCGAATTGTCCTTGAGAATGGCAAAAGTGAAAGTTTATTCCTTAGTCACAAGTAAAACTCACATTAACAGTGCAGTGAAGTTACTGTGAAATTCCCCGAGTCGCCACAGTCCGGTGCCTGTTTGGGTCAATGCACCTAATCAGCACATCTTTCAGCATGCGAGAGGAAACCGATGCAGACTCCACTCAGACAGTGACCCAAGCCAGGAATCGAACCCAGCTCCGTGGTTCCGTGAAATAGCAGTGCTAACCATTCTGTTGCCTCAGTTGGTGTATTGACTTCTTGACCTGACGGGGCAGAATTTTCCAGTCTGGAGACTGAGCAGGGCGGCTGAACAGAGGAGATTTTCCACTGTTCGTTAATGATGCATGTTATGAGGATCATGGCAAATTTTGTGATGGGGCAGGCAGAAAGTGGCTCTGTGATTGTTTTAGAAACTCCAACGCCCAGGTGTGTGTTTTTTTTTGTTTATATCCAATCCAAAGTCCAATTCAAAGTCTCAACAAGTGAGATATTCCAGATCCAAGCTGGCAAGACAGGCTGGCCGCTTCCTGGGCTCGGGGTTGATCAACATGATCCAAGCTCTTTGCAGCAGGCATTGCACCTCCTGACCTGATTTGCATTGAAGCCAAAAGGCTTAGATGCTGCTTTAAAAATATTGCTTCAAATTAAGACTCAGTGTAACTCATGACTGGAACCAAGTGCAGGACAGCAAAACTATATTTGACCTTATTCAAAAGGGACGCCCGAGTGTGATACTTTAACAGCACCAGGATAGCCATTCAGTTTTCCATTCTGAAACTTGCCCCCCCACCCCCCAACTCAACTCCCCCGCCGCCCTCACCCCCCCCAGCCATCACACTGAATGTTGCCTCAGTCTCACCCCTCCCCTTTACCCAGCCTTGGCCCAGTTTATGTGACAGACAATCGATATCTCTCTGCGACAGTGTGAAAGGAGGGTGAAAGCAGTGGCTACTGATCTCACAGTCCAGGCGGAAATCTATCTTGCAATTGCATGCATGGATGTATGGTTGTGAAAGTGAAAATTGTAAATTTCCACTGGCAGAGCACTAGATTCGAGTGGGGAAATAAGATTTGGCGTGACGATGTTACTAGCATAACTCCGCTAATGATGTTAGTCCCAGAGCTCTGCAGGACACTTGGCCCACTTTACGTTGCCATCAATGTCAAGTAGAACAAAATTCCAAATCAATTTTCCAACCTTGGAACACTGATTTTTTTTGACTCACGCTAAATCTTGCTCCCTGGCCCGCGACAAGTCCCACTGTCAGTGGGAGCAGGAGATCATATCATGGTGATACCATCAACAAAGAAATGGCAAACTTACAATCAGAATTTATTCCTCAATATCAAATGTCACTGGATTACTTTCTTCATGATTCGCTCTGCTCCTGTTTCTGCAATTTGGGGAATTTTTTGTGGTGCAAAGCCTACGGTTTTCAGCGTTGTAGAAGCTTTAAAAGCAAATTTCAATCAACTTCATTGTGTTTAATTCCTCGGTACAGCTGTAATAATTGTAAATCTATAATTTTGTTCCCTTTTTATGTTGCTGCGTTCTGAAAAGAACTTGGGTGAAAAGGGAAGGGCAGTCTTTCATACCTTGCGCGGAAACATACTAAGGTGTATTTATGGAACGCCTGTGTCTGTCAGCTATCTAGAAATCATTCAAATTATTTATTTCATTCTTTATTATTGCCACCCAATCATGCAACAATGCAGAGTCCATTGGAATTTCTGCAAAATTACCAGATTTTGCAAATGTTTTGCAGATAACAAATTGGGTAAATGTAGTCTTATTTGCCAACGACTTCAGGTTATTATGCTCCAGTCTTGGGGGTGAATAAAATGTTGTTCTTCTGCGATTCGTTTCCCTTATCACATTGATTAAGGAGCTTAGTCTGTAACTCAAGTCACAGAAGCAGAGTGGCATTCTTTTTTTTGCAAAGAATAAAATATGCTGGTGTATCAAGGGCAGTTTTTTTTGCGTCTTTAGTTTTAAAATGATTCAATTTTCTCCCTTTTGAGGGATAGATTTGGGCACTCCTTTCCTGGCATTCGATCTCATTTCCCGCTGTTCGTGGCATGCTCGCAAATGTATTCTCCATTTGGTACATTAATCACTTCAGTGACCAGGCTTCACATCCCAAGAGCTGTGGAGTTGTCTGCATTTGACGCTCATCAATACTGATACCTCATCCACATTTCTTGGCCATTTTAATAGCTTTGTTCACAAGCAAATAATTGGAATTTAATTTTGGCTTCAAGTTCACAAATACCTTTGTTTTTGGGAGACAGAAGCCATTAAATCCAAATTATTTGTCACATCCATCAAGGAGTTGGCATCAAACTGATCCTATTTGTCGCATGAGAGGATGTGCAAATTTTGGTTTTCATGGTGAATGATCGAAATTTCAATCCTTTTATACCCAACTCCCACTGCTCATTGAGGTAGCCAGGAGTAGGTTAAGTTGGGTGACTTATCAGTCAATGTCCAAAATGATTAAAGTCTCCCAGCAAGTCTTATTTAGCCAGTTGATTTAATTGATTTTCATTCTGTATTTTTACATGATGTCTCTTGTGCTGCCATTTGTTTTTCAGCATCCTGCACATTAAGCACAGGTATAATTATGCGAATCTCACACATGTCCCGATCTCCGCAGCCACGAGTCGCCTTTGGGATCTCTGCATTGCTCCAATTTTGGCCTCTTGTATACCCACCAATCACTCCATCATTGGGGTGGTTCTTTCACCTGCCTTGGCCCCACGCTTTGGAAGTTCCCCCCTTAAACTTCCGAAACTCTCAAGATCTCTCTCTCTTTTAAAAAGCTCCTTCCGTGCTGCCTTCTGGGCCAAGGTTTTGGTCATCTGTCCTGATTACTCCTCCTGAGGCTTAGTGTTAAACAAGTTTTTACTGATGTCATGCTTGTCACATGCCTCAAGATGCTTCACTCAATTAAATTGGACTGCATAAAATTAAATCGTTATTGGGCTGGATTTTAGATTCCCGCAGCATCGAGTTTAAAGGTGTGGAGCACATGAAATCCAGCGGGTGCCAAGTTTGCTACCTACCCGCACGCTGGCATGGTGACTAGCACTGATGCCTCACAGTGCAGGGTCCCAGGTTCAATTCCGACTTTGGGTCACTGTCGGAGCGGAGTCTGCATTGGTTTCCTCCAGGTGCTCCGGTTTCCTTCTACAGTCTGAAAGCTGTGCTGGTTAGGTGCATTGGCCGTGCTAAATTCTCTGTCAGTGTACCCAAACAGGCATCAGAGTGTGGTGACTCGGGGATTCCCACAGAAGCTTAATTACAATGTTAATGTAAGCCTACTTGTGACCATAATAAATTCACTTCAAACTTTTCTCTTTATACCCATCCACTCTGCTTCAATTGCAATTTTACCAGCACGAGGACATCAGGGTCTGTGTGCTAATTGAGAACCTTAAGTTGTCAATTAATGCCCATTTTAGGGCCTCCCCCATTGGCTAATGAGATTTAACCAGTGACAGGAGACACTAAGCATTCAGCCTGGTGGCATCCCCTCTCAGGGCTGCTGTCGGCATGGGAGCAGGGAAAGAGTCAACGTTTAAAAAGCTCCCTCAGAGGGCACCAATCAAGGTGTAAATACCCTTCACCCCTGGCCAAGATTCCCTCTCCCCAGTCTTTCTGCCCTGCCCCCTCACCCCCAGGTCGAGTGAATCAGGTCTCTGTAGGGGCCTTGCTGCAATACCAGCAGCAGCCATCACACCCTGGAATGCTGCTGGTACATGAGAGCTATCAGCCCCTGATTGACTCGAGGGATCTTCGAGGTAGGACTTCTCGTTGATGAGGGGAAGTCCTGCCTCAACTAACTGAGCAACTGACTGGCAATTAAACCTGAGCAAGATAGCCAGAGGAATCATTAGCAGGCTACCCTATCCCCTCTAAATCGCCTGCTCCTTACTTTAAATCTATGACCCCGGTTATTGACCCTGCTACTAAGGGGAAAAGTTAACCTATATATGTCCCTCAGTAATTTGTAAGCTTCATTAAGGCCCCCCCTCAACCTTCTCTGCTCTAAATAAAACAACCCTGGCCTATCCAGTTTCTTTCTGTAGCTAAAACGCTTTCACTCAGGAACCATTCTGGTGAGTCCCCGCTGCATCCTTTGTATAATCACATCCTTCCTATCGTGTGATGACCAGGACTGCACACTGTACTGTAGCCATGGCCTGACTACATTTTGTACAGCTCCATCAGGGCCTCACTGCTTTTATGTTCAATGCCTTGGCGAGTGAAGGCGTTTGACAAAGTACCTCACAAGAGGTTATTGCAGAAGGTCGAGGGACATGGAGTTGGGGGTAGGGTGTTAGCGTGGATTGAGGATTGGTTGTCAAATAGGAGGCAGAGAGTGGGGGTCAACAGGTGCTATTCGGATTGGCGGATGGTGACTAGTGGAGTGCCCCAGGGGTCGGTGCTGGGGCCTCAGCTTTTTACCATTTATATAGATGATCTGGAGGAGGGAACCGAGTGTAGGGTGTCGAAATTTGCTGATGACACCAAGATTGGGGGAACGGCAAATTGTGCGGAGGGTGTGGAGAGTCTGCAGAAGGATCTAGATAGGCTGGGCGAATGGGCCAGGAAATGCCGAATGGAATTTAATGTCGGCAAGTGCGAGGTGGTCCACTTTGGTAGGAAGAATGGTAGGAAGGACTATTACTTACGTGGCGAAAAACTGCAGCAGGCAACGGTGCAGAGGGACCTCGGGGTCCTTGTGCATGAGTCGCAAAAACCCAGCTTGCAGGTGCAGCAGGTGGTCAGGAAGGCTAATGGGATGCTGGCCTTCATAGCGAGGGGGATTGAATATAAAAGTAGGGAGGTCTTGCTGCAGCTGTATAGGGCATTGGTGAGGCCGCAGCTGGAGTACTGTGTGCAGTTTTGGGCGCCGCACCTGCGCAAAGATATTTTGGCCTTGGAGGGAGTGCAGAGGAGGTTTACTAGGCTGATCCCAGAGTTGAGGGGGTTGAGCTATGAGGAGAGGCTGAATAAACTAGGCTTGTACTCGTTAGAGTTTAGAAGAATGAGGGGAGATCTCATTGAGACGTATAAGATGATGAATGGGATGGATAGGATAGAGGTGGAGAGACTCTTCCCACTCAGAAAGGACAGTAGGACTAGGGCGCACAGCCTCAAGATAAAGGCGGGGGGGGCGGTTTAGAACGGAGTTGAGGAGGAACTTCTTCACTCAAAGGGTGGTGAATCTCTGGAATTCTCTGCCCGTTGAAGTGGTGGAGGCTGCCTCGCTAAACATTTTTAAGACGCGGGTTGATGGGTTTTTGATAAGAGAGGGGATTAAGGGTTATGGGGAGAGGGCAGGAAAGTGGAACTGAGCCACGACAGATCAGCCATGATCTTATTGAATGGCGGGGCAGGCTCGAAGGGCTAGATGACCTACTCCTGCTCCTATTTCTTATGTTCTTATGTTCTTATATGCCATTAACCTGTCCTGCTGCCTTCACAGATCTTTGGACATGCACAGGGTCCCTCTGGTTCCCTGTACTTCCTCGCGTCCTACCATTCATTGTGCATTCCCCTGCCTTCATCGTCCTTCCAGGATGCATCGCCTCGCATTGTTCCGGATTAAATTCCATTTGCCACTCTTCTGTCCATCTGCCCAGCCCATCTATTCTGTCCTGTAATCTAAAACTTTCCTTCTCACTACTTAACCACACCATCAATTTTTGTGAACTGACTGATTGTTTCTTCCCCCCCAACATTTACATCTAGATCATTAACGTACAGAACAAAGGAACCCAGCACCCATCCCCGCGGCACACCATTGGACACAGAGTTCCAGTCACAAAAACAACAGAAAGGAAGGGGACTGAGACGCTCGTGAGGCAGGAGATTACAGGGCAGAAGGTGAGATGCAGAGGGGGGAGCATTCGGGGAGGGGTGACCGTGTTAAAAATGAGAGGAAGAACAAGATCCCAAACGCAAAGACGCTTTGCATTCTTTCCCCACTCACTCCATCTTCACAGCTGCACCAGGTATTTCCTCCAATCCCTCCTCCCACCGAGATCACGCTCCTGGCCATTAACAGCAATGAGTTGATTTTCCAACAAGCCCAGCACTGGTGCAACAACAGACATTCTTGGAAATCATTTCATGACTCATTTATTTGTATAGATGACGACTCTATCTCACACACTTTGTGTTCAATAAATATGTGAAACATTTGTGACCCACATGCAAACCCTCATCAGTTATCTTAGCTCTCACTCAGAACGTTTAGTTTCATGCAATGATTCACAATTGTGCAAACATTTCTGCTTTTCAATCAACTTGCCATCTCATTTTCTGTTCAAGTTGAGCCAATGATGGTGTCAATTCCATTATCCTTTTGAAAACCTACAGCTCTGCTCATGAGCTCACTTGCGATGACTTCACCCTCAGCCAATCCTCGTAAATGAAATGTGCCCCACTTTGCCACTTAAATTTAACAGTCAGTTCTGTGGATTTAACAGTCAGTTCTGTGGATTTAACAGTCAGTTCTGTGGATTTAACAGTCAGTTCTGTGGATTTACCAATCACTGCCTCAGAGAAAGGGTTACCGAACCTTGCATGACTCCTATGGGGCGGGGGGGTCACATTATTGAGGGGAACCACAAAAGTCAACTTGGACTGACAGCGATCATCTCGTCAATGTGCAAGTGCTACAAAGAAACGTAGAAAACAGGAGGAGGAGGTGACCATTCGGTCCTTTGCGGCCTGCTCCTTCATTCATTACAATCATGGCTGATTATCCAACTCAATAGCCTGATCCCGTCTTCCCTCATATCTTTTGATCCAATTCACCCCAAGTGCTGTGTCTAATTGCTTCTGAAAAACATACAATATTTTGGCACCAACTGCTTGCTGTGGTAGCAAACACCACAGGCTTCCCATTCTCTGGGTGGCACGACAGCTGATTCTGACTCTCACCCTCCTGATTCACAAAAAAATTGATATTGCAGATACTGGAAATGCAGAAATATAAAATGTTGGGAGCACTCAGCAAATCATGCTGAAAGAGAAACAAAGTTAATATTTTACACGCTGATGATAGATCACCCTGAATTGTTAACCGTGCTTCGCTCTCCACAGATGCTGCTCAAACTGCTCAGCATTTCCAGCAGTTTAATTGCATGGATGTTCCTGGTTATATTCGTGTTATAGAGAAACTCCTCAGCACTAAAAACTACATTCAACTGCCATGGCTGCAGCAGAGCAACTTGGCTCACAGAACAGCGTCTGCGTGGGTTTCCTCCGGGTGCTCTGGTTTCCTCCCACAGTCCAATGATGTGCAGTTGAGGTTGATTGGCCATGCTAAAATTGCCCCTTACTGTCCTGAGATGTGTAGGTTAGAGGGATTAGCAGGCATAATATGTGGACATCAGAGGGCAGGGCCTGGGTGGGATTGTGGTGGGTACAGACTCGATGGGCCAAATGGCCTCCTTCTTCACTGTAGGGGTTCTACGATTCTATAATGTGTCTTCTGAACCTTACTTTCACTAGTTGTTGAGAGAGTACTGAGCCACTTCCCTGCACGAGGGAACAAATGAAAATTTGACTATTTTTTTAAATCGAGAGAAGAGGGATTAACCTGGTAATTGTAGGTCAAGTAGCCTTAATGTCATCAGTGAGAAGTCTGAATGGCCAATAATCATGGACAAAATGAACTGACATTTGGAAAAGCATGTGCTAATAATTTAAAATCAGCACGGATGTGTAAAATAAAGAGCTTGTTTGACTAACTTAATTGAGTTCTTTGGTGACGTTATGGAGAAGTTTGATCCATGTACTTCATTGATGTGCATGGACTTTCACAATGGATTTGATGAAATATCACTGAATCGTCTATGCCGTAAATTTTACATCTGTGGGAGAAGGCGACGTGGACACAAAATTGGCTGAGGAACAAAAATCGGGGAGCAGTACTGAAGAATTATCCTTCAGATGAAGAAGTGGTGCGCAGTGGTGTCAGTGTTCGGATCACTGCATTTTGTCAATTATATTAATAACCTAGTCTTCATCTGGGCTCAGGAAAACCCAACCTGTATACTTTCACAGCTTGAAAACTGCACACCTCAACAGTATGAAACTTCAAACACCAACTTTGTATCTTTTTTCCATATTGGGTTGGGATTCACCGTGCATTTTGAGACTGCAGTAGAGTACATGAGGAGTGTGCATGCAGAACTCAGTTGGTTAAAAGGCCTGCCTTAGTTCTCCAACACAGCAACTCAGCTTTGAACGTTGTTTAAAAGCCCCCTAAGCTTCACCACTGCTCATGTGGCATGCCAGCCCAAACCCCGACATATCATTCATGCCACCTACTCTCCTTCTATACCACCCTGCCAGCCCATTTCCCTCATAACATCAATTCTCTGTCTGTACCATTCTCCTTCACCTCTGCACACATCCTCTGTAGCTACTCGCCCAGTTTCTACTACATACATTCCTCCGATTCTTTCTTAATTCCAAAAAATAAATCTCTTGCCATCTAAATAAATACTTCCATCCAACAGATGTCATCGATATTTTAAAAAAACTGCATTCCATCAAGTGAAAACATGATAGTATTTGTCATCCCATTAGCTTGCATCAACAAATCAAAAACCACAACAAAGGCACAATCTGTCACAACAAGCTCTTGAAACGAGCTTTCACTCTCAGATGAAGGGAACACTGACTCCGCTGAAACCTATTAGCACTAAAACCTCAGGCAAAAATTTGAAGTGGTCACAGCTGTCCAAACAATAAAGTACCCTCTGAAGCTGCTCATTACAATTTCAAAGCAGAATGCCTGTCAATTTATGGAAGGGTGCAGGTGGTTTGACTTTGTTCAAGTGAAAATGTTTCACAAGTGTTTTTTTTCCAAGTGTCATCAGCAATTTTGACTGATCAGCCAGGCCCATTTAAATCACAGTAGAAAATATGGCAGCACAGGCTGGTAGGACATTTTGTTTGCTGCACTCCGGTAGTTTCTGCATTGTAAAAGTCGCGAGCAATTACACAATGCTCACCAATGTAAGGGTCAACTCACCTTTAAAGGACAGATCCCAAATATGAACTACCGCAGTAAAAATACATACATTACAATACTGCAATGTTTGAAGGCATGGAAATATCTTATTTTTACATTTCAGAATGTTATAGATTCCTCAGCAGGCTTTCCAAACTCAAAATGTTTTCAGGGCCTTCTAAAATGCTCACTGCCAAATGAAAATGGTGTGGGGGAGGAAATCGGATTTTTGCCGCCCATTTCGAATAGGTGAACTAACGTGTGTGTCACTGAGCATTCCTGACCCCACATAAATGCCAGAGGAAAGTTAATCAGGGTCAGGAAAATCAGATTTAAGAACATAAGAACATAAGAAATAGGAGCAGGAGTAGGCCATCTGGCCCTTCGAGCCTGCCCCGCCATTCAATAAGATCATGGCTGATCTGTCGTGGCTCAGTTCCACATTCCCGCCCTCTCCCCATAACCCTTAATCCCCTCTCTTATCAAAAACCCATCAACCCGCGTCTTAAAGATATTTAGCGAGGTAGCCTCCACCACTTCAACGGGCAGAGAATTCCAGAGACTCACCACCCTTTGAGTGATTTCCTTCACTCAGTGTCGCTATTCACGTACCAAACCACTTCTCCCTCCCCAAACAAAAAAACTGATTATTCTTGGACTTTGACATTAAAAGCCAAGTTTGTTAATGATACAAAATTCAGAAATGTGGTCAAGGCAAAAGTAACAAACTTTAGATGAAAGAGAAGCTGGTGAAATGGGCAGACAAATGGGAGGTGAAAATGAACACATGAAATTGTGAAGTGATTAGTTTTTGGTAGAAATAATTAAGAGAGACAATATTAAGGGAGTGGGACAATTTTAAAGGGAGTGCAGGGGAAGCGCAAGTCTTAAAAAGTGACAGACTACGTCAGAAAAGTTCTTAAAAATGTTTGCAGAATTTTTGACATTATTAACAAAAGAACAGAGTATAAAAGAGCTTGTGCTAAACTTTTATGGAACACTGGTGAAGGGCAAGCTGGAGTATTGTGACCACTTCTGAGCACCACAACATAGAAAATACATCAAGGCCTTAGAAGGGTGCACGTAAAGCTATAATAGTACCGGGGATGAATGCTTTCTGAAAAACTGGGATTATTCGCTGAGAGCAGAGATGATTAAGGGGAAAAATTGATAGAACGGTGCAAAATTTTTACAGCTTTTGATATGGTAGATAAAGAGAATCTGTTTCCCCTGGAACATACTTGCTGAGAAGTGGGTGGAAAGAATTTAGGAATAACTTTGGAGATGGAACTGAAAGACATTTGAAGGGAATATATTTGCTGTACTCCTGGTGAAATAGCAGAATTTGACTGACTTTGGAGATCCTGAAGAGAGTCAGGCAGAATCTGAATTGCAGCTTCCTGTGCTGCATCATTCTATGTGGTCAGATTAACAATCTGTTTAGTCACATTGTGTTGTGTCGAGCAACCACTACGTTAAACAAATTAGCAGCAGCACCAGTGTATTCCACTACAATCTCAAACCTTATGGCTGCCACAGCCTTAACTACCAGCATCACCAACATAGTAACTCACCCTGGCTTAATGTGGACGGTCGAGGAGCAGCAAAATGACCCTGAAAATTAGGACATTTATGCCAAATAATAAATCGTTAGAATACTAAAGCACAAACGGAGGCTAATCAGCCCATCAAATCTGATCTGGTTTTTTGAAACAACTGTCCAATTTAGTCCTAAATCTCAGCTTTTTGCCTATAACACTGCATTTCATTCTCTTCACACACAGATCTAATTGCCTTTTGGAAGTTCCGATGGAACCTGATTTCACGACCCATTCAGGTTGTATGTTCCACATCTTGTGTTGAGAAACTTTTCCCAGTTTCGCCTCTTGCTCTTTTACCAATTATTTTACATTTATTGTGTGCAGTTCTGGTCACCTCACTCTAGGAAGCATTGGAGAGAGTGCAGAGGAGATTTACCAGGATGCTGCCTGGTTTGGAGGGTAGGTCTTATGAGGAAAGGTTGAGGGAGCTGGGGCTTTTCTCTTTAGAGTGGAGGAGGATGAGAGGCGACTTAATAGAGGTTTACAAAATGATGAGGGGGACAGAAAGAGTGGACGTTCAGAGACTATTTCCTCGGGTGGATGTGGCTGTTACTAAGGGGCATAACTATAAGGTTCACGGTGAGAGATATAGACGAGGTCGGTTCTTCACTCAGAGTGGTTGGGGTGTGGAATGCACTGCCTGCTGTGATAGTGGAGTCGGACACTTTAGGAACTTTCAAGCGTATAATGGATAGGCACATGGAGCAGGCTAGAATGACAGGGAGGGGATAGCTTGATCTTGGGTTTGAACACAGCTCGGCACAACATTGAGAGCTGAAGGGCCTGTACTGTGCTGTTCTGTTCTATGTTCTATTAAAGACCTTTGATACAGGTCCACTTGCCAGAGGGACCAGTATCTTGCTACTTGCTCTATCAATTCCCCCATAAAGATTTGACTATGGCTCTAATAGGCTTCGTCTTAACTTTCTATTCTCTGAACCGAATCATCCCAGCTTCTCCAATCTTGCACACAACTGAAGGTCCTTATCCCTGGTGAACTTCCTCTCCACCTCAAGGCCTTGATATGCTCCCTAACATGTAGTTTCCACGAAACACTAATCAGTCATTTGTAAAACTTTAGCACGACTTCCGTGTTTTGTATTCAATGCCCCTATTTACAAAGCCATCCAACCCCACGCCCACAGAGAATTGAAGAAGAATGTTCTCTCAGAATTCAAAAGCAGTGCCAGATGGTGCACAACATTCATGAAAAGGCATCTATCAGGCAACAAAACATCCACAATGCCTGCCACCTGGACATGATGATACAATCAGAAAATTTTATTATTTTGTCATCCAACACAGAGAAGAATATCACATTTGGTCTGCATTGGAAATATGAATATGAATGAAACATTGATAAACTTAAATGTGCCAGAAAAAAAACCATTACCAAGACTGGTGAATAATATAACATCCCTGTGAAGATGACTGGCCATAAGAAGCTGCAATCCACACTGGTTCTATCTTGTGGCATATGACATAAAATTAAAACTGATGGCAATATTCAAGCATAAACCCCAAGAGAGATTTCAGAGAGGCATTTTTGCCCATGCTCACAAGAATTGCGAGATGGATGAGGACAGTTTCAAGGAGCGATCAAGTAAGTTTGGAATTTGAGACCAGCAGGACTAGACAGAGATAATGGTTTACTTATCAGGGATATGTTCACATCCCAATTTACGGGCGATGTAGTCAGTGCTGTGCTGTGCCATCAGTCAGTGCTGATGTTGTAGTTATTCCCAGCGGTCTAGTGAGTGTTGTTCAGCCCTGGATATGTGGATTAATAAACACGGCAAGGACAGTAGCCAAAAAGATATCGAGCAATTGGACGTTGGAAGGCAAAACAAAGCATTCACCAAGGGTGGAAATATGTGAGCATCCTCATTAGCAAATTCCAATGTTGTAAAAACCTCATCTTTAAAATGTGGAATATTGATTGTCCTCAACAGTGCAGAGGACAATTATTTGTGGAATGATGTGCCAAAGTTATTGGCTACATCAATAATGGTGATGATGATGATGACAAAGATCCATATGGTGATGCTACATATCCAGACTTTTGGGATTAATTGTGTGGTGATTCAAACGGTGCTTGGAATGATTTTGAAGGTTTTCAGTGTGGTGTTATAAGAACATAAGAAATAGGAGCAGGAGTAGGCCATCTAGCCCTTCGAGCCTGCCGCGCCATTCAGTAAAATCATGGCTGATCTGTCGCTGCTCAGTTCCACTTTCCCGCCCTCTCCCCATAATCCTTAGTCCCCCCTCTTATCAAAAACCCGTCAACCCGCGTCTTAAAAATATTTAGCGAGGCAGCCTCCACCACTTCAACGGGCAGGGAATTCCAGAGATTCACCACCCTTTGAGTGAAGAAGTTCCTCCTCAACTCCGTTCTAAACCGCCCCCCCCGCCTTTATCTTGAGGCTGTGCCCCCTAGTCCTACTGTCTTTTTTGAGCGGGAAGAGTCTCTCCACCTCTATCCTATCCATCCCATTCATCATCTTATACGTCTCAATGAGATCTCCCCTCATTCTTCTAAACTCTAACGAGTACAAGCCCAGTTTATTCAGCCTCTGCTCATAGCTCAACCCCCTCAACTCCGGTATCAGCCTAGTAAACCTCCTCTGCACTCCCTCCAAGGCCAAAATATCTTTGCGCAGGTGCGGCGCCCAAAACTGCACACAGTACTCCAGCTGCGGCCTCACCAATGCCCTATACAGCCACAGCAAGACCTCCCTACTTTTATATTCAATCCCCCTTGCTATGAAGGCCAGCATCCCATTCGCCTTCCTGACCACCTGCTGCACCTGCAAGCTGGGTTTTTGCGACTCATGCACAAGGACCCCGAGGTCCCTCTGCACCGTCGCCTATAGTTAATTTGTTATGATATATGTACACTTGTGTTAAAGCAAAGAATAAAGTTTGAAATATTTTAATGTGTTAGAAAATGAATATGTATTTTTTAGTTTTTTTTACTTTATTCCACTGCAATGATTAATTTTGCCCAAATTAGTCATCACCAATGTTGAATTATTTGTTTTTGTTCCTTTAAAAAGAGGTTTAATTTCCCCTCCCCATTTAAAGGCTACCTCAGCTGATGATTTGTATTTAATGCAATCAGAGGAGTGTTGCCTCGAATGTGTTTATTTGTGAATTGTGACCATCTGGGAGGTCCAGGGTGCTGGTGGTGTGGTCATGTTTTGTAAGGCTGCCTGAACTGTGTAACTTTGATCTCACGTGCTTAGTCTTTTTCTTCTTGAAAACAAATCCTTTAAGTTTTAAAATCACCAAAATGTAACTGGAAATCTATGCTCCTAGGATCAATCATTTCTTTTCCTTGGATACAGAATTCAAAAAAAAAGTTATGGCTCGTGGGACAAGTTTCCCTCTGGGATTTGGCTTGTTCAACAAATAACATCCGCTGTAGCTGTAGTAATATATTTATGAGTTATAAGCTGGTATCATTTTATTAAGGCTCTTGGAATGAAGTTTATCACAAAAAAGTCTTTTTAATCAGTGCCACTTGTGATCACCCTGATTTGAAATGACTTGAAAATGGATGCCAAACTGATTTGTTCATTTGATTAGTCACTTATCCAGCAAATTACATTATTTTTATATGAAAAACATTTTAAAAGCATCTTTAGACCCAGGAGAAAAACCTTAATTTCAAGACCGCCAAATAGATTTATTTGGCAGAATCAGTTTTGAAAGCAGGAAAAATTTCCTGCGCAATTTTTTAAAAGACAATCATAAATTTTGTGAAAACTCGATCTGTATTGGATGTTACTTGCATTTGATATTATTCATCTTTCAAATCAAAATGGTTTATTTTGTTCAAATGTGCTGGTAAAAGCAGATAATCTTGTAAAAATTCTACCCTGAAATATTTTACAGAAAATGTGTGTGTGGCATGAATATTTGAGCTGGCATATAATATATGGAAAAAAAAACATGAGAGGTCATTTAAACCACCACAAATGTTGAATTATTTCTATTCGTTCCTTTTGTTTAAAAAGGTTTCATTTCCCTTCCCCATTGAAAGGCTACCTCAGCTGATGATTTGTATTTAATGCTTCGACTCGCCTCAAGGAATTGGAGACAAATAAAAGGTAAATACCAATTTTGTTTCACCCTTGCTCAGTGTTTTGACCCGACAGCCCAGCTGAGATTGATGGAGCACAGCAGGACGTTCAATGCACTGGCTAACAACACATTAGAGGAACAAAGGAACAGGTATAGACAAACCAGTCCCTCAAGACTGTTCTGCCATTCAACGAGATTACAGCTTAATGCCATCTTCTCTTGTCATTGCTCCACATCCTTTTACTCCATTGACTAGCAAAAATGCATCAACCTCAGATTAAGTGAGCTTGATTTGATTGCTTTTTGCAACAGAGAGTGATCCATTCCACCGCCAGTTTATGCTTGAACATTTTTTCCCATAATGTACCAGCTTTGACTTCAAAACTATGGAGCTAAATATTAGATTGCCCACATGAGGCAAATGTTTGCCTCTATCTTATCAATTCCTTCCAAAATACAACCTCAGTCAAATCACTCATTAACATTTTTTTCTTCCAGGAAGCAAGGGCCATTTGTAATTTCTCCTCATCCTCTAACATTATAGCCCTGATAGATCCTTTCCAAGGACAATATAGTACCGTAGACTCCCAACAGTGCAGCAAGACGCCCATCAGTTCAGCACCAGCTCTCTGAAAGAGCATCCCACCCAGCCCTATCCCCACAACGCTGGACATTTACCATGGCTAATCCACCTAACCTGCACATCTTTGAACTGTGGGAAGAGACTGGAGCACCTGGGAGGATATCCATGCAGACACGGGGACAAAGTGCAAACTCCACACATTCAGTCACCCAAGCCCAGAATCAAATCCAGGTCCCTGGCACTGTGAGGCAGCAGCGCCACCAAAAGTTTCTAAAGTTAAGAGCTTAGAGCTCGGATGTGGTTTATCCACGGCTTTATATGGTTTTAGTAAAACTTCCTCCACTTTATAATGTAGCCCTTTAGATATAAAGGCTGATATTCCTTTAGCCATTTTGACTATTTTTGGATCTATTGTCAGTGACATTCGTGATTGGTGTACTTGGCTCCTGTATCTCTCCATTCATCCACCGTTCCTCGCTTTTCACCATTTAAATATCTAGAATTATGCTTTCTTTGGCCCAAAATGGATGACTTCACACTCGCCTGTACTGAATGCTCACTGCTTTTTCAACTGCTCATTTAATCTATCAATGTCTCTTTCATGTTCTGCGCCTGTCTCCAACACTCTAATGCTGCCATTCTTTTTGACATTGGTGAACTTGAATATTGTGCGAGTTAAATATATCGAATGGCTGAAACCCCAGCACAAATCCTTGTGGGACACCACAGGCTGGGTTTTTGTGGTGGAGATGGGAATCAGGAAGCGGGTATGTTTCCAGGTTGCAAATCCACCCTCCAGTGGGACGTGGAAACTTCATGGTATTTTGGTGGGGGTGAGTTGACAATTGGTCGGGGACAGTTTTGCTTCTTGATTAACGACTGCTGAGAATGGGGGTGGGGGTTGTCAACAAAGATGGGTGAAAACAGAAAACATGGTGCACATTCTGGCTCACTTCAATAGTCATTGCTGTGGCTGCTGTTCAGATAGGAATTTTTAAAAGTCGGTAAAATGGAAAATGCAGCCTTTTCGCATTTTGGAGAGTTGATCGAGACATGGGAGTCAGGATAGCTTTAAAGTTTATTTATCAGAGTCACAAGCGGGTCTACGTTAATACTGCAATGAAGTTACTGTGAAAATCCCCTAATCGCCACACTCTTGTCCTGTTTGTGTACACTGAGGGGCAATTCAGCATGGCCAATGCATCTAACCAGCACATCTTTCGGACTATGGGAGAAATATCCGAGCACCCAAAGGAAACCTGTGCAGACTGGGGAGAATGTGCAGACTCCGCACAATGAATTAAGCTGGGAATCAAGCCTGGGTCCCTGACGCTGGGCGTGAGTTTCTCAAAATGCTTTAAATTACACTCAATTAAAAAAAAGTTTCATGAAACCTCCCTGCAAATTCTCAATTTATCCAAAACTTCACTCACACTCCAAGATTCTTCGTTTAAAAGCCTGTCTGTCCAAGGATGGTACAAAATGTCTGGCAGTAGTTAGCATGTGATCACACAAAAGCAAAAAAAACACACATGGGCTAGGCCTCCAGATTCCCCTAAGTTCCTTCACTGCTCAGTGATCATCTCCACTCAAAACGTAGCCAATCCTATTTTTGCCACCACTGAGCTGATCTCCTGAAATCTGTCCACCCCACCCCATGAAAATTTTGTAGACTCAAAGGTGAGCTCCTACTAAACTCTTTAATTGTCTCCATTGGTTTATCTTTGCTGTGGATGAGTTTGCTCGCTTGCCCTCCCATTCTGCTCCACCTTCACAAAAATTGCCTGGACGAATGGAAATAGCAGACTGGTACACATATAGTCAGCACTATTTCTTTGATCACTTGCCTCCCCTCAAATCCTATTCAGTCACAAAAACATCTACCCCATTAGCTTTTTCCTTCCAATTCTAGTAATTGGTGTATTACGGTGCCACCTTCAATATCACCGTTGATCACCAGCTTGTATTAGAGTTTGCTGATGCCTCAATGAGCAGATCTTGAGACTTCTTTGCTTAAATATAAACTGTTCCTTGTTAACCATGAACAATTTACAGATCCTGGCTAATCTTGCACGTAGTGTCTCTTCCTTGTAATTTGCTTCCAGAATGTTATCCCAGTTTATTACCATGAGATCCAACACATCATACCGTGGACAGCACTATTCTCCAAAAACCATGTTAACCCTTGTTCTGCCAAGTATCTTTCCATTACAATGGCATGCAGGCACATTCAACATCATATTGCACCCATTATCTTGTAATCATGGTTTCTACTGCTATGTCAATGGCCTAACCAGCTTCAGTGAGTTTTGATTTCAGCTAACAATCTCTGATTTGGAACATTATTGGATGCCTTCTCTAAGTCAATACTGGACCCAATTGCATGGTCAGTGATGAAGCACATACGCTCTCTGGTGATAATTTCAGCTCCATCACTGTGTATGGATACTGCAATGCTCTTCAATGGACAGTTGAAATTCTCACTAATTTCAGTGATTGACAGTTCCCTGGGTGGGTGTTGGCCAAAGCACAGCTATGTCAGTGATAGACTGCAATGTCAGAATTTCCATGCTAATCTGCACATGCCCAACATACTGAAGTCATGATCACTTTCAGAGGGATAATTACAGTGAATGCCAACAGTTCACCCTCAAACTCCTCTCCCCCTCCGCATCCCAACCCTGTAAAATCTGACCCAGTATAAACTACACACACAGACATCTCCTTGGCTACTACTTTGATTATTTCCTCAAAAAAAATTCAGTCCAACATGACTCACCATTCAGAATTCCAAGCTGCCCCTCTTTAACCTGTTCACATTTTTCTATGCACTTCATCATCCTGCCCTAAATTGGAAATTCCAATCACTTCCCCGCCCCCCCCCCCAGATGTTAGACTTGAGAGTCCATCATTTTGCTGGTTTGTCTCTCTCATACTTTTCAAATCATCGTTACAGTTGTAGTTTTCCAATCAAAAGGGACAATTCTCTTTCCCAATCATGGCGGAAACAGTGGCAATTTCCACATCTCATTCCTTTAAAATCTTGACGTGGAAACCACGAGGACTTGGGCATTTGTCAGTCTTTAGTGACCATTACATTTTTTATTACTTGTATGCTCCGTCCTTGATTTATTCCTAAATTCCCGGGAATGGCAGGTGAGTTATTTTAATCTTTGATTGTGAAGACTGAAAAAAATTTGTCAAGTTTGACACGACCTTTTCTTTGCAACATGACTTGCATCTAGTTCTGAAGAACCACTTGCTTCACCCTTGGCAATTCCTTTCGAACATAATTGCAAAAAATCTTTTGTATGAATCTTGATATCTCTCAACTTTTTCCCATCATTGCTTTCATGTAGTCCGTTATCTTTTTTGTCTTCCTTTGCTTCTCTTCACAACTCTCCCAGTTCACTAAAATTTAAACTTTTATTTTTAACTTTCATATGTTCTTCCCTTCAGTTGTGTGTGTTATTTTTCAACTCTTTTGTAGACCTCAGCTGTTTTATATGGTGAGCAGAGTTCTTCCCCTGAGGAGTATATATTGGTCTTGTCTCAAGGTAATTTTAATTTTAATCACATCCCGCCATTCGTCTGTCGTCTTACCTAAGAGCAATTTTAAATATAGAACCATCAAAAAAAGACAAAAAAAACAAAAACAAGAAAGAACTCAGAGTGAAAGACAAAAGAACATGGCAAAGGAAGAATGGAGGAAAGCAGGAGCAGGATAAATAATGGAGAAAGATAGAGTACAATAAATTGAGGGAATGGAAATACGTGGATCTCTCTTTCAAAGATCTGGCGCAGGCATGATAATTAATTTTCTGGCCCCAAAGGCAGATGCAACAGAGCCTGGGAAAGGAACCTGGCGAGGTCAAAGACAGACAGACCCTATCGATTTTAATACTAGTGTCTGATTTGAATATTTTGATCCGATTGTTGCCCAATACCTCGATAGACAGGCTACCAGAGGAAACTGAAAAACCAAGTGGTGCAATCAAGTCAGGAAAGGCCAAGGCACACCTCTGTGATGAAAGCAAAATACTGCGAATGCCGGAATCTGAAACAAAAACAGAATATGCTGGAAAACCTCAGCAGATCTGACAAGATCTGTGGAGAGAGAAGAGAGGAACGTTTCAAATCTTCTGACCCTTTGTCAGAGCTGAGAAAGCAGTTTCGAGATGGGCAATAAATGCTGGCCCAGCCAGCAATGCCCACATTCTGTCAAATTAATTTTAAAAAATCAATTCGTGTCGGAACAATTTTGTTCATTAATCAATAAAGTGGCTAATGTAATAGCCAAAACCCAAGTTTCTTGCTTGCCAAATAAGTCCTTAATAAAGTTCCGAGACACTGTTGTCCTCATTTCACACAGATTATTGAATATTACTCCAAGTGGCAAAAGTAACAAATAGACTTTCTCAATTTTAAGCACTGTTGATTTATTTGACAACATTAATGTGAGAAAATAAGCATGTGACAATAGCTACAGCAGGGGTGTCTTGAGAATGGAGCCAAGGTGCATGATTAGCACCCAAAGGGACCTTTACCTTTCTAATACCTGACACTAAGACAAAACATAGGTGAAGAAGGTTCAGTTGTTGCTGGTTTGCATCATTCCATGATGGAACTGCAGCCTCAGAACTCTGGTGAGGTCAGATCAGATCAGATCAATTGCTGCATTTCTTTTGATGGCTGAAGAAGTGCCACGTGTGAAGTTGTCCCCTACCGCTGATGTGGGATGATTCCTGCTGGCTCCTTGTTTACACGGTTGGTATCAGCTTTGGAGCTTCTGAACAAGAAAACATGTCATTCTGATGGCAAACTGCTGCCTACAGCTGTGGTGTCACTATTTGTGTCAATTGTCAGCTGGGGTTTTACATTTGTCCTGATTCTTGTTCAGCAGTTTCATATCGCTTTTGACAGCATCTTTGATTTGGGTTTGCGGACACCCTGCTGGTCTCTGGGCACAGGCCAGCGCTCGGCATGGCACATCCTTGGGAGGTGATCATCTTGCATCCAGCGCATTGCCCGAGTAGTGCGAGATTGTTTGGCATGTTTATCCTGGAAAGGACAACTTCAATAGTAAGTTTGTCTTTCATGTGGTGCTGAGGTCACATCAAAGATACTAGAGATGGAAGTTGTGACACATTTGTTCTTAGGAGGTGTAAGCTGTCCAGACTTTGTTGCCATAGAGCAATATGCTGAGGTGGCAGGGCTCGTACAGAAGCACCTTGGTCCTGCAGGTCAGTTTGCAGTTCCTCTGTGCCAGCTATGTTGGTTGCCCAAAGTTGCTTTTCCAATGTGCCTGCTGAGCTCTCCATCAAGACACAGGTCATCAGTCACCATTGACCCCAGGCAGCAGAATATGACGACTGTTTTCAGTGGTGTTTTTGAATCTGATCACAGGCAGATACACAAGATCCTGTCCCATTACTGCAATTTTCTCGACACTGATGGTGAGGGAGATGGCAAAGATTTGCAGCTGGTTTTCTGTCTGGGCAATTAATTCAGCAGTGTTAGCATAGAGAGATCTCTGATCTGGACATGCCACACTTTATCTCAGGCATTCAGTCTTCATAGCTTGAGGAGTTTTCCATTTGATTGAGCATGGAGTTACAGTCCTTCCATGTTGGAAAAGTATGCACAGGTCAGGAGGACAGAACTAAAAGATACCAATTCAAGTAAGAGCTAAGACACAGCTATTTCAACTCTACTCCTGATCTCAAAAGCATCTGAGGTAGAACTCTCAAACTGAATAATGCTTTGCATTTTATCACAGGAGGACTGAAATAGAGTGCAAAGCTTGTGAGGACAGTTGATTTTCTCCAGTATGTTTTAGAGGTTGATCCTGCTCATGGTGTCAAATACCTTTGTGAGATTCACAAAAAGGAAAGTGGAGTTTGCTGCATACTGCATTTCTCTTAACTTTAACAGAGGGAATCAGGTCAGCCAAGGATTTGATCTAAAGCCCCGTTTGTGCCTTTGGGTACAAATCTGTTAGCTGTTCAATGAAACCTCAGTGGATTTACTCTGGCAAACAAATTCCCACTGACACCAAGGAGGGAGATGCTCCAGTATTTGTTTCAATCCCCTTGATCATTGCTGTTCTTGCATGATGTGATGACATTTGCATCGTACACATCCTGTGGGACAGAGCTCTCTCTGCAGATGAGGAAGAAGTGCCCAAACTCTGGCAGCAGGTGGGACTTTCCATACTTGAGCAGTTCAACCAGTATTCCATCATTTCTAGGTGTTTTCTTTGCTCCGAGGGAGTCAATGGCCTCTTCAAGCTCAAATAATCAATGTTCATAATTATAGAAAGTCATCAAACTTAGATAGATATTTCTGTCTCATGTGTGTACAGCTTAGTAATGTTCTATCCGAAAGGCCTCTGCTTGTTCTGGTCAGTGATGTGTTGTGGATTTCCAAGGAGCACCTTTGTTGATGGTGGGTTTGAGTAGTCTTTTCATACTGTGACACAACATGTGTACTTTACCACTGTAGCAGCTTTTACTTCATATAGTTTAATCCAATACTTGTTGGTACAGTACTTTGATGTCTTATGTGCAACTGCCTTGGCGAGTATGAGGTTGTGCCTTTAGAGTTAAGCCAGATGAGCTATTCGCTTTGCTTCAGAGGCAGGGGGTATTTCCGTAGGGCAAGGATCAACTCAATCATTGCTCCTGTTTCTTCTTTTGCCAAATGTTGTTAGTGTAACTTCATATTGATCACAGAGATTTCCATGCTTCATGCAGTGTCATCTGGTGAGCCATCAGGTGACAGGGACTGCACAAAAGCTTTTGAGAACGTCTGACATCGGTCTTCAGCCTTCACGCATGGAATGTCGATGCGCAATATGCTATTATGTTTGGACTTTCCCTGGTTACACTCATCCTGCTACTGGCTCGGAAGCGCAGATAATGTCAACAAAACTTACATCTGATGGTAGATGAAGAGATATGAGATACTCAGAGGTCACAGTAGGCATCTCAATTTCCATATCAATCACTTCATTTTCACAAGTCATTCTACTTTTGTCATGCCAAGGGAAGGTATCATTAGCCTCAAGTATTGATCCAATGTCAGCCAATCGAGTCTCCTGGAGAGCAGCAATGTCGATGTTGAGCTTGTACAGCTCATGGTCGATCAATGCTGTCTTCATACGTTATCTGTTCACTGCCAATCCTTCTGACATATCAGGACACACAGTCCTGAAATTCCAATTGCCAACTTGATGAGTCTTCATCTTTTGTCTCTTGGGTGTATCCTTTTACTGCCTGCTTGTCAGAACAGGATTTCTCGATCAGAAGCACCCAGAGGTGAAGATGGACGTTGACAGGGCAGTATCTCATTGGCTGGGTGCTGCCTAACTTGAAGTGGGCAGCGACTGACCATTAAAATGTGATGACCCCTTCCCACCGCCTGAGACAATCAGTGGTGTCCTTGCCTGACACCAACAGAGTTGGGATTATGACCCTAACCTACTGACTTCCTTGTTGGTTCTTTAAATGTTAATTTCACCCTCATTAAGTGGCAAGGAATAGGAGGGGACAGGCAGAAATATCGGGGCTCAACTGAAACAAATGTGTAGGCTGAAGGAAAGGCCATTATAAAATATATTGGTTAAAGTCAGACAGGCAGAACTGCAATGAAGTGAGTGCCAACAATATTTGTGTATTGTTCTTCAGTGATGACAAGAACGAGCCTGAGCTGTTTCCTTTGTCATTTCATTTGAGATATTGGTTCTTGCAGTTATATATTGAAAAATTCCACTCTACCCACCCTCCAAATCTCTTTACAACAAGATTCAACAAGCAAAAAAAAGAATGTCAATACAACTGATCAAATGCTACACTTGGCTGTTGCCTTTGCTTTGCCACCTGAACTTTTCACTCATTTACCCTTGTTCAAATATCTTTGGTCCAGTTATCCCTGTCCACAACATGCAGTCAATCCAACTTCAATCCTGACTGCTCCAAGTGGAGAGTTATCCCTCGCTGTCTCCTTGTACCTTTCAACACGGTTTGGCTTTGCCATTGCCGCTTTTCCTAATTTTATACTCTGGTGGCACTGCAATCACCTGCTTGGACTCCTGCTTAACTCGTATTCTTCCTAAATAGCTTTTCCTCCAGCCAACATGTTTGGACAAGGGCACAGCAGAGAAAAAGGTCCTTCAGTCCATCGTGTCAGCGCCAGTCAAAGATAAATCACCTAACTATTCTTAACATAGAACATCGAACACAACAGCACAAACAGGCTCTTCGGCCCATAAGTTGCGCCAATCATATCCCGACCTACCAGGCCTATCTATCACCCACTATCCCATTAAATCCCATGTACTCATCCAGAAATCTCTTAAAAGACCCCAGCGAGTTCACCTCTACCACCACCAACGGCAGCCGATTCCACTCACTCACCACCCTCTGAGTGAAAAACTTACCCCTGACATCTCCTCTGTACCTGCTCCCCAGCACCTTAAACCTGTGTCCTCTTGCAGTGACCATTTCAGCCCTGGGAAATAGCCTCTGAGAATCTACCCTATCTATACCTCTCAACATCTTATAAACCTCTATCAGGTCACCTCTCAACCTTTGTCTCTCCAGGGAGAAAAGACCTAGGTCCTTCATAAGGCATGCCACCCAATCCAGGTAACATCCTTGTAAATCTCCTCTGCACCCTTTCAATAGCTTCCACGTCCTTCTTGTCGTGAGGTGACCAGAACTGCACACAATACTCCAAGTGGGGTCTGACAAGAGACTTATGAAGTTGCAGTATTAAGTGGGATTCTTAATCCCATTTCCCAGCACTTGCCCCATAGCCTTGTATGTCTTGGCATCTTGATAGTGACTAAATGCCCACCTGCATCATCCTTGTTGCCATTTTTCTGCCCGGAGACATTAAGCATATTAGCCTCCATGCACTTGCTGAATAAACCAGTTCACATCTCCCTCACTGACACTGTGCTGTCTGACATTATCAAGTCATGGAGGACCCAAAACTTGCTTCATCTTCAAACTAGCAAAACCAATGTTAACTCTGCCTTATTCAACTTGAGATTTTGCTTCCCTTTAACTGAACTCCTGAGATTCAGCTGGCCAGAAACTCTAACTCAACAATAACTTCACCATCTCGGGTGGCGGATGGAGTGCCAATCAGGGAGACTGCCTTGTCTTGGATGGTGTTGAACTTTAAGTGTTGTAGCCTAACTCATCCAAGCAATTGGAGAGTATTCCATCACACTCTTGGCTTGATATTTGATAAAAGACCTGCCTTTTCCAAATGCCCTTCTCTGATCCCAGGAACTAAACACTTTCCAAGTAAAACAGTGAGTTCCTTATATTTCTTTCAATTTACTACGCTGCATTTGCCGCTCATGATGTGGTCTCCTCTGCAATGGGGAGACCAAATACAACCTGGCTGACCACTTTATGGAACTCTTCTGTTCAGTCTCCAAACACGAGCTCGAGATTTCTCTTGTTTACTATTTCAATTCTCTACCTCTCTCACTCTGACCTTTCCACCCTTGGCCTGCCACAGGGTTTCAACCAGTAGAAGCATGCAGAAGAATACTTCATCTTTCGAATTGGCACTCAATGCCTTCTGGACTCAACACAGAGATTAACAATTTTCAATCATGATTTCTATCTCCATTTTGTTTCATGTTTTGTTTCTGCCAGTTTATTTTATTCTTACTTTTTGTCTTCGCTGAGCATTTGGATAACTGCTAAACAACAAGTCATACCTCATAGTGCATATATATTGTTCCTTTATTCCCTTTGGTTTTTGATCCATGGAACGCTTGATGATTTAAGGTGTCTTGCTCTGCGTGCGATCACAGATCTTCGCTTTTGTTCTTTATTCCCTTCATCACTTGCTCAAAACCCATTACAACAAGCTGATGTGAGGTATCAACCTAATATTTTGTCCCTATCTTTACCAAGGAGGTAGATGCTATTTGGGCCACAGTAACATAGGAGGAAACTGTCACTAGAAAGGGTCAAAATTGTTCATGAGTAAGTGTTGGATAGACTGTTGGTACTTAAAGTTGACAAGGCATTGGGACTCGATGAGATGTACCCAAGGATGTTGCAGGAATGAGAGTGGAAATTGCAGGGCAATTATTTTTCAGTCTTCTCGAGATTCAGGGGAGGTCCCAGAGAATGGGAAAATTGCAGATTTTTATTCAAAATTGTTGTATGGAGAGGCCCAGCAATTACAGACCATCAGTTTACCTTCAGTGGTGTGGAAGCTTCGAGAAACAGGGATTCAGAATAGAATAGTCACATGAGCAAGTCTGGATTTCTGAGGGGAAAATCATGTTTTAATAACTTTTGAATAAATAACAACAAGGGTTGTTGAGCGCAATACTATTAACGTGATGTACTTGGATTTTCAAAATGCATTTGATACAATGCCACAGAACAAGCATGTGAGAAAAGTCACAGCTCATGGAATAATAGGGATAAGTAGCAACATGGATACAAGATTGGCTGAGTAATAGGAAACAGAGAGGAATGGTCAGTGGATATTTTTGGAGCTGAAAGAAGGTTTGTTGCAGTGTTCCCCAGGGCTCAGCATCGGGACCCTTCCTTTTCCTGGTACATCTTAAAGATCTAGATCTTGGTGTGCACAGGAAAATTTCAAAATCTGTAGATGACACAAAACTTGGAAGCTTGTAAACTGTGAAAAGAGCAGTATAAAAATTCAAAAGGACAGAGAAAAGTTGGTCAAATGGGCAGAAATGTGACTGATAAAGTTCAATGTAGAGCAGTGAGAGATGATGCATTTTATTAGGAAGATCATAGACAGATAATATAAAATAAGGAGGCGCAGGAGCAGAAGGAGCTGGGTATCTATGTGCCTAGATGATTGAGGTAGCAAGGCAGGAAAAGTGGAAAGAGCAGTTAATAAAGCATCTCGTATTCTGGGTTTGATTAAAAGGGGCATAGGGTGCAAGTCAAGGATGTTGTCCTGAACTCAGACAAGACACAAATTATACATCACGGGAGTATTGTGCATATTTCTGGGCACCAAACCATTGGAAAGATGTGAACACGTTGGACAAAGCGCTGAAGAGATTTACAAGAATGGTTCCAGGGGTGTGAAACTTCACCTGTGGGAACAAATTGAAGAGGTTGGGACTGTTCTCCTTGGAGAGAAAAAGGCCAAGAGAATTTATGATAGAGACGTTCAAAATCATGAGTGGGCTGGAGAGAGCAGAGAGGAAGAATCTGTCGCTGCTTGTAAATGGACCAAGAACGAAAGATCTGAGATATAAAGTGATTTGCGAGAGACCTAAATGTCATAGATTCACAGAGTTTACAGCACGGAAACAGGCCCTGCAGCCCAACTTGTCCATACTGCCCTTTCTTTTCTTTTTAAAATCCCTAAGCTAGTCCCAATTGTTTGCCCTTGGCCCATATCCCTCTATACCCATCGTACCCATGTAACTATCCAAATGCTTTTTAAAAGATGAAGTTGTACCCGCCTTTGGCAGCTTGTTGCAGACATTCAGCACCCTCTGTGTGAAAAATTGCTGCTCTGGACACTTCTGTATCTCTCCCTTCTCACCTTAAACCTATGCCCTCTAGTTTGAGACTCCCCTATCTTTGGGAAAAGATATTGATTATCTACCTTGTCTATGCAAGATCTGATGCAAGAAAAAGCTTTTTCACAATTGAGTGGTTTGTTCTGGAGTGTAGTGCCTCGAAGTGTGGTGAGACAAGTTCAACTGAGGCATTCAAAAGACATGGGATGATTATGTGAATAGAATCAATGTGCAAAGGGTTCTGAACAAAGGCAAGAGAACAGCATAAACTTCTGCTGCTCACTTGGAGAGCCAATGCAGACACAGTGGGCTGAATGGTCTCCTTCTTCTACACCTGAACAATTCTGTGATTCATCTCCAACTTTCCTCAGTTTTGCTGAAGGAAATGAACCTGAAACATTGGACAGGATTTAAGGAGATAACACAGGTCTTGGCTGCTGGCTGGAGAGCCACATCTGCCTACTTGACTAAAATAATCCATGACGCTGTTCTGAAGAAAAAAATGGGACGAGTGTCTTGGTCAAAAATGTATCTCTCAGTGAACTTCAAGGAAGTATTATATTGTCATCTCACAGTGTTATTTGTGGGAGTTTACTGTGTATATATTGGTTGCAGGGTTACAACAGTGACTGCAGTTCTAAAGCACTTAATTGGCTGTTTGAGACATCAGTGGTCATGAACACAGACTTTTTAGAGACAAATCTTCCTTGGTGTGCCTCAGGGATCTAAATGGTAACTCTATTTTCATCATACGTATAAATGACTGAGCTGGAAGAATAGAGGACCAAAAGACTAAGTTTGTTGATGACACAAACGCAGGAACAGGAGATTGCAAAGGGACAGTGATGTGTTAAGTGAGTAGGCAAAACACTGACAGATGGGATGCAATGTGGGCAAGTGTGAGGTCATGCACTTTGAACTCAAACATCAGGGTATTTTTTATATTGGAAAAAGCTGGAACTTTAGCTAAGTAGAGAAACATAGGGATCCTATATAGAAATTACTTTAAGCTAATGGACAACAATTAAAATACATGTAAAATGTTTATCTAAAGGGTGTTAAATTAAATTGCAGATGTTATAATTAATTATATAAATTCGGGGTACATCTGAAAGCTCCTTGCCGTTCCTTAATGTGAAGCGATCCTTGATGACCACCAGAAAGGTGGTCTAAGTGACAACATCTGTGGCAATGCAGCACCTACCCAAATACTACACTGAAGCATCAGCTGCATAAACCTGTAACCTGGGATTTGAACACATAACCACTTGAGACAGAGGCAACGATGTTCCCACTCAGCCAAAGCTGATACCTTATTTAATGAGCATAACTGTAATAACTAAATATATAAGTACGTCTCATAATACTTCTTAATCTATAATTATTTCATACTGGTCACTCGGGATTCTAAAACATGCAAAGCATTCAGTATAATTCAACTACAGCGAAGTAATAGGGAGCGGTGACTGCATTTTACTTTTCAGCGATGCTATTAAATAGTCTTAGTACAACAGATGCTGCTGGTACAATTTAGTGGCATATAAACAGACCGTCATGATTTTATTTAACTATTTCCTCTGCTCCCATTGTCGCAAGTCTGAGACAAATTGTATTCATTTGGTGTGAATGTAAATTTTAAGTAGGATTATAGTCAATCCTCCTGTCACATGGACTCACTAATGGAAGGGGAAGTGGGATAGACCAGAGGGTCTCCATCATTTATCCTTATTGCAATCATTAAATGATTGGTGTTAGAAAAGAGATACAGCTTATTTAAAGGTAGATCCTATGACGGTACAAAAATCCCCAAACAGTTTGAATCTTTTACAAGACTGCCATCTGTTTTTTTTTATCTTCAGGAGAGGGAGAGAGCAACCTTTCAATATCCTGTGAAACTTGCAGCCATTCTTTTTTACTGCTCCAGTCAAACAACAGTGCCGGAGGAATGAATCGGAAATATATTTAAATTGTATACTGAACAGTCATTTGGCAGCTCTAACCTCTTCTTCACCTCACCGAATAAAATTGATTTTTTCTTTAGTGCCACAGATTGCCTTCAGCATCATCACTTAACAGTGACAAAAATTGCACAAATGAAGTCTCGCCTTAGTCTCTTAAAACGTATGTAATTTCCTGCAATATTTAAAAGGAAAGCAGCAGACTACTTGAATAGCACATTGTTGGGACAAAGCAAAATTCAGCGTTCAAGCGGGGGTATAATAATTTTGCAGTGTACATATAGTGTTGAATTGATTAAGTCAATGCATGTTAAGTAGAACACGCTCTCTTATTGCATCAATATTTCAAGGTAATAATCCTATTGCTTGACTTTTAAAGTTTTGTGAGATAAGGCAAAGGATATTGAGCTGTGAGAATTGCTTTTTACCTTAGGCGGCAAGGGCTTGAAAATATTGCAAAATAAATCACATTACGCAATGGAAGCTTTAAAAGAGTGATATCAGATAAACTTTGTACAGCTGTAACGTGGCATTAAAGATTACTGTATAACGCAGGCAACAAGTGAAATAGCCAGCTAAGGAAATGCAATTCCTGTGATGCTTCATTCTCACAACTGATAAAATATAAAGATGTATCTACAATTATTGAAGCATAAAACTGATGACTAATGTACGGGTGGCATGGTGTCACAGTGGTTAGCACTGCTACCTCACAGCGCCAGGGTCCCGGGGACAATTGGGTCACTGTCTGTGTGGAGTTTGCACATTCTCCCTGTGTCTGCATGGGTTTCCTCCCACAATCCAAAGACCTGCGAGTTAGATTGATTGGCCATGCTAAATTGCCTCTCAGTGTCAGGGGGATTATCAGGGTAAATACATGGGGTTACAGGGATAGGGCTTGGGTGGGACTGCTGTCAGTGCAGGCTCGGTGGGGCGCATGCCGTCCTTCTGTACTGTCGGGGTTCTTTGATCCTCAAAAACATGCAGTCGTTTATCCAAGCTGGATCATCAGAAAATGTTCAGTGAAACTTCCTGTGTTTATGCTTTAAATATCAAGAACAATATAGAGAAATAGCAAATATTAAGGATAATTTTCATCATGGAGTATTTTCCCGATTTCTAAGAACTGGCTTTAACAACAGTTCTGCACATCCAATCCTTCAAGACCATTAACTGGTCTTTCCCATTATACTTTATCTGAATGCTGCTTTTGTCTGTTAATTGTTTTTAATGAGTTTCATTCATTTTGGTAAAATTATTGTAGGTAGATGGCCCTGGTGCAAATATTGATCGAAAGTGCAATTCCATTCACTAGGATTAAAAACAATTTCCCCATTCAGTTGTTCAAAGGGTTTTGGTTACTGAAGATAAATATTAATGAACTTACCTTCATATAATTTTTCCGTAAAGTTATGTCGGTGTTTCGTCTTGCCCAGTAAAATGGATTGAATTTTATAAACATAATACATTCTAACGGAAGGGCGACCTTTCTCATTTTTTTCAGGAACCTACGTTGTTCCTGAAACATTGACCATGATTTCTCATCTTTATTTTAAATTATGAAAACACTTGCACAAAGTGATCTCATATTTCTGACATGCATTACAAACACTGGAGGTTCCTCACATGTTGGAAATGCCAGATTCAAGATTGGTGCTCAACTCTTTAAGCTAGGAAAATAATTTCATATTCCAGGCCAAATTTATGGATAGAAAAAGCACCAACATAATTGTCATCCCTTCAAAACTCTCTGTTTTGTTTCCTGAACAGTGTTACAGGATACTTTATGAATTGTCAGTGAGCATGGTGGATTACGTATCTCCTATTTGATGAATTACATCAGTGATGCCTCAAAAATCTCCCCTTAACCTCACTACCCAGCCATCACCCTCACCCCTCCAACATCCGCCCACTCCTGAACAGAGCACTGCACACTGTGCAGCATTACTCATAGACCTCAGTCTTTCCTATTTCCGGCAATCAGGATTTGAAAAATGAATAGTCAACAACAATGACTGTAATCGTAGAATCCCTGCAGTGCAGGAGGAGATCATTCAGCCCATGGAACATGCACCAACAACTCAGCCCCCATCCCCAGAAACCAATGTATTTGCCCTACTAATCCCCACTATTGTTAGCATGGTCAATCCACCTAACCGGCACATCTTTGGACTGTGGGAGGAAACTGGAGCACTCGGAGGAAACCTATGCAGACACGGGGAGAATGTGAAAAAGTCACCTGAGGCTGGAGATGAACCGAGGTCCCTGGCACTCTGAGGCATCAGTGCTAACCATTGTGTCACTGTGCTGCCCTTCCTGATTTATCTTGTCTTTTAGTCATTTTCACCTTAGCTGCGCCCACACTGTCACTGTTGGCAGAAAATCCGGACAAACTCAGCAAATCTGACACAGTATCAGTGGAAAGATGCAGCAAGTTAATATTCCAGGCCTTGCCCTTCATGCAGGACTTGAGTGGCAGGCAGCGAGGCAACAAACAAGGTGATGAGCAAATTGCAATCAGGATCCCAGCATTTTTTAATTGGTGTTTCAGTGTTCACTACACTGTGAAAGCTGCAATCCTTGACCACGGTGAAGAAAAGAAACACATTTGATTGATGTGCATCTGCTTAATTTTCTTTACATTGCTTAATATTCTGGATCGACCTATTCTTCGATTAGGGCAGCCACCAGTAGCTGCCATTGACTTCACAGGCACTGTGACTGCATGTCTGACGAATATATCCGCTGCAGTTGTGGGAGCAGGAAATGCAGCTTTCCCAACTTCCCAGGGCTGGGAATAGGGGCAGAGCACATTTCATGCATGGGAGCTGTCCCCACCGGAGTGTGATTTTGATAGCCTCAGAGTGTGAAATCCAAAGTGTGCCGATTAGCTCTGGTGGGATCAGGTCAGAGCTCTGCAGTTCTGTTTGGATTGCCGCGGTATCTTTTTGAAGAAATAAGGTACTGTCCTTTGGATCTGGTCCTGGGACACTTTTGGAGAAGGTGAGATGCCCTTGTGCAAGACAGGTGCCCTCTGAAAGTGTTAAATTTAAGCATGAGCGTGTATTGAAATGCGCATGAACTCATTAACTGTCAACAGATCGGACAAAATCAACCATAAACACCATCAAGAGGAACTGTCAAAAGCACCTATCAAAGGGAGCTGTCAAGACATTTAAAACTCCTGCTCTTTAAATCTTGGAAAAAAGATGCCTGGTGCGTTCAAAAAAATCTGCTTGTTATTTCACTGTCTGTTTAGATAAGGGTGAGGATTACAGCTGCATGACTGATTTCACAGCCATCATTGTCACAATAGGGTGCTTACCATTTCACAGTTTGATGGTTTTAAGTCTTGGAAGTCTGCGTATGATGAAGCCATGATGAATACTGAGTGAATTGATTTGGAAGGAGTTTTGGGTGGGATGCATGGGTTGGCATGGAGGTTTAAGGTGCCTTTGGGGTGGGTCCAGGGACTTAAGTTGGCATGCTGTAAAGATCCATGAGGTGGGTATAGAAACATAGGGTGGCATGGAGGGTATGAAAGACCATGGGGCTGGGTACAGGGCTTGAGGTACCATGGATGTGGCGTGGGAATGTTTGGGGAGTGAGGATTGGATGTTTTATGATTATCTCTTTGAAAAACATAATTCATGTTTTTTTGGACACAGGCCTGGAGTGCCAACATAGGCTTTTTGCCCGCCCTGCCTCTGCAAATGGCAGATCCGTCACTTCCGGTGTGGCCCATCCACCCCGACTTTTAATTTAATTCAGTCCAGCACAGCCCCCAGACCAAAAATCGAATGTCGGGGCAGCCATTTTTAAAGGTAAAGTTTGGGGATCCAGGGGTTCTCCCAGTTGTGCCAATGGCTTGGGAACAAACCCAGGCCTGTGTCTCAGCAGCCAGACTAACTCATTACAATGCAGCTCAATCAAATGGTAAACGAGGGCTCCTCTCTCTAAACTCATTGACAGTCCTTTCAAGAACACTTCCCAGTGTTGAGCAATACAAATGTGTACATCTAATTAGCCCACAATGAGAAGTTTAAATGCTCCTGTGGAATAAGCAACATTTTGCAATTCAGACCATTTGGTTCTTCATTCGTGCTTCTATACGCCAGTATTAAAAGTCACAAACACACATTCAGGATTTCTGAAAGTTACTTCCCTCCCCCTGAGATTTTCAAAGTGGAGCAAAACCAATAAGAACACTTCTCACTTCTTGCAAAATTAATATGGTCTCCTAGAAATTGGCACGATGGTGCATTAGGGTTTTAAACCTCCAGGAAGATGAAATGTTAATGCACAGAAGCAAAACTGTCCAATCAAAGTTAAGCACCACATCAAAGAAAAGCCAAAAAATCTGATTTTCAGTTGATCTTCTCCATTGTGTAAAAACAATTAAAATACGCTTTTAAACATTGTAAATGGGGTTCGCTGCAAAAAAAAGTGTTGATGAATTTTGTGAAAAACATGAATGATTTATTTGCAACAGAATAAGAAGTGCAAAGGCTAAACAAAGGCTAGGTTTTCCAGTCCTGCCCACTAACGGGATCTTCCAGTCCCGACCAAGTCAATGGACTTTTAGCTGGATCGCCACATCCACCACCGCAGCACCTGAGACAGTGGGGCCAGAAAATCCTGACCAAAAGAACAAAAGGAAATCCTTGCGTGAAATAAATCTGAATTTGGACATGTGTAATTCATCCATAAGTGTAGTTGGTTTTCAAATACTGTAATTTCTGAACATTATCAGAATGATTTATCTATGAAAATCTTTTTCTGATAATTACAGAAATCACTCCACTGAGCATCAAATAGGGCTCGTGTTTCATTTGTCATTTTGACTAAAGGCAGAACTCTCTCCCCAAAAATCTTGAACAGCAAGCACTTGTATTGGTACAGTGCCTTTAACATCGTAAAACATCCCAAGGTGCTTCACGGGAGATTTATATAAAGGAAGTCTTGACACCAAGGATTAGAATCGCTGGCCACACTTGCTCCTCACTTGGATCAAAGTCCCACCTCTGAAAGCTTCCAGCCAACCAGGTTGGCCAGTACCTATTTAGTTCCAGCAGTGGGAAGGTCTGGAGGGTGGAGGTTTTCCTAAGAAAGCCAAGGAGAAGAGAGCACCAGTCTGAGGCAGAACTGTACTGTTGGGGAAGAAGAGAGCTGGATTTAGAAAGGGGGTTTTGAGAGATGCTCCATCCCTCCCTTCCCCAGCAACCTGGGTAAAGCCATGATATTCCCTCACCTCTGACCCCCTCTTATCAGCCTCAAAATTGAGACCGGGGCAAAGGGGCCCTTAAGGGGCCAATGATCGGCTACTTGAAGACCTCAAATGGGGTGAGGGAAGAAGGGGCCACCCTCGACCTTACTTGCCCCTTGTTAAAGTGAGGATAAGTCTGGTGAGGCCAGGAGGAAGGCCACCCGAGGAACTTCATGGGCCCTTGCCTGTAAACCTGCCACTGAGGGACCATAAAATCCTACCCCATCAAACTAAAGTCTTCGGGTTAAAGCTTTTAGTCAAACTTATTCACATGATCTTATTGAATGGCAGGGCAGGCTCGAAGGGCTAGATGGCCTCCTTCTGGTCCGATTTCTTATGTTCTTATGTAGGTTGAATATGAAAACAAATGCATACAACACAGCAAAAATAATAAAGATCGGGTCAGTTCGTAAAGGATTATATTATCCTTTCCCGAATAGATTTCTTGCACAGCTGGATCAGAGGCAGGACTCGTGGTTGAATTGTTTTTTTTTAAAACAGATTTTGATGCAAAAGAACATGTGAACTTCCAGCCACAGAGTTCAGCTCCTGAGATAGAACTCAAGTTAAGCTTAAAATATAAACCTTGTTTTGGAAATTCTTTCAAGATGCAGCCACAACTTTGACGTCAAGGCTCACCTTGTGAGAGTTAATATCAAAGGCGAGATTGTAACTTGAAAGGACTCCCAGAGCTTAAATTTTAATGAATGCAAAATTAGGGTAGCACAAGATCTCAAGATAGCTCTCTCTGAGTACCACTCCTAAGTGTGAAGAGTTGATCACGAAATGACCCTGTGGGTCAACGTCACACCTTTGGGAGGATGCGCGACTTGGATAAAACTCGTGCTGGTGAAGATGTAATTTGGTGAATGAAAGACATGGGCTTAATGGGCTAAGTGACTGCTCTTATTCTTGACTTGTGGCTCAGGCTTATTCCACTAAGTTTTATACATATTTATATCTCTTCCCTCAATCTGATGACACCGATACGTGCCACCAGTTGTTGTTGAATTTCTCCCTTATGTCTAATGATGTCTGCAACCTGTCAACCTATTCAATGGATTCCACTTGCTGCTGTTCCACAAGCCCATTTTATGGTCACTCCACACATCTTAGGCTGAAATTGTGGGGGGGGGTGACCCCCGATAGGCAATGCCAAGGTGCCTCCTGGGCATTGGCAATTTGCCCCTTGGGCAGTGCCAGGGTGCCAATGCCCATGAGGTATTTCCCCCCCTGCCACCTCCGGCCAACTCTCTGAAGAGCTTTGATTGCCCCCTCCTTTCACTCCAGTGGGGGTGGGTTGCCAGCTCCCCAGAGGTGGGGGTGCCACTGTAATTCCTGCAGGAGTGAAATATTCTGGCGGGGTGGGAGATGCTAGTCACATTTAAATTCTGTTTCAATGACCACGTAAATGGACTTTGCACCTCCCCGCTGATTTCCAGCGCGGAGCAGATATCGTCAGAGATCCGGCGCTGGGAGACACAAGTGGGGCGTGAACGCTCGCGCAAACGCATGAATCAACCGACACGACGAACTCTCGGCCTGCTGTACTGAAATACCAGCGCAGGAGGAATGGGAGAATCATGGCCCATCTATCTAGAGAACAAACAGCCTTTCAATCCCAGCAGTTCCACAAGGAATGGTGGCCAATGTTGCGACTGCACCCAGCTGGGAGGGAATGCCTGCCAGGTGAGACAGGCCTTAGCGAGTGGGAGGCAGTGAGATGGTTGGTGAGGGCACACAAATTGCTGCCAAGAGGCCCTTGCATGGTCCGTAGAGTGCTCAGTTCTGAAGGCCTTGCTCCTGAGTGGACAGGACAGCTGCCATGATTCAACAAGCTGTCTCCTCATGCAGGGTACGGCCCACCTGCTGCTGATAAAATGCTCATGGCCACAAGAAGAGGCCCTCAATTGTCCATATTCAGTGACATTAAGAGGCCTCTTCCCATTACTGCCACAATGTTAACTGTGACAGGGAGTCCAAGTGTCCAATCCAGTCGGCCTCACTGGCCAGGCTGGTGGTCATTCAAGGGTGGAGGTGGATCTTTATTGGTCCCCTGTGTCACGAGAGGATCCTGCCTAAGATCATCTCATACCCACATTCCCACTCCCCAAACCCCTGCCCCGCCCTATCCACATCCCCCCCACGCGCAGGTGCCTCTCAGATCAGATTCCAGGTGCCAATTTCTGAGCTCAGGGCTGCTAGAACCAGCAGTGCTTTGAGCCCATTTTTGCCACCATCAACTTTTTTTGCCAGTTTTCCAACGGGAAACAATCTTATTATTTCTCAAACATTCTCATAACCTCCTCAAATTCCATGGGCCAGAGCCAGCAGGCTCATCTCCTTTACTTGGCCTCAGGCTGTAGCCTTGGCCTGTGACAAATGTGGAACTACATAGAAACTGATTGTTCAGCTCAATTGATCTTTACTGCTGTTTTTAAACCTCCTCTCATTCAACACAATCAACTGATCCTTCTGTTCCTTTCTTCCTCATGTGCTTACCTATCTTCCCCTCCACGTGCCTGTATTATTTGCCTCAACTGCTCCATGTGATAGCAAGTCCCAGACTCTAACCAGTTTCCAGGTAGCTAAAGAGTTCTACCCAGTTAAACGGAATATTGTGAGTGTCGTAGAGGCTTACAGCATGGAAAAAGGCCCAACTTGTGCATGGCACCCAGTTTTTACCATTCAGCAAGTCTCAGTTGCCTACATTTGGTCCATATCACTCTGATTCCAACCTTCCACGTGGAATTGTCTATACAGTCATGGAGGGAGAAAATTCCAGCCCCAGCATATGACTCATGATGGGTATAAAACTAGCTGGCCTACAAATACCTGGCTTATTCTTACCCTCCTTTTTTGAGCAAAATTTAGCATTTTCTATCCTCCTGTTGCACAATCAAACTTCCATTTTGGGAAGATTTTTACTGAGTTCCTCTGCCCCAACTTCCTTCAGAGCAATAAGATCCATGCCATTGGGATTGAAGTTGGGGCATTTCCATATGTCGTCCAAATGAGTGATTATTACAGCAGCCACAGGTACATACACAATCTCACTTTAATTAACTATATTAGAATTAAGACCACACACAAATTAAGCTCTTGCTCATTCCCTTAAACTTAAACACAAAATGATGTTTCCCCCCCCCCGCCCCGCTTCATGTATAAAGTTCACTCTTTCTTTAACCATCTTTTTCATCTTTGCCTTTATAAAAGCCCATGTGGGTAAGTTGGATTTTGAATGGCAGTGTAAATCTGGTGATATTGAATCAACTGTTTGTTTCACTTCACATCTCCTTGATTTTAATTTCAATCGACTTCAACGGGCTGCTGAATTGCTATCATCCATTTTTACGGTCATCCAAAGTCAAAATGATCCCTCTTATCATTCTCATTTACATCTTACAATAAGCCGCCTGAGCCGTCTTAATGCCCCTTTCAGCTTTCTTTTCATTTGCAGATTGAGCCTCTTTTTTTCCCAAAAAAATCTTTACAATTGCTCTAATTCCCTTAATTTGCAGTTACATCTACCTAAAAAAATTAAATTGCCTTGTACTTTCCACAGTCTTGCTTAATCTTTTAATTATGCTAAATTCTTATAATAGTCATCCTGGCATTGATTTCAATGGAAATGAAAATTGGACACTGGCTCATTTACAAAAAGGTAGTTTTATATATGCATGGACCAAATTGAAAAATCAATGAATTAACTTCTGTTGTTTGAAAACGCGAATCTATTCCCCTTGCATTTGCGTACAAATTGAACAATGGTAACCAGTGCATAAAAATAAAATTGAATCAAGAAGATCCATCCCTAGATTATCAGAACCCTTTCACCGTTGTGCCTCATACAAGTGTACTATTTGGAAAATGTCATTACCAGCTTTCATCTTTTTCTTTATTCTCCTTCGCTTTGTCACCAGCCTGCCCTGATCTATTCTGAAAGGGGTCAATTTTGACGTGTGGTTAACAGGTCATCTGGCAAAGGTGTGGGAGCACATTTTGAACGGTTACGAAGAGGCGGCTGCCCTGGTTCAGCTTGATGTGGAGATGCCGGCGTTGGACTGGAGTAAACACAGCAAGAAGTCAGTCTGCTTTCTTGCATCTCAGTAAAAACTTGATGTCTGTGTCGATATGCGCAATCTTCTTGGAGACTTCTTTCTGGTTCAGCTTGCCAGATTCAGACTTACCAATATCGTGCTGATAGCTGTAGGCAGACTGTAACGATGCATTTTCACTTGATTTGTGAATACCAAAAAGGATTTAATCAGAAAACAGTAGCCGCATGCCTGTACCTGGCTTCATGTGTGTCTGCTGCCTCAGAGGGTCCCGCTCACTGTGGTACTTACCCCATCCGAGTTCCAATTGGTCATCCAAGCCAGGCGATGCTTGCTCTGCTTGTTGCCTTCAAGGGGCAATCACCACATAGGGAAAGCGTGATCACACAACGTGGGATCCTGGTGGGCTGAAGGAGCATTCTGACTCCATGAAAATTACTTCTTCAGTATTTCCACCTGTGGAAATGTTCAGAGAGCTTTCTCACACTAGTTCTCTTCAACAACGCAGATGGATCTCACTAGATGACGTCCTGCATATTAAGATAACCAAAACCAACAGGTGTTTCAGCTGTCCATGAGTGAACCCCATTAAAAATAGTGGGGACTGCAATAGACGTGGCGAACAGGGTGAAGACTACCCTACCATTCATGTCAACCGTCTTAGCCAATGGCCAAAATCGATGCAGCCCACTCAAATTTCTTTTTTGTTGCAAGATTATTCACACATTCTTCAGAGCACTGAACACGTTGACACGTGTTAGCGATCTGGACTTCTACGGGGCATCATTTCAAATTTAGCAGATGGCACAAAACTTGGACACGCAGTGAACATGAAAACGGATAGCAACAGACTTCAGGAGGATCGAAACAGATTGGTGAATTGGGCAGCCACCTGGCTGATGAAATGCAATGCAGAGAAATGTGAAGTGACGCATTTTATTAGGAAGAATGAGGGGTGGTAATATAAACTAAACGGTGCAGTTTGAAAGGAGGTGCAGGAACAAAGAGACCCAAGGGTGCACGTACACAGACACTTGAAGGGAGCAGGACAACTTGAGAAGGATAAACGAAATGCTTCAGCACGCATCAGCTGCCAGCATCCAATGGGACAAGCAATTGCAAAGTGCGGAAAATATATAGCAAGCCAATTCACATCTGAAAAGACAGTTTAATATTTTAGCAGCAGACAATTTGGGGAGAGTTTAACTTGACCTGACCAGAGCACAAGATGTAAGATGCTACTAAAATTGTAGGATACTACTAAAATGTAAACAGAATCCTTCGTTTCACAAACTGAAATATAAAATACAAAAGCATTTTAGATACGCAACAGCTTTATAAATTACTGGTTTGGCTTCACCTGGCATCTGGGGCTGAATATTACCAGCCCATAGAGAGAGGAAGCTTCATAAAATGCCACTGAAGTTGAAAGTTTAGTGATTTGTGTCACAAGTAGGCTGAAATAAACAATGCAATGAAGTTACTGTGAAAATCTTTTAGTTGCTGCCACACTCCGACCCTTTGTTCAACTACACTGAGGGAGAATTTAGCATGGCCAATGCACCTAAGCAGCACATGTATCGGACTGAGGAAGGAAACCGCAGCAGCTGGAAGAAACCCATGCAGACACAGGGAGAACGTGCAGTGCAGATAGTGACCCGAGCTGGGAATCGAACCTGGATCCCTGGCACTGTGACGGAGCAGTGCGAACCACTGTGCCACCAGCATCGGGAGAGAATTCTGACATTTTTCCCCCAAGGATGGGAGAATGATTTGCATAGTTCTTTCAAAGAACAAATGCATAATGGATCAAATATCCTCTTCTGTGCTGAATTATTCTCCAATTATTTAATTAAAGTAGAAACCTTAAATCCTGAGACAGCCTGGTGCCATCATTCAGTGAATATCCGCATTTCTACCTTATCACAGAGGGAAGGTCATTGATGAAGCAGCTGATGGTTGGGTCAAGGACACTACCCTGAGGGACTCCTGCAGAGATGTCTTGGAATTGAGATGATTGATGCCCTCCAACCTTAAGTGCCAGGTTTGCCACCAACCAGCAGGGATTTTGTCCGACACCCATTGATTCCAGTTTTGCCAGATTCCTTGATGTCACACTCAGCCAAATATGGCCTTGATGTTCCGGGCTGTCACTCTCACCTCAGCTCTGGAATTCTGCTCCTTTGTCCGTGTTTGAGGTCCGGAGCTGAGTGAACGTGACCGAACCCAAACTGGGCCTCACTGAGTAGGTTATTGCTGAGCAGGTCTATTTGATCGCACTGTCGATGACCCATTCCATCACTTCACTGATGATCGAGAGTTGACTGACGGAGCAGTAATTCACCAGGTTGAATTAGTCCTGCTGCGTATGTGCAGGACATAACTGGATAATTTCCACATCGCTGGAAAGGAACAGCTTGGTTAGGGGTCCGGGAAATTCTGGAACACAAGTCTTCAGTCCTGTTACTGGAATATTCTAAGTGCCCATAACCTTTCCAGTACGCAGTGCCTTCCACTGTTTCTTCATACGATGCAAAGTGAATCAAATTGGCTGAAGACTGGCATCTGTGGTGCTGGGGACGACCAGAGGAGACAAAGATGGATCATCAACTTGGCACTTCTGGCTGAAGATTGTCACAAGTGCTTCAGTCTTATCTTTTGCTCTGATATGCTGGGCTGTCACTGAGGGTGGGGATATTTGTGTAGCCTCCTCCTCGACTGAGTTGTTTCATTGTCCACCACCATTAATGACTGAATGTGGTAGGACTGCAGAGCTTAGTTCTGATCCGTTGGTTGTGGAATCACCGAGCTCTGTCTACCACTTGCTTTTTATGCTGGTTAGCATGCAAGTAATCCTGGGTTGTATGGGTTCACACCACATTTCAGGGTGCGCTACTTTTATGGTGCTGCTACTGGCCTACCCTCCTGCACTCTTCATTGAGCCCGTGTTGAATCGCTGGTTTGGTGGTAATGAGAGAGTGGGAGAAACGTTAGTTCATGAGATTGGATTGTAGTTGCATACAGTTCTGTTGCTCTTGATGGTCCACAGCACCTCATGGCTGCCCAGTCTTCAGTTGCTACATCTGTTTGAAATCTAATTCAAAACACAATGGAGAGTATTGGCAGTGGATAAATACAGGGGTTTGTCTCCAGGAGGACTGTGCGATTCTCACTTTTGTCAATGCTGTCCAGGATGGATGCACCTGCAGCAAAAAGATTGGTGAAGATGAGGTCAAATATAGTTTTCTCTCTTGTTGGTTCCCTCACCAGCTGCCACAATCCCAGTCTAGCAGCTACATCCTTTAGGATTTAACCAGCTCAGTCTGCAGTGATGCTACAGGGGTTTTTGCTTACTTTTTCCCTGGTACCGTGAGACTTCTTGGGGTCCAGAGTTGATGTTGAGAACTCCAAGAGCAACTCTCTCCTGATTGTATATCACTCTGCTGCCATCTCTACTGGGTGTAGAATGGTGCCTGGGACATAATTTGTAAAGTGATCAATATGATCATCTCTTGTCCCACTGGTCTGTGGAACAGCTCTTCCATTTTCATCCAAGCCCCCAGATGTTAGGGATGAAAACTTTGCAGTGTTAACGGGACCATTGTTGTTTCATTGCCCCGGTCTCTGCTGGTTTGCCTGTTTGATTTCATTCCTTTTTGAGGATGTGATAAAACTGAGCGGTTTGCTGGGCCGTTTCAGGAGGCATTTAGAAGGACATTGCTGTGGGTCTGGAGTGAACCTTTATTGAACCAGATGGATCTTTACGACAAACGACAAAGCTCTCGTGTTCATCAATAGGCTTTTGTTTAGACTGTGGTAGCATTTGAACCTGGATTTCCAGAGCATTACCCTAGGTCTCTGGATTATTCGTCCAGTGACAATACCACTGCAGTATTACCACTGTGCCATTGCTTCCATGGTAATGAAGTTGCAATCCGTTTCTTAGTATTTACTGCAATCAAGCTTATAGCGACATTTAGTATCAGATATATTAGATATCTTTGGACAGTTTTTATTCACAGCTTTGAAAAAATATTCTTAAAAATGGTTGCCCTTGCATCACCAAGGTTTGTCTCTTGTTGCATGGGCACAGAATACCAATACAGTGGCTATGTCACTTTGATCCAGATATTGATATACTATTCAAATGCAGGAGATGGTGTAGGCAAGTCTAATCCTCACATCTGCACATTCTTATTGGTGTTCCCATCGTCATTAAGAATCCAAACCCTGAAAAATGCTCCCCACTCTCAGCCAAATGAACTATTCCAATCAAACGCCAGCCACTCACACAGAGTCGATCAGGTTCGACTTTCCTCGGATAGACCTGTTGAATGTATGAAGGGTCTCTCTGAAGGCTTCCTTTGTCTGATTTAATCTCTTGTTTTTTGCATTTCTGATATTGAAAGACAATGAAGTAATTCACCTCAAGGCCACCGCTGGGTGCTCGAAGTTGCAAATGTATTCTATTCACCAGTTTTGTCATCCTTGATGAACACAAGCCATTTGCAAAATGAATTCATTAGGTGCCCGAGTGTGTTCATATGAAGTAATATCAAAAACGCACGATGTATCAATTTTTGATTTAAAAGAGACCTTCAGAGTACAGTATTTTTTAAATAAGATGAACCAATATGGATAAAATTTGCTTAAACATGCTAATTCATGCATTCATTTCATTATTTCTTCTCAACAAAGCGAGATTTATTTTTTATTCATCTCGAGTTGGAGGAGCGTTTTCTTTTCCTTGGCAGTTTCAGTGCTAATTGTCAGACCTTCCTCTGGGGAATAAGTAGAAAGCAGCTCTCAGAGTTTGCTGTCAATCAAACAGGAGGTGCTGAAATACTTGCGCAAGCAAAACAAATTTCTATACAAGCGTTTTATACATCAACTATTGAAAAACTAAGTCGCATCAAATATGAACTGCAATCCATTGTAAACAGCTGCAGTGTTTCTGGGAACTACAAAAATATCAAACGAGATGACAATCTATTAGATTATTCCAAGAAACTGCGACCAGCACTGGTTTTTTGCATTCCTCTAATTCTACTCTGTGACAGTTTGCACTGATATGGTTATTCAGAATGCATTTAAATTACAAGAGCTGGCTCAGTCAGTGGCCCATTGTTGATTCAGTTTTTTTCAAAAGAAAATAATGCAATGTCTGATTCCTATCACATCTCTGTTATTAAATCCAAACATGCTGTCCCTTGAACACTAAGATGTACTTCAGTGTATCAAAGCAGAAGAGAAGAAAGTATTGGCTGAGATCCTCCCCAAAAAAAACACCCAAGTGCCCAACATACGAGGAGACGGGGAGAGCAACGGGGAGAAAAACAGGGAGAACACTGGCCTCCTCTCCCTCCCCCCCTCCAGCCGCCCAATCACTGGCCTCACGACACCACCTCGATTGCCAGCATTCCCAACATCCCTCCCCGCCACCGATCGCTGACACCCCTCCCCGCCCCCTATTGCTGGACGACTGGACCCCACCGGTCAGCATCATTGATCTCTACTCTCCCCACCATGGTTAGCTCTGCTCTGCATCCCCCCCAACCCCGGCCCCGATGCCCCACTCATTCCCTCCCCCACCAATCCTTTTGCAGAGTGGCAGCGGGTCCCCCACCTCCAGCACTGATCAATCCCCGCCCCCCCCAAGTAAGCCCCACCTCTCAATGTCTCCTGTCCCCTTAGCGGCATCCAGCGGGCAGTGCCAAGGTGCCAGGCTCGCACTGCCCAAGGGACATCTCCCCCTTTCTCTGCGTCCTGCTGGGAGGGTCTCAATGGCCTCTGTCTCTTTCAGTGCGGTGGGGATGCCTGTTCAACTGCAGTTGTTAATCCCGCTGGTGGGAACTTCTTCCAGCAGTGGGGGGAGGGGAAAGATGCTGGCAGACTTGGAGACTCCCATCCTGGGCCTGCTAACTGTATGGAAATTGCTATTTCCATATGGTAAGCACAGAGCTGATGACGCTGAATAAAAAGGCCTTGGCGATGGAGTTGGACGCTGGTCATGAATCCCGTTAAAGAGCACTCACTGTTGTCCCCTGGCTCGCTGTGCTACCTGAGAGGCACAATGGGCTGGGAGATTCCCAGCCATTAACTTTACATTACAGCTTTGTTTTGGGCTATGAACAAGTATGCTAAAGTCAGAGATAAGGAGCCAGCATTTTCCAGTATAATGCGAGACTGAGATGCATCGGGCAGGATTTAAAAATGGCAGGCTGAACCCAACCCTGTCATCTCATCCCCATTTCCATCATCAGCAATTTTGATGAGTGCAGGATGTGGGTCAAGTCACGGATCCGCATCAAGGTGTCTCCACTTGGCAGCCCACCTCACCATCCATCACCGGGTGGAACAGGAGGGCCCCATGCCCAGTCTCCACGTTCAGCTGGTAGCCCCACCAAGGGAGGTGAGGGCAGCTGAGGAAGTCGAAGGCCTACTGGAGTTACCTCAAAAAGGAGGCATTAAAAGCTCCAAACTCAGTGAACAAATAACAGGTCTCTGAGGATCTTCAAGGTGGAAGGGAATCTTCTCCACAAGAAAACCCCACACCTTCGACTGAACTTCTTTGAACCTTGCCAAGTCTTGACAGTGTCATTTCAATGAACCTCCAATGGCCCTCTGACCTCCCAGTGACTGGCCACCTCCAAAGTGTTGCCAAGCTCCTGACACAGCAGGGGACCCATGTGACGCTGGGGGATAATTTGAGCTCTGTCAGTAAAATGGGCCCTCCTCGAGGCTTTAATTTTATTGGTTGCCTGCCAAATCTGACAGCTCCTCAGAGAAGATTCCAATGGCAGCCTCCCCCTCAGAAACTCTCCCAGGAGCAGGACCACACTAGGGATAGGTTGGAGGGGTGGGGAGGGAAACATCCTGTCAGAATCTTATTCAACCTTCCCAGGTCTTCCAAACTCGTCACCACCTGGTCCAGAAGGTTCTGCCTCACGTCTTCATATTGCACTTGGAGCCTTCTTATGAAGTAAAAATTGTAATGTTGATCTACGCAAGTGATTCTTTTCAATAAATGGGTCTATGTTTTATTGAATATTAATGACATTATATTAAACATAAGTCGCAACAAAAATGTTTGTTTTTAAATGACAGGTTAATCGAATCAATGTCGTGAATTTAGAAAATGGTGTATGGACTCACTTACTTCAATACAGTTAACTGATTATTGATCGGATAAACCTTGTTCACATCCTGTTGGATTTGCATGTTTTTCATTTTTATGAGAGCAGCACATTAAGGGGAGGTGAACGGAAGCTTATTGACACCCGCCCCCCGGCCCCTGACCTCTCCTCCTCCCCACACCACTCCATTCCTGACCAACCTTTGAAAATATTTTTTTTTTCACAAAGCAGCCTGCCCTACACCCACCTGTTTGCCCGTGCCAGCCATGTTATAATGCGGGCTGGATACTGTCGGGGTCAACGGACTTGTTGACAAGTTCCACTTACACGATTGATTTATTTTGATACCCAGGGTGGGCTGCTGATTTCGATGTTCGCTCACTGCTATATCATGAGGAATGAGCAGGCACGTGATGGGGTGGGCAGTCTTACTATTTTATGACCACTCTGCATCCACCCCACGCCCAGCAGATGTGCATAAACTGCAGCCCTTAGTGTTTGTCACTTGAGATGATGCAAGTGATAGTCATGCAATACAACTCTGAATTCTCTTTTCCTTTCTTACAGTAACTTATTCATGGACCTTCAATACGCTCTCCAAAACCCTTTTCCTTCACAATGTGGTCAAATGGTCCATCTCCATATTCAGTCTGATCTGAGGCTTTTGAAAGTAGGGATTAAAAAGAACTCTTAAAAAGCTTGTTCGATCAAAAACATTCACAGAAATAAAATCTGCGTGAACTGTAACATAAAATAAGCTTTAATTAGTTGACTGTAAACAACATTAAAAGACTCGGACTCCCGACAACGCTGACAACTGAAGCTTTGCTCATATCATGAACAGTTGAGTTCATTTGAATATGGCCGCAGCTCTATGGTAACACAAAAACTTCAGACTGTTCCAATTTAAGAATGGAATCGTTTCCTGCGAGATTTGTTCCCACAGTCTAGACCTGCTAGGGGTTAACTGAGTAGGTCTTGTGTATCAGAGGAATTTTGGGAAACAACGCTCTCACCAGGGTGCTAAATAGCACCAATGGTTATACAAATGATCTGAAACATTTTCTGTCAAATCTTGATAAATTTCGGTCAGTAAGGTTTTCACAAAAATTGATGAGTTTGAAGCAACCCTTCACCTGCTTCATTGAACGGGCAATGCAACAACAGAATCAAACTGTACAAGTGTACGTTCCCAAGCGACCAGAAATTGGGACAATTTTCAAGAGGCTGGTGGCAGGTTAATGAAGCTTGGCAATAAAAATTACCATCGCCTTGTGCCTCTGCAGGCAGGCGAAAACTAGCTGAAATCAACAGTTCCTGCCAGGAACCCACTGGCAGTTAAAATCTCTGACAAGCTGTGTACAATATGCACATATATGGAGGTATAGGGCGAATTGTTACCTTCACTGCATATGGCGGATTGTGTTGACAACCAACATAGATTTTCCCCTGTTCTGTGAATTTCTATTTGCCATTTCTTTGAAATTAAGGCCACAAGTCACGTAACGAGGAACCATAAACGTGTGAGATTAAAGGTAAAGCAGCTGAATGGTTTTCCCACACATGCCTTGCAGACTTAAGAAAATACATTTCTCAATCCTATCACAGCAGAAGTGATCTGGTTATTTGCCCCATAAAATAAATGCTTCTAAATGTTAATGCTGGCTGCAAAAATTGAATTTCAAAATCCTAAATAGCAACCTGGACTGTGAATTGAGAATTTCAATTGGGAAGAAAATGAAACTTCTTCAGGTCAAATCTTTGTGGGAGTTCCAACAGTCTTCCCGAAGTTAAGAGGCCAATGGAATCTCTGTGGAAATTCCAGGCAGTAAATCTCAGCACAGAGTGAAGAAATCTTACGTTACCTCCGACATATTGTATAGTCACAGTTAGGTGATGATGAGTTTATAAAAACTGTAGACAAGCAGATCATCAGTCATGCTTTTGACTTAGAGTAACTCAAAATCAGGAGGAAAGCATCATAGACTTCCAATTCAATGTATTCCTTTTTACACTAACTTAAGAAGCAAAATTCACCCCTTTATGTTCACTGTCTGCAAATTATTTTAGTCATGTGATAGGACAGAACTAGAAGTTTGCTGCAAAATACGATTTGTTGAAACTTTTTGCCATGTGTATTAATATCAGCAGTTTCCTCATACCGTAATTCCTTGTTCTTAACAGAAAGAAAAAATATGTACATGCACAATATGTACAAAAATATGTATGGAATGCCATAAGCATAGACAAGGGTCACGGGTGGAGAGGGGACTCAATGTTAAAATGGCGGCACAGGCTCGTTGGGCCGAAGGGCCTGTTTCCCGTGCTGTGTTTTTTGTTGTTCTTTGCACGGGCCTGAATTTTCCAGCCTCTCTCACCAGCAGGGTCCTGCCTGTGATGAACCCCTGCTGTGTGGGGTGCATAGAACGGGTAACCCCGTTCACAACATGGTTAATAGTGGGTGTCCTCCACCACTGTGAAACAAACCTCAAGGAGTTGGGGGAGAGGGACAGGATTGGAAAATCTTGTCCATTCTGTCTGTTTCAGCCAAGCAAAATAAATGATAGTCATTCATTGGTTCATTCTGCAGGGCAATACCTTTACCGACTGGAGTCAAGTTGCCTATTTAAATTTCAAACAATATTTGACAGTTAACTGTCAGTGAACATGAACTGCTGCATTCTCCATGGCAATGCTTCCACCAATCAGATTCCCCTTGCCAACCAATTAGTATTCCCTTCTCATACACAATAAAGCTGTTATTTCCCCTTACACTAGTGCTCTTGTGAATGTCCTGATGAGTGCAAAACTAAAAGCTTTGAATTAATGTTTCTTTCAACAATTTAATCATGTGTAATTATATTTGCTTTTAGAAATTCAAAGCAGCACACATAATATTGCCTGTAGTGTTTTTTGATTTTACAAATAAAGCATAATATTTAAAGTAACGTTAAATTAATGTCTTCATCGACCAATGATGTTTAAAAATACAGGTTAACTGTAAGGTTGAGGTATACCTATGAACCTGAATCATGCAGATAAGTGGCCTTGGGTGACACAATTCAGCAGACAACAGAGCATCAAAAATGCAATATTTGAGGAGAAAGCAATCTCTGTTTTTCCTTATGAAAGCCTCAAAAATTACATTCTTGAAAAATAGATAGCAATTACCCTTCAAAGTCTTCTTCTATAATATTCATACAAGTATACCCAGGAAAGCATGTGTCAAGGGTCTGTTAGCAATCTGACAAGGTAGGGCACTGAGTTCCAGCAGAATGGATCTCGGAGCCTGGGCAGCTGTCAGGTTGATCGAGCTAGCTCATCAGTCACAAAAAACTCTGCAAGGCTCAGTAGTCAAGATCAGTGACTGGATTCATCATCAGACTGTCATTTCTGCACAACCACTGCCAGTGGGCAAGTCTGTTACAATCTGCAGCCCCCTGGGACATTACAGCAAAGAGGGCAGTCTGCAGTTAAAGCTTCACTGATTTTCCAAATCTTTCCAGTTGCGTTTTTTTCGGTGAATCCAAGAAGAGCTTAATGGCTCTTTTTGCATGTCTACATTCTGCAAAACATCTCTGCTGCCCGTAAAAATTCTTACAATGGATGTGGTCATGATAAAAGACACATTTCATCTCAGTCTACTCACACCATCAGATTACATATAAATATAATGGATTAGAACTACAACAGATACGGCACCGCTTGCAATAGGAAATTGTTCTTTGAAAATGTTCAATGCAGAAAACTGGTTCAAATTTCACCAAAATAGATAACTTAATCTTTCTTCAACTTTTTACCTTAAAAATGAAAACCCTACAAAAGCCAATGTTTTGAAATCAAAAGCATCAGCAGTCTGTAATTCAGATATGTATCCTCTTTGTAACTGGAAGCTAAGGGTACAATCATTGCATGTTCCCAAACATGTTCAGTTTTAAACTTAAGCATTTTTTAATTCTAAGTCGCCATTTTAATTTTTTTTTAAGTCTTATAAGGTTGAAATGGAAAGTTGTAAAGTGTCAAGTTTTCTATTATAGATTTACAAACAGAAATAATTGGATCTTGAAGATTATCAAAGTGATAGTTTTTGCTTTATCTGAAAGCAGTTCTTTTATCAATTATCCAAAATAATTGGTGATGCTGCAATCCCACTTCATCTGTTTCACTTAAAATTCCACCCTAAGATGATTTGGTTCACAAGTTGCAGTTGCTTCGATGAGTTGCCGAGTCGGATGCAACACAACTGTAATTTTAACTGACAGATGCAGGAAGTGTAAGCTTTTTTTCTTTCCTTCAACCTCTGTTGAATCTTGTAAGGTGACATATGTTATAATTTTTTGTACTGTTCAGCATCGAATTGTTGGGAAAATCGTATATCTCAAAACTGTTTTCCTTTTCTAATATGGAAAGACATCGGACACTTGGATGCTGACGTAGAGATTTTAAAACAAGGGTCATAAGTTCACCTTCTGATGGTAGCAAGCCCATTGTTTTGCTGCAAATTACCTGACCAGCATGCGACCTGAGGGGGAATGAGCTGTGTGCTTGTTTGCATTGCAATCACTTTGATGTGATTTCCTAGTCACGTAAATCACTAATCACAAAGACATGCTTTAAGTTTCGACCTGTTGTATTTGAAATAAGTGCATTTTGGAGAATGAGCTGAGAAGCAGGGCTGGCCAAATTCACTCTCTGTGTGTCTTGCCTGAAATTGCGTGTGGTTAACAACCTGCTGCTAGAGAACCTTAATCTGGATATTACTTGTCCTCATTTGGAAACCTGACAAGCTGAGACGAGCTCTCCGTTTCCTTCAAGCTCAAGCTCCATCGGTGAGAACTTCCAGACAGACTGCAGCCATCTTCACACAAAGGAGCACCAGATGGACAGCATTGAAACCCTGGGAAATTTATCCTTTATTTTATGAAGCCTATCATCCAAAATCCATCTCTGCAGAAACCCTATGCATTTGTCCTTTCGTATGTGTTGGCGTGCGTGCATACATGCATTGTGCACATGTGCTGGGTATTTTCACAAAGAGATAGATGGTAATATTTCCAGAGTATAATACCCCTGTTCTTGCTGCTTGTTTTAACAAAAGAAATTTTGATTTATAATAAATTAATTATTGACATTATTGAAACATGGCAATATTCCTGGAGAACAATATCCCCATTCTTGCAGCTTGTTTTAACAAAAAAGATATTGACTTATAATAAATCAACCATTTAGATATTGAAAGAAACCTGAGTAAAGGCTCTGTTCTTTTGGGTCGAACAGGAGCAGAAGTAAATAATTAGATGACATACCAACTCAAAAACAGGTTCTTTCCTGCTGGCATCAGACTTTTGAAAGGACCTTATATGAAGTTGATCTTTCTTTCCACCCTCGCTAAAATGACATCCTGTATTGTTCGAGGGTTTCAAAATACCCTGGAACTAAAACAGTTAGAAAGACTATTCAAATGGAATGGATTAACTTAGGATAAGAATCACAGACTGCCAGGTACATATATTTTTACAGACGTACTGTCTGCATGGAAACACATATAACCACAGTTCAAGAATTCAAATATTTATTTCTAAAAGTGTATTATTGAAAAGGCATCCATCTAAGCGTACAAGCTAGTGGCAGAGTTCGAAGGCATCATAGGAAGTAGTCAAGTGAAGTGAACCACATTCTTTATAACAATACACTTACAGAAGAATAGCTCTTATTGGCACTGGCTCTTGACTGTCCTCCTGAACAAGAATATTCATCACCCAAGGACAAATCTAGTAATCCCAGACAGTTTAACGAATAGACAAAGCATTAAACCAGATAGGACAATCAACAGGTGGCTATGGGAAAGACAGTCAGAAATCAAGGCACATGACATTTACTGATAATGACTGATTTCTACGAATGATAATTGGTTCATGTCCGGGAGCGGGGAGCACAGATAAAGTGACTTTTAGAAATTGCATAATTATATTGCCAGTGTGATGTAACTTCAGAGAAGTGTTGGACTGCAGAGCACTTGTCTCCCAGCGTACATTGGTCAATGAAGATAATCTTTCACCAGGACACCATTTTCATGAGTCTTAGTATTAGCTAGAGTTCAGCTTAATACTTAGCCTCTGAGAAAACCCCTACATGCACCCTCTCCTTTCCTTCACCCCTGTGCAGTCTACGAATGGTATGCTTTATCAGTATAGCATGCAAGAAACAATAGTTTTCACTATACGAATACATGTGACAATAATAAATCAAATAATAAATCAAGTTTAAAAAAAATCAAATTCAGGTGAGTGATTTAAACATTTAAACTAATGATACAACCTAGAGCTAAACAGACTGTGCACACTTTCCAACCTGGTCATAACATAACCAAGGTTATCACTCAAAATATGGCATTGTACAATATCTTGTAGCACAAGTAACGTCACCTTTATATCTACAGTAGTATGTGGAATCCTAGAGAATCCTGAGTGAAGAAAATGATAAATTTTAATTTTTTTCTAAAAACATCAAACTAATGTTGAAATTTATGCACCTGTTTTGCATATATTAGCCCACTGATTTGGTTCTGAGGGTCACACTCTTCTTCCTGTCACAACTCAACATGGCACGATCACAGTGGTTAGCACTGCTGCCTCACAGTGCCGGGGATCTGGGTTCAGTTCCCACCTTGGGCCACCGTCTGTGTGGAGTTTGCACATTTTCCCCACGTCTGCGTGGGTTTCCTCCGGGTGTTCCAGTTTCCTTCCACAGTCCAAACTGTGTGGGTTTGGTGGATCAGCCATGCCAAGATGCCATTTATAAAAACATTCACTGCATTTCCAAATTAACTGTTGTCTGGGAGTGCTTCAAGATCTAAGAAGTACATTAGGGTCTGGGTGAAATTATTGTGAGTGCAGGTTCACTGGGCTGAATGGCTTCCTTCTGCACTGTCGGCATTCCATGAACTACAGACAAGTTACGACATAAATGTTTGTCAGCCTAAGTATCACCCAGAAACCAAAGGTTTGAACTAAAACAGCGTAAAAATCATCAGAAATTTTTATTCCAGTTTGAGCAGATTTGAATTAACTATAACAAAATGGATACAGTACACATGTTCAGTAAGGTATAGCGAAGTGTGATCAAAGATCACTCTTGGGGAAATTAAATGTTGTGTAAAGCTGTTGTACCTTTCATATATGTCCAATATTTTGAACCTGTGGGGGAAAAAAAGACTTTCTGTTCTGCAATACTAATTACCAAGAGGCTTGGAGCAAGACGTTCAATTCAAACACAAGGGCACAATTCTACTCATATCAATCGATGAGGAGCAAAGGGAAGAACGCCGCACCAAACCTCTGTTGGATGACACTGATTGCAAAAAAATTCTTCTTTTAACAGACTCGTTGCAGTTTAAAAAAACTCCCAATCTTGACTGTGTCATATTATGTTGAGAGTCCGCACAAATAGTCCATCAGAAGATGGAAGAGAAAGAAATGTGATTATTCTAAGGAGAGCTCTATTTCTCAGCAAACTCAGAGATCCGTTACTGGCAGAAGCCTCCACTTTGACAGACGAGTTATATGAGTTATATTAATTTCACATCTAGCCTGTCAACATCTATACCTCTACTTGCAAAGGTCTCTGCTGACACTGTAAGGAGAGAAAAAAAGCTTCTGTAGGTCTAAGTTGGTCAACAACTTGAAAGATATTTATGACTAGATTCAGAGGCTTTGTTCATCTGTATATCCCATGGGTAAAACTAAATTAAACCACAAGTATTCAGGTTCTGTGTATATATTCCCATTCGGAATTGTGGGACTTTCCTTCACAGTTTGCCAGTTGTCCCAAAGCCCATCACATTCTTGTTTGATGTCCCTGGGCTACACAAAAATTTGCTTCACTTCTTCCTTCATTCTAACGTTGTACCATCACCCAGAGGTTTGAAAAAGTGCTACACAAATGCATGCTCTTTTATTGTCCAATAGAATTAAGTGTTTTCACGCTGCATATCCACATTTTTTTTTAAATATAGAATACTCGCTTCAGGAAAATGGGTGGCAATTATGATGGCATTGATGAGCAACATGAATCATTGTACAAATTTGAGGTTCAAGTTTATCCTTGTGCTCCTTCCAGGAGTAAGGATGGGGACAAGGACAGATGGGGCAGGATTCCCCCAAAAAGGGTCACAGTGGTTCGCACCGCTGCCTCACAGCACCAAGGACTCAGGTTCAATTCGCGGCTTGGGTCACTATCTGTGTGGAGTCTCCACGTTCTCCCTGTGTTTACTTCTTGTTTCCTCCCACAGTCTGAAAGACAGGCTCGTTAGGTGCATTGTCCGTGCTAAATTCTCCCTCAGTGTACCCGAACAGGTACATCCTGTCATGACATCAAGAATAATGGAGCGATCCTCACCAGTCTATCAAGCATGATCCACATCACAATCCTTCCAAAATCAGTCACTTTTTGGAGAGTTTGGGGTTTTGTACTGGTACTGAGGGGAGGGGGGGTGGTGGATGGTGTGCTTCCCCTTCATGACTCCACCCTCCACCCCACCCACACACACACACACACACACCCCTTGACACAGGTCAGCAGAAATCAGGGCATTGGAGCTTGCCCAATGGCGTCCCCTGCCTGACCACCAACATCAAGACCACCTTCACAATGCAGCCCTGCACCCCACCCCACTCCCATACCCATTCCATCAGCACCTCCCCCCAGCTCTTACATTGCCCACCCCCATCATGGCCCCCACTCAGGCCTCACCCCCTTGGCATTGCCCCTAGCACAGGAGGTACCTAACTGGCACTACCTGGCTGCCTGGTGTCCACTGCCATGCACCCCTGCTATGCCAGTTGGGCATTACTAGTGTGCCAGGTGGGCACCCACCCAGCCATGCCCCCGACCACCCGGAAGCTTCAGTGGCCTCAGAGTCCCCTGGCATGACGAATGTGCCGGGTCTCCACGAATGGAGGTTGCTATGCACTTCGTTATCACATCACACCCAAGGCCACTAAGTTCTGTGTGCTGGGATTTGAATGGGCAATGCATATTTAAATGTTACTTTAACTAAGCTGAACAGACTCATGCCCTTTCAGGGTACGATCCAGTTGGTGCCATTAGGAAGGGGCCGGGAGACATAGAAATTGTTTGGCACGGGACATACAATGGATTTATAGGCTCGCATGTTGGCTATTCTCTAGGACTGGTGCGGTGAGTTCATAGAATCTCACCCCCAGTATGTTGGTGAGGGTTTAGTATCATATTCCCATTGTGTCTTTCCATGTGGTTTTTCTGGTGCCCCATCTCCATAAAAGTGGTGATCTAATTTAAATGTCAAAGGGGCCTGTCACATGGTGCATCTCCTGGCTTCCTGTCTTCATGCTCGATACCCAATTTCAGTAAAAGTCAGCCATGGATATTCAATTGCCTTCTTCTCGAGTTATGAGAGGGGTAAAGAAATAAAATGGGAGAGGCGAGATGAGTTTGGAGTTTAGACTAAGTGGAAGTAACTTCATCACTTATGCACACGACAGGTACATAAGCATTGAAATTTGAATTTACTTGAATTTCACTATTCATCAATAAGGACTGATTACACTGCTACATTTGGCGCCTTAGCTGTAAACAGCTGTGAGGTAGGAATTGATAATATGTTGGTTACAATACACACGTAATGAGTTGCACAAACACTAAATGCACCACATCTGTGGAGGGAGAAACAAATTCACATTTCAGGTTGATGACCTTTCATCGGAACTTGCAAAAGCTTTTTAAAAACGGGTCTCTCCAGTTTAGAGCTCTCTATATTGTGAGCAGAGAATGCAATCTTCCAAATTGAAAGATACACGTATAAAAGGTCATTTCACCTGGAGGAGTGTTTGAGGTCGTGGACAGGAGGTTAAAGGTCAACTATTGTATCTCCTGAGCTTGCATGAGAACAATGTTATGCCATAAATTTTTGGATTTACATTGACAGTGGATGGATGTGTGTCGGGGTCATTGAGAAGCTGGCCAGGGTGTCACAGGTGGATGGCCTCTTAAGAATACTCAGAGGGAAGGGGAAGATAGTGGCACCGTGCTGGAAGTAACAAAGATGACAGAGGATCATTTGTTGAATAGAGAGGCTAGTGGAAACGGAAGGTGAGGCCAAGAGAAAGCCTATCATGGTCCAGGGAGGGCAGGGATGATGTAAGAGCATAAGAGCCAGAGTAGGTTGATTAGAATCGAGTGTACTGCCAGCCATGATGATGGGGAGTCTTTGGTTGAGCAAAAACAATTCCAGAGACACTGGGAGGAAAGGTTACATCATCAGAACGATGTGACAAAGACTGAGAAACAGGGAGAATGGAGGTGCTTACAAAACAGGTGGTCAAGACAGTTTTGGGAGTCAGTGGGCACATGGTGAAAGTTTTTTGATAACCTGTCCCCAGAAATTGAGGCAGAGAGATTGAGGAAGGGAAGGGAGTGTCGGAGATGGATCACATGAAGATGAGAGAAGATTGGAAACTCGAGGCAAAATTGGTGAAACTTTCAAATCCAAGGTGAGGAAAGGGATGATTCCAACATAGTTGGAAAAATGTAAGGGAGGGTCCATGAGTAGGACTGCACAAGGAATGTTCCAAGTATCCCACAAAAATGCAGGCATACCTTAAACCTATAGGGGCAACTTATCAACACTTTTCATCTGTGCAAATTTTTTTTATTTTAGTTATTCATGTCGTGCTTGGGACATTGTGCAAGGTAAGAGAGCAGGAGGATGATTTTATTAAACATCACGACCAAGACGGATCAGGGGAAGAATTAACTGTAATTGGAACGATCCAACAGCTATTGGGAATTTCAGCTCTGGGTGTGTGGCCAGTATGAGATTGGCAGAGAGTGTATCAAGTTCACCAAACCTAGTTGACGTGAGCTAAGAGCCCAAACTCCCGAGCGTCATTTATACAAGCCAGTCAATGGAATTAGCCCATAACAACCTGCTAATGATGATAAATTGAGCAGTAGCCAATAAATTAATAAAGTCATGTCAGGGATAGCATAGGTTTGTGACAAGACAAGTAGAACAGGATTCATGAAATTATTGGAGTAGAAAAGTTCCCTGAAATAAATATGTAGAAAATATTATCAACAGAGGCATAAACAGCATGAAGAAGGGGCAAAGCGATCATACAATTAAAGGAGAAAGCCAGGGGAAAGAAGACCAACAGTTCAAAACGGAGTCAGGGTTGAGTGATACAGATATGAATTCAGAAAAAAATGCAAAATAGAATTGAAAATCTTTAAATAGTGAAGATGATGAAATAGTTGCCATACTGTAGTTGCAACCTAATTTTGGACAGGTAAAGGAACGTAATTGGACTGATTCTCCAGCCCTCGCATCCAGCCACAAAGCGCGTTATGGCCGGAGAATATCACGAAAGGGGCGAAATGCAGTTTGCACTGAGGATAACCTATTTTGGGAGTCAGGTTCAATTCCTGGCTTAGGTCACTGTCTGTGTAGAGTTTGCATGTTCTCCCCGTGTCTGCGTGGGTTTCCTCCAGGTGCTCCAGTTTCCTCACACAGTCCGAAACACACGCTGGATAGGTGCATTGGCTATGCTAAATTCTCCCTGAGCGTACCCCTCGTTGCCACCGGTGCTGGAATGTGGCAACTAGAGGACTTTCATAATAATTTCATTGCAGTGTTAATGTGAGCCTACTTGCGGCAAATCAATAAATAAATAAGATACATAAAAATAATAGTTTGGCAATATTTGATGACTTTACTATTCTGAGTAAGGTATCTGTTGATAAAATGGGGAACATTTTAAATGCAATCAGGGCAGTTTCCTAAGTGGGTATGCTTTTAATTTAACAAGGAATGAACTTGTATTTGACTTAATTAAAGTAATGAGATGGGAACTAACTGATGTGAGAGGAAGAGAACATTAGAAAAATCAAAACCTCAACGTAGTTAGATTGAATGTAGTGACTGAAAAAAATAATGAGTGAATAAGGTCATAAAAAGTCAAAGAAATGGATGGTAGACTTCAGGAAAGGTTGAGTTAAGCAGAATTACCCGAAGCTGTTGTATTAACACATGCAGGGCACTTTTCTGTGAGTGTACCTGGATTTCACTTCTTATGTACGATAACGGGAAGAGAGAAGTCAGTCTCATGTTGTGTTATAAGTAAATGCATCATTTTTGTTAGTTTCACGCAGAGATAGTTACAGCAGTCAAACAGCTGGTTTTTTGAACTGTGTTACATTTCACATTTGTGCTGAAGGTGCTACAATGGAGACAATTGGGCACATTATGCAGTATTTGAAACTGCTTTGACACCATTCTTGAAAATCCACACGTCCCTCACCAGATTTATTATGCAAATAATAGAACGACAAGATAGTCCCCATAAATCTGTCAACAGTTTAACAAATCTACCTTGCAGAACATCTTACTCAAATGTGCAGAACATTAAATATGATAAATTACTCACCCATATGCAGGCTCCACAACGCGTATCTCTGCCATTTGCTGTTACATATCTTCCATGTGACAGGCTCGCTCGAGGCCATAGTAATATCATTGACTTGTATAAACTTTGAACAGTTAATATGTTTCTCTTAAAAAAAAAATGACTGTCAGCTCAAGATTGACTGGCTGTAGATGCCAGAATTGGGAGAACAGTTCATCCATATACTGTGTGAATGTGGCTCAATGAGAAGCATTCTCACCTCTGGGTTAGAATGTGATTTTCAAATCTATACTAGCATTTGAGCCTAATCTAGCTGACACCTTGATAGACTACTTGTGCAATACTGCTGTCCTTTGGTTGAGATTTTAAGCCTGTCATTTGGTAACTGGAAATTAAAGACCCCATAGAGTTCAAACACGAAGTTTGCCTGATGTCTCGGTCAATATATCTTCTTCATTGAATAACACCACAAAAATAGATTATTAATTGGCCATTTATCTCAATGTTATTTTTGAAACATTTGCAAGTTATTTTCAGAATAACCGTTGTATTTGCCCGTCTACGATATTTAATGCACTTCAAAGTAATTTAGTAATATCAAGAGGTTTTACATACACACGGCAGTATTATTGCAAAACAGAACTAAAAAGTAGGTTTCAAATGGGGAAAAGAGATCAGAAAACAATAGGTCTCTTCGCCAAATACAATGGTTGAGAAGAATAAGTCACTTTAAGGGGCAGCAACATTTATTAACATTGGAAATGCCTGGTTCAGCATTGAAATAATTTCACCTGAGGTTGAAGAAGTTGTACAAAGAGCTCTGTACTTTCTCACTTCATATAATGATAGCTATTTTTTTCAATGTTAATCAGGTTCAGAGTGATTTCCCAGACTTGTTTAAATTATCTAAAAGGAGCAGAGAGGAATTATCCAGAGTCTTTATTGCCTAATTTGTCTAGGATTTTTATCTGCACCCTCATCTCCATAAGAAGATCACATGGCATTGAAAGGGATGGTATATGCCCCCAGTATGGAGTGATCCAACACTCTCTTAATAAGCCCACGGAAAACTCATGATGGAGTAAAATCAGAGGATTAGTTTATTTTACACACACACAAAAGTGGGATGGGGGCTCACAATGTAGCCCCTGGTACATTGACACAATAAAAGAGGAATAAAGCAAAGAACCAGACAGAGGGTAAAAGACATCAGACAAAGTAAGAATTATTGCTTACATGAGTCCAAAACCAAAAGTCCAATGGTGTATTCCGAAACAGACTGGAGCTGGTGTGGAGTAATCAGGTTTTCCAGTAACACTGACTCTCATGCTGAGAGAAGTACATGGAGCTGAATTAATCTTGCAGGAGACACTTGTACACAAGTTCAAATGTTCTACCCCGAACAGTGTGTGTGACAGGCTCAATGAAGCCTTTTCCTGTCTGTCATGTTTTTTATCTGTATGTTTCATAAATTGGCCATCTTCAGTTTCAGGGTCCAAGTGAGGTGGACCGAGTTGGTGGACGAAATTCCTCGGCTGGAATATTCATTGCATGTTTCATTTTAAATATTCGGGAGTAGGGATCTTGGTCATAGACTTCACACTGGTGGCACAAAAGGACCCTGAAAGACTCGCATTAAAAAAAGATAGACAGATCCTTCCCCTGATTGCACTATGACCGAAGCTATTTTTCTTTATCAATGCTGGGTGGAATTCTCCCATTTTGAGAGTGGGTCGTAGTAGGGGTGGGAACATGGAGTGTTTCCTGCGATGCAGGTTTATGCACCCAGATATTTTACTCTATATTCAGTGGCAGGGCAGGCCAGTATGGGAGGCCATCTGCCATTGTGTTCAGGTGCCATATCAAAAAGGCAATGCATCTGCGAGGACACATTGGCCCTGAAACCCATGAAACTTATGAATGAATGCAACGTGAAGTACCTCAGGAATCCAGGCCATGAGTAAATGTCCTTTGTCCAAATCAAAGGGAAGAAGGGGGAGTTATGGCACATGACAAACCCCCCTGTCCCTCTCAATGCCCCCCACGCACTGCATAATATTGCCTTGTGGAGTTGACCAAACACAGTCTGCCATCTGTTATCAACAAAACAGCAGCAGCAAAGAGCTCTGTCCAGTTTTAAATTGCCTGGCCCTCACCCAATCTGTTCGGGGTAGAACATTTGAACTTGTGTACAAGTGTCTCCGACAAGATTAATTCAGCTCCATGTACTTCTCTCAGCATGAGAGTCAGTGTTACTGGAAAACCTGATTACTCCACACCAGCTCCAGTCTGTTTAGGAATACACCGTTGGACTTTTGGTTTTGGACTCATGTAAGCAATAATCCTTACTTTGTCTGATGTCTTTTACTCTCTGTCTGGTTCTTTCCTTTATCCCTCTTTTATTGTGTGAATGTACCAGGGGCTACATTGTGAGCCCCCATCCCACTTTTGTGTGTGTGTAAAATAAACTAACCCTCTGATTTTACTCCATCATGAGTTTGCTGTGGGCTTTTTAAGAGAGGGTTGGATCACTCCATACTGGGGGTATATACGCCACCACCTACAAAGGGGGAAATCGAAAATTAAATAAAACACCTGTTTATGAGCGGCGGAGAATTCAGGGCTGTTTTAAATTAAACCTGCCGCAACAGTAGCTATTGCTCGAGTCACATTGACAAATAACACATAGCTATGAATAGATGGCAGATCCACTGACAAGGAGAGGGATTGATGATGTGGGGAACCAAAGAGGTCGAGGAACATGAGAAGGTATAATGTCCAAAATTACAGTCAGAAAAGGAAAAGTTAGGGATTTTTGGTACTGTGGGAAGACAGCAATTTAATTGGAAGAATTCAACAGTGAGTTGTAGGAGATTGATCTGGGAGGCAGTAAGATGTTCAAGAACCCTGAAGGGGTCAGGAAGATTGAGCAACAGTTCACAACAGTTGGGTTAAAAGAAGATTGTTGGAGTGGGTGATGATGCCTCCTTCAAAAGGGAGGTGAAAAGTACAACCCATTTAATATCTAACTCCAACGTGGAAGCCAGGAAGGAAAATTGTTTCGTATCTGATGTCAGTGAAGTCAAATTTAAAGGGATACCGCCAATGAGATGTGCGAACAGGATGCAGCAAGACTCAGCAAAATGCAGAAATATGCCACGCTGCCATCCTGTAGAAATGAGTTATCTGCCACCTTTTTTTTTTTACATTAAAAGCCCCAATATCTATTGCTGAGTTGTTAACTATGGCACAACCAAGGACCTTGCACACCCACTCACCAAAAACAAGTGGAAGTGAGAAATAAGACCCAAGCATTGCGTGAAATAATTATTCAGTTGGACTCCAATTTGCAGCTCTCAGCATACAATAGTTTCAGCAGTAGAACAGAAAGAGTCTTTCAAAGCATAGCATGTAAAAATAAATACATTAGAATATCAAGTGAATGGGAAATCTAATTTTAACATATGCAATATGGAACAATCCGGGAGTTACTGTGTGAGGCGTAGGTTTCATCATTTATTTCATCATCTTTGACAATAACCAAAGAAAGGGAATGTGGAAGGCAGTCTATTTAAAACAGCAAAGGTGTCTGTCAGTACGACTCCAATCAAAGCCCAAAAGAAGATTTGAAAAGAAAACAGATTTATCCACACACACATGCAATTTCATTTATTGAGCCATAAACTTACATTTTTAGACTCCTGCCTTTTGTAGTACAGCTCCAGACAGAAATATAAATCACCTCATTGTAGTTAGAAGATTACAATCTGTAAATTTACCATAACCGAATTCTACTGATATGCTAATGAGGTAGCAGAGTTAGATGGAAATCGATTTGCAATTCCTAATTTTTAGCGAGTGACAGGGTTCCATTTATTTCTGTCCACCACTGCTGCTCACAGTCAACTTCTGAAATGTACATGTGGCTTGATCTTTTCGTACCTTCTATCTGCTTATTCCTGCTCCACAGAATGGCCCATGCACCTTAACCATGACAGCCAAGACAGTAAATAAAATTAAAAGCAATGAGTGACAAAATACAGTGATCATATAGATAATAATAGAAGCTTTAAGTGCCAAGAGCTGTAGCCTCAACTCTTTTTTTCTCTGGTTGCTTCCTGACACAGTGCTCATGATGCTAAGGACACAGACTAGGTTCAGCTCTGCGAACCCAGTTGATATATTGCTGGAGTTAGAGCGGGGAGATGTTTCTCCTCACCTTTCAGCTGGGAGTGTGAACCAAGAGTAGGCAACTGCAGATCATGGTAATTCTTTAATCAATGAGACTTAATATTTGAGACACAAATAGCAGAATGATGGAGAAAGAAATCGTGTTGAATCAGTTACAGAAGAGGAAAAGAGAGGGGAAGAAATATTGAATTAAGAGTGAGAAAAAGAGGCAGAGAGGAAAAGTAAGGATATATTAAACATTTTAAGTTAAAAAAGGTAAGAATCTTTTACTGTCTGTAGTCATGAAACTCCATGGTTTCAATCGTACTCTTTGTGGGCTGGAGAGGTTTCAGTGGAACTTCACAAACATTCCTCTTGTTACTAAAAGATACTTACACTATTTGAGAGTAGTCATAACTTTGCGTCGTGAGTTTAATTTCCATTTAGTGCACAAATGCAACTTTTTCTTGAAACATACAGGGATGGAATGAACCAATAGCAAAATCGTGCAAATTACTGGTGACTCAGCTTATGAAGAATCTCTTGCTCACCATAGCTTACACCAGAACTAATAACTTACTGTTACTTCACCAGTGTGAATTCTCAAAATGAAATCAAAACTAAAATCTGAGGCTTGAAATTTTCTCGACAGGCTGGGAAGTGGATGCGAAACATGTTCCCAGGTAAGGCCGGTCGTGGAGCTCAATCTCATCCTGGCTGGCCAATTGACAGGATTAACGGGATGCAATAAATTTCAGATCGTCTGCTGTGGGATTCCCCGACCTGCCATGGCAATCACTTCACAAGTTCCAGTGGCAAATTCACGCCGGTTCAAAAGTGATTTCTGGGCCTGCTGCCACATTTCCCCCTCATGTCCACCATTAAACCTACCAGCAGGAGCTCGGGAAAATTCCACCAGGTGTCAACAAAGCATCAAAATCCACAATCAGTTTTTGAAAGCTCACGTAATGATTTGATTGCACAGGTGTAGATTAGCACTGTGATTAAGAATACTGATTTTTTGTGATGAACCTTTTTTCAGCAGTGTTCATCAAACCTTTACAAGTTATAATTCTTTATCAAGGATGGTGAAAATAAACTTAAAAACAAATAATATATTGCAAAATGCTGTCCACTTGCACCAGTGTGTTATCGGACAATACATTTTATGAAATTGGGCGCACAAAATGGGAGCAGACTAAAGTTACACTCGGAGCCTCTCCACTCAGAATCACAAAGGAACAGACACCCATCAGTAGGCAAGAGCATGCTTTTAGAATGCAAATGAGGGCTAGCACATAAGGGAAGCTGGACAGGATGGCACCTACAGGGACTAAATCTCCACCCCATCAAAATCAGCACTTTTAAAACAGTCAAACAACCCATGGAGGCACCTAAAATTGGCATAGTTAAGGAAACATTCCTGGCCCCTCAAAACCTCTTTTGAGATCAATGACACACCTATGGTTCAAACCCCGGAGATTCTAGACTATTAAATAACCAATCAGACAAAACGATTAACACACAACTAAAACAATCTCCTCAACACTTGGAAACATCG